>NC_060253.1:25447695-26093914 GCF_921293095.1 Ischnura elegans
ATGGGTAGCAAAAAAAATTGCGGACTACAACTAGGAATCATTTTAAAAATTTTGCTTAACTTCGAACTGCTTCTCGCTACAATGGAAAGTAAAATCTTTTTCGATGGATGCGACGAACACTTATTGAAGTCACAACGAAAGGGAGGCGGGTGCAAGGAGGCTTTGGTTCCCAGGAACAAGTAGGTAACTATATCCTCTTTTAAAGCGCTTCTGACGTTGAACAGATCAATCCAGTGTTATAGTGGATGTTCACTCGACACTCTCTCTAGGACAACTGATGGATGTGGTACGCAAAAACAACCGAAAAACCCTAACTAAGAATTCCATTTGTCGGAACAAGTGGCGGTAAGGGTCGGCAAAAAGAGACAAAAAAGTGTAAAAAGCATAACATGGGATAGCTACCGATGAATTAGGGGAAGTAGAAAAGAGTCATTACTGGTAAGGTTGTAAAACCAGCATTGTCGGGCCAGTAAGTACGGAGGGTCGCAAATCCTCAACCATTCGGCGTGGGCGCCTGTCGCTGCACGTGCATGACCTTCCTAAACCCCTCGACCGCAGCCTGCCCATGATGCTTTAGGGAAATCCGAAATTCTGAGAAAATCCTTTCAAACATATTTTAGCCATAACTCTGCCGAGGAACCTTCCAATGACCTAATCGTAGAATTGCCAGTCACCAATATAGCAAGAAATTGTTATTTGCGACAAAATGTTCGTTGAATTTAGCCATTTACAGTGTAATGTGCAAACACAATATGACAATTATTCATAAAATATGTATTCAAGTGACAAATGTCATTGGACTTTTAGTATTCCGTAGTCTTTATGCACGGATATCATATCTTTTCTTCGCTTAGTCCCGCCGCCGTTTCGTGGCCGCCACAGTGGACCGTGCGGCCGGGGTGGATTCACAGAAATATGGTTGTTAAAATTAGGATCGCAAGTTATCGCAAAAACTGCATTCTGGACATTATTCTATATGCTTTTGTCTATCTCACAGTGCAAATAACTCCGTGTATTCTGATGTATAAACAAACGATAATTGCCGTTAAAAATGAAATTCAATGAAAAATCAACACAGTTTTTGAAAAATTATAAAAATATGAATTAACAAGTAAAATCAAACAAACACTGTCCATATTTTATGAAGACCAATTTTATGGATAAAAATACATTGAAACCAATATTCGTAACAACGACACTGTAATGAAGCTACAAATTTAGCTATTTTCAACGGAAAAAATTTGGTCGCTAAAATCACTCCGACATGCTCTACTTTAAACAGCTGTAAAAATTATATTAACGTATTCCATGCTCTGTATGGTATCCTATATTATAGAGTACATGCTTAATAATGAATATCAACTGTTTTTGGTTGATTTGCGCTAACTTCATTTTTCGACTTTTGGCCAGCTTTTTTGGATTTTGGCCCACTGTGCGCCGCTGGTAAGCATAATTATCGAGCCGTAGGGCAATGCAGTGCCTCATAGTTATGGGAATGGGCCCTGTGACGAGTCATTAAAAATTATTTCTAAAAAATTTGGAAGAAGAAGTACATTGGAAAATTTGCAATGTGATATTTATATTAGTACAAAATGTTGGCTGCAAAAAAGTAATCCCGTCGAGTATTATCTTTTTAGCTAATACTTCCTTGCGCAGTCAACATTGCACATTGAAGTTATGTTTTCGAATTTTTAAATCTATTAAGTTTAAAAATGTGTCATTAAATATCCTTTTAAGTGGATTTTTCCTGGAAAATGTGACCTTGAAACAAGACCGTAGGTTTAAAGATGTACAGGGTTATAATAAACGATGGACTCACTTTCAAATTTTCGTATCTATTCAAGTACAAATCCAAAATGGACAAGCTAAATACCAATTAAAGAAGGAAGTTTTACAGTTTTTTCATAATGTGCGATATAAATTTAATTTAATAAATGTAATAATTTTTGATAATTAATGAAGACGAATTTTTGAAAATGGGTCCATTTTGAATAACCCTGCATTTTCAATACCAACATTTATTTACCACTGGACGGAGGAACGTATTCCCGGGGATGGTTCATCATGTGTAGGAGGTTAAGCCAATACTGAATAACCTAGATATTTCGGGATGTTTTGAACCCCTTCCACCCCTTGCTCGATGCAACCTTCGACATGGAAAAACGCTATCTCTCTAAAGGAAAGAGTATTTTTCGATAATTTCTACCCCTTTTTTGACATCTTTTTACCGCCACATTTGACGAAAATAATGAAATTTCAGTAATGCAAACTATACCATGTCATAGTATTTTCGTTTACGGATTTGAATTTTCACGGTAACTGTACATTAGAAAAACTCGCGTCTCATGTGTTAAACTGTGTATCATGTATATCGTTGATATTCCCTATCTATCCCAAAGGAAATCTATCCCAAAGGAAAGAGCGTTTGTCGATAATTTCTTGTGGTTTCCAACGGATATCCTGGAGTTCTCTCTCGCGCCTTGGAAGCGAAGCATTGATTCATGAAATTGGGAGTGAGGGATTATGCGTGGCGGAGTAGAGTAATTGCCAGAACGGCTGGGACGATCCAGTGACCTCAATAAGTGCAGAAAGGTCGTTTTCCAACCATGAATCACCACTTAAAGAGTCATTTTTGAGTTTGACCCCGTGAACCACGTGAATCAGCTTCATGCTCCGATTTCAGCGCCTGTCCTCTTGGCATCAAAGAGGCAATTCCAAGGTAAGGATGGGAAAGAACTGAATGGATTTTGTGCAGTCGAACAAGATGGAAAATCATGTAGTCACGTGACCATCAAGCTGGCTTGCGTGCAGGCAACTGTTTGCTTAAGCCATTGGCTATTCTCTTCAAAATCCCTATCTCATGAAACAAAAATAAGAGTATACAAAACAGTGATATGCCCAATACTGATCTATGGTTCAGAGACAAGGATACCAATCAAGTTAGAGGGGAAATCATTGTTAGTATGCGGATATAAAAGTTTCACGTAAGACTTATGGGCGCAATTATGAACAAGGGAGGTGGAGAAGAAAATTCAATAAGGAGATTAGGGAACTCTACAGGAGAAATGATATTGCTGGTGAAATTAGTGGCAGAAGAATAAGATGGTTTGGATAGATAAGAGAGTGAATGAGTTCTTCTACAGTAAGATGGTTATTCCAAAAGTAAGGTCCGCTTAAGAAAAAAAATCAAAATTTTTTCCAAAATCATTGTTTTTTTTACATTCCCTGCATATTTCTCTATTTTTATCCAAAATTTCTATACTTATTTAAACATTTTTCACATCGTTCAACAAGCTTTTGAATTGTTCGTTAAAACTTTCGCGGGTACTCGTCATGTTGAATAAAGCCTTTTGGGCTATGTCGCCGCGTCACTTCTTGGGTGGCCCCAACGTTTCCCGACCGATGCTGGTCGCTTTCTCAAGGGATTCTGAGGAGTTGGGAATTTAAATTCTTATATATAGGTATCTGTGTCAGGTGGTGGGGGAGGGGAGCGGGAGGTTGGAGGAATGGGTTGTTGATTGTTTTTTCTTACTACGGGTTGCCAAGTGCGGCTAATTTTAATGCCGGTGTCCCTGCTGAAATTGTTCTTTTCTTCTTTGGATGGCTTTTCTGACGAGTCTCTGTTTGAAACCTTTTACTTTGGCAACGATTGTGGCTTCGTTAAGGTCGATTGTGTATCGGCCGCCTGTGGAGATAAAGTCGTTAACTGCTTCTTTCATCTCATCATCTCTCTCACAACCCTTAGAGTGCCGGGGAGCGCTGTCGCGCCCCCCCATTCTCTCGAGAAAAGTGCTAGGAGCGCGATACGCTCCTCCTGCAATGTCACTCTTAGATGCCGACAGTTCACTAATCATTCAATGGTCTATATTCATTTTATTTTAACATTAACTATTAACTTTAAATTATTAAAACTAACGCATATTACTAAAAATTCGTCAAAGAATACATTAATAAGGTGAAACCACAAATCAGCAAAAATGCCTCGGCAATCTTAGTGCAGCACCTAGAAAATCGTTAGCCACTCAAAGGGTTAAAACTCGCACCTGCCTGCTCACTTTACTGTCACTCATTATGTCAGGGTCGTAAACTTAAGTAATCTGCCGATGAATTTACCCCTGAAATGTTTCTTGAAGACAAAAACCGTATCAATGCCCTAATTTCACAATCTTGCGGGCTGATCAATTGCATTAAACATTGTAAACTGACACTTTAAACCGCACACAGAAACATTAGTAACGCTAATGGCGGCACTTGACGCGCAAGGCATGCCGGGAGTCGGCGCGCATGCGTGTTTTGTCCTTTTGTCCAAATTCAAATAGTTATGGCGAATCTGACCTTACCTTTTGAACAACACTCTAATTAATTAGATGGATGGGAAAGTTAAGTTGCGAAGGAAAATTATTCCTCTACAGGCCTCACTCTCGTAAGTGTAAAATAAGGTAGCCCATGAGTTGCCGCCCACTTTTACGAGCTGGTCATTAGTTTTGGCTCATTGACTTGTTCACTTAGAGCCGCTCATTGAAGGAAAGAATCTTTCACCAGAATGTGAACAATAGCCAGAATGTAAGTGAGGTCAATGCTCGATACCAAGGAGAATTTTTTTCCCAGCCTTCTTTTTCTTTGTTTATTTATTTCAAATAATATTTGAACTATTCCATTTTTACAGTCTCTTTTTTAACTTGCTTCATCTATATGTCTATTTCATCGATGGAGACTTGTAATTGATTTATCGTTTTTCAATTTTCGGATCGGCTGGAAATTTTGAGCTCTGGCTTGCTTCTGATGAAAATGCTGTTAGTTCAATAATCAAACATTTGACATTGTGTTCCGTTATGTTATAATCAATCAAGTAAATTTCCTAAATGAAAAATAATTTTAAAATTTATCAGCAGATGACGTTAGTTATAATTTTTTGGCAGAAACATCTGTAAGAGTTCTGGATTTATCGATTACATGATAAACTACTAAAATTCACTGAATAAAGTGGTAAATAAAACAAAAAAACGTCATAATAAACCTAATCGGCACCTTTACTCTGTTCTCCAAATTTCTAAAAGCATATTTAATACTTTTTATGCTTTATATACTGATTTTGTACAAACTGTTTTTAATATATTTTTTGTTCTATTTTTATTTTCTTCCATTAAAAAAAATGTGCTGTTGGGAGGTCATTATTTTTTTTCTGAATTATTTCCCGCCTCATAAATGTCCTTTTTTTCAGTTATGGCGCGAGATTAGTAAATGGTGGTGAATAGCAATTTATATGTTTGAGGAATGTGCAGCAGAGATAAGCCACAGGAGGTTTCTGTTCCCCACGGTGTGACCCTTTTTTTATTCTCTTTTTAGTGGATTCGGGCACATTGCGCACCACGCCCGTCATCTGTCCTCTTTTTTTATTGCATCGCCCTCGACAGGTCGACCTTCGTTTCGAACTCAATATCCGTTACAGCGCGGAATCAACTCGTCCGAATCTATGTTCTCTCCCGTGGCAGCAAACGATTCCCTCCGGGCCAGACATGCGGCGAAGATCCCGTACCCTCGTTTTTTGGTGACCGAATGAGTTGTGTGAATGTTCACCTAATTTTAAGTCTGTGTCCCACGAATCGACGCAGCGGATCCGATGGATGGTGGCTGTATTAGCTCGTGTAAGCCGGGCCGTCGCACAGTGATCCGAAATCGGAAAAAGCCGGACTAAAGTCCAAATTGACCTTATTTGAGATAGAGACTTGAAACTTAGCGTAGCAATTCATGATTTATTTCCGATTAAACTATTATTATTTATTATATATTATTATTTTAATTATTATGTAGTAGATTCATGTGTCAATTTGCATTGATACGACCAGTTACTGAGGTCACTGATATCCCAAACGTGACCAATTTTCCAAAAACCCCCGCGATCTCGATTTTTTCGGAACTCTTTGAATGTAAGCAGGTGGTGTTGCGTTTGCTTGATTTTTAGGGAATAAAAAACGCAATATAAGTATTTGACCTCGTGCTTTGCGTATAAGTATTATCCATGACCTTTTTAAGATTTTGGTCATCACCTTTCTGGTTTTACAACGCATATTGGTGTACCCGTTTTCACGCAAAATTTGACATAGACATGGGAGTAGATATTATCTTTCGTTTACGAAATGTATCACTCCGAAAATGTATGACACAATGTCGACACATGAAATACGCGACGCGTCGAGTATACGACACTTGAAATTCGCGATTAGATGTCTATTTGAAGTATGTAAATGGGAATAAAATATAGCATACGTTAAAAGTCGATTTATTTTCACCCTCTATCATCCTTTTCTCAGTCCCCTTTATCAAATAGTGAGCCACTTGTAACTTCTATTCGTTTCGTTATAAAATATAATCCCTTATAAGCAGTGTAAAACATTCACGTACAATGTTTAGGCGTAATTCAAGCCTCTTTTTTCTCCACTAATTATAGTTTTGTATATATATGGCTAATTTGTATGAAACCTTAAAATGTAAATATTGGTCTTTTCTATTGATGTGTTAGACAAATCCTTTGTTACATTAGCATTAGTCTTTCATAGTTTTATCCGCTATTTGTTCTTTGTTTATCTATTGTGCGAATTTTTATCGAATGTCAACAAAAACTCTTGTTGGTCTTTCCATAAACGTGTTGGACAGGTACAGGGCAACTGATACGTTGTTTTATTAACACATAATAAAGTGTATTTATTCATAATTTACATTTCGATGAGGACTCCTGTAAAATGTTAGTTAGTAACTCCAGTAAATGCCCATTTTTGCCCATATTGATTCATCAGTTTCTTGAATTGTAAGTACCTATGCAATGAAGAAAGATGTAGTGCTTTCCCGGCGAATTGATTTCGTGAAGATTTCTCGGGATCGCCACCGGGTCAGGAACGTCATCACTCCCGACGTTTCGATGGCCGAATCGGACCGAAACGTCGGCAGTATTGCAGTTCCCGACACGGTGGCGATCCCGAGAACTCCTCATGCTAAGGATTTCATGTCGCGTAGATTGACTCTCAGGTGAAGTTTTCTGGTCTTTGCCGCAGGCTGAAATTTCTTCGCACCCGCGGGAACTCGAGTGTCTCTTGAGGTGTCCACACGCGTAAGCTTTCCCCACCCCACGAGGAAGGAGTGAATTGAAGTTTATTTTAAAAGATAAAAAAAATGCGATCCTGGCGAGAAAAATGGGACATTCGTGAAAGTGGCACCTTTAAGCTCGTCTTTTTTTCTTCGCTCTTCTCTTTATTTATTTACGTGTTTATATTATTTTTTTCTAAAGCCGTAAAATTTTAGGGTGTCGTCTGACCCGAGAAGGGGCGAACGGCGACGAAGTGCCGTTGCTAGGCAACGCGCATGTGGGCCAATTATTGTTTGTTTCTCTCTCTCCTCTCATCGGGTTTGGTTGGTTGCCCTGGAAGCAATAGACATGCTCCGCTGTTACCTGGTTCCGTCGTCCTTGCGAAACCTAAATCCTGTCGTCATTCATTTGTTTTTTTTTTGCTCTAACACGTCTTCTTCCGCGTTGGGTCGTAACGTTGGTGTTTTTAATGGCGGCGTATCTTCGTGGGATTTGTCTGGCTTGACTCGCTTAATGGAAGAGGATGCCAAAAAAAGAGTTTTAGAGTCGGCGCGTATGGCTCATTCATTTCCAGACCATGACATCCATTCTGGTTATTATTTGAGGTTTCCAAACAGAGGGCTTGGCCTCGGTGGCGGCGGGATAGAGTTCTCGCCTGCCAAATGAAAGGTCACGGGTTCGAGTCCCTCCGCCACACGACTATTACACGGCTTGTGGGGTAGTATGTAGATGCAGATGTTACCGATGATTCACATTATTAGGATTCCTTTTAAATCCATGCAGTTTGGCATGGGCGTGCCCAGCGGGGGGCAAGATGGGGCAGCTGCCCCCCCCGCTAGAAGCGAAAATAAATTTAGTTCAATACGATGTTTTTTTGAACAAACTTTCTTTTAAAGAAAAATGAAATTAGTATGAGACATGGAATTGAAATAAAAATAATTTATTTTTCAAGCAAATAATTTTCTAAACTAATTAAGCGCTGTCATAATTTTTTTCAAATTTTGGTATCATTTACCTTTTCTATGTTACAACTTGAACAACCACGGCTTGCCCCCGCCCCGGGGAAAGCACCCCGTATTCAGTTACCTTCGATGTTTTTTCGCTTAAAAAGGAACAATGCGATAGCTGTCTGGAAGTTTGGTCTGTGAATAAAAACTTGAAATGCGTAATTGGAAACTGGTGGGGTTTTTTCCCCACTGTCATTTAGTCGCGTCGGAAGACAATGACTAGAATTGGTATAAGATATTTGAGAGGTAGGTAAATTTTCCTCTACTCTACTACTAATCCAATCGAATACTTATCCTCCAATTTTCTATTCATTAAAGCATGTTTTCGCGGCCGAAATTATTAATTAACATGGGAGAAGCTCTTTCGGTGCGTTGAAGTATGTGGCTTAGTTGCATAATTTATCCTGTTTGGTAAATTTATGGAATAATATATAAAATATTTAATTTCTAGTATAATAGTAAACAGTCGCATTGAATGTCAATTTTATATTTTATCTCATCTGATCTGTATTTCGCTAAAATGGATGTTACACCGTAATATATTTGTTTGATATTGTATGTACAAGGTATAAATTCACATTGTCAAGGGGACAAGAAAGGTGACACATCAGGGACTGAAAATAAACTAGTTAAAGATAGTGAGAAAGAGGGGGTTGAAGTATACCGACCTTATGGTTGTAGTACTTCGAGTAAAGGAATGCGTGTCAATAAGTACGGTTTCCTCTTAACAGTATCCTCGGCATTTTCCTCTGTGATTGATGTAGAGAAAAAATTCTGTATTATTCTTATCATAGAATGGTCTTGCACAGTAGGGTAGCCAGGAATTTCGTTCGGGGGAGAGGACCAAAATATTTTTTAAAAACAGGGTATTAAGTAGAGGGTTTTTAAATTTATTTCAACACTATCCATAATCAAAAAAAGCCTCATTGGTCAAAGAAATCTTTTATAAATCCACATTTTTTCAATGTTTTGTTTTCTTTTATGAAGAAAATTAATGGTATTCTTATATTTTGGGAGGGGGGGGCGGATCCGGACACCCCGCACCTCCCTTTTAGCTCCGCCACTAGTCTTGCATTTCTCTAGGAAGAGTAAATCTGGTTTCGCTTGTGGTAGTCGGCGTCGCCCGAATGACGGCGCGGTGTTCTTCCATCCTTTAAGGCGTCGCCGGGCTCCTTATCGCGGCTCTAACTTATTCCTTTATCCTTCCTCTCGTCCTTCCTCGTCCTGAGGTCCGGGGAAAAGGCCTCAGACTCAAGGCCTGGTCTCAGGAGCCATCAGTGCCAACGTTTCGTTTCCGTGGTGTGTGATTGCCCTTTCGAATCGTTTGACCCGTGAACGTCTCACTCTTGCACGCCCCTTACATTGCGACCTCTGCAACCCATTAAAAGCATTCAGTAAATAGGGTAATTAGGAGAGGGTTTTTAACTAATCTTGAATCATTGAAGTGTGTGAAATTGGACTTTCGTTGAGTAACACGCCTTGAAAATGCGAGGCAAGTCGCCCTCCAAAACGTCGGCATATACAACTGAGTTAATATGGTTGAAAACCCGTGAAAAATTCATCAATAAATTAAATCGTTTATTAATCGTAATATGTTTCATAATCGAAAAATCTTCATTTTTCCAAAAAAAAATATTCTGTAAATTCATGATTTTTCGATATTTTGTTTTCTTTTATGAAGCAAAGTAATTGTTTTTATATTTCGGAGAGTGGGGGAAGGTCGAGGGGTCCTCCCCACTCGCTACGCCACTGATCACACTGATTACTTTTCAAAGAGGAATTTATAATTATAATAAGTTACAGATTGGACAGCGTGATTGTGAACGAGTCCAATTACATTTTTGCAATACTTTCCCGGTTCACTCATAGGTTACCGCCCACTTTTCCAAGGACTCACTTCCACGGGAACGGTTCATCTCCTTCGCATTAGCCTCGGCCAATGTACGAATCATTGAACGATTCATTTTTTTTTGGATCCAACTGCTCTCCGAATATGGTAATTGTCATTCGGAATTGCGGGGTACTCTCCCTGACATTGGCGCGACCCGTGAACGCCGCTCCGGCTCGCGCCCAATGCATTCCGACAGTCCCTCTTCCGCTTGCACGCATCACATCACGGCAGTTCGTATACACTCATACAATACCTTACGCATTCGTATATACAATCAGGATGAGGGATCTGGACGTCACGGTCTTTTCTTCTCCGTGCTGCCGTGACGCATGCACACCTGTTTTCGTGCCCGGCCAGTGACGTCACGGCGAAATTAGCATTGCCGGAACGCACTTTCCTTAACATTTTTTGAAAGAGAAATATTACTCGGCGTGTTTTTTTATTATATGCGATTGTTTACATTTTATTACATTTTTTTGATTTGGTTACGAATGTATAGTAGATGAGCAATTTTGAGGCAGCAAAATTGATAAAAGTGTTATTCGACTATCATGACTTTTGTTAACCAGTGACGCAACGGCGTTCCGGCACGTTTCAGCATCATGACACCACTGTGGCAGGCCCAATGTGATATTGTCCTTAGAGTCACCGCGTGGTGTTTCTTCATGTGCACCAATTTCACTTTTGGGGTGTACATATGGGACGAATCTATATCCTTCTTATGAAGACAATCTGCCTATGAAGCGATTACATGCAAAAACATGCTGGTAAAATTACTTGGAAAACTCAGAAATATGCATTAAGGAATTCATGCGTTAATAAGCTACACTACCAGCCTTCTTATTCCCTAACACTGGTGTTAAAGTCTCCTTTTGATCGCGGATAAACGGCATTCTAAATCTATCCCTTGTACAGTCTGTCTCTATTATTTTATTTTTATGACCTGATCTGCCGATGCCTGTTGGCGTTCGTAAGATATGATTTACCTCGTCGGAAAATTATCTGCTCCTGAATTTACGTAAAAGGTTTAGTATATTCTTCAAGCCACGGTATAATAATGATTCCCATACGAGTTTCTCTAATAGGTCAGGAACACTAACAAGACTGTCGCAACGGCTTTTCACGTATTACCTGGCTGATCTTCTCTGTAAACATTCTAACTCTGTTTTGAAGCCTATTTCATGAGGGTGCCAAGCAATGGCAGCTTATTCGAAATTGAGGCTAACGAGGGAGAAGTAGCTAATTTCTCTCTTTGTGTTATTTCGTTTTTATCTGATCAGAATGGGCTCAAGAGGGGGCTATTATACCATCACACATTTTCTCGACGGGTCCCGACCTATCTTTAGCAACATCTATATTAATATTATCTGTTATGATAAGATGTATTAACATTATGGTATGAGACGGGAATTTCATATTATATAGCCTTTGGTGGGCACCCCGGCTTGAGGGAGACGTGCAATGGGAGTCGTTGGGAGATGAATGTTGTGGAACAGTGTGTTGGGGAGGATGTTGGGGCGAGAGAGGATGCTGTGGAAGGATGTTGGGCAATGGCCTTTGTGAATGGAATGGAGGTTGGCACGACCCGCGCCGGGATGCAGAGTGAAACCGTGCATTTAGACTGTTTTTTTTGGCATACACTCACTGTCGGCACTGATATTGACGCATTCTGTCGGAACCTTCCGAATGGATGATCTTTGGTTGGTGTTAGGGGCGTTTTTTTGTGGGGGGGAGGGAATGAAGGGTCCCGATCCCCCCCGGAACGAGGAAAATAAGCAAGATTTTAAGGACCACAGTCTGAAAAAAGAAAAATGGCAAATATTTTATTTTTTTTCGGGGTAAATTGTAGGACTAGATAGTGTTTAAACATTTGCGTTATTTTGAAACAAAATATGCGTTCTAAAAATAAGCAAAAGACATTTAATTAATCTAAATTAATGTTTGCAAATTTATGTGGAAGGTGAACGATTTAGACGGAGTAGTTTTCTCTAGGTTGAGTTACAAAGTTTATGAAGTTGACAAAACGGCTAATTTTATGGCGCGCGGAGTCATTTATTGCACTCGTGTGTCTACATTTTTGAAATTTTCATAAAAAATAACAATGAATTGACAATAAAATTTCCTTTAAAATGACGTATTATTGATTATTATGGCACGCAGTGAAGTCCAGATATAAATTTGCTAAGTACAGCGGTACATCATCTTGACGCCGAAAGTAGTTTAATGGATCGTGTGGCACCCAGTGACACTCCGTCGGGTGTGTCATTAATCTACACTAATTACTAACCCGCCAGCCGCCTTAAAAGCCGTATGTCAGGGGGTGTAAGGACGCATGCAGTATATACATATAAAGGAAATACTCTAACGAAAATACGATTTAGCTTTTATTAAAAACCTTTATGGTTCGGGGGGAAAAGCGAATTCCCACATTTATCCGCTCAGCAAAATGTCTTTTTTAATTTATCCCTTCTGTCGGACCTCGAAATATAGTTTGGCTCTAATATTATGTCCTCCGTGTTGCTCTTAAAGATATCTATTCTCAATTGTTCAAGCAATCTAAGATATTGACGCATTCTGTCGGAGCCAACCGAATGGATGATCCTTTAAATGAGTGGTGTTAGTGGCGTTTTTAAGGGGGGGAAGAAAGGATCCCGACCCCCACCCGAAACGAGGAAAATAAGTAAGAATTTAAGAACCGCAGTCTGAATTAGTTTAATGTATCGAGTGGCATGCAGTGACTCTCCGTCGCATGTATTATTCACCTACATGTACAAACTATAGAGCGTTCCACATTTAGTTGACAGTATGGGCTCTTATGGAGAATCGTTTCCCATGTTAATCTCCATAAGGCCAGGAGCGCGGTGTTGTCAATAACAGCACGAAAATTAATTTTGCGTTATGCACTGATTAAAAATTGCATTCTAATGTAGAAAGAAATGTTGCATTCATTGATTCTAATAGTTTTTCGCTAAAAATTATAACAAAAGCTATAAAAAACATTTCCTTAAATTTCCGTCAGAAACGTGTATTTTTTTACTTTATCTTCTTCTCACAATTTCTGCCTGACCGTTGTCTGTATTGAATTGAATCTTCTGCACAAAATTCTTCACACTATTTTCTCTTTGAAGGTCTTCACCAATTGTACAATGATTGAGTTAAATTGTTGTTATGCCGACGTAACACCCTTTAGGACAAGAAAATTTTGATTTTTGCAAGGTAAAAAGTAGTCGCTTACTAACTTACGTTTCTTACGTCGTAGGTCCCTATATGCTGCTCATCAAATGTGAAGAAAACTACAAAGTTATTTTTGGTGAAAAAATTTTAACTTACATCAATTCTGAAGCGAGTTACAATGTTTTGATCTTAAGAAAAAATATTACGGCGCCGCTGGGCCGGGCTTCTTGCTTTTTCTTGCGCGCAGAGGGAAAATTCTCGGGCGGAAAAGGAGTTTTTTGTCAATACATACTATGAAATGTATTTATCTATTCATTTGATATCCTAAACAGAGAATGCTCATACGTCGTAACAGCATTGTTTTTATCTCAATACATTGATACACGAAAGTAGGCAACCGGCTTGGAAATAAGACGCTTTCGCCTTGGGTGTTTCGGTCCCATCGCGGAAACCAAGAAAGAGAATATCTCATAATCTGTGCGAAACACTACCCCATCCAGTGCACGCCTTTTACAAAAGGGGGCTTGGGTTTTTTCTGAGTTCCTTTCATAGGGTACCATAAAACCTTCACCAGAATCGACCCTAGCCGAAGGGGCCGAGGGAAGAATTTACGAAGGCGTTCAGTTTGTCGTTGCATTTTTTTGGAGTGAACAAGTGTTTTGTGGTCTGCTGAATTTGAGATTTGTGAAGTGTGTTTTACACTTATCTCTGCTGTAACACGCCCAATCAATATGTCCGATACAAAGAAGAGGAGAAAAGGTGAGAAGCTCATAAGCCGCGAAAGACAGTTGCTGATCAAAATATTCTCGTACTTCAGGAAATCTCTCAGCATTAGTGAGGCAAGCCGAGAAACTTCGAAGGCTACTGGGTGCTCGGAGTCTACTGTTTACAGAGTGAGGAAGGAAAGCTCCCGTGGTCCATTGGTAACTCCTTGAAAAATTAAAGAAATTAGACAGCCTAACAAAAATTCGAGAGCAGTGATTTTCGACGATTTTGTGAGATCGGGAATTAGAAGGAAGGTACATGAATCCTTCGTGAAAAATATTCCTTCGACTTTAAAATCCATCTTAAACTCGGTATATATGGATAGTATTCCCCCAGATTACAAAAGGACAACACTATATCGTCTTCTTTTGGACATAGGCTTCGTGTACGAACGCAGGGGGAAAACAGGCATCCTTTTTGAAAGGGATGATATTATTCGTTGGCGGCACAATTAATGATTTAAGGCAGCTAAAAAATATCGTCGCGAACACAGGACGAGTGTATTCAGAGGCGAAAGTTGGATTAATGCTGGAAAAATAGTGAACATTAGTTTGCGAAACAAACAATTAGAAAATCCGCGTCAAGCTTTCCTTGCTGGACTAAATATTGGGCTTGGCCCCCACTTCCCGATGAGGACGATTTGCAATTATACACGCAGGAACGGAAAATAGGTTCATAAAAGGAGCATTGCCTGTGTTTCTGTACAAAAAGAACTCAATGGATGAGCATGAAGAAGTGGGTGGCGAGTGTTACGAGAGATGGTTTCAGCCCTCACTTCTTGCAAGCTTACCCGAAGGATCAATTATAGTGGTAGATAATTCCTCTTATTACTCAAGGAAATTGGAATCCTTGCCTACTACAAGGTGGAGGAAAAAGAACATTAAGGAAATTAGCTTTGAAGATGTCAGCTTGAAAAGAGATCTTTAATTTACAATAAACCAAGTACGGGAATATTTTGAAAAATTAAAGATTGATGGTGTCTTTCACAACATCGCCTTTCATGTAATACTAGCCAGAGCCAAAAAATATTGCATAATATGGGAGGAATAGAAATTTTGTCTCATTCAGGAGTGGCGATAATTTTTATTATCCTTCAATTTATTGTTATTTTTTACATTACAGATTATTCATTATTCAGCTTGTGCATTGAATAAGTACATACATAAAATAACAAAAGACTTTTCCTTTTATATTGCAGCAAAGGTATAGTAATTTACGGTAAAAATTCCTTAATTTACGCCGTCTTTCGTGCGATTCCCAACTCCTTTTTGAACTAAACCATTTTGGCGCCGTGTGGTTGCATACGCTGTTAGGATGCCTGTCGGCGGAGCGGAAGCTTGGCAACACTGTTATCCATTAGGCCCGTACTGTCAACTAAATGTGGAACGCTCTTTTTATACCCCCCAAGCCGCATAAAAAAGACGTGTGGCAGGGGGTGTTAAGACACCAGCCATTTACGTATAAAATGAAAATTCTCTAACGAAATTACGATTAGCATTTATTAAAGTCCTTTATGGTTTGAGGGAAAAACGAATTCCAATATCTATACGTTTCAGCTAAATACCTCTCTTAATTTATCACTTCTGATGAACCTGATATTATAGTGGGGTTCTGATATTATTTTCTCCGTGTCGTTCTTCTATTATTGTTATTATTGTTATTTGCATGTTTTTCAATCTATAATATCATTTAGTGTCCTTTTTATACGGTTTTTCTTAATTTGCTTCATCAGTTTGTCTCTTTCATCGATGGAATTGTGTAGTTGATTTTTTACCCCCTTCCCACTGTCTTGAACTTTAATGCGTGTCCCTGCTTCTGATGTCAATTCAATATTAAATAATTTGACATTTGAAGCATTGGTCTATTGTGCTCTAATCAATTAAGTATTCTTTCATGTGGAAAAATAGCTTTCTATTTTCTTAATAGACGGTGTTATTGCGGACGGAAGATTTGAAAATTTTCATCTTCGGAATTTTTCAAATGCGCGCAGATGATCACTGGTTAGAAACGAAAATGCTATGATTTCTTCTTTATTAATGTTTTCGCTTACATTCCTTGAAAAGCTTTTGTTTAATCGATTAAAAGATTCACCAATGAAATATAGAAAACAAAAAAATAAAGTTAAAAACACGCTTTTTCGAAAAACAGTATAAAATTCTCTAAAAAGTAAAAAAAGATGCTTTTCTTCACTCGAGGAATAAAACTCGGGTCGTGATTAGGTTTGATATTAATATTGCGTGTCATCCTCACCCACATATCAGGCTCTTCTTCACTCACTTCCAGTAAACTTGATGAGCACCCACGCTTCCTTCTCTTCTCAAAACACATATCTAGCAGTGATCCTGTCGAATATTCTTTCCCGGGTCCGATTTTCACACCAGACGGGAGTATGTGCCGCCGCAGTGACCTCAGAGTATATGAATGTAGCACGTCGCCTCATCTCTGCCTTCCCATTCAATCGATGTGGCGGGAAGGTAGGTATCCCTGTGGGCGGCTAGGGAGCATTATCCTCGCCTCACTCTTGCTTGTTTACACTCGGTGAGTGAGCGTGTCTCTCCGTCATGCTAATCGCTTCCGCCTCCTCGCGGAAGAGAAATGAAATTCGGACGACGGAAGCCCTCCAGACGACTCGCAGATTCCCAGACGAATTTGAACCTCACTTCCCACCCCCGTGAACTACCTGACTGACCGAAGGGGAGCAAATTATGTGCAGGTTATGCAAACGTCTCCATTCTTAATTCGTGTTTTTGTGGGATGAATTTTCCCTCTTTTACGTGAAGGGACAAGTTATCCGGAAAAAAATAGATGAGAACTGCCTAGAGAGGACAAATACCAATGTAACGTATGCATTTCGTGGACATTCAGTCGTCTATTTGCGCAATTTAGGTTTTTTAATCGGTGGAATTTTAATGATCACTAATTTTAACGATTTTAATGTTTACGCATCGTCCGTCGCGGGTATATTATTAAAGTATTCTTCGTATGGAGGTAAGTTTTCAGCAGAGATGGCAATCGAATCTAAACGAAAGTCAAAACCAGTAAAATTTCAATAGTATCGTTTCCGGGAGAGAAATGTATAAACGAAACGAAATGGACTTAAATCAGAGGTACCTACCACATGCTTCACCTACAAACGGTTTAGTTTCGACCCACACACCGAGTACGATGTATGGTTGAATGAAGTAGAGGTTCGGCCTACCGCAATTAGATGCATGGAGTACTCATATTTTTACCACAAACAGGAGAACGGTGAACGCAAACTCTCAGTTTGATTTTTAAGCTCAATGTTTTAACCTCTCTACACGTATGCCAAACGTAATTGGTCGAAACTCTTCCCTCTTATCCACCTCCACTCAACTTATGGGATCGACTCTTAACTGGAGCAGCGGAGATTCGATTAATTTATTTTCGTCCCGGGTCGAAACTAAACTCCTTGGTGATTTTAATTTCGTACGAGAACGAAACTAAACCCAGGTCTCGTATTTTCGTTTTCCTCCGGGTCGAAACGAAACATTTTCGTTTCGTTTCACTTGCCATCCCTGGTTTTCTGTAGGATTATTTTAAAGATACATTTTGGCAGTCTCCCTTCTTCTCATGGACTTCCCTCTAAATTTCACAATAAGACCAAGTCCCTTACATCCTATCTAAAAAATCGTATTCTCTTCTCTCCTCTCCCTCGTTTACCCAACATGTCTACCCTCGAACACTGTTTTCAACATCCCCTTCCCGCTCTGTACTCGATCCATCCATATCTTCAGTTTAGAACGGTATAGAAGCTGCCTCTCCTCATCTATCATGTCCAGCACTTCGTCGTTCCTCCTCCTCCTCTCCGTACACTTCACCTTCTCCATCTTCTCCCGACCCACTCCTACTAAATTGGAAGAGGGGCTTTTGCCTGTATA
The DNA here is from genome assembly GCF_921293095.1 of Ischnura elegans. NCBI lineage: Eukaryota > Metazoa > Arthropoda > Insecta > Odonata > Coenagrionidae > Ischnura > Ischnura elegans. The sequence continues at coordinate 25,465,516 of NC_060253.1, forward strand.
TTTATTCTTCAATTTGCGCAATTTTGGATGTTTACCCGGTGCAATTTTAATGGTGAATTTACTAATGCATCTTCCGTCGGGGGTAAATAAGTACATGTTTCAAAATATGATCCTTTTCGGCTTGCTAGGGATGTTTCCAAGAATTTGTATTCACTGCAAAAGAATCGGGACTTGCCTTTTCTGATATACCAATTTAAAGAAATTAAAGTATCTAGTACAAAGTACTAGCGATTTCTGACAGTATCTTGCCTGAAAGTGGATACTACTGGGACAAGTGGAAGGAGTTAGCGATATATAGCGACGTTCAATATCCATTGATGTTCTATTAACCCTCATCTACACGCGCCCGCGAGGATAGCGCCAGTGCACGTTTGCGGCTTTTTGCCGCACTTTAATATTTTCGGTTTTCCTAAATATGCATTAAAATTTTTGGGTATTTTAAAGCTTTTGGATAACTTCTAATAATAATTAACAGCACTTTAAACATGTTTCTCTTTCATTCACAAAGAAAAAATAAAGCATATTAATATGAAAATTTCTTCATAAACATTTAATAGTAATGAATAATTTTTCTGAAGGAATTGCAGACGATAATGCCCTTGGTAGAGGGAAAAGCACAGAAATAAAATACCAAAGTGTGCCACCAGTGATCTATGCGCAGTAAACGCGCTATTTCGAATTTTCGAGAAATGCGGCAAAATCCCCGCTTAGCGTGCAACTAAGGGTTAATCATAAAATCGCGTCACAGTTAAAAAATAAATTCTCACCGACAATTTCGTCTCCAGTGTTGGCCACATCCTTAAGCCCGTATGACACTTTCCAATTTATTGGCCGATAAATAGGCGCTCAATATTGTTTAAAATATTGGGCGTTATGTACGGTATGACACGTATCAATATTTACATCAATATTGGCCGAAGTAGTGTTCTAATGTCCCGCCAGAGAACGCCATTGTATTTCGATGATTTTACGTTGCATAAGCATTTTTTGTGATTTGTACGCTTTAATCAGTATTGAAACAATTTCTTTCGTCCGCATTTTAGAAACTTTAAGCGAATTTTCGGAACAAATCAAATAGTTTACAGCCAAACCTGATGTTTCGCGTAGAGGTTCTTGTTTTGGCCACTAGGAGTCGACGTAACTGACTTCTGATTGGAGATTTGACGCGAAAAAATAGAACCTGTTCTAAATTACAAATTGGGCAATAAATTGTGTCCAATATTGTGAAAAGGATATTGGGTTAGAAATTGGTGCCTGTCAGTTGGACCACAATCCATTATCCAATGAATTGACCAATTAACTGGGAGGTGTCATTCGGGCTATAGGGTTGTGATGAATGAGTAGGAATGACCAGGAAGTGTCTGGCTGCGGAAACGAAAGAATCGGTTCACTGTTTTTAAAATGTGACGCGGATTTACTCTTAAGAATATCGCTGGACATAGACCTCGAAATCTGGAAATAGTAGCATTTTCAGGGCTTTTTGGGGTAACCCACGACAAGACATTAAAATAGCCAACGTTTATTTTCTCATGCCGCATACCTCATCGGGGCTGATTAGACCGGAGACCTCATCTGGGCCTTCAGCCCTGTTGTGGAAACGTTGGCCATTTGACGCCGGTTGACCCCAAAAGCTGTTAATATTGACAAAAATGGACCGCGAAATTTTTATCAATTTGACGTGAATAAATTTCTTTGGATTTTCTGAGATGCAATAATTTTCTTCGTTAGAAAGAAGCAAAGATTTTAAAATGTTCCTCTCTATTTGCTCTAAAACTTTATTAGTGAGTAGTTTAAGCCGTACGGCGAACTAAATTCCATATTTCTCCCTCCCAGATATTACTTTTTAACATACTTCCTACCTTGTTCAACACCATTTCATCTACCTACCCTTCCCTGGACTTCTCGACGCACTTCGGATCATTCAAGAGTCAGCATCTTCTAATGAATCTTTAGTTTTTATACTTTTTTAGTTTTTTTATTGTTTATATTTGTTAAAGCTTCAGACTATAAGTTGCATATTCAATGTATAGGCCTTATTGGTTATTTTAGAATAACTGAATGAAGAAATAAATAAAATATACGCCGCCAATAAATAAAATATACGACCGGTCGAAATGGAGGCATGCGTTTTTCTAAATCTGAGCATTGTTAAATTTAAGCCCTCAAAATAATACGTAGCTTGTAGACCTTTATGTGGCCCGACAGGGCCTGTCCTCATAAGCGTCCACAAGTCTGAGTCCTTCTTCTTCAATACAGCATTTAGGAAGTTTTCGTACATCTAGCTGAATGATTACAAAATGTGATGGAACGTAATGAAATTCTTCGACGTAGTTAGTGATGATGAAGATGAACTTGACGTGAAGAAAACATGATGAATCACAACTATGACTGTGTAATAATTTAATACTAGTTATAACTATTGGCAGCAGTGATTGTTTTGTTGACACCCCCGCGGTAACGATGCGTAAACAGGCCGTTTGCCCCAGATGAGAACCCTTACTTCGGCTTGCACGCGCAGTCGGGGTTGTCTGTCTCCATGGGAACGGGTCAACTCACCCGTCTGCCTCAGGCGGGCGTTGCTGTCATCCCTCGCGCTGATTGGTCGTTCAAGGTCGCGAACCCTATAACCTCCCCCCACCCCCATTTTACCTTCCACCTATGACGCGTGCCCATAATGTCGAGCGTTACCATGGGAACCTCGGCAGGGTGGATTCACAGTGATGCGTCTCCGTTGGTGGAGTGGTTGGTTATTTAATATAGCGTGCAGCTATATAAACGGTTCTGCTGGCTCTAAAATGGAGCCTGGTGTATTTCGCCGTTTTCAACGCACTTCGTTTCGTCTGCCTTTATGATCTAGTTTATAAGTTTAAATTCGCCAAGGATGAAGTTCGCCTTGAAAAAATATTTGACTCTCCACGGATTCGAACCCGGATCTCCCAATTGCCGGTCAGGTGTGCTAGCCAGTTACACCAGCAAGACATTATCTCAGTGCGAACTTAGGGATGGGTTTTTACCGAACAAGGTGTTACGTTCAATTCAAATATTGAAACATATGGGGGAACCCGGGGCGGAACGGGGTAAGCGATTTTTAAGTGGGAAAAAAGCGGCAGTAACTATAACTAGTCCAGATTGGTGTTCCTTAACATGTACAATAACTTGTACAATAGGCATCAGGTGTAATAGAATGAAAGTAAATATGAATAAAGTAGACATCCTAGATGAGAACTATTTTAGTTAGGTTGCCATCCGATAAATCTGACAGCACAGACAAACAAAATTATCAGAGCATCAGTAAATGCGCAAAATATCTGCTTAAAAATCAAAAGGCGAGACGAAATTTGAAGCGTCAATTTCTGTATTTATTATTGTGTGAAATGCAAAAAAAATTCGGCCAAGTTATAACTTTTTATTTATTTATTTCCATACCACCGACAAGAACTCGATACGGCCTTTTACATCGGGGTTATTAACATGTTAACAGTTTAACGAACACGTACAACCTTGCCCTGCACAGGGGTAACTTACCGTGGTGGGACTCGAACCCGCGACCTCTTGTTTGGCAGGAGAGGACTTTACTCCGCCGCCACCGAGGCCGACGATTGTAATTGATTTGTTTAAATTTCGAAACTTTACCTTTGTCGTGAGTGTTAAATTTATCTGAAATAACGTTTCCATTCCAAATGAAGTACAAGGACACACGTGCTATCGTCGGAGACAGCCAATCACACTCGTAAGACCTAAATCAGGTAATGGATCACGCACGATCTTGATCAAGTTTTTTGCCATTTCAATATGGGCCCCATGCGCACAAGGCAATGAGGTTACTAGCCTAAATTTCCTTTGTGGTTTAAACTCGTTTTCTTTTCGATACGTTGGGGTTCTTATCCTACGCGACCTCTTTAGCTGAAGCGTGCCACAACCTTTTCATTATTGTTTTTCAATTTAATTTCGGCTTTTTGCATCCATGCGTTAATTAATGAGAGATGACTCGGCAGAAACCCACCTTAATCTCCTTCCTACCGTTGATTGTTACGCATCGATTAATTCTTTTTTTTCCTGCATTATGCCCTAAGTTTTTTACTGGTCTTTCATAAAATTTGTTGATTCATTTTTCTTTGAATTTTTGTGGTACAAACTACCTTTTTTATCTCCTTTAAGAATGATTTATAAAATATCTATCTGTATTGAATGTACATACAGTTTCTCCTCTTCTGTATCAGAGTAAGAAAGAGTAAGTACCCTAAATCCATCGATTGGGTATGAGGCTTGAGGAAAATCCAATTAATCAATGCGTTCAGTCAGGAAGATACATTAAAGTCTTCCACGGATAGGGCTATACTTTTACGAGAATGCTGAGGTAGGCATCGCCTGTAGATCAACAACTTTGGGTCGCTTTTTTGTGGTCATCGATAAGCTCTGTTATTTTACCTCCATTTTTAACTTCAAGAGCACCAAAATGCTTAAGAACCCTTGTTTTTCCCGATAGCAGTGAACGTACGATTTATCGATTCGTTGGAAATCCTTGAAAATTTGCTTAACTTTTTCGCTGGAGAGTTACGAAAAGTAGTGAATAGAAGCGTATAACAATTTAATGCTAAGAAATTACGATTATTTTAATAAATCATTGCATTATTTCCGCAGGATTTATTCGAACACGACGCTTTTCGTTTTCACAATAACCATAGCCGCAAAAAAAGGTAGAACGCTGAACTTTCATCATTTGTACGAAGCTCTGCCGAAGCTCCATAGGATTGTGTAATAAATTGTTTTACTCATTGTTTATTCGACTACAACAATATATCATTAGATATATATATATATTTTTTTTTATATCACGAGATGTGGGTCAAATGTAAATATTATTTATTTTTTCAAACTTTGCCTACGTTTCGGACATTATATTTGTCCATCCTCAGGGCTATAAAAATGATAATGTATGATACAAAATTAGTTAAATACAGGCAATTTTACAGTTGTTATACATAATAACAACTAACAATAATAATAATATAATAATTATTATTATATAATAATTATTATAATAATTATATTATATTACTAATAATTATATTTGTTATGGTAACAAATATAATGTCCGAAACGTAGGCAAAGTTTGAAAAAATAAATAATATTTACATTTGACCCACATCTCGTGATATAAAAATATATATATATATAATATATATAATAAGGGGTCGTGAAGTATAAAGTTTGAATTATATCATTAGACATCGTTTTAAACGTAAACTTATAGCTTCTACGGTCAAAAGAGTGAAGAAGAACACCGGAAAAATTATGCGAACGGCGAAACGATCGTCTTCTCCATCTCGTCGCGGGCGAAATATTTGATTGGTGCATTGCATTGTATTTTTCATAGAGAGGACAACATCTTCGCATTACGAATAGCTTTTCAAAATTAAATTTTACCCATTCCTTGATTTTTAAAATGACCGAAGGGCAGATTTAGAGGTTTAGAAGGGTACATGAATATTGATCACAGAATAAAATGGAATAAAATTACTTTGTTTTATTCCACACTTTATTTTAAATAGCACGACCCGGTATTCGGCATCTAATAGGTAATAGCAGACCTGATGATAGCATTAGATGCTGAAACCCGTGTCGTGCTATTTAAAATAAAGTGTGGAATAAAAAAAGTAATTTTATTCTATGATGAAGCAATTCCACAAAATAACGCCTGAGACCGTGTCTTATATGAATGTTGATGTTACGATGCTATAAATAAACAATATTTCTATAATTTTCATGTAAGGAAATGTTAATATTGTTCCTCTTACTTAAAATAAGCCACAAAGACTAAAATCGTCATTTTGGTAAAGTGCAAGGTCGTTTTTCGTCTTGTAAGTAAAAATATGGTGATTCCAGGATATAAATTCCGATTAACATTGGTGGCCTATTTCCTTCACCTTTATGACGGACGTGAGAGGAAAATTAAACGTTTTATGTACTCATTACGAGGTTTTAGGGAGCTTAATGTTTTCTCCTGGTTCTGTAAATTATTTTAGAGTATTTCATCAAGGATGCACCTCCCTCTTGACCGTTCGTGTTGGTTTGGTGACGGATTACGCTCTAAACCTTATCCAGTCTCCAGTGGCGTAGGCACGGGGGAGTTTTCCGGGTTACGACCCACCCCTCACACCCCTCTAGCCTATAAAAATTGTGCCAAAACGGGTGAGATGGCCTCAATTAATGACTTTTAATGAGTACTCGTACATGATTACGATTTTTGAGTCCTAAAAATCACGTTTTCAACGTCAAAAATCCCAAAAATTTGCCCTGATGTCTTTAACATACACCCTGGTAGGCAGTATCGGGTACAGAAATTACTCAAAGGGGGGGGGGGGGGCGCAAAACACATTTTGAACTTCCTATTTTTATCTTTATTAAAAATAATCCAGTCACATGCAAAGTTTTAGAAAGTTTTATTCAAACTGATAATTCGCATGTACAAGACAATGCCATCTCATGATATAAAAAAAACCCTACAATTTTGGTTCTGCAATGTTCGGCAATGAAGGCGGCCCCGCAATTGAGGAGGCCCCCATGGGCACCCATATGTATTCGCAACTGCCATAAGGGCCCTGAAATCTCTGGTAAACCCCTCATTCAAAAATCCAGGCTACGCCACTCCCTGTCACCATGAACTTTTCTGCATGAATACAGATGACCTTTGTCAGCATGGGCCTGTTTCTAAACCACATAAAAGACATAAGAAAATACTGAGGTTAATTTTTTTATATCTGAGATACAATCAGACATTGATTTACTTCGTATACCCTGAAAATTTCAAGATGATTGCATAAGTTATAATCTGTCACCAAGAAGGTCCGGCCGAACGGGAGGTTACCTCTTATCAATTAAATATGTCTAAGAATGTTATTTTTTATTTCCTTCAATACTAATATTTCTTGTCTCTTTTTCAGGTAAGTGCCAATTCCTAGAGAGTTATGCGGTAGTGGTGAGTTTTTTTTTTTTTTTAATTTGGTTTTGCGATATAAATTTATACCGTGGAGAAGTAAGTTGCTATTTTCAAAGATTTGGCGACGCTGAGTTTCATATTGGCATTAATACGACGGTGGGAAAGTACATATTTATTTCATGCCTCTAGAATGCTCACACCAATTTCATTATTGTAAAAAAATTTTATTCCCAATTACTTTCAGTCTTATTTTAGAGTTTTGATCGACTAAAACTTAAAAATGAAACTCAACATACGGGATTCATACGCTCAGACCTGAATATGCAATTCATTGCTAGAATTGGGTGGACGAAGGCTGAAGATATGTTATGGCTATAAAATTCAGTGATGGATTGAAAAAAGGCAATCCATCGCAATTGCACAGTCAAATTTTGTTAATAGCTACAATTATAAATAATCTTTGAAAAAAATAATCAGTGAGAAGATTACGGTTATGGTTCGATTACTTTTAATGTTATCCTGTACATGATGCAGTCGCTGCCAATATTTTCTCAAGGAGGGATTCATTACATGAAAACTAGGTTTTATCTATTGTTTAATTCCATGGAGTTTTATTAATTGAAGTGTTTGAATTAGGCACAATAGGAATATGTTCTACTAAAAATTAACAGCCGTGGATGATGTTGCTGTAGCTGGAACTTCTTTTCAATCAGCACGCGTGGGATTCAAAGTCCTTTTTTCATTATTAAAATACTACGATTACTCGTCGGAGATTAGGAATGGATCTATTTTAGTATTCCACCGATTAATCCTTTAAAGACCGAGCTAACTTAATGACTGATTTTTATTATTTTTTGCATATCCTATTTATTTTACGGCTAATTAAGTGATATCATGGAAGACAACCGGAAGAGAAATTTTTAAATGCGTTTTCAAGCATGTTCCCAAATGAAAACACGCCACAAAATTTTGCTATTGCTTGAAAAATAAATAAACACTTGACCAAAAAACTAATGCTATCAATGTAATTTATGTATATTTGTCTTTTGAATAAATGAGCATTTGTTACTGGAGAGTGAGTGTAGGGAAAAATATCGAATAAACCGCATACTCGCTACAGAGGTGATGAAAACAACTAACGACCAATGTGTACACAAGTCGTACAATTCACTTTAAAAAATACGTCTATGCTTTATTTACATAACAAAAGCTATAAAAGTAATCAAAGATGAGAAATTTAATTCTCATGAATTTTTATAAATCTATTCCCGAATTGGAACATTGGTGTGTGAACGGTTAAAGTAGTTTTCCATGGAGTACTAAAGAAGTATTCTGGGAGACTCCCCTCCCTTCAAGCAATGCCCTCTTCAATTCAATGTAAGGCCTACTCCCTTTCAATCTATCTAAAAATCCTATTTTCTTCATTCCTCCCTGTTTTATCTAATATTGTACCCTTTAACACCGTTTTCAACATTTCCTCCCCGCTAAGTACTCGCTCCTTCTATACCTTCTGTCTCCACCGTATCTCATCTAAAAGCTGCCTCTCCTCACCCACCATGTCTAGCACTTCTTCGTTCCCCCTCCTTTCTGTCCATTTCACCTTCTCTATTTTTCTCCATACCCACATTTCGAATGTCTCCAGTCTTCTCTCGTCCTCCTTCCTAAGTGTCCACGTTTACGCTCCGTAGAGAGCTACACTCCAGATCAAATTCCGCACCGTAAAGAGATCAAACTCTTCACTAACCTTTTATTTAAACTCTTGCATAACGACCCCCTCAGAAGCCCCTTCCTGTTCATGAACGCCTCCTTTGTTAATGCAATTCTCTTTCTGATGTCCTTACTTCTGTATCCGTTTTCCTCTAATGTGCTGCCTAAATAGTTGGATTGATTTACCTGCTCGTGTTTTTCCCCACCTACTTTTATCTTGAGTCTCACATTCCTCGCTCGTGATGCCTTACAAAAACGAATAACCCTGGTTTTCTTGTGATTACTTTGGAGTAGATAGCAAGTAAAAATTGCCAAAATGTAATCATTGGCAGTGATTCGTTTTCTTGTACTTAGTTTTATCTTATCACTGATGAAATATCTTCCTCCCCTTTCCGCAATTCTATCGTTTGTCAAAAACAAGAAAACCTGAAAGCTAACGCCAACTTTTTTATGATTTGTTGTCTAATTTCTAGAAGTCTAATTCATTAGCTCGTTCTGGGACGCGACGTACGATGTTACTTCATTCTATCGCATGTATTTATAGTGTTTCAGATTGTAGTTTTAATGAATGTCGGATGCTATCGGATTTCAATCGTAATTAATTTAGGAATGCTTAAAGCACATGAATTCACAAACCTGGTTTCAAATGTGTACGATTTGATTAACATTCTGCAAGAAACCTATCATCTAGGAGTGGAAAATGTTTCATTCAATTCTCCAGCTTTTATTAGCTCTACAACACCTCTTTTTCTCTCACTAGTCCACTGGTTGTTCATGATTAAAAGCACTCGTTCTGAGTGAGAATTATACCCTGGGAAATTCGTAAAGTGATTTTTTTAATTATTTGAAAATTGTGTTCTAAATATTTGAGGACATTTATTTGTGAAGATAAATCAATATTGGCAGCAATGACACCTGTGTACAGTTCGTAATATCGCTCAGAATGTTTCCATAATGAAAGGTATACCATTCAAATAAAATAAAATATTTCACTTGAACCGTGCAACATTAAAAAAAATAATTTTCGTTAGAAAAGATAAAAAAATACTGTCAAAATGCGTGGAAACTTGAGGAATTCAGGTAACCTGGATCTCCTAGCGGTAATCAACTTATTTAGAAAGTAATTATTACATTTGAAAACGGTAATATATACTTTTATTTTTTAACCATCTGTGATTGTATAATAGCAAAGGCTTCTTTCTATTTAGTCAGTAATTTTAGGGTTTTCCGAATGGCGCGCTGCTGCTTTCCACGCGCCTGGAAGTTCTCTCTTTGCTCACCAGAATCCACTAGCTGTCGGGATTTGATCCGTGCTTCCATCTGTGGCGCTTTCTTCGTACTAACAGCGTCCAGCAGTGTGCCCGGAAAATTTTGAATGCCGAATAGAAATTTTTATGTTAACTACGATCTGCAATCCATGACATTGCTAAGTTATTTATTTTAAAACCTTTTGTGAAGGGATATTTTCTTTTACATTTAATTTTTTACCCTTTTTGGCGTGGCTACCCGTATCAGTAAGGTCCTTATCACTTTTAGAACACCGTATTTACATATTTTACTAATTTATATTTTTGCACTCTTTAAAAATTGTTAGAATGCATTCCATATGCTGCATAAACTTTGACGTTGACCATATTCTTTATTATACCTTCTAAATCGTCGTGACGCAACTAAATATTCCGTTGAGTACTAGTCAACAAAAGGTCTTGGCCGCCCTTCCGCCTGATGTCTAGCCATTATAGTTGTAATGATGGTTTTTGACACTTGGTTACATTATTGCCTGAGTTGAACCGGTCACAGTGCAACCAAATAAGGATATAGGTTGTGTAACTAAATTTATCTCGTGGCGTAGAAGACAAAACGTATTGGAAATTTTCGATGTACCTGATTTTAAGCGTGAAAATGGGTGCATAAAGGGTCAATCAGTGCTTTTCTTTTCCTGACTTTAGAATTAAATGTGTGTTCCTACAGTCATACTATACGACTTTTATTTTGTTTAATTTGAAATCGTTTTTAAGTTAAGTTTTATTCTAATGTGTTCCTGGTAGCTCCTGTATCTGAATATTTTTCTATCGATTGTGTAACATTTTCAAAATGAATTGACCCTTATTTCTCCGTCTGTCACGTGCTTCTCGGCCCATGAGGCGAAAAATTCCTTCCATCTATCCTTTTAATCTGTCATGCAAAAAATTCACCGCACAAGCTCTGTCCCATCTGTCTGCCAATTGAATGTTTTACTTTCCCTACTCATTAATTCTTTATTAGTTTTTTTATTGTCATTGTACTGTGTTTAATTCATGTTATTTTAAAAATAAAATTTCACTGTAAATTGGCGTCACGGCTGTGTGTGAAAAATTACTTTAAAAAATCATCAACCCTTTCACTGCTTAGTTTGATGACGTCATGCTCTCCGCCCCTGGGTGGATTTCACCCCAAATTACTTATTTAAATGACATTATTCTGCCCCACCTACGTGTATTATTATTTACGTTTGCATCATACTAACATATCTTTAGTGAGAACAAATATACAACATCCCTTGGAAAAGTTATTTTAGACCTTGCTGTATTCCCTACCCGGTTCAGCAATTATTTACGTGAAAAAATTCATTCATAATATATCTCATTGAGGTAACGAAAATTCCGAAAGTTGGGATCGATAGATAAAAAGGTGAACTCTACGGTCTGCATTTTCAACTGGGAAATGAAAAACTCCAATGGCTGTAACAGGGGAATCCTCTGTTACAGCCATTGGAGTTTCCCAGTTGGGATCGAACTCATTACCTTCGTGATGGCTGACCGCCTCAGTCCCTGGGCTAACGCCGCCATATTGCAAATGGCATTCAGCAGAGATGGCTACATAGTTTTTTACGATCTTTAATTGCTATTTCCTCGAAAATTTACTGTTGGTGCCTTTTTTTCGCTTCCGCATATTGAATTAATATCCATGAAATACCGAATCTGAAAATTTGGCAACCCGACGGTAGTTTATTCACCCAATGCTAGAACCAAATACGGTAGTTTCCTTCATCAAAGAAAACGAAAGGCATTGATTGCGATTCGTTACGCAACATTGGTGTATTCATAATATACAAATTATTTGGTTTTAGAAATCCCAGTTCAGACGCATGTATGATCAATTTTAACCTCACCTGAAAAAGGCCAGATTGGCGCCCATGCGATGCCACTTCACGTGACGTCACAGGGACATAGATTGTATACGAGTAGTCAGGAGTTTTATACATCGTCTGAGGTTACCAATGCATGCATGATGCACAGATCTGAGGGAAACACCTCTTAATAATCACCATTAAAATTGCTTGTGGTCGGAATGTTTCCTTCCTTTGATAGGGTATTAATAATCCTTAATTAAGCCAAGCGCTAACTGCTATCAGGGTACTCTGCTTCCTGCTAGCAGCCTGCATCTTAGCGGCGCTCATTGCCTTGCACCAAGGTGGCCTCACAGGGCGGCAGCGGGAACCAGAAATACGTCACACGGACTTTTTCCCATCATTCCTATGTAGCCGTCGCGTTTTCGTGCGCTTGAAAATTTTCACTTTTCGTTTAATCGCGAAAACTTGATATCGTCATTAGAAAATCTAATTGCGTGAAATGCGTACTCCAGGAGTAATAATCTTTCGATTTTGGCAATAAAAAAATAATGGGAAACCACCCTAATGGAGGAGTCTACTCATTGTCAGATGGACCAATGGGAGAGCAGCCACAAAAACTGGCGGGGCTTGTTTTCATCCGATTTTCACGGAGCCTTTTGCGCTCTCCTTTGCATTGAATTCGTTTCAATGGACGTCGCCCCCATAGTCGGTTCACGTGTTCCGCCCTTCAAAGCCTCTCGCCTCACCCTTGGAATGATTCCCTTACACACCGCTTTCACCCTTCGCCTCCTAATCCGCTTTCGTCGCATCAACCATCCTCGATCCGATGACTGTTAGCTCACCTACCTGCTCCGGTCGCGGTAGATATTTCTCTCTCGTTGATGGGGGAACGTTTTTCATTACTCTTTCGGGTGATACCGTCTTGTAAACGGAGTGTTAATGGTTGTTCCTTCGTAAAATGTTGTCGGGATCGCCACCGGGTCAGGAACTGCATAACTGCTGACCTTTCGATGTCCGACTCGGGCATCGTCCTCAAGGGCTGTGGCCGAGGACGGCGGAAAGCGGGCAGTTTTGCAATTCCTGACCCCCTGGCGATCTCAAGAATATTTTACAGTCTACTCGCCGGGAAAGCATTAAATCTTTCTTCGAGTGTTATTGGTGTTTATGAAGGTTTCTGCGGTGTTACGATTTCAATTCCTCCATCTCCCTGTTACTACCGCGTCGGTTGCTACTCCACGGAAACCTACCTTTATCGGTAGAATACTTAAATAATAATATAGAGCTCCGGTCAGGGAAACGTAAAATTAATGGAATTAATAATCGGGACAGGAAGTCAGGAAAATTATACTGTGGACCGGGAAAACTCCAGAGGTGCATCGAAAAGAAAAAATCTCGAGTTGAATGTCTGGATCATTGTAATCCTTATAGTTGGGAAAATGGAAAATGGGAATTTGGTATGATCCCTTTTATATTAAGAATTATATTAAATTTTTATGTTTTAATGTTTTGAGGAGTCTTTCTTCCCTCATTTATAATTTAAAATTCTCATCTTCGATTCGTTCAATTTTCTATTTATCTGTAATGTCTATCTGTAATTCTGTCACGGAAGTAGCTTGTACCCGCAGATTCTTGTCTTTTTTTGTAAAATTATTTCTTGTTTCCGCTTGTTGTGTTGCTTTTTTGTCCTCTAATTTATGCATTGTTACCTGGCCACTATAAAATGGCACGTGTATGCTGTATGTGGTTCTCTTTCTTCTTTAAAATGATTTCAATGTGTCCATCGTTGCGTTCCTTTTTGCGTGATGCGAACCAACCCTCATCCCGTATGTCGCAGTGAGCCATAGCAGGGGACACCATCGGTCCATTGCTCTCGGAGTTCCCGTAGATACATCTATTTTTCCCGCATTTCAAGCCTTAAGCTTACTGTAGCGCGCACGCTTGTGTCCTACGGGCGACGAGGCGGTCTCAACCAACACACATCTGATTGCCCGCCCGTGTGATTCCAATTCGTAGACGCCTTTATAAGAGGTCGTATCCATACTGCTTGTCGGTATCGGCCTTTTTATTGCCTTGTTAAGGGTTCGCTGCCTTCGATGGACAGTTTTTGCAGGGATAATGAATAAGGAATTATTAAAGAAGGTAGTTTGAGTAAAACTGTGATAGAGCATGAAAATTATTTTCAGCCGTACTTATTTTTAGCGATGAAGTTTCCCAAACAACCTCTATACGCCAAAAATATGTTCGAACCGAAGGGCCAGCAACTTTCAATCGAAATGCACGCATCTTATTTATCATTTATAAATCATGTTCACTCGATGATTGAACCGGAAGTTTGGTGTAGTTAAGTGAGGGTAGAGCTTACTCCGACTAAGCGTTAGGTTAACTCCTCTCCCTGTCCCCATTACTTCTTGGTGTCTGAAGGTTTAACCCGATATTCGAACCACAGGCTTATCGATAAGTTGCCAAGCGCTCCTTCAACTAGAGTATTGCGCGCCCAAAAAAATTAGGCATTAAGCATGTAATAGGGTGGTTTCCTATAATTTATTTATTGCCTAAATCGAAAGATTATTACTCCTGAAGTACGAATTTCACACTTTTAGATTTTTAAATGACGATATCTATTTTTCGCGACTAAACGAAAAGTGAAAAATTTCAAGCGCGCGAAAACGCGACGGCTAAGTAGGAATGATGGGAAAAAGTCCGTGTGACGTATTTCTGATTACCCCTGCCGCCTTGTGAGGTGACCTTGGGGCGAGGCTTGAGCGCTGATACGACACAGGCTGCTACCAGGTAGCTGAGTACCCTGCTAGCTGGTAGCGCTTGCCTTAAATAAGGATTATTATTCCCCTATCAAACGAAGGAAACTTTCGGAACTTGGATATTTTTAATGTGTGATTATTAAGAGATGTTTCCCTGAGCTCTGTGCCTCATGCATGCATGAGTAATCTCAGACATTGTGAAACTCCTATCTACTCGTATAAAAACTAGGTCCCTGTCACGTCACGTGGAGCGGAATCGCATTGGCGCCAATCTGCCCTTTTTCGAATGAGGTTAAAATTGACCGTTGCCATTCGTCTAAACTGGGATTTCTAAAACCAAATAATTTGCATATTATGAATACGCTAATGGTGGGTAAGGAATCGCAATCATTGCATTTCGTTTTCTTTGATGAAGGAAACTACCCTATTGTCTTTAAATTTTCAGAGCAAGTATAGTAGTCTCTCGTGAAAATACGAAGAAGAGAGGAGCTAAAATACGATGACTCGTTCGTTAGGAGAGCGTGACGTAGTCAACTTGTCTTAAAAAGGGTTAAGGCGGTCAATTTTTCGTCTCAAGCAGCTCGAGGATTTCGGGCGACGAATCGAAAAAAAAGTTAAGTGCGGTTCCTTTTATTTTTCAAAGCCCATCACAATCGATAATAAATGGGGGAGAAAGCCCTTTTTTACGGTTCTTATCTAATATACGAAAACTATTTTTTTTGCGAGAGGTCGTGAGTCAACGCTCAATTCACTGTAAGCACTTAAATTTCTGAAAACACTTTTCAACATAATATCCACTCACGTATGCCACAGGGAAACTGTCACTCGGGATATCAAAAGCTTTACATCTGATTTTCTTATCGAAAGGGCATCTTGAAGAACTTTTACATAACAATTTCCTTACCTCCAAAAAGGAGGTCCAAAATCAAAGTAAAAACGGTGTACGGTCTAAACCAGGAGAATAATGCAATCCAGGAAAGAGCAGAGGTCATAACCAGGACTGTAGTTCAAATGAAAATGATGCAGGGGTCGATGTAAATAAAGCAAAAGTCGCAAAACACTCAAACTCCGTATAACACATGTGAAAACACGGTTGTTGGATCAACTGAAAAATTCTCGAAATTTTCGTGTCCATAAATTTTCAAACATCGAAAAATGGCTGCTATTGGCAGGAGAGGGGCATGCGCATGCGCACCAATCAGTGGCGCCCCTTTTCCACCGACGGAAGCCCCGTAACCACTCCTTACGATGCAACACCTTAGATATACCTGGCTGCCCAAGTCTCTTGCGTAAACTTGCCCCGTAAATTTGCTCGTTCCCCACTATGAAATAACCTCGTTCGACTAACTCTATTCTTCTCCGTTAGTCTATGAAATCGATACAGCCGTTTTCGAGTCTTAATTGGTGTTTCGTATTGCTTTCATTTTTTTCTATGATGCGTTAGTTTCGTTACAATTTGGTGTTATAATTGACATCCTTTGTCTTAGATTCACTCTTTCTGGTCTGTCTACATGATTTTTGAGGAAGGTGACACAGACACAGATAATAATACTGTGGAATGCTAGAATTTTATTACGCTAGAGGAAGACTCTCTTGCATTTGAGAAAAGGTAACAATAACATTTAAATAGATATGGTGTACTTTTTTACAAGTTGAAATAACAGCAGATTAAAATATAAATACTACGTAATTCTAGTATTACCACGTTCGTATGACCTCGGAACCAACGCTTTTGCATTCACACAACCTTTATAATCCAGTGCTGCCCTCTTGTGCCGAAATTTTGAAACTTATCTGAATAGAATAAATACCAGTGGCAAAAATGTTTGCTACACAGCAAATGTCTTTATTTGTCCTTC
This sequence comes from Ischnura elegans, assembly GCF_921293095.1. Lineage (NCBI taxonomy): Eukaryota > Metazoa > Arthropoda > Insecta > Odonata > Coenagrionidae > Ischnura > Ischnura elegans. The sequence goes on from NC_060253.1 coordinate 25,481,893, forward strand.
CTGAAAATTACCTCCACTATTCTGAAGCATTTTCCTCGATCCATTTTCTTTCTCATTATTTAGAAATAATCGTATCATTCTCCTAGTCATACTTTTTTTTCCCGGCTTCGGCCGCGTCACCAGCGCTGATCGCGGTTGAGTGACAGCGTTACGAACTACTGTTATCATTGGAACCAACGTGTATTTGCACGATGATTGCCGCATTATACACCTCGGTTACAACCGAGACATATCTGATTGAAAATTTAAAAATTGAGTGAGTTACCATGTTACTGTGCTTCATGCGTGTGGTATATATTGTCTAGTATAACGTACAACAGTGGTCTAATTTATTCGGAGAGAGAATGTGGCGCCTCTCCCATATTTTTGGGAAACTTTTTGCCCGTGTTGCGTTATGACATGATTTTCAACTCTCTGATGTAGGTTTTTATTTTCCCCCTGCTTTATGCGTCAGTTAGCGTGGATTTATGTGTATACGCTAACTCGGCGGATTATTCCCGTTTAGACGAGTATTTCGGGACATTAACCTTTGAAGCTTAAGTTCACCACATGACTTCCCTTCTAATCTTGGATACCTTAGTCCCAAAATCTTTTCAACCTGTACGCTTGGGTGAAGTTTATGATGTTGCTTAGGTTAGTTAGAAGTTTGTGGCGAACCGCTGGGTCGAAGTTTCTGATATAAGCAGTATGTGTTTGTAATACATCTTGTTATAAATTAAATAGGGATTTCAGGGTTGGCATTTAATTGCGTCGTTTTCTCATTGGTAATGCTTTAGTGTTGATTAAAGTCTCATACCTCCAGCACTTCTTCGTTTATCAGTAAGTTAGACGAAAACCCATTCCTCTCATGGTATTTTAGCCAACACAATTATTTTGGCGGTGGCTACATTTTTCTGTGATAATAATGTTGAAAATTCATATGGTTAGTTTTCGGGTAATAACTGAATGAACGTAATAGTGTTAAAGTTAACTTTTTTTCGGAGAGATATCGTGGAACAACATATCTAATGATCAACGAAGATATCGTATTGCCTAAAAATATTTTACAACTGCGTAATAAACGTGTTTCAATTTTTACATAATCACCATCAGGTATTTGGATGAAATCCATTGTGTTGTTGTTCCACTGAGTACCTTATGGTGATTTTGTTGTAAAATTCGTATAGGATTTTTACCTCGTTTTACTCTAGGATAAAATCGATTGTATGTTCCACCAATTTGCTCCTTCCATTATTACCTCTACCTCCTAACGGTGCAAATACATTTCATATACCTCCTAATGTGGCATAACTAAGGGATATTTTGTAGCTTTATTTTACTCAATAATTTAGTTCGATGATTGTGTAACAATTATAACACCAGAAATACGCTTTTATAATGCAATTTCTGGGCAGTACGATATCTCCGTTGTTTATTAATCACCATCATCATCATCATTAGTCGACAATCCAAAGATTGGTTTGACGCAGCTCTCCATTCCTCTCTCCTATCCGCTAACCTTTTTATAGCAACATATTTCTTCTCTTTTACATCCTTTATAACCTTCCCTATGTTATTTATTCGGGGCCGTCTCTTACCCTTCTTCCCTTCCACCTGTCCTTCAACAATTGTCTTCATCAGGCCATCATGACTCAAAATGCACAATTTTTTCAAAGTACTAAATAAGAAATCCTCATACCTCAAATATACTCGCCGACATTTTTGCGGATGAATAATGTTTTTTAGCTGAGTTATGAGTCTTTGAAAATTGATCTTCATCGGCTGCTTGAAAACACGACGTCATCGAAGCGTGACGTCGCGGCACGGTATCCACTGATGACAGACTGAGGAAGTGGATATAAAATCGATCTACGAGGGCTCAAATGCAAATTAGGCGAAAATAATTGCTGTTTCAACGTCAAATAGCAGATTGTTGCCAAGGTGCTATTGAAACAAATGAAGGGGACTGTTTGATGAGATTTGGAAGCAATCACTATTTTTCAGAAAATCAGCCGACATTAGGGAGTCGCCCAAAAGTAAACTGTCGTATTGTGCTTTCTTATATCCCTCATAAGTCAGTTTGTCCTTTGAGGAACTTCTACAAAGGTCGTTGATGATTGCGATATTCGAGCAATTTTAATAAGCATTTAATGACGTTTGTGGAGGGCTAGGAGAGTTTTGACTTACATATTTGGACTCGTGAGACAATTGTCTATTCAGTGAGACTTACTAGCATGATGAACATATTTCATGCATGTTCCCCATTAAGTTGTCCCATCCTCTGCTTAAAGTTTTTAGAAAATTTCTCTTTTCTCCCACTCTTCTTAGCACTTCCTCGTTACTTACAAGGTCAAGTCATTTTATCTTCATCATTCTTCGGTAGCACCACATTTCGAGTGCTTCCACTCTTGACTTCTCTGCTCCTGTCAACGTCCAAGCCTCGCTTCGATAGTAAAACATACTCCATACAGCATCTGATGATCTGTGACATCTGATGATGATACTACAGATCATCAGGTTATTAATATTGTCAGAAATTTTAGAAAAATGTATCTACAAAAGGAAAGAGTTGAATATATAGGCGTTACTATTCATGGCTATCCAAGGAAACTTGGCTCGACTGACTTTCTTTCTTTCACGTACATGAATTTTTGTTAATGGAACAAATTATTTTTTTATAATGATTGTTATTTGGTTGGACAATCGGATAATATCCGTTCCTTTCATTCCACGTGTGAGCACGTGTAGAAAACTCCATTCTTTTGCTCCAGGACGAAATCGATTGGGATGTTCCCCTAATTTGCTTACGGAATGGTATTTACCATGAGCGCGATTTATCTATTCTGCATCAGTAACCGACCGCTGTGGATTTCTCGTAAATTAGTTTTTAACGCTGATGACCTCTCGTAATCGATGCTGCTTGATAATTGTGGGATAGATTAGCGTTTTTAAGGCCGTAAGCCCAAAATTAGATCAGTGTCATAATTGAAATTTCAATTTGCGGATGGCAGATAACTGGGGGTGATTCGGCGAATTGATCAGGTATCAGTGAATAATGGAAATTAGCCGCTCTCTTCCGTTCAATTAGATCGTTTTATTCAGTAACTATGGATACAATGCCAATTATTTCAATTAAAATATTTTCTCGTAATTAATCCAGTGTAGTGGCAAGGGTAGCGGGAAAACAATTTTTGGAGGGTTTTGACGAAGAGCCTTTCCATTTTATGGCGTTATACTATCGATGTGATACCTAACCAATTTTATGTGCTCTCTGACAGGTATATAAAAACAAATATTATCATTTTGCTGAAAAATGATAGCCATCTTATTAATATAATTAAATTTTTAAGTATGTACCTATGCTCAAATGTAATTCTACCTTGTAACTTTGTAAATGTATTTCTTTTCTTGTAATTTCCTTACAATTAATATTTATAAATTGGCTTTATTCCCGTGAAATAAATATTATTATCATTATTATTATCTCTGCATTCCAAACAATGCAAATGTATATTTTATACCTTCGTATGTGGCTTGCCTAAGCGGTATTTTGTAGTTTTTATTTTAATCAATGAGATGTATTTGAAGGAATTGTACTGAATGCTATTGCACATCATAGTGGAATTTCCTATTTTTTTCAACCTCCTTATTTTTAACTATTCGAGCCCAAATTTTTTTACCTTTTATTGTTTTACCTGTGTCCTGAAACGTGCTGTTGACTTAGAAGTTTTGAAAAATCGAAATCAAATGTATTTTGGCTTCATCTCATTTCCCAGTCTGTCTATTATTCCAACTCATTTGGTCTGTGTGGCATGAATATCCCTCTTCGAATTTGACTTTTAATAACAGTTTCCCGTGTCTTTACGTTGGGGTTATTTGAATGGCGTTTTCCGCTAATAACTTGATTTGGGGTAATGTTGGGCGCAGTGGCGTAACTAGGAATATGCTTTTGGGGGGGATGGAGGGGCCCTGGGGGGCGACCCCTATTCCCCCCCAGGAGACGGGTTGGGGGGGGGGGGTGTCCGGAATTTTTTTTATGGAAAATGACCTTTCTCAATGTCTCAAATGATTTACTGCTATGATGTTAATGAAGGATCTTTATCGTTAAGAAGATGCCGTAATTATATCCTAAAACTAAACAATAGTTTAAAATATGTTTTTTATTTCTCTGAGGATTTGGGGGGGATCTGTCCCCTGATCCCCCCCATAGTTATGCCACTGGTTGAGTGTATTTTTTTAAATTAGGAATGTTTTGGTTAAGAGCGGAGTATGTTATTTTGAGTTACATCTTGAATTTACTCGTAATGCTTGTAGAGAAGGCTTTGTCTTCATTTCATACGTATTATATTTGAGAATTTTTCGATTTGAATGCTATTATCTTAGCTCGCTCTTTTTTATGAATCGTGGGATCCGAGGATTGCATTCATCATTATTGTGTATTAAAGAAAATAATGACTTGTGGCTGCTTGAGCTCTTTGAATGTAGAAATTGGTATGTATTGAAGTAGAGGAAATCGCTGATATTTTTTTTATGGCATTCATGCGAGAGGTATGCAAAATTACCCTTTCTAATTACACGTCCCTTTCAAGTAATTTTTGCTCAGTTTTATTTTATCCCTCACCTCTAATATTCCTGATCCGTGGAAATATTTTTTCTTTAAGCTATGAATTAAGTCCTTTCGCACAATATTTTTTTTTCTTTCTGAGTGAATCAATTACTCTGTACCGTCGATTTTAATTCGAATTATAATAGGTTCTTTGAAACTCCTGGGAAAATTGCCTAAAAAAATTATTTCCCTTTTTCATGTAAAGTGCGCAATGCTTTTCTTCCTACTTGTGTATTTAGAACAAATTTCCTCCTTTATTTTCTTGCAAATATTTATAGTTTCCAATTTCGTTCCGCGGTATGAGTGTAATCTCAGAATTGTATTCTCTTTTCATTGTTGGGCTGCATTTTCTTCTATTTTTCCCGAATTTGTGTGCGTTATTTTATTCTTAAATTACTATTTTATTTTAATATTCTTTAACATGATGAATTGTTGTGTGTGTTTATGTTGGTCGTTAAATATAATTACTTTTCATGATTAGTGATTTATTATTATTATTATTATTATAGTATTCTACCGATTATGCTAGTATGGAGTATTTAAGAATATTCCCATGGGGTATTTAAGAATGGTAAGAAATCCAAGGTTATTATATCGAAATCTCATGACGTATAAAGTTTTCTTTGTTTTCACATTCGATATGATTATCTCAAGTAGATATTAATTTTGGTATTTCCATACTTACATTGTCACCTCTAGAGGGGGGTAGCTGCGCGTGGGTCGGGTGTAAGGATAGAGGGGAATACCACTGCGTATGTGGAAACATAGTCATCTGAGATAGTAGAGGAGTCGGGATCGGAAAAGGGTTTGTTTTCTCCTTGTAAGAGAGGAAGGTCTACAAGGGGGAGTTGAAACGATACAAAATTTCGTTGACAACATGTTCCTTATTTTTGACACTTCTTTAAATTACAATCTGCTCTAAGGCCATGATTATAGCGCAAATGTTAATATCCACACTATTTTATTTATGACTTAACCGACCATGGTTTCGACACTGGTGCCATTTTCAAGGTCTTGAAAGTGTCTCGTGAAAAATAAAATAGTGTGGATATTACCATTTGTGCTTTAATCATGGATATATCATTATTCCACAAAATTAAGCCTGAGACGATTTTATATGCTGCTCTAAGGCATTAAGTCTTGGTCTCTTTTTTTCTAAATGTTGGATATCTGGCGTAAAGTTTCTAATATGTTTCTCATCCAAAAGATGTTCGGCGTAGAGAGACGCTGGGCCCTTGAAGCACGATTGATGTTCAAAATTCAGCTCATTATTAACTTTGTGGCATTCCATTTGAAGATATCTTGGGCATTTCACTATTACCAGTGGCCGATTCATTGGGGGGGGGGAGGTTGAGGGGGCTATAGCCCCCGATTGGTTATCCAATTTACACTAGATAGAATGGTATTTTTTTCCGACCTCCACTACTACTGAAATTTTTAACCCTTTCTCCCTATCCTGGATCCGCCGCTGACTATTACGTATACCACTACTTTTTTACATAACGCGACTCGGGTGTCGATGAGTTATCATTATCTCCAGGCGTAAATTAATAATTAATTAATAAAACCCATGTCGCGTTTTGTAAAAAAGTAGTACACGTAATTGTGAAATACCCAAGAAAACTTACGATTGATGTTCTTTAATTCTCTCTTTAAACTTACGTCCAGTCTGGCCGATGTATGTTGTTGCTCCACATTCACAATTCAATTTATTTGTACTCGCCACCTTTATTATTTACCAGCTTTTCACTTCTCTGTGTTCTGTGCGTATACACCAGGCGATTACGTTTCGCGTCGATACCTAGGTCGATCATTAAATTTTTATGTGGAATTGCAAAGTTTTCTTTACTTTTCATTATGTCAAGTGGATTCCATAAAGTCACGTCAGAAAAAACTAATTATTCATTGCTAACTCATAACAAGGAGAAATTTGGCAGTTCGTGTGCAGTAAAATCTGGATTTCGAGAGGACCTGTTTAATTTGACAATTGGTTTAAGTAACTGAATATGCCATCCAGTAGGATGACTAGGAAAAATGAATTCAAGAGGCATGCATTTTAATTTTATTGCTCCACTGATAGTTTCTCGAGAAAGGACCGGAGACGACTCCACGATTGAGGTAATTAAAACTCTTGGGACGATCATCGTCTATTTCACCGGAGTTGGAGCATTCCGTGCACTTTTGCCCTTGCAGTTTTTTTTCTTATTTTTTTGGGATTTTTTTGTTCAACTCTTCGGATCTCTCATCCGCCGGCGACCGTTGAAAAAAAAAAACAATTATTCCGCCGCGATTAGTACCTTCCATATCACCGTCCCGTCGTCCTGATACCACCGCAACATTTCAATTATTTCCGGGCCTTAAGCCTTTTTTATCTTTCTTTTATTTTTAATTTTCTTAATTCCGCGCTTTACCTTTATAGCGAAGAGTTAATTTTATCATTTTTTTCGTCATCTCCTGAGCCGGAATTAAAAAGTAACACTCGACGTTCAATAAGTCCCACTTTTTTTATTTTATTCTTTTAAAAGCGTTTCAGTTCGCCACTCGAGACGTCTCCGTGTTCGCGGAGAAAAAAGTAAAAAAAAAACATTAACCTCATCGCATCCAGACAAACTGGAAATTTGCATTAGCTCGCTAAAATAATAACTATTAATAAAATATGGGGGTGGAGCAGCTCTTATCTCGCTCATTTTATCTGCTGTATCTAGGTTCTCTTATTAAAATTAAATTTACTTTTATAATACGCATACATTTATTCATTTAACGCTTACCTTTTCATTCAACTCCGAGGTCCGTGGGGAAACGAAGGGTTTGATTAATGGAAGCTTCACCCTTCTCGCTTTAAGATATTAATTTTTAATTCTTTGGAAAGAGTAAGTTTTTCTATTGAATATACCCTCTCAGGCCTTGGCTTTATATCGCTCCGTATGCATTACGGATGCGGCCGATACTCTTTGGTCTGGTTATATCCCTCAACAAGTTTCATAATGCTAAGCATTTTTTCTGTGTCTGATGGTGAATAGATTTTTCGAGCCCCGTTTGTAAATGAAAGAGAATGCATTTAAATGCGATATAGGGTGCAAATATAAATGCAATGAATTGCTTCATAGGACATCTAGGTACTGACTAAGGCTATACAGTGAGATTGTAGAGATTAAATTGGAAAGTAGTAATGTCAACCGTGACACAGGGATGGATTGAGGTTGTTTATTTTTGGGTTTTGGGGTTCATTACGCTGCGCCTTGGTTGTAGGATAGTTTGGGAATAATGAGTCTTAAGGTCTCATATTCAAAGACAAGTGGCTTCTAGATTTTCATCGATTAATATTAAACGTTGGCATTTAAGTTAGTGTAATCAAAAAACTCACACTGAAGAGCCTACGTAAGGATTGCAATGTTTTCAATTTCTTCGCATTTGATGCAACTTGGTGGTATAGTTTTTTAGGAATAATGTGTATAACGTCTCACATTCGAATACAAGTGGCTTCTTGATTTTCATCTATTATTTTTTATCATTTTTATTTAAGGTAGTAAAATACCGCGGTATATTCCACCGCACACGTTGAACTTCTATCTCCAATTTATATCTGCCTTGTCCTACAGGACCCTTCAGTTAGAATCCATGCGTTTTACACGCTAACAAGCTCGCCGTAATCACGGATTGAGAAGGAATTTTCTCAACTAGCATTAACCTCACTGTCTTCGCAGTGACAGTATCTACTAACGGAATTGTAGTTTATTTCCTTTTTACCTCCGATACAATTTATTTGCTATGGATATATGAGCCAAAGGCTTTGTTATATTGCCATTTATTTTAACTTTTCTAATCTGTCTGATCTTATCTGTTTTTGTTTTCGAATATTTTGCTCTGCGCTTAATGCTGCGGAATTTCGCACTGCGGCTGCAATAGCATTTCCTATTATTGCACGTGCTTCGAAGGGATTCCGGCAAGCTTCAATTTGGTCGTTGAGGGCGAGATAGGCCAACTAGAAATTTCGTTCTTAAGCTGATATTCTGGGAGCGTTGTGATATTCCGGGGGCGATGCGTATTGGTTTTTTTTGTTTTACCCAAAAAAAAGAAGCGTGGCTCTACAACTCGTGGTGTTATATATGGCTCACATTCATCGCTATTTCTCAGTTTGATATCTGAATCCTCGCGAGTGGGATTCCAATCACGATATAGAGAGACAGTGGAATGTAGGTTGGGAATTATATGGTGATATGCATCGTTTGGAGTCGGTAGCGTTGTATTTATTTTTGATTGCGGCTTGGAGATTGAGCCAGTTAGGTTTCTCATCGAAGCTCTCTTGCGTTGATGAGAATGCCTTTGTTACTCCGATGTTTTGATATTTTATTTGGAGGAGGCGACCTACATCTGGGGTCATTTTAATAAAGAGAGGGGAAGGAAAGGTGCCATGGTATTAAAATCTTATAGCCTAGTTTTAATAGTTCACTATTTCTCCCTAAAGCTTGAATCACACGATCATTTTTTTGTCGCGAAAGTGATCACTATCCCGATCACTAGAGTGATCACTCGTAAAATGATCGTCACCGGGAATTGTTTTTCGCGATCGCGATGAGAATTCCCATCGCTATTTTCATCACTCGTCCGGTCGCTTTTTCCGTCGCTAAAACCGTCATTAACACCCCATATCAGCCAATCAGAACGCATGATCGTATGCTGTGATTGCAGCGCAGCGTTTGAAAATTGTGGGAACGACATAGATAAACATACACGCTATATATTTTCGTGATGCGGGTCCTATGACAACGAGCTGTGATATCGGAAATCATGCGAAAAGCGACGGCGGGAGTGATTCAGAAAAATGATCACTAGAGCGATCGCTTTTCGCAACGGGAAAAGTGATCGCGATAGGGATCACTTTCGCGACGAAAAAAATGATCGTGTGATTCAGGAGTAATTTATCGTACTTCCTTCTCGTTCGTTATTCTTTGATGACATATCTGACGCCCTTTAACACTTTCAGCCCCGCTTCGGTCTTAATGACCGGAACATGTACTTCGTCTCCACGCCGCTTCGGTCATTATGACCGAAGAATTAGCCTTCCTTTTGGCCGCCCATAGCACGCCGTCGGTCACAGCTCCTGCGGTGCCGCTTATATGACGTGATCGACATGGTGTGCGTAGCCGAATGCACACGAAAACTAAAATGGAAAGATTCCAAGTATTAAAACGAGAGAAAAAAGAAAAAAACTTGTCGGCACAATGGGCGAATTCGTTTAAAATTCCACGGCATGGAACATGTTAAAATTCTGCTTGTTATTGGAAATAAGAAGATTAGAAGAAGGGGAAGGAGAGGGCTGAAGTTTATCGACAACGTAAAAATTGGAAGATAAGGAGACTTAAAGGAGATGGCCGAAGACAGGAGGGAATGGAGACAGCATTGGCGCGCGGGACCTGCCGACGGGCAGAATACCAAAAGGTGAAGAGGATTGGAAATAAAGGAGCAAAACTTTGCCAGGTTCACTATTATATTAATATGGGCGCGACCCGGGTTTTGTAACGTAGTTACATCTTCAGGTTACTGATCTTACATGCATCTTATATTTATACGTGCGTATTAAATACGATAGTAAGGACATCTATTGGAGGGGAGCGGACTGGTTGAGTAGGCGGGGGTGGGGGTTAAGCAGGGAATGGAGGGAGACGAGGAGCAGCCGTGGTTTGGGACGAGGGTTTTTCCTGTGGATAGATAACTGACCAGCGAGGGGAGGGCGGGGTTAAGGGTGGGTGGGTGAGGAGGCGAGGGCAGAGGAAGAAGGCGGTGTTAGAGATGGAAGAGAGGATTAGCGGGGGTATATATTAATATAGGGTGTTTATAAATGAATATCGGAGTTGTAACGCTTTATAATATTTATTACAATATATTACCAACCATAAATTATACATCAAATGGAAGAGAAACTCAAGCAGTTTTGTTATTTACCAGCAATGCACATGTGCGTGAAATTTTTCCGCCGCGATCCGCTAGAAAGCGGTAGTAGCAAAGATGGCGACTAGTGAACAGAAAGTGTTTTGTGTTTTACAGATTGCAAAGACGTGTGTCACACGTTACACAGTATACGCACGCACATTATGAGTGTTTACATGTCCATTGAGGTGAAAGGTCGATTCATCACTGAAGACAACATTATCCAGAAAATCATCATCGTCATGAAACAACATTTCCAATGTGAAGTTGGCAGGTAATCCATGGTCTGTAGGCTTTAGAACCTGTAATAACTGTAACCGGTAAGGACGTAGTTGTAAGAGTTTCCTTAAAAATTTCCAAGCAGTCGGCACAAGAATTTCTAATTCACAACCAGCCTTCCGGACTGATTTCTTTGGGCTACGAGTGAACGACTCTCACTCCCTCAACAGTCTCTTCGCTAACTCTTGTTCGTCCCGTGCTCTTCCCTTTACAAAGGCAGCCTGTATCTTCTAACTGATGATACCATCTACGGATGTTATTGTCACTTGGAGGATCACAATTGAATTTAGGGCGGAACGCAGGTTGCAGAGATTCAGTCTTTGCAAGCTGTAAAACACAGAACGCTTTCTGTTCACTAGTCGCCATCTTTGCCACTAACAGCCCATTTTAATATAATAGTGAACCTGTCAAAGTTTTAATCCTTTATTTCCAAAATGGAGAGGTTTCACAAAGTCGAGCCTGAAGTTCTCAGTTATATTCTGCTTGTTATGTTTACTCCTATTATTTTTAGTGTATATTAACGGTAGTTCGGCAATTTTCCCCTCTACCTTTAAATAATTTTCTCAGGTTATATTTTTTTAATGTTTTGGATGCAAAAATTGTTTAACAGTTGAGGCGTACTCCCGTGGATCAGGTGAATGTGAAGAATAATTTCGGATCTCAGACCAAAAAGATTAATTTAATTTACCACGGCCTGGCGACGAAGGCGATCCCGAACGGCTGCTTGATCAGGGAAGGAGGTAGGTGAATGGGAAATTTGGTTGGTGGCAGTTCTTTGCAGTTGGGCGGGTGGATGTCATTCATGGGTTCAGGATATGAAAAAAGTATTCGTAATACTTAGTGATGTTTAGGAAGATAAAGTAAAGGCTGAGAACAACTACATAACTGTTAAGTAAAGCGTAAATCTGGCAAATTCTTCCTATACTATTTTGTATGACCTCATCGTCAATTTTTGTAAACCTCAACATACCTCTGATTTGCGTTACATGGAAGGGATGACGCATTACCTTGATTTTATAATATATAGGTAAATCTGTAACTAATGTTGGATAACAAATATTTTTATGATTTCTGTTGGACATAAAATGAAAATAATTTTAATTTACCTAAAATACAGCTCCTTTTAATTTGAACAATTTGCGTTAAGGCTTCAGCTTGGGTTGGGCTTACTACAAGGGACTCATTACGATACATGTTGATATCCAACTTAAGATCCCGTTTTAACTAATCTCAGCGCAAACTGTATTTATTTTGATGACTTGGCTTCTAGGTTATTCATTCTTGAAAGTGGTATTTTGATTTTAATTAAATTACTTCCATTAAGAAATTAATCGAATTCATTCACTGTGTTTTAGTCATTGTTGTAGAGTGTATACTTAGTTCTTATATTTTTATTTGCGATCCATGATCATGTAGATAAAGTTTCAAGATTACTTCACGTCCCTATTTTTCTGGAGGAGTGTTGCGATGGGATTCCTTTTGCCCTCTGTCGCTCGGAATGACTTGATTTGAAAAACTTTCTGGGAGCAAGTTAGATGGAGATTGGAAGGACCTTAACATTTGTGTTCGTTTCCCGGAAACCAATTTTCATTCGCTTCAGTGGTGGAACTCGCTCGGGAGTTAAATACCATTACTGGAAAAGCTACTCAAATTGTTGTTGCAGTATTAAGGATTTGCTTATCCTGCAAAATTGATATCGGGACGTTTTGGAAATAGCGAAGTAGCTGGAATTGGCTGCATCTCGTTAGCGGACTTCATTTCCAACTTTGGGCTGGGAATCCTTGTTATTTGGAGATATTAAGATAATTTATGGGACACCGGAGTAATTATTATCATTTGTAAATATCGTTTGCGCGTTAAAAATAATTTTCAACTTGGTACCGTAAAGATTTTAAAAAAATCGTCTGTAACTTATCCCGGTAAAGTTTCTGCTTTGCAGGTGTGATCTTAAATTAATAACCTTGCATCTTTATTTGATTAGGATTTGAGACTCCATTCACATTTTGTATCTGGCTCAGGCTGAGGAAGAAGTCACCACTTCGAAAGTTTTAAGTTTTATTTTCCCGTGTGCGTGTTTCTTTTTGTGTTTCTATGTTTAGTGATAGTGACTTTAACCATTTATATTATGTGATACGTGCATCTCATTTTTCTGAAACATAGTGTGTAATTCATAAATACATTGTAGGCTGCATTGAGGTTTTGACATTAATTCTGTGCGAAATGATAGGAATGTTTCATATTTTGCTATTGTAACTGTATATTGACTAACATGCTATGAAAAAACAATTTAAAAAGGTGCCATCATGCGGATTTTCGGCGTTATTGAAGTTATAATATAATTTCATTTATTGCATTCAACTTTTACCCCTGCACTCATATAACAAACAAGTTGTTTTTCTTCCCGACAACAGCTGTGCGGGGTAACTCAGTTACACCACCAATAAAAATTTAAGTTTTCGAAAACAATTTTAATGTAAAAAAATAATACATAGCCTAAAAAAGGGCTAAGTGGTTGAGCTCAAATACAAAAAATATCCAAGGGAACAAATGAAAAAAAATATACAACATTAACATAATTTTGGGTAACTGAGTTACCCCGCACAGTCATGAAAGAGGTTTAATAGTAGGAATATGGAATTGTGTTAGCAAGGGATTAATCCATATATTCTGAAATTTTCAAGGTGAGTGCGTTAGTGGAAATAAAAATACGATAATACGACCGTTCAAGAGGGAAGGAGCTGACCTTTTAATGAAAGAATATCCTTCTGCCGGGGAATCCAAAACTTTCCATAAGTCAGAGGTGCTTGTAAGTGAGAGGTATCCGCTGTTGAGAGGTGTCCGTCGTTGAGAGGTATTTGTTAGTGAAAGGTGTTTGTTAGTGAGAGATGTTTGTAAGTGAATGGTGTTTGTTAGTGAGAGGTGTTTGATAGCTAGAGGTGTCCGTTAATGGGAAGTGTCCGTTTATGAGAGGTATTTGTTAGTGAGAGGCGTTTGTAAGTGAGAGGTGTTTTTAGTGAGAGTTGTTTGTTAGTGAGAGGTGTTTTTTAGTTAGAGGTATTCGTTAGATGGGTCCGTTAATAATAGGTGCCCGTTATTGAGAGTTTTCCGGGTTAAAGTGCGCTTGGTGGGGCCATGGAGCAGGTAGTCCGAAGATGGGCGTGGTACACCCTCCGTAGGGTCCTTAATCCTCAACCCTTTCCTCGACGCGTTCGCCCTCGCTGGCTCGTGTCTTGGACCCTCCCAGCGGGGCGCCCCCCTCCCGAAAAGTGACCGCTATGACTGCAATTTGGAAATCAATCAATCAATCCAATTATCAAAAAATGATTGTTTGCATAGTACTCCTGTCAATTGTGCGATCAAGTACGTCTTTGAAGCGTGATTCTGCGATGAAAAATAACGATTTTGTTAACTTTGCTAAACACGTGGCTGCGGACCACCGGAAAATGGCAACAGCGCTTTGGAATGGGCAAAGTAGCGGGCTGTTTGAATGAGTTACGAGCATGATTTGGCCGTCTGGTACCGCTCATTTGCACGCCAAGGCTTAAGTTAACTTACCTTTAGTTTCACATAGTCTCCGATTAGATAACCTGCGTCGAGATAAAGGGTCAGTTATTCTCTAAGTCGGATATTGAAGGGTTAAAGCAGTCGAACTACTTCAAAAAGTCGAAAAATACCCGAAAGGTGGATAGGTTGTGTGAATTTAAGACGGTGACTGCGAGTCCCTTTACGTATTATATTATTACGCAGAATACACCTACCAGGGGTAACAACAACCTTGACCTCTTGGCAGCGAGTGCGAAATTAGAACTGAGGCTGTTATTATCTACATCTATATCTACATAATACCCTGCGAGCCACCTCTAGGGTGTTTGGCAGGGGGTGATCAATCACCAGCATACAGCATGCATTTGGACTCCCACATGCAATTTGGACTCAAATATGCATTACGTTTTACATAGGTTAGTAGGCTACACTACAAGTCATGCAATATATTTACGAGTTCTATTGCTGCCATTATAATCTCTTATTGATCGTGGAAAAAATGACATTCGGAATCTGTCTGTTCTACAATCTATCTCTCTTATTTTATTTATATGATCTGATCATCCGTAGTTGTTGGCGTCCGTAAGATATGGTTAACTTCGTCAGAAAAGACACTGCTCTTGAATTTATCTAAAAGGTTTAGTCTATATTTCAATCTACGGTCCGACAGAGATTCCCATCCGAGTTTATCTAAGAGGTCAGTTACACTAACAAGACTATCGTAACGACCTTTCACATACCTGGCAGCTCTTCTTTGCACGCGTTCTTACTCTGTTATTAAGCCTTTTTCATGAGGGTCCCAAACACTGGCAGCGTATTCCAAATGTGGTCTAACGAGGGAAAAGTAGCTAATTTCTCTCACTTTGTCGTCGCACTTCCCCAATATTCTTTTAACAAAACCCATTTTACGATTAGCGTGACCGGTTATTTCTCGAATACGTTTATTCCACGATAGATCATAATTGAGTCTAACCCCTAGATATTTCACGGATTCAACTGCCTTTAATCGGGTGCCCCGAAAGATATAGTTACGTTGTAGGGAGGTATTCTTTTTTTTATTCCAGAAATTCATTACGACGCATTTTTCCAAATTTAATTCTAACTGCCAAGCATCGCACCAAGCTTGGATAGCAGCAAGGTCATTCGTTAGTTCATCTATATCTTTGCTGGAACGGATTTCTCTGTAAACTACAGCGTAGTCTGCAAATAATCGTAACTTACTGTGTACTACTTCGCCAATGTCGTATATATAAATAAGGAATAGGAATGGGCCAATGACACTACCCTGAGGAACGCCAGAAGTGACTCTAACCTCATTGGAGACTGCACCGTCTAATACTACTCTTTGGACGCGGTCGCTCAAAAATTCTCTAATCCAGGAAATGACATCTTCGTCTAGACCATAAGATTTCAGTTTTATTATTAACTTTCCGTGGAGTACTTTATCAAATGCCTTTTTGAAATCAAGAAAAATCGCGTCTACTGGAATGTTGTCTTCCCCGGAGACTATAATATCGTGGGCGAAAAGCGCTAACTGAGTTTCGCACGATCTGCTTTTCCTGAATCCATGTTGAGTTCTCATTAATAAGTTTTGCGCGTCCAGGTGTTTCATTACCGAGCTGACTACGATGTGTTCAAGGAATTTGCCAGAGATGGACGTTAAAGATATCGGCCTGTAGTTAGAAGGCTGTTCCTTGTCTCCAATTTTAAATATTGGCGTTACATTAGCGATTTTCCAGTCATTAGGTACTTCGTGTTGCGTGATGGATTTACTGAATATTTACTGCAAGGAGGGGGCAATTTTTGAGGCTAGTTCTTTATATACGCGAGAAGGGATTTCGTCTGGACCAGGTGATTTATTTGGACTAAGCGATTTCAATATATTTTCTATTCCGAGCGTACTAATGTCAATAGCTGTCATCTTATGTATACAGGGATTGTCATCGGTCTCGGGTGAGTTTTCGGAAGGCTCCGTGAACACGCTCTTGAAGTAGGAATTTAATAAATTGGCTTTATCGTAACTGCTTGTCAACACATCTCCATTGTCGTTTCTCAGCGAACATACGGTAGATCGTTTACCTTGAACTTCCCTAACATATGACAAAAATGCTTTTGGGTTATCCTGTAACTGCTCTACTAGTGTTTTTCTTTTAAAATTCGTGAACGCATTCCTGAACGCTTCCTTCGTGGCGGCTTTAGTCATCCTATATTTTTTTAAATTAAGTATTATCTCGCTTTCATTAGCGGATAAATCCGTGCTGACTTTTTTCATTTTAGCATGACACGCTCTCTGTCGCTTCAATGATCTTCTCACTTCCGCGTCGTACCATCTCGGTTCGCTCCCTTCTTTTACTGTTTTACTAGGGATGTAGCTATTTATTCCCGAAGTTACGTGCGAAAGAAAAGATTTCCAAGTATTCTTTACATTTAACTTTAATACTGATTCTTGTAACTCGGGGAACGCATTTCTCAGATGACTCTTAAAACCATCAAAATCAGCTCTTTTAAAAATGAAAACTTTACGCTCTTTTTTAAAGTTTACAGCGGTATTTAGAGAAAACTTTGCAGTTACTAGCCTATGGTCACTTATTCCTTCGACAGTGCCAACGTTTATTACCTGATGTGGTATATTTGTCGCTAATAAATCAGGAATACTTTCTCCTCTGTTTGGTGCGGATACCATTTGAAACAATGAATTAGATATAAAAGTGTGTAATAAAGCCTCGCAGATCACTTTATCCCTCCCACCAGGAATGAAGCTATAAGTCTCCCAATCTATAGAAGGTACGTTGAAATATCCACCTACAATCAAGTTTCTTTCAGGATACTTGGATGCTACGCTGTTTATTTGATTTTGAAAATCCAACATTGACGTTATATCTGAGTTAGGTGGTCTGTAATACGAACATAATAAAATAGTTTTGAATTTTGGACATTTAATTAAACGCCACACAGATTCAACGCTGGTCTCAGTTAAGGTAATCGCTTGGCTGACGAATGAATTCTTTACAGCTATAAAAACTCCGCCCCCAACTCGATCAATTCTATCTCTCCGATAAACAGTGGCCGATTTTGGGACGATCTCATTGTCTGAATCATTATTGACCACAAGGCACATATTTCATACTGCATAGTTCATCTACATAATACCCCGCAAGCTGCCTAAAAGGCGTGTGGAAGGTTGTGTCAGGACACCAGCCGTCTACGTATGAAAAATGAAGTGCTCTACAAAGTTGTGACTAGCATTTATTTAAGTCTTTTATGGTCCGGGGGAAAAACGAATTCCTATATCTATCCGTTTGGTAAAACATCTCTCTTAATTTATCGCTTCTATTGGGCCTGGAAATATAGTTTGGCTTTGATATTTTGTTCTCCGTGTCACCCCTAAAGACATCCATTCTCAATTTTTCAAGCAATCTAAGCTTAGTGCGCAGCCTACGAGTCTCCAGCGGCTCCCAGTATAATTAGCTTAACATCTGCGAAACGCTGTCTGTACGCCCGTAGCAGTTTTTGACGAAATGCGCATTCTTCCTTTGTATTTTATTCAGTTCGCGCATTAAGTCTTTCGGTACCGGATCCCATACACTCGCTGCAGTTATTTATTTGTATATTTTTATTTATTTGCAGTTATGTATTAGTTTGTTATTATACGGGACGTTTCTTGGACGGTGTGGTGTGCATGTGGGAGTCCAAATGCATGCTGCATGCTGGTGATTGATCACCCCCTGCCAAACACCCTAGAGGTGGCTCGCAGGGTAATTTGTAGATGTAGATGTAGATGCATATTCAAGGTGCGGACGAACGATTGCGAAATAGCAAATTTCTTTCACTTGCTCATCCGAAAATATTCCCACAATACGCTTGATGAATCCTAATGTCTTCCGGGCCATGCCACAGATATTCCTTAAACGTGTTCTCCACGAGAGGTTCAAGGTTATGGTAACTCGCAGGTACTTCAATTCGTCTGTTGTGTTTAGGTTAATACCATAGATAGAATAAACATGGTTATAGTTGGTCGAATTCCGCAAGAAATGTACCGACATGGATTTGTTCAGATTAAGTTAAAATTTAGAAATAATGCGTCAACTTGTCTTTTCGATTCACCAGATTTTAGAACATCGTTAAGAAATAGCGCGAACTGTGTTTCGCATGATCTACCTTTTCCGAATCCGTGCTGACAGTCATGGAGGAAGTTACGTCTGTCCAAGAAATTCATGATAATGCTATCGACGATATGCTAAAGTATCTTGCCTATGATCGATGTTATTGAAATGGACGGTAGTTGCCTGGGTCATGTCTGTTTCCCTTTTTAGATATGGGTGTAACGCTTGCAATGTTCCAGTCTAGCGATAACTTTCCTTCTGATAGTGATTTCTTGATATTATCTCTTAATAAGGAGTGATCTGTGGAGCTAACTCCTTAGTTATTGAGCGTTGTGGAGCGTGATTGGATCTTTCTTGTGTGAAAATAAAATAAATGCAGGACAATTATTAAAATCGAAAAATGATACAAAGGAAACTCTTCTGGGGGCATCGAATGAATTCAAACGAAAAATATTGGGCAAATACATAGACGTTAACCCTATGGCTTTCTGATTATTCGTAAGAGAGGTACAGGTAAATAGCGCTGTAATAATAACGCTATAGCATATAACGGTTGAAAACCACCTGCCAAACACCCTAGAGGTGGTTAGGCTGCGTGAGTTTTAGACGGTGATTGCGAGGCCCTTTATATATTCTCCCCAGAGAAGGGAAATAAAATTTTTTTACGAATACGTTAACTATCGCACTGACAGGTATTCTTTGAATTTGTCACACATAAATGCTCACATATACTACTCAGTCCTCTTTCAGCCATTGCAGCAAAGTTCTTTGTAGATATGGACTCTAAAGCGCTAAGAAAATACACCCCATTAATGACCATCCAAAATGTCGTGCGATTTGCATTATACAGGGATGGACTCTCAGCCTGATGAAAGTCGGTCAGGACTAGCTTGGGTTTCGAGAAGGTAGCAAAAAATTAGCTAGTCTTAAGAATAACCCCAAAGCATACATAATTTTTCCATGGGCATATGAGACAGCAATTCATACAATGAACTTAAACCGTCTTTGCCGATATTCTGAGCATTAATCGGTACAGTACAATAGTATCAACACTGCAATTTTATTTCATTTCCCTTGAGAAAATACGTAAAGGGACTCGCGGTCACCGTCTAAAATTCACACAACCTATCCACCTTTCGGGTATTTTTCGACTTTTTGAAGTAGTTCGACTGCTTTAACCCTTCAATGTCCGACTTAGAGAATAATTGACCCTTTATCTCGACGCAGGTTATCTAATCGGAGACTATGTGAAACTAAAGGTAATTTAACTTAAGCCTTGGCGTGCAAATGAGCGGTACCAGACGGCCAAATCATGCTCGTAACTCATTCAAACAGCCCGCTACTTTGCCCATTCCAAAGCGCTGTTGCCATTTTCCGGTGGTCCGCAGCCACGTGTTTAGCAAAGTTAACAAAATCGTTATTTTTCATCGCAGAATCACGCTTCAAAGACGTACTTGATCGCACAATTGACAGGAGTACTATGCAAACAATCATTTTTTGATAATTGGATTGATTGATTGATTTCCAAATTGCAGTCATAGCGGTCACTTTTCGGGAGGGGGGCGCCCCGCTGGGAGGGTCCAAGACACGAGCCAGCGAGGGCGAACGCGTCGAGGAAAGGGTTGAGGATTAAGGACCCTACGGAGGGTGTACCACGCCCATCTTCGGACTACCTGATCCATGGCCCCACCAAACGCACTTTAACCGTTTTCCGTTATTTGGATGTTTTTAGTGAGAGGTGTCCGTTCGTGAGGGGTTTTCATTAGTAGGAGGTGTCCGTTATTGAGAGGTTTTTGTTAGTTAGTGGTTTCCGTTAGTGAGAGGTATCCGTTAGTTGGAGGTGTCTTTAGTGAGAGCAGTCCGAGAGGTATCCACAGGCAGAGGTTACATTACGTATGGTGCGAAGTTAGAGGTCGCATGAGGGTAGTGGTTTCGGTGTTTGTTCCACATTTCAACAGAGCCGTACGTTCTCATTACAATATCGCGAATGAGGAGTTGTTAGGATCGCGTAGAAAGAATAATGTGTGTACGCTCTGTGCCTACTCGGCTGCCATCCTTCTCTGCATAAGCCAACAGAAATTTTTCTCATCAGCATTTTGGTAATGAATTGCTTTTTTAAAAAAAATTGTGTTTTAGAGTGCACGTACTCGTGAGGGATATTTTTTTAATCCAGCCCGTAAGAGGAGTAAGTTTTCGCTTTAACCAGGGGAATAATTACCTTAAAACCTCTTTCGCCCTCAAGAAGAGGGTATTTTTGGTTCTCTCTTGTTTTCGGAGTGCATTCATTCTAATGTGAAGTGGCAGATGATGAAACTGTCCAAAAGAAACGAGATACATAGATCTCGTGCCAGTCTGTGTGCTAACGCATTATTAATATTCAAAAACGTGCAAGGAACTGCTCTAATAGGTTGGTTTCCTATTACTTTTTTATTGCCTATATCGAAAGATTATTACTCCTTTAGTAAGTATTTCACGTTTTTAGATTTTTTAATGACGATATCTATTTTTTGCGATAAAATGAATTGTAATTTTCGGAAAGTTCTGGAGTCAGACTCGGTGAAACCAGGTTCCGTGGCGTTTGTTTTTTACGATAAAACTTCAAAAAGATATGCAAGAAATAAAGCCTTACTTAAAGTCGTTAAATAAACCGAGAAATTTGGTGACAATGCGCAACGCCACTGATATTTCCCACACGATTGCATGAGCTGACGTCACTTTTCGGCTGGCCAATGGCATTACGATTTGAAGTGGGTGTGTTTGTGGAACTGTTACGGTCATTTCTTTTGTAAATTCTTAAGAAAATACGTGAAATAAGTGCGTTAAAAAGGCATTAATGACAATTTTACTATAGTTTACGATTTTTAGATAATATATGAAGGGGTATTAAAATTTTGTCCAGAGACCTATTGAAGTGTGTTGTGCTTGGTGATGCAGGAAGTTCCAAGTGCAGCCATTTGATTGCATGTATATAAAATATTTTTTTTTTAAGTTTCTGATGAGAAGAAAATAGTTTCTGGTGGTGCGATTTGGGAAGCGGTGCGATTTAGGTAACTCTCCCCCACCACTTCTAATTGTGTGATGAAGTTCTCGGTGGAATTTAACGATTGATTCAGAGGTGAGGTGAGATGGAGATGGTGTCACAATCAAGTCATAGGAAATTTACCATATTTTATTCATTATTATATTGTCAAACCAACATTTCGGAGAAAGAGAAAATTAATTAAATATTTGTTTTTGCGGTTTTAAAAAAAGACCATGAAATACATACATTAGGAACATTTAATCATCATAGACTAAATCATATAATGTACATGCTTAAGTTGGACAATAGGGTGGTTTCCTTTTATTTTGTATTGCCTAAATCGAAAGATTAATACTCCTGGAGTACTTATTTCACGCTTTTAGATTTTTAAATGACATCTATTTTTCTATAATCTATTTTAAAGATATCTATTTTTCGCGATTAAATGAAAAGTGAAACTTTTCAAGCGCGCGAAAACGCGACGGCTAAGTATGAATGCCGGGAAAACCCCGTGTGACGTCAGGTCTGGTTCCCGCTGTCGGCGTGTGAGGTGACCTTGGAGCGAGGCTTTTAGCGCTGATACGACGCAGGCTGCTAGCAGGTAGCAGAGTACCCTGCTAGCAGGTAGCGCTTGGCTTAAATAAGGATTATTAATACCCTATTAAACGAAGAAAACTTTCCGACCTTATGCAGTTTAATATATGATTATTAAGACATGTTTCCCTGAGCTCTGTGCCTCATGCGTGCATTGGTAATCTCAGACAATGTAAAACTCCTATCTACTCGTATAGAAACTAGGTCCCTTTGACGTCACGTGGAGTGGCATCGCATGGGCGCCAAACTGGACTTTTTCAAATGCGGTTAAAATTGACCATTGCCATTCGTCTAAACTGAGATTTCTAAAACCATATAATTTGTATGTTATGAATACACTAATGGTGGGTAACGAACCGCAATCAATGCCTTTCGTTTTCTTTGATGAAGGAAACTACCCTATCGTATAATGTGCTCAATTTCCCATGTGGAATAACTTAATATATCCTGATAACCTTTCACTCAGGAGAATTCCCTGGATTCCCTGGAAAGGATGTACGATAAGGTTTTTGTAACTTGATTTATTTCACCCGATTGCTCTTAAACTTGAATCACATCATTTTTTCCATCCTTTTCGAGGGACAGCTCCTGTGATCACTCCAATGATGGCGAAATAATGACCGTTGAGTTTTAAAACCATGGCTGGCACCGTCCTTCAGCCAATACTATTGTCACGAATATTACAAAAGAAGATCCTCAAATCAGCCTCTAAATGTGTTGCCACACGCCGCGCATTTAAATGAGTTTATAAAAGTCGCCACTCTCGTCGCTGACGGACAAATTGATCCGAGTTTCACGAGGAAATAAGGTATAATTAGGATGTTTTAACCAAAATTTATACACATTCATTCACAAAATTCATAAGTTTTCGAGGATATTCCTCACAATTACAAACAATTTTCTGCAAAAACATTGGAAGTGGATCGCATTGCTCTCATCCCCGCGCCGCGGACATTTTTTAAAACCGATTAAAATGCGACCGAAGTGGGTAGTTATTGTTTTAGTTACTCGTATTTCCTCATGAAATTGGGATCGATTTTTGTAAATGCTTTTAAATGTGCCTTGCGTAACAACACTTTGTAGCGGTTTGCCTGGAGAATCCTCTATTGTAATATTCTCTATGAGGTCTTACCGCGTGTGCGCCATCTAAGCTTAACCCTTAATAAAACCAATAATTGTTTCCGATTAAAAGAATACTTATAAGAACAAATTTAGTATTTGTAAGTTTAATAAAATGAGTAAGTTAATCATTAAAAGTAAAATTGCAGTTTTCAGACAATGTGATTTAAAAATCTTACACTTAGTACATGTGCGCAGAGTGCCGGGGAGCGCCATCCGCTCCTCCTATCTCTCGCTAAAAGTCCCAGGAGCGTGATGGCGCTCCTCGTGCAACTATTTTTTTAATTATAAAAATTAACTCATGTTACCAAAAATTCGTCAAATACTACATGAAAAAGGTGAAACCACATATAATAAATATTTCCTAGAGTTTTTGAACCTTTAGTTGTTTTTGAGACCTCATTTTTTTCCTTAAGCCTGAAGCATACGATCATTTTTTTCGTCGCGAAAAGTGATCACTATCGCAATCTCTTTTCCCGTCGCGAAAAGCGATACCTCTAGTGATCATTTTTCTGAATCACACGGTCCCTCCCGCCGTCGCCTTTCGCATCATTCCAATATCACAGCTCGTTGTCATAGGACCCACATCACCAAAATATATAGCGGGTTTATTTATCTATGTCGTTCCCACAATAGGGTGGTTTCCTATTATTTTTTTATTGCCTAAATCGAAAGATTATTACTCCTGGAGTACGTATTTCGCGCTTTTAGATTTTTAAATGACGATATCTATTTTTCGCGATTAAATGAAAAGTGAAAATTTTCAAGCGCGCAAAAACGCGACGCGAAAGTAGGAAAGTCCGTGCGACGCATTTCTGGTTCCCCCTCTCTCCTTGTGAAGTGACCTTGATCGAGGCTCTGAGCGCTGATAGGACGCAGGATGCTAGCGGATAGCAGAGTACCTTGCTGAATGGTAGCGCTTGGCTTAAAAAAGGTTTATTAATACCTTATCAAACGAAGAAAGCTTTCCGACCTTAGCCAGTTTTAATAGGTGATTATTAAGACATGTTTCCCTGAGCTCTGTGCCTCATGAATGCATTGGTAACCTCAGACGATGTATAACTCCTATCCTCTCGTGTAGAAACTAGGTCCCTGTGACGTCACGCGGAGAGGAATCGCATGGGCGCCAATCTGGCCTTTTTCAAATGAGGATAAAATTTGACCCTTGCCATTCGTCTAAACCGGTATTTAAATAATTTGCGTATTATGAATACACTAATGGTGGGTAACGAATCGCAATCAATGCCTTTCGTTTTCTTTGATAAAGGAAACTACCCTATTGTCAAACGCTGCGCTGCAATTACACCATACAGTCATGCGTTCTGATTGGCTGATATGGGGGTTTAGGGACGGTTTTAGTGACGGAAAAATCGACCGGACGAGTGATGAAAAATAGCGATGGGAATCCTCATCGCGATCGCGAAAAACAATGGCCGGCGACGATCATTTTGCAAGTGATCTCACTTGTGATCGCGATAGTGATCACTTTCGCAACGAAAAAAAATGATCGTGTGATTCAGGCTTAACCTACTGCAAAATCAACAACAATGCCTCTGCACTTTTAGCGTAGTACCTAGGAAATAGGTTGGCACTCGAAGGGTTAAAATATGAATTCCACCGCCGATTTTGGCCTCGGTGACGCGATAATTTACTCAAATCGAGCTCCGGGGAAGAACAAAATCATTTAAAATGTATTCCGTTGCTTTGATGTTTATTTTTTATTTTATGTTTTCCGTGAATTGTGCGCGCTTCAGGTTTTATTTTTTAATCAGGAGATTTGAGAATTTTTGTATTAGTATTATTTTCCTCTGTCTTCGGTATTAATAACGTCTGTAATATCTCGTATTTAGGTCATACGTTAATTTAAAGAATTAATACTCTCCTCCTAATTGGCGGAATTTAATCTACTTCATCTGGGTTTGGGAATTCTTCAAGTGTATTACACCATCATCATAAGTGTTGTAAAGTCTGTAAACGCACTTAAAATTATTACATATTATTTTGACATAGCCCTGCAGATGTTCTGCTTATAAAGTTATAGGAATAAGTTTATACAAGTTAAATAATCGTTTTTGTGATCTTTGCCTGGCTATGATATCTATACGATCGTCGTTGTATTTCCTTTTTTAAGTGTCTATTCTTTCGTTCGTATCCGTTCATTTGGATTCTCGATTGAAAAACTAAAAATATTAACATTTGGTACTTCACAGCTCGGAACGCGAAGGGATCGGGTTGGCGTGGTGGCTAGAGTGTTTGCTTCCCACACGGCGGGCTCGGGTTCAAATCCCGGCAGTGGCAGAGAATTTTCGGAGACTTCCCGATCCCTGCGTGAGTGTTGTGTGGAGGACATTTCAAGCGCAACACTCCGTCCGTCGGATGGGACGTTAAGTCGTGGTCCCCTTGGCGCCTTTCGTTAAGAGCAGGCTAATGCCGACGCCGGGTTTCTCTCCACCCTTCCTTCCATACCCTAACCTCATAGCGCAAATGACCTCAGCTGTCGGTCGCCTCCTCCAAATACCATACCTCGGAACGCGATCATTCATTTTTTTCCATTACGTATATCACTTGATACTACCGTGATTCCCTGTGCGTCGACTACTAGGACTCTCATTATCTACAAAAAAAACATTACCATTATCAAAACGTTTTGCTTTTCCATTTTGTGCACAGTAGAAGACTACTACCTGAATTATTTTCTGAAACTCTCCACTGGAACATGACGCCATTGCGTTATGAAACATTTCATTTTGGGGCCGTATTGAATCAACCGGCGAAATCAGGCGACATTCGTGTCATTGTATTCAAGATGGACCTCCCCTGCACATAAATCGGGACTGTAAAGATTCTATCACAGAATAAAGAATCCTTCCAGAGCCAACGAGATGTAGACGAGAACTACCAACCATTCTTCCAGAAAGGACTTCAATTACGTTGACTTTTGCGTCTATTCCGAGTGAACAGTCCCGAAAACTTTTCCTCCGAAATTCTACGGAAGAGAGCAAACAACGTCTTTTATAACTTCCCTCGCCTTTCTCCTCCTTTTTACCCTTTCTTTTCACTCCTGCAGGAGACAAGGCCCTTTTCCAGTCAAGCCGACTCGACAAAAATAGCGAAGAACCCAGAATTCCCACTAGTACATCACAAATCTCCCTTCACTCGCGACTAGGCCGGGCGAAGGATTTCATTAATTTTTCACTGAAGACTGACAAATGATATATATATATTTATCGTTTCCAAAAAATATTTTTTTTATAAGATTATACATATATGCCTTTCCTTTCCATACATAAAGGGTAGCGGATCATTCAAAGTTTTCACAAGTTTTATACAAAAGAAAGTTTCCTCGGCATTTCATTTCTCTGACTATTTTTAGAACGCCACGGAAAAAAAGACAAACGAAAATGCGCATTCCTTAAACAGCTCTCTCTCTCTCATGCGAAGAGGAGAATTATCGTTTTCCGCGTCACTGGTCTCTGGAATCGCTCTAGCGAATAATGCTTCAAAATGAATCTCTCTTTAATTTTTTTCTGGGTGCTAAAAATAAGTTCGCTCTTCAAATGGCTTGGCGGAGATATTGTTTCTTGATATGTATTTTTGGAAAAGCACGACGCCAAAACCCGAAATTCCATTGCAATCCAAAAAGGCAATTTATTCGCAGAAATTTATGTTATATTCGGATCACTATATTTAGACAATGACGTTGTGCAGACCTCGTGCAGTATGGAGAAAACATCTTCTTTAAGGCTGCTGGAATAAGGGAAGTTTTGTCTAATTCTCAATTAGAAAAAAATTTTTGGCTACCATGGTACAGAGAAAAATCTCCGTCATTAAAAATCTCTAGTTACGTTAAGGGTTTGAACAGATTTATTTATGAGTCAAGTGATTAAAAATTGCAAGTTAGTTGTTTTCACATTTAGATTGATTGTTTTTCATCTTTTTGTGCTTTATGTGCCTGTAATGATAATTCTTTGTAACATTTGCAAATAACCTGGAAGATTCAAAGCTAATATGCAGAAAAAAGCAGAAACTGGTTGGCAATCAAAATATCACAATCCCTTCAAAAATTTAATGACTGACTGCATTCTTAGTTTGAAGACAAGGATTTAAGTTCGTTTATCTTTTCTGTTTTGTTGTTATCAAAACTTTCCATTTATGTATGTGTTCTTTACGATTTGTAATAAAACTCATATATTTGTGTTATTGGTATTGAATATTTTATTGTGTTTTTGTCAAATGTATTTCCTTGCAAAGCCTCGACATGACTTCTTTGCAACCGAAAATTAATTTTTTGTATCACCGATATTTTATATTTTGTAATAATGATATTTTCTTTAAGAGCAAAACATGATATGTGTTTTATATGCTTTCTCATGACTTCTTTGCAACCGAAAATTTATTTTTTGTATCACCGGTATTTTATATTTTGTCAAAATGATACTTGCTTACAGAGCAGAACATTAGATGTGTTTTCTTTTCGTTGCTCTTATAAATTATTCTAGAGCATAATAAACGTTGATTCATAATCGGTCGAGGGAAAGGTGGTCTCGTCTATAATGAATGTCTATAATTCTGGGTGCGTCATCGTGAGCGCAGCTGTTCTTCACCGGCCCTAGAGTTTATGTCTCGCAGACTGTTCGTTCGTTAAGTCCTGGCGAACTTTTTTCTCTCGGTTACAAGAAACCCTTTCCCTCATATTCCTGCTTAGACCCTTACTTCCTCCGCAGAATAAGAAAGTTTTCCTGGGCGAATAAATTCCCTCCCCCCAAACCCCCTCGCATCGGAAAAAGAAAAATAAAAGTGGTTTTAATTTCACGCTCCGTAAAAAATATTTAAACGATCGATTCTTTTTTTAAATTTATTTTTTGATATCTTTTTCATTTCCCAGCCGTAAACTTTTCGGCTGGGAACCTTTTTATTGCGAGGTAAATGATTAAATTGCCGTCAAATTTTCTCGAGTCGCATAAATTTTTGTTATTTTTTATTTCATTTAAAATTGTGTCAATTAGTTCCGTTTTGTAGCTAATAAAGGAATTTGAATTGATTGGTCGGGTGTCAGTGTTTTATTTGCTCATTATCTTTAACATTGAAATATATTTTCATCTCGGAATAAGTTTTGTCCTTTTCCTCGATGCGTAATGGGGGAATGGCAGTTTTTTTTATTGAAAAGAAGGGATAAAAATACCTGGAGTGTGTTGAGGCCGTGTCCAGGGTGATTTAATGACTTTGTTGCCTCTTGTGTTTGTGGGTCAATTGCTTTCCGCTATGGAGTTAAAAAAAATGCATTCGCGATTTCAATTGCGACGGCGTAATAATTCATCGTTAAGCGTTCGTGGCGGTAATGTGGAAAATTAGCTCCACTATCTGATGCATGAACTCAACTCGTAGCTAGTATACCATTAAAACTTCTATTCTACCTTGATGCATAATGTGTTGCATTTTATTACCATTATTTTTAACTCTGTTTTTTTTATAAGGTTGCGGTTGTACTCTCTATAATGGTAAAGAGGATAATTTATTGAATAATGCGTTGAATTAATAGATTGCGACGGTCGGTAGAGGTACATATAAGTACAAATTACGAGTTTTACTAAAGTGCTTCGTCAATCAGCTTAATAGCTGTGTGCCAATATTGACGATCATAGGGTTCCGTTCAAGACGAGCGTAATTTATTCTTTCAATCATTTGTATTTAAAATGAGCTACGGCCATCGAGAACTTTTGCCTGCAAAAGAAATTGAACCCAGACATTGTTCATCAGAGGCCAGTTGAAGGTAAAAACTGAAATTAATTTGTTGTGGCTTTATATTACGAGAAATTCTTAAATGGAATACTTAGGGCACATTCCTCTCTTCAGCAGGCCTTAAGAGAATGTGCAATTTTACTTCCTCCTAGGTAAAACACTTTGGTGAATTGCAGTTCTCTCCATAGTTTTCGGGTTAGCTTTGCCGAAGTTGTTTTCAAGATAACGTTTCGTGGCGTATTCTGGCCGCATCAACAGAGCAAGTTTGGTTGTGAGACTCAGAATACTGAGATTCAGACCTTCTCTGCGTTGATTCACGCGGTAGTATTTCCTCTACGAGGCCGACAGATGGAAATGACCATCTACTGTCTGTAAAAAACGCAAGATACCCGAGTATGAGGATGTCTATTGTCAAAACGAAGAAATAGTAGGAAATGCTATGGGGCGAAAATTATTTTAAGCAAATTATCCAACGTAGAAATCAAATTCTCTATCGTTTGCTTTTTGTTGAATTGAAATTGGTTGCTTCGTTTAGACGATAGAGCTCGGCAAACTCAGGTGTGTTTTTTTTACAGACAGCAAGTATACCATTCTATGGGTGGCCTACCAGTGGCGCCACCAATCAGCGTCGACGACGCCGATTTTGCCGCGCCAAGTTGGTGACTAGGTGATCCACTAGGCTAGCTTATATGTGGGTGAATTAGTATATTAAACTATTGGACTCATTTTGTTTCCCAGTATATGAATCTTAGGCAACGCCTTATGTTGAGAGAGGGAGAGAGTGGGTATCTCAATTCTTAAGCTATAATACAGCCTTTCATTTAAAATAGTGTTGAATTTATTGGGTTTTTATTGTCTGTGACTACTTTATTAACCCCTTCCACTTCGATTAATTTTCTGAATATCGTGCTCCTATTCTCTATTTATTTTTTCGGTGGTTCTCTTATAAATAATAGGTAGTGAAATGATCTTCTGTATTATTTCTACTTTATAGATACCCTTTTCTCAACTTATACGCAACCAAACTCTACAAATGAGGTACCAAAATGCACAGAATTTATCAGAGAACATGCGACGGCATATCTTACTTCCTAAATATTGCTATTGTTTCCTAAAAAATGTTTAAAAAATGAAAAAAAAATAATAATCGATTTAAAAAAAATCTATTCCGGCAACATTGTCCTGATCCCAAGAATACAGTCAACGCCGTCGGATCCCACCATGCCTTTTAATTTGACTCGCAGAGAATTTCCCATTAAGGTTTCCTATGCGATGACTATTAACAAGGCTCAGGGTCAGACTTGGCAAAGAGCTGGCTTATTTCTGCCTGACCCTGTATTCTCTCATGACCATTTTATGTAGCATTCTCAAGGGCAAGATCTTTTCAAAATATTTTTGTAAATATTAAGGAAAACACTAAACAAGTATTAACAGAGGATAGTGTAATTACTTCCAATGTTGTGTTTAAAGAGGTCCTCTGACCTCAATTTGTACATGGACATTCCAATTAAATTTGTACGTAAGACCCTGCCTTTTTTTACTACATTTTAAAATTAGAAACGCGCCTATCCCTCTGTGGACCTGCATTGAAAAGAGCGGGGGAAGCCCGCTGGGAGCGGGCGCATCACGCTCGTATTTTGTAATTTGTAATCAACGTAAAACCGTGTAATAAAATGTGATTATTAAACATGGAGAACAAAGCTATCGATACTCGGCAAATGTCGAACAATTAACAAAAAAGGCGTTCAAAACGTTACATTGGGTGATGAGGAATCTTAAGGAAAGTGATCGAACTACAAAGGAGAAGGCGTATAAGACATTAATCCGGCCGATTTTAGAGTACGCGTCACTAGTGTGGGACCCGTATGAAAAGGGACAAACAGAATCCATCGAGAAGGTGCAAAGAAAGGCAGCAAGGTACGTCATGGGGAAACACAAAAAGACCGAAAGTGTCGGTAAAATGCTGAAAGAACTGGGATGGGACACACTAGAACGGAGAAGAAAAATAAATAGGCTTTGCGCACTCTTCCGCACACTGAAAGGGGAAAAGGCATGGGGGGAACTTCGGAGGAAGATTGAATACCCCAGCTATATTGGTAGGCATGATCACCAATTCAAGATGAAATGCCGGCCGCAAAGGACTAATGTAAAGAAATTCTCGTACCTTAACAGGACGATTACGGAATGGAATAGACTCCCTGCAGAACTGTTTAAGCCCTACCCTAACAACGTAAGGATTTTCAAAAAGAGGTGTAGAGGATTAATATTGGAAAATTAATATCACTGAATTTTAATACTTTCCAGTTTCATTTTGGTAATGTATTTCTCATTTGCTATATTTTTGTTTTTCTTTTTCTTTTGTATAACCTGTTACCACCTGGCAAATAGCCAACTTGTAACTTGTACTATATAATAATAATATAAATAATAATAATAATAATACTCGACTGATATCATTTTAATCCTTCATTGCTAAGCTTTCAAAATA
The DNA here is from genome assembly GCF_921293095.1 of Ischnura elegans. Classification (NCBI taxonomy): domain Eukaryota; kingdom Metazoa; phylum Arthropoda; class Insecta; order Odonata; family Coenagrionidae; genus Ischnura; species Ischnura elegans. The sequence goes on from NC_060253.1 coordinate 25,513,293, forward strand.
ATTATATTGTTCCTCTAAATAGTGTTAAAATTATGAAAATCCAATGACGAGACACACTCGTCATTACACGGTTTGGTATCGAAAGTTCATTACGAGCTAGACTCGTCATTACAGCGCAAGGGGTTAAGATAGTTACGTCGAAACTCATCATTTTTTACATGTTTTTGACGGCCTCGGTGGAGGCGGAGTAAAGTACTTATTTATTTATTTCACACACCACCGAAAACAGCACTTTTTGGCCTTTACATCGGGGTTGATAACATTTAACAATCACAAACATCCATGCCCTGGAAAAGGGTAATTTACCCAGGGACTCGAACCCGCGACCTTCGGGTTGGGAGGCGAGGACTTTACCCCGTCGCCACCGAGGCCGGCTTGTCTTAGAAGTCGCGGGTTCGAGTCCCGCCTGGGTGAGTTGTCCATATGCAGGGATGAATGTTCGTGTGCTCGATAGTTCGTACGAGCTCATAGGCTTGATTGTTTTGATAAAAACCGATGTAAATGGCTGATGGTGCTGTTTTTGGTGATACAGGAATAAATGACGATCTTTGGCACGTTCTTGGCAAGCACCTCCAGAAACCTGTGGGTGATTCCATTTGGATGATAGCATTTTTGTGGCGGCTTCATTTGTGGACGCTCCCATTAAGTAGCATTGCATTGGTATCTTCGTAGAAAGTCGTGTTTCATCCATCGCGATCGGCCCTTTTTTTAATTTATCGTCCGTTTCTTCGCTCCGGTGGATTTGATATGTTCGATGCCTTTTCCTCCTCTCCATTCCAGCGGAAAGGGAATGCTTTGTGCTCCTGTCTTCTTTTTCTGGAAAAGTTTGTGCGAAAGGCCGCCGCATCTTTGCCATATCGGCCGATAAATAATTCATCGAGGAAGCCTTCGCGGAGGAGAGTGGGAAGATTCCCTAACCACGTCTTCCACTATCCAAGACCCCTCCTGTATCCTGTGCCAAAAAAACTTGCGGCCGCCTGCCTGGAGGGAAAGGGGCCCAGAATTTTGGGGGTACGAAGGGATGGAAGGAATGCTGGGATACGTGGAAGACTTTTATTTTTTTTACTTCCAAACCGCGCTCCTCCACGTGTTCTCGAGAAACTATCCTTCTGCAAGCCGTGACCAAGATGGTGTAAATCTGTCCCTTGGGAAAAATAAAGTGGAGCTACTTATAGGCGCAAGTGAATATGTCCGAAGTCGGTAAAATCTTGAGGCCAATTTATTATTATCATGTAAATATGAATTGGATGGATGAGGCAGATACTTTGTGGAGATCCATTATGAGATATGTGTTGAAACACTTTGCACTTTCCACATTAAAATTTTTTAAACTACAGTCGACATATTTCGCTGCACTGTAGCATTATGAAGTCTTGATAATGCTGCAGTGCAGCGAAACATGTCGACTGTAGTTCAATTAAGTTTTATGTGGAAAGTGCAAAGTGTTTCACTTCATATCTCATCATGTAAATATTTTACCGATTTAGTTAGGTGTCCAAAGGGTATTTATCCGGCCGGTTACCGTCCCCTGGCTGAAGGAAAGGTATATAAGGAAATCACCAACTGCATCCTACACTTCGGATCTGAACAAGCAAACTGCAACCCCATGGAAGCCAATGGAAGATGGTCTTCAAAATCAATGACCAATCAGAGCCCTCCTGAGATCTATCCAGTCGGAACCAACCCCTGATCCCCAAAGTACCTATATGAGAGGGCCAAATTCTATGCTCTGACCTGAAGATGCCACAGATGGCTGGAAAAAATGTCGTCACCTATGGACAACTCAACGCGATGGAACGCCCGGAAACCGAGACTTATGAAGAAATGTCGCGGAAACCTCAGATAAAACTCTTACAAACTGCAACGTTTGCGAAATATGTCGTCGCCTGAGATAAACAGCCGCGGGAGATAATCTGAAAGCAGCCTTAAAATGGTAGTTACTGAAATGTTATTTTGTAATTTGTAATCAGTGTATAACCGTGAAATTAAATGTGGAGAACACAGCTATCGCTACTCGACTGATATCATTTTAATCCTTCCAATGCGTCATTTTTCATGAAATATGAATTATTTATATATACTATGAATGTTTTAACATTGCTAAGCTTTCAAATAATTATATTGTTCCTCTAAATGGTGCTAAAATTATGAAAATCCAATGAAACGGTGCACGGTGAAAAATGCACGGTTTGGCATCGAAAGTTCAATTTTAAGTCTTATTTAACACGCATTCTTAAGGGAAATACAAGAAAACACGGTAGATCGCTACGATTGACCGTATCGGTTTAAAAGCCTCTGCTGGCTTCACCTTTATACTCTAACGCCCTCTCTAGGAATCTCTATGATCTTTCTTGTACCCCAGTATTTTTTCCCTCTGGCGGATAAGTGGAAATGCCGTGTTACTAGACCTGCTCCCTTATTACCCCCTCTTGAAAGTACTTAGTTATGTGGCGCGAGCGACGAGTGAGAATCGCGGGAAAATTCGTAAAATCTAGTTACCAAAGTTGGCCATGTTTGCGCTCGCGAAAGCCGTCTGTGCTGCATACCGGTTTTTGCTCAAGTTACGTGCGCGCTTGCGAGAAGTTTGAGGATTTTTTTGGCGATTTTTTCTTTCCTTCGCCCTTAACTTGGCGTTTGTGAATGCTTTGAATCAGTACGCGCAGTAATGAACGCTGAAATTAAGCTCATCCTGTGCGACGAATCTTAAAATTGAAACCCATGCTTACCGCAAATTCATGCGAATCGTGAAGAGGTGTCGTTACCCGTGGTTTTGAGACTTCATCGCTCCCTGCAATTGTTACGTGGATTCCATAGTAATATCTTTTTGATATCGCCTTATGTCCAAAAATATATCACGAAAATTATAACATTTTTATACGCAAAGCGATATTTTCTTGATGTATCATTTATGTTTAAAATTACTACGTGGTGTTACCTGTTTCAATAAAAAAATTAGGTAACTATTAACTGCGATTTTGAAATCTCTTTGTCATCAATTCATGAAAACTGTTTTGATACATTGCAGTGAAAGATATTAATTTTCCGAAGTTTTGCCTGTTCAGTAGCTTTGGTGGAACTTTATTGGCATCATTTAATGTATAGGCGTGGCGTCAAATTTTGATTCACGGTGTAATTTTTTCAACATCACTTTTTATCATTTTTAGTTTGATTGAATTTTCATGTTGAGCCATTCATTTTCACCCTGCTCAGGAAAAAAGGAACAGTGCGAATTACTTGTTCTTGACGCATATTAAATTATAAATATATATTGCATACATATTTTCCATATTATTTTATCTCCCGTTCAGCCCCTTATCCTAAAGTTCTCTAATGCTATTCCTATGCTACAACACGCTTCCTGAAGTGAGTTAGTGAATGAGCTGCACTTCAAAATATGTCTTTAAGGGCATACCTACTTTCCCGAATACGCCGCACAAGTGCAGTGCAGACATAAACAGTGGACAGAGTTTTACAGAACGATTCATTTTTGAACCGGCTCATTTTTCTGAACTGTTCGTTTTGGCAGTTCGGTTCTTTTTGACCCATCTCTACTTTAGTAGTTTAGAGGTATATAAGTGATATTCGTGATGTAAAATTGATATCTATTGGACTTAAAATTTCGTCTGATGCTGCTTGGGTTAGAGTGCAGTGTTTGTGGGATCAAGGAGTATGATCGAGTGAATAATCAGCTTGAATTCTTTTTCAAATATTGTTAAGTTATTGGAAATTATTTAAAAAATTTTGTATGCTTATTGGCATTAAATTTAATTTAGGGATTTGGTTTATAGTTTGCAATTTAGTTAAAGGCGACGATGTTTAAATTGCTTAAAGTTTTTTTTTCGTTAGCAATCGTTATTTAGACGTCATGTCAAAATGCTAGAGAGGATTGTAAAAATGCGGCTGAAAGAAGTCGTATTTTATGAATTTCGAGCGAATGAAAATTAAAACATCATAGTTCATGCATGTAATTTACTTCCCTGCCCCATTATCTTCAATATTTATTTCTCCGAAGATTGATTTTGCCCAGCTCTCCACTCAGTTCGAGTGTCAGCTAATATATTTTAACTATTAAATAATTCTTTCTTTGAACAACCTTATTCATCTGCTGTATGAAATTCTACCCAGGCCTTACTTTGCCGTTTGCCTTACTTTTTCTTAAAATTACTCTCATACTCTTCTAGTGACTTTCTCATTGCTAGCTCCTTCATTTTCATCATTTTTCCATAGTACTGCGTTTCGAAAGACTCCACTTTTTACATCTTTTCTGCTGTCGTCGTCTACGCCTGACTTCCACGGAGAAACATATTCCAGATGTCAGTCTTAATGAATTATGTTCCTAACTTCTATGCGTAAAATTCATGCTGTGAGTTGATCCTTTTTGCGGAATACTGTCATTGCTTGGGATTGTTGAATTTAGCTTCTTAGGCGATACCTTGAAGAAATCGAGAATAGATATCATGATAAAGGTAAAAGTTTTTTATTTCCACAGATTTTATTTCTTAACCCTCCTAATTCTCGTCAGTATCCAATGTCAGTATCAATTACCTCGATATATTGTATATTGTCGAAGTTAAGGAATAAAATCTGTGGAAATGAAACGGCAGTTTTATCTTCAACCGGGCTATTCTACTCACAATTTCTTTATTGCTTCTTCCATGCGTCTTTAGCCCTTTATTTATTATAAAACGTAGGTATTGGATTGGATTTATCTGTGAAGAATGAGCATGTTTTCAGTTTTGATATTTTCTTCGTTGGAAGAGGGTGAGATGCGCGTCCAAGGGAAAACGTTATTCGTTGGGAAGAAGCGATGATTACGACGGGTTGATGCATTTATATAAGGTGCTGGCTCAGTGTGACATATCATGGAGATTAAGGGTGTATCCTTTTTTTTCATCCATCTTCTCGGCTTTTCCAGACTTATTCGCGCTGCCTTAGCCTTCATTTTTTTGGCGTCCTTGGGAGGGTGAGGAAATACGTCAGAATTTCCGTTTCGGAGACAGCCCGACGCCCCTGCTTTTTTGGTGTTATTCACGTCTCTTTCCTCTCCCTTTTCCGCTTCCCAGTCGGAATTTATCATCCCTTTGTTAAAAAGGGTGCTTATCATAATGGGCAATGCCTTATCTCTTCCCCTTCCTGAGGCTATAATGTAAACAAAATAAAGCTCTACACTTCCATCCGTCCTGCTATATTAAATATCTGTCGGAAGAAACGTCATTTATCGTCTCGCATATTTATTTCCGTTGTTAGAACGCATTATGGGTGTCGGAAGTATTTTCTGAGCCCTGAACTGTTTTGGTGGGATTCATTTATCTTGATTTCTAGTTTTTATAGGCCTCAACATGATACTGATCCTGCATTTTTGTTTCCAGATCGCCAAATGTTTGTAGTAAAGCTAATATTTTTTAGTTCGTCATCTTTTCATTAGGTGAGTTGAATGAACGGGTCAGAAAAATACGAACATGTCGGAACTTTCAGCGGTAATCGTTTAGCTCGTTCTTTTCCTGTACCTGTATCACCGAAATCAGCAATATTGGCCTTTTATATCGTGTTTTTACTTAAAAATTTAACGCACACGGACATTTATGTCATGTATAAGGGCAACCTACCTTGGCTCTACCTCTCTTGGATCTACCTCTCCTGTCTACCGAATTCGTTAAACGAATTTCGGGTCTGTTTGAACTGCCCCCTTTACAAACTTACACGAACTACAGTCGCATTAAATACTAAGCGATGGCTAACTCTGTGTTTGAAACCGAATGTACGCACTTTTGAGTAGTGTCATTCGGGGATTTCGGATAGTAGAACCTTTACGTTAGAGGCTAACCACCACGCTGGCTACCTAAGTACGAGCATGCATTCAGCAATTTATTTTACTGACCGTTGTTTCGAAGTGACATATCATTAAGAACTGTGAGCCTGTCTCGGAGACGTGCTAGGCTTAACTCCTTCTGCGGTTCAGGATAGTTATCATACACATTGACACGAAGAATCTTTTTACACCTTTATATTTCCGTTTCCGACAGAATGCCTAAATTTTTGCCTCCTAAAATCTCTCCTGTGTCTAATTTAGAAGCATTCATGTTTGTTATTGGCAAAGGGAGAATAATTGAGGGATTTTTTGTTGCACGTAATGTCATTGTGTACGTGTGTATATCATTAGTCACCCACATTCGGTAACTTCTATCTGGACCAAAGAAGGAAGAGAAAATATTTGAGAATGGAGCTCTCAACTTTCAATTAACGCCGAAGTATAATGTTCATTATCGAGGAGAACATAATTATTTTGTTCAAAAGTTAGTTTTAAGTTATATGTCTAAGAGTAATTTATTTGCATTCTTGCATTAGAGTAATGAGAAACAGTGCCTCATTATCTTCCTGAGTGGCCTCTATCTCGTTGTTAGATATTAAAAAAATTCTATAAATTCTTTTTATGATGTCCTGGTGTTTTCACAATTATCAGATTGAATAAAGCATACCCTTTAAGGCTTATTCTCTCACATACCAGCTAAGGATTATGCATAGCCGATACTTTGTATCCCTTCACCGTTTGAAGAGAAGCATAGTTGTTTAATATATATCCCCGGCAATAGGCGTCACCTCTGTTTTAATTTCCGTTTGGGTGATCAAAGTTTGCATGAATACCTAATGGTAGTGGCTATAAAAAAACTCAAGTGATTTTTGCTATCGTCATTTTCGTTATTTCAAAGGGCCAGGCGATAATTGCCGTGGTCCTGCTTTTTGTGAATATTGATTAGCGGGCGATGTCCATAGGATCCTGTTGATGACAAGGCCATTCCATTATATCTGTGCGAAATTATCTGATGGACCAATTTTGACCTGCGGAGTGATAAAAAACGCCTTGTCATTTACCACGGAACGTCGATGATAACGAGTGTGCTATCCTGTGTTTTATATTTTTTTTCCTCGGCCAGGGATCGGAGCTAAACGAGCTGCATTGTTCAATTCAGATGAACTCATTATAATGCGTAAAGTTTTATTTTACGTTGCCTGTTCCGGTGGACTTCTGCCATTCACATGATGTTATATGAGGCTAACCATAGAGGTTTCTGTAGACGAGGTTAGTCTAGATTCTATACCCACTATCGCTGGCAGGTGAAGCGGGACTTCCGCCATATTGTACCACCACGGGTGAAGCAGAAATACCATGTCTATTATGGTAGTAATGACCACGAAATTTCAGTATTATGTATAATAGCAGTCAGTGGCGTAACTAGAAATATGCTTTGGGGGGAGGGGATGAGGGTGATTATTCGGGGCAACCCCACCAGGACACAGGGAGTTCAAGAGAAGTTAAAAAAAAGAGCATGCTTGAAAATGCATTTTACATCATTTTGGCATTTATAATTTAAGTTTAAGGAGAGGCAGTTATTATGTATCAAATCCATAAAAGATTTAAAAGATTTTTTTTGATTTCTCTGAGGCTTTTAGGGGGGATATAGCCCCTCATCCCTCCCTAGGAAAGTTACTTGTATAAGCAACATAAAAATAAAAATATTATTAATTTCATGTAGAAGGTTATGTAACCAGAAAGTCTGGGTTCAAATCCCGGAGGAGACAGATATTTGACAAATGCTGCCCAATCCCTGCATGAGTTCTTTGTGGAGGATATTTAAATTGCAGCACTCCGTCCGTCGGATGGGACGTCGAGCCGTGGTCCCCTTGGCGCCTTTCGTTGGGAGTAGGCTATTGCCATCAACGGGTTTCTCTCCACCCTTACCTCCTTGCTCTTTCCTTATAGCGCGTGGCCCTGGCCGTCGTTCGCCCACTCTAGGCTTACGTATGGTGATGAAATGTGGTGTTACAAAAGCTGCTGCTGAATGCTTCGACAGCCTCGAATTGCGGCATAATTGCCGAATTATTTAACACGGACGTGAATGGGACACAAAGCAAATGCGGTGGATCACTATAACAACAACAATATTTCATTTTGAACTAAAATAGGCACTTATAGGTGAAATAAAATGTTATATCAAGCCTTGTTCGTTTCTGTTGGCTGTTTTTTTTTTGCTAGTGCTTTGAAGAATTTCAACTGGGTATCCGGTGTGGATGTGTTCAGCACACCAAGGCATTTATTTCTCTCCCGTGCACTACCATGCTTCCGTGTAGAGTGGTCGTGTTGAGTGAGGTTGTGTGCAGCTGGTGCATATATGCAGGTGAAGGACATAATCGAGTACCCAAGCGCTTCAGGTCGTGTGCTCGCCTAACCCTATGAGTAGTTCTCCGAGCCTCGCGAATAGTAAGCTGGCTTTTTCTGCCACGACTAGCGCTATTCAACTCGTGAAATGGGTGGCTTGGGAAATACGATTCGCAAACGTTCTATTTCCGTCAGAATAGATTTAGTGATTGGTTTCTCTCTTGTGAAAAGATTTTGTAAAATGCTTAGAAGGGAAGGAATCGAAGTTTGAGGACCAGATAAAATCGTTGTATAGTAGGCAATGGGGTTTCAAGAGATAGTGTATTTTCGCTCCACCGTCCAATGGGAGTTAGCTTTAGTTAGGCCAGCTTCACTAACTATTTTACCACGAGAAATAAATTATATTTCCTTTTGGTAATTATGCTTAAGTGCTGGAACCTATTTGGGTTTACCAAATAGAAAGTTGTGGGTAATCTACTGTTTCAATCGTTTTACTTATCCATTAAGGGTAGTTTTCGTTTGCTTCATATTAGTTACATGCCATTTATGATGCATACTGGTGAACTCAATGCATCAAAGATGATTAGTGTTCATTTTGATTAATTCATTAAATTATTATGTTCTAATATTACCATCATCTGTTGGTGTTTCATTGTTTAATATTATTTTCCGTTGTTTTCCAGGTAAGCGCTGTCGAGTATCTCAAATTCCAAACCAAGTCCAAGCCCTCTTAAGCATTTCATTCAGGCATGTGATCTGTTTGCGGGGGTGGTAAGTCACTGATTTTTAGTTTACATTGGTTTATTCCTTAGAATCGGTTTACAAAGATATCCATACTTGGACCAGGGTTCCCACTCAACCGTGAAAACCTTAAAACCGTGAATTAGCCGTGAATTTCGTCTACCGTGAAAAAACATGGAAAAAGCCGTGAATTTCGTCCTTAAACCTTAAAAATCTCTCAATCTTGATAATAATACCTTCCCAGAAATTTTCAACTTCGTTCGTTGCCAGCGCACGTCTATTCATTGTGGCGAGCATCGTCGCATGGGTCAGAAAAGCGTGGGAACGAATGTTGCCTGAAGAAAAAAAACATCTTTCCCCAGGGCAGGCCTTTTCTCTCCCCCCCTCCTGAAATATGACACCACTTCTCATCAGCTTGTTTACTTTCCTCGACTGGCTTGGTTTCCCCTCCCTCGGTCACTCCTAAGTCCCCCTTCCATCCAATTAGGCTTCCCACTGGCTGCAGCGACCGCTTTCGAAACTAAATCTAGATGGCATTTGTGTCGAAAAATTTGAACGTATATTCAACACCCTCAATCCTCTGATTGGAAGACCGCTAACCTTGACAACCTGCTATTCGCTGTGGACATTAGTGATGGGCAAAGTCGATCATTTTGGTGATTCAATCATTTTGACTCGAGTCACATAAATGATTCAATCAATTGATTCAATCATTATGATCGAAAAGACTCAAATGAATCAAGATCGAAAAGACTCAAAAGAGTCATGATTGAAAAGACTCAAAGGAATCATGATCGAAAAGACTCAAAAGGAATCAAGATCGACAAGACTCAATCAATGGATGTAATAAATCACTTTGAATAATCGAATAAATACTGCCTCATCTGCGAAGATCATTGGTAACGCTGATTGCTATCCATATTATCATTTCATATACTATTTTGATTGTGATTTACTAGATCAGTAAATTACATTGCAAAAATGAAGGAAGTAGTGTCATGAAAATATTTGGGAAGGCAAAACTGCCACAGTTTCTTAACACTAATAGAAGAATTTCTAACTATATATCTCAAAATATAACACTAAGTACACCACACCCATGAATCTGATCTGCAGGATAATTTTATTAACGGCACAGTAAAATGTTAACAGCTTTAACTTCTACTTCTTAACGTTCTCCTACAATTTAAGAGTCATCTTAATATTTTCCTTTTACGTGTATTGGTGTTATTAATACTTATAACTGTTGGAAAACATATAAGAAAAAGATTACACAAGTATTCAGTTCTTTATAACATAGTATTTAATTTTATCACAACTATTTCTGCCCTGTCGAAAAGAGATCAAGCACCGATCGTTCCAAATTTTGAAATAAACCGGAAACCGGGATGATTGATATGATGCCGGAATTCGGAGTGATTGATGATTGATGATCGACTTGTTTAACGAAATGAATCATGAGTCATTTGATTCACCTAGTGATTCAATCTTTTTGATCGAATCGTTCATGATCGACCCATCACTAGTGGACATAACGCTCCCTGAGTTTGAACCGGGCGACAGCGAGCTTTCGGCGCGACGTAACTAATTCTCGCGCGTTGCGGCCTGAAAACGAGAGAAGATTTCCGCTTATGGCAACAGAGCATTACACGATTTTCGCATGCGTCGACCTGGGACTTGCCAGTTTTACGTCGCAACCGGAAAGTTTGTGTGGAAATATTTGACGAGTAATAAAGTAAAGTGAAAGTGAAAATAACATGTTTCAGCAGGTATTTTTTATGTCTTTATATATTTCAAACCAAGTGAATTATAATTTACCTAATTGCACCTATCTAAGACAAGGTATTTTTTCCTCCTAACTCCTGCAGAAAAGAGGGTTCGTCTTACAATCGAATGCAAAATTCTCGACGTCAATCGGGTTGCATAATTTTCGTCAGGAAAAATTATGAATACTAGAGTTTGTAACCTAATATATATAGCTATACAACGAAAAATCAACGTCAAAAATACCTAAACTGTAATTTAGCTTATTTAATTTTGTGTTTAAGTGAAAAACTATTGCCATTTTAGGCAGCAGGTAAAGCGTGCGTGCCAATCAATCGCCGGGTGCACTTCTGCCGTGTCCGCGAGATCGCCTGCTTTACCCTGGGTTCGGCTCCATTCAAGTTAGAGCTTGATCAACTTACAAAATGTTTGTGTGATTGATTACAATTTACCTAAATTTTAACCAGAGGCGGATCCAGGATTTCTTTCTGGGGAGTGGGGGAGCACAAGCAAAGCCGTATCCAGGATTTTGTTCCTGGGGGGGGGGGCACAAGGATACCTCATGATACAAAACGAGCGCAATGATAATATGACCGTATTCAGAATAATGCATATTTTTTAAGTGTCTGGGGGGAATGTGCCCCCGTGCCCGCCGAGGATTGTAACGTTAAAGCCTCAATGCCGTCGCGATATAAACTGCTACAAAAGTCGTTCCATTTTTTCCAGAGCAAAAGTATGAAGGGAACATGAATTGCCTCTGATTAGAGAAATCGATTCAGTTTTGGTTTCAGAGTATTACGATAGCAGAGGAAAGAAGTCATTACACTGCCGCTTTCAAAAGAAAAGTTATACGGTGGAACCTCGATCTATCGTTCCCGCATTGATCGTTCGCCGTTTCTGGTCCCAAATAAAGTTCCTTATAGACAATGTAATTTTTTCCCGCATATATCGTTCCCCGAAGTATCGTTTCTCGCATTGATCGTTTGATAATTGCGGTTCCGACGCATAATTTTCCCGCATCCATCGTTTGACGAAAATGAGACGAAATAAATACAATGTGTCATTTATGCCTAATAACGACAAGCACATAGTTGTAATCTTCCCAAGGGATGGAACTACCATTGGGAGAAGCTCAGTGCCGTGGGAAAGTAACACAACACTACCTGAATTATATTTAAAATATATTCATTAGACAGGAACAATTCAAGTAATAGACTATTTTTGGCCTTCGTCATCTATCTCACAACCAGTCACTGCGCCGGCGAATGCGGTTGTTTTAGGCACATCATGCACATTGCTTTCGTGAATACATGTACTGGAAATGGTGTTTGATGGATATGAATTTTTATATCAGACTGAAATCCATAATAGCAGTGTAAATGCTGAGTGGAGAGCAAACTTTTTTTTAGTGAGTTGGCGTTTTCCTTCAGAATTTTGAAAGAGATATGGGTCGAATCCACAATATGACCTTTGTGTCTTGATAAAGTACTACTATTCCTGTTATTATCTAAAATATTGTTTGAAACCTTTGATGAATATCTTAATTACTCGCCAAAATCCTGCGTTTCCTGGGACATAGGCAACCTAGCAAAAAAATAAAGAATTGATCGTTTTTCCGCATTAATTTTATTATCGTGTCGTTATTAGGAAAAAAAAATTCCCCTAGTGGAGCTCCAAAAAAGGAGGGTAGTCTTAGAATCGTGTTCGTCTTAGAATTGAGCTAATACGGTGTATGAAATTGTTTTTCGATTTATTATGTTCTATAAACAATTTTCATAAAATATTTTCCGTTAAATAAGAAAGAATCAATTTATTATATTCTATAAACAATTTAAATAAAATATTTTCCGTTAAATAAGAAAGATTGGTGTGGGGGAAATTCGGCCACTGTGCAGTAATAACAACGTGCGCAAAAAACTATCTCTCGGCGAGGAATTAAAAAAGGTCCTCGGGTGTCCGGACGGAAGAAGGTCCGAAGGGTATTCGGCGTCCAGGCAAGAGCGCGGTTGGGCTGGTCCTTTTGTCGGCCCTGAATTTTGCAAACGATAGATCACGTCATAACAGATATCACTTTTCATTGCGGCGTTAACGTTCACGGCGTTTGTCGCGTACGTTAATTTTCTGTTCATATACGGCCAGTGATTTTCTTATTGTTGGCTTATTAACGGACCGTGAAAACCTGAAAAAAACCGTGAAAAATCTGAAAAATAACCGTGAAAACCTGGAAAAAGCCGTGAATTTCATTATTCAAGTAGAGTGGGAACCCTGTTGGACGAGCAACTCCAAATAAGTAAATGGAATGTAAATACAATCTAGACTTTCAATATTTTATGTGATTTAATATTAATTTCCATATACGATCTTCTATTAAAACGAACCTTAGTTCGCTATCAGTTTATGCTATTCTCAAATTATTTTCTTCTAAAATATAGTTCAGCAAGGATGCGTCCGAAATTTTTAGTTATTGCACGCAATAAGAGGGAGCTGGAAAGACGAACAGGAACCCAATTACTTTTCGTGGTGACTTTTCCCGCTCTGGTGCATAATCCCTTTCTCAAATTAGAATGATGTTCTAGATTTGCTAATTCACTCAGCCGTTGCAATGATAACCTTCTCTGACAATTCTTATTAAAACAAAAAACAAGTCCCAACATCGCTAATGAATGCACTGAAATGAATTGAATTATCTCTGAAACCTTGATGTGTCCCGTCCTATCGGCAGAGATACCGCCGAGGACTGTTATTCGGAGTGAAGTTTTTTTATCGAACGGAAACCGTATCTATATAAATGAAGAAAATTGAACTTCAGATATTCAGCGGCATGGGATAAAATTGGCTTCCACTCTTATTTCATTAATGATTGTATTTTCTTCGGGTTTTTACCGCGTTAGATCGTGAAACCTGACGACGCCAGCTGGTAGCAGGAATGGCAAACGTTACTAAATGAAAGTCAAAACTGGTAAAATTTTAATAGTTTCGTTCCCGGAAGCGAAGTGAAGAAATGAAAATAAAAGGTATTAAATCCGGAAAGCTAAACTAGGGTCGAAACGGAATCGGAGTCAAAATTACTTCGGGTTGAAACTAAACTAAAACTCGGCGATGAAATGAAACGCAGATAATGTTTCGCACCGGAGGAACCACGTGATTCACCTACGAACAGTTTAGTTTCGACCCACACGCCAAGTATGAAGCTTGGTTGAATGAAGTAGAGATTCGGCCTACCGCCATTTGATGCATGTGGCACTCATATTTTGTCCACTAACAGTAGAACGGCGAGCGCAAACTGGACATTCGATTTTTAAGCTCAATGTTTTAACCTCTCTACACGCGTTCCAAACGTAATGGGTCGAAACCATTTCCTCTTTCCCCCCTCCACTCAACTTCTGGGATCGAAACTTAACTATGAGCAGCAGAGTTTCGATTACTTTAGTTTCGGTCGCGGGAGTAAAGTTTCGTCCCGTGTCGAAACTAAACTTCTTGGCGATTTTAATTTCAAGCGAGAACGAAACTAAGGCCTCGTATTTTTGTTTCCCTCCGGGTCGAAACGAAATATTTTTGTTTCGTTTGTCTTGCCATCCCTGCTCTTAGCACTATAAGTACCGAGATTGTATGGCAACATGAAAGGACCATTGCCCGTCACTTTGATGGGTGGTAATCATTTTAAATAATTCATCGTTTATGTAAAATTAATCGATAACTTAATTAAACATAATCTTTCTCCGTGCTTATCAATACAACTGCGCATTTACGTACCATTTTACAATGTAAATTTTAAAAGAAACAGTTTTGTAGTCTGAAAGAAAGCAATAGAACTTTGTAACGTTCACAGTTATAATGTATTACAAAGTTCTATTTCTTTATTTCCAATATGGAGAGGTTTCACAAAGTAAAGCCTGAAGTTATCAGTTATACATAAAGTGGTGTAGTCGTTCTTTCTTCCCCTTTCCCCGACCTACCACACGCCGCTAGTTATGGCAGCGATGCTGCTTATTTCCATTCAAGATGTTATAAGGAATGTGAAACGCATAAATGTGCTAACTAAAGCATCAAAATCGCCGGACGTAATGTAGAAATGTGATTTCCTGAATTAAAAAAACGTGTTACCGTTACATATAAAAATAGACCCACCTAATCTGTCATTGGGTGACGGGCGTTAGTATTTTAAGCAGGGATTGCAATCTAAATTAAACGGAAGTCGAAAAAAAATTCAATAGTTTCGTTCCAGGGTAAGATGAAGTTCAGCAAGGCGGCGAGCTAGTACAAAATGGAAATACAAAAGCTGTGACAGCGTTTACAAAAATGCGAAACTGAACGAAAATATTCCCTCTTATCCCCTTCAACTCAACTCCTGTGATCGAAACTTAGCGATGAGCGGCGGAGTTTCAATTAACAACCGTTTACAAAAATGCAAGCTAAACGAAAGTCAAAACCGGTAAAATTTCAATGGTTTCGTTCCAGGATAAGATGACGTTCACCTTGGAGGCGAGCTGGTACGACATCGAAGTACAAAAACTGTCTCAGTGTTAACAAAAAAACAGCTGCCGGAATGGCGATTGTGTAGAAAAATAGATAATTAATCAATATTTAAAATAATTTATGTATCAAGTAAAATAAATAGCTTTAGACATAGTTAGATTCTGAAACCTGACGACGTCAGCTGGTAGTCAGGCAAAACTGTTTTCTCCCAAAAATGAGTCAACGTGCTTAGAACACGAATAAAATACGGTCTTTACTTATGTCTCGGGAAATATTGAATAGAGCCGAGGAAACAATACGAAACACTATGGAAGATGAAAAAAAATGGACGACATCCAATAATTTTCACTCACTTTGTAATTTTGCCATCACCAAGATTCCCTTCAGAGCCTTAGAAAAAAAGGGCATGAACCAGACATTTGGAGAAGATAAGAGGAAAATAAAGTTTCCGGGTAAAATTCTCCAAGATAATTCAATGGACTAGGTTTATGCAGTCGAAATTATGAATCTAGTTATTTTCAAAGTTCCAGCGTATTTTCCACATTCCCTTATCTCAGCCAAAGTTCGCAAAAAAGGCAATACAAAATAAGTACGCATTCAAAAGTTCTTATCTGTGTGGAACCGGAGAATTCTCTCGAGTTCTTCGCTTTTCCCCGAGTCTGCATCGCTAGGAGAGCACTAATTAATTGGCAGCATTGCAGGGAAATAACGATACTTTTTTTTATGTGATCCCCTTGGGATAATCCAGGAAATATTACACCCTCATGTGGATGTGATAAAAATTTGACGTAGAATTTATCATAAATTCATGGTACTCGGCAGCAAGGTAATTCTTGGTTTATTTTTCCTTAAATTTTGTCTTTTTAAAGAACTTAAAGTAAATTTTAAATCCTTATTTTTAGTCTCCGTGCAGGGAAAATTTCATAACCGTTGAAATTAAATGTAGTAGACCTTTTGAAAAAGCGCAAATATATGTTGGACTCCCACTATATCACGCCTGGATCAGTTGGATGTCTTAATAATTACATTTACTTCAATTTGGCAATGAATGAATAACGTTCAACTACGAAAAAAGGAGTACTACACGACAGTAACAAATCGTAGCACAATAACAAATAATTTAAATATAACACAATCGCAAATAAGTGAAAAAATAAAGAAAAGAAATTTTACACTGAACATGTATACTAAGATAAAATTCAAGCACGTACAGGAATAATGGCTTAATGATCAACTTATCACCCAGAAATAATTATCCTGAAAAATTAAGTAAACAAGTAAATATGAATGTCAACGTACGAATGGTATTCCTAAAAAAAGGGAATAACACTTTCCTTGGAAAAGTATTATTAAAATATTCTACCAATTAAGGTATTTTTCCGTGGAGTACTTAAGAAGTATTCTGGAAGCCCCCGTTTCTTCATGTACTTCCCTCTTCAATTCTAAATATGGCTGACTTCTTTTCATTCTATTAAAAAATCTATTCTCTTCCTTCCTCTACCTTGTTTACCCAGTATTCTACGCTCTAACACTGTTTTCAGCATCCCCTCCCCGCTTAGTAATTGCTCCATGATGCCTCCTATCTCCTCCGTATCTCATCTAGAAGGTGTCTCTCTTCACTCATCATGTCCATAACCGTGTACAACGTCGAGTTACTATTCCTCTCCGTCCACTCCACCTTCTACGGTCTTCAAATTCCCACATCTCGAACACCTCTAATATTCTCTTATCCTCCTTCCTAAATGACCATGCTTCCGCACCGTGAAACGCTACACTCCCCCTTGGAAAAATCAGGATGAAAATTTGGGTCGCATTGAAGATAGTTCTCAAAAGAATTTCATTCGAAACAAGAACCTATATTTCATAACCATAATTTCATTTTTAACAATGCGGCATAGCGAAGGAGGAGTTAATGAACAGGGAGGAGCTCATTTAAGAGAGTAAGAGTTCAAAGAAATTGTTAGTGAAGAGTTTGATCTGGAGTGTAACTCTCTACGGTGCGGAAACGTGGACACATAGGTAGGAGGAAGAGAGAAGACTGGAAGCATTCGAGGTGTGGGTGTGGCGAATAATGGAGAAAATGGAGTGGAGCGATAGGAGGAGAAACTACGAAGTGCTGGAGATGGTGGGTGAGGAGAGGCAGCATATAGATGATATACAGATGAGACAGAATGTATAGATGGAGGGGGTGCCTAGCAGGGAGGGTATGTTGAAAACGGTGTTAGAGGGTAAAATGTTAGGTAAACGTGGGAGAGGGAAGAAGGGCGTAGTATTTTTACATATACTGAAAGAGAGTAGGCCTTACATGGAATTGAAGAGAGCAGTGCTTGAAGGAAAGTTCCCAATACTTCTTCAATACTCATTGGAAATCTACCATAATAGGTGGATTGCTAAAATAATAATAATGCGACTTTGGGAAGCAACGGAAGTTTATTCTTTATTGTGCACTTATTTTCAGACGAATAGCTATGACTAAGAGCGATGCCATCAAACAAAACTTTGATTAATTTTCGAGGTTCAGTCTAATCAAACATGATAGCAATCACGCAAATGAGAAAGTAATCCATCAAAACTTATCTACTCTGATGGCCGAAATCAGAGGTCCGATATCTTCCTAGCAGCGGATCAGTGTTAATCTTCCCATTGGTGGAAATAATTATCTTATGTCACTTCATTATGAATTCGGGGCCACAAAACTCGGGATAAGATCATTAAACTTGCTCGTAACTCTTGCTCTTTGACGTCATCCGGCAGCAAGGAGATTGAGGTAGTTTCTCCTCTGTTTAAACGCAAACGAGGAGCGATTTTCAGATTCTTCACGTGCATGAACTCGATTGTTCCTGGCTATACTTTGTGAAAATCCATTCGGAACAAGAAAAAGTTATGGTACTTTTTCGCAGGATTTATTCAAGAGGACCGGTTTCGTCGCAGAGGCGACATCATCAGGTACAGAAATCGTTATAACTGATAATAACAACTGTTAATATATGTTACGATTTCTGTACCTGATGATGTCGCCTCTGCGACGAAACCCGTCGTCTTGAATAAATCGTGTCAAAAAGTACCATAACTTTTTATTGTTCTTCACGTGCAACTGAGATTGAAATGGCAAAATCCAAGGTCGTGTGATCCCTGATGGTTTATTCCGTCGATAATATTTTTTATACGTCGTTTATTTTTATTGGAAAATATAATTTAAATTTAATTGAATGCTCCCAAAAAAGCTTAAATTTAGTGACCTGCACTCTGTCGCTCTATCTTCACAAACACCGAAAACAATTCATCGGGTCACCATATTATCCTTCACGTGATACTCAGAACCAGTGGGATGGACGGTAAATTAGGGGAAAATTTTTGAAAAACAGGGTTCTAAATAGAGGATTTTAAACTAATTTTAACACTTATTATGATAAAAAAACTTCATTTTTTAAAGAAATCTTTTGTAAATTCTTGGTTTTTCAATATTTTGTTTTCTTTTACGAAGGAAAATAATTGTGTACTTACATTTCGGGGGGGGGGGGGGGTGTCCGGACAACCCGGATCTTCCCCCTGGGGCCACTGCACAGAATGTCACTTCTTAGCACCACGTTTTGTGAACTAGATGTACAACATAGCATTGCACGATAGCTAGGAAGAATTTTCTATGCAAAAAATATGGCGATAGAGTACAAAAGCCACAGAATTCATTTTTTGGTAGCCTGTAGCAGCGAGGAAAGCTTAAGTAGCAAGAGTAAAAAAGGTGTTACCGGGAAATTTTCGCTCGGCACTACCTAAAGCTTTGCCCAGCATAGAGATTTCGAAGAGCTTATATTTTCCACAAGGGCTGCCGAAATTCAATACTCCTAAGGAATGGTATAATGCATTGGGATCAGAAGTTGGAATACGGAAACTCGTAAGAAATCGTATCGATGGTAAAGGCTTTACGAAATGCAAGGGTCGCGACTATGTGGTATAACAAATGGAATTCCGTAAATTGAATGGATCCTTGGTAAGCGTACAAATTTTGTATTACCACGCGAAGCGGAATACCAATATAAAAGATTGAGCTATAAAAAAATTTTGAAATTCTCGCGAAGTCGGATTTATAAAAAACACGCAGTTATTCAAATTTTGCCCTAGAATCAAATTGGGCAGGGGGTGAGGATTTATGCGTAACATTTTCAATTGTAGAACGACGGAAGTCGGCGGAAGAACACTACGGTTATCTACCGTCGCTCCAATATGACCTACAAAGGTGCATAATGTGTAATACATTTAATTAAATCTACACTACCCCGCTAGCCGACTCTCCATGTGTGGCGAGAGTTGTTAGGACACCAGAATTTTAATTGCGAGAATTGACGGTGCGTGCTGGAGAATATTGGCTACTAAATCCCACCTAGTATGCGTTATCATTTATTGTTATGTCCTAATTTCTAGGAGATAAAATAATTTCCCACTTTATTGGTTCGGCATAATATATTTTTCTTATTTTATCGTTTCAATTCGACGTGGAAGTAGAGTGAGATTGTAGGGCGGTGTTTTCGGCGTCAGGGGTTGATTCAGTCATCATGAACATCGTCCGGGGAGTATGGAATATCCCCCGGGAGAGAGAGGCGTTCTACCGTCTAATTTTTCTTTCGGTAAACAGATTTTTCATAGGTTTCGATCCCAGCAGATGGCATTACCTGCATAAGGATGTCCCAATTCATGCTCCTTTTTGGGTTAGCCAGCTAAATTATTAGCACCCGAATCCATGCTCCCTAATTCCTAACGAGTTGGGACACAGCATATCTTATTTTTGAGCTTGATTTTCACAGTAGGAGGTACTCTACACTTTTCGATAAATAGAACTCAAACTTCTTTCACGGTTTGGGACGTGTTGCAATCCATTTACCTATACACTCCCTTTACACGTTTCGATGCATGACTTATTCATCAAAACGTCTTTGGACGGTGAATGACGGTGGACGTCAGCGGCCCTGATGATGATGAATAAGAAACGTCGGTATAGAATAATAGAAGAAAATAATAGAAAAAAAGAAGAAATAGAAAACAAGAATACGAAACATTCATCGAAACGTCGGTAAGGATGGCATGGATCTAACCCGGATGAAAACCCGAGAACTGCATCCGTCAATGGGTGAATAGTTTGACTATGAACCCCCCCCCTAGTCAATTGTCCATAGTATCTCCATGTGCACCTTTTTTATTTTTTTTTGCACACTTAGGCCTCACGGTTTTCGAGACGGCTTGCCGGGTACTATTTGGTTGTAAAAGAAGCCGGAAAAAATACCTGACGACACTGTCATCTAACGAGAAATTAGCGAATAGTTTGACTTTGAACTCCAGTAGACAATCTTATCTCCATGTGCACCTTTTTTTTTAACATCTTAGTGTCGAAAAGGCCACGCTGTTATCGAGACAGCTTGCAGGATATTATGTGGATGAGTTCGGAAAGAAATGCCTGGCGATGCTGTCATCTAACGAAAAATTTTGAATAGTTTCCCTTTGAACTCCTCTTAGTCAGTACTCAACATTAACCCCATTTACACCTAATTTTCTTTTTTTTTGCTAACGTCTTAGTGCCGAAAATGCCACACTGCTATCGAGACGGGTCTCAGGGTAGTATGTCGATGATGCCGGTAAGAAATGCCTGACGAAGCCATCATCTATCGAGAAATAAGTGAATAGTTTGATTTTGAACTCCTCTCAATCATTAGTCAATGTTATCTCCATCATGTGCACCTTCTCTGTTTTTGCAAACGTCTTAGTGTCGAAAAAGCCACACTGTTACTGAGACGGCTTGCAGGGTAGTATGCAGATGTAGATGTGATGAAGTCGGAAAGAAATGCGAGGCCTAGAAGATGGGGAAATAAAAATTACAGAGAAAAGAAAACGTGCGAAAGAATGTGTTCGTACCGACGCTACTCTCTGAGTGCACTCTCAGTCATGAATATTTAGCAGCAAGTGTCGCCAATGGCCGAATACGAAATGAGAACTGGAGGAACTCGCCATAAAAGGGGGGAGGCGAAATATGTCCGTCTGCAACGGGGGCAGAGTGGAGTGCTTTCCTGAAATACCGGAATGTATATTAAAGCGCAAGCACATTCGGATTACATTACACTTTTTCGCGAAGCACTTATGCGGAGAATGACACAACACCCGCTGCAGAGGGTACTATCCAAGGGATTACGCTCTTGACTAGGATTACGAGAGAATCCTCCGGCATGGAATAGTATTCATTTCAAGAAGCTAGTTCTTCGGACTAATAATAATAATATTAATAATGATATTGATAGAGATGATGAGAAGGTTTATGATAATATCAATAAATTTATTGGCTTAAAAAGTGATACTTCTGTATTTTCTTTAATGCTCTTTTTCTCTTTTTGCACTTATATTTACTTCATATGTTGTGTTTTTTTGCCGTGTCATATTTAACTAGACATTTATAGTGCATTATAATAAATAATTTTTAATAAATTTTCATAAATTTAAGGATGATAGCTTCCACACTGGTGTTAACCGCTGAAGCTACCTAAAGCTTGTTAATTTTTTTGTTATCAAAGCTGGAAATTCGGGAATTTTGGAGTAATAAATTTATTACCAATATATTATAATTTGGAACATATGAAATATACATTTGCACAATTGGCCTCTTTAATATTACATTATAGGGTAATTTTTATAATACATTGAGAAAAATGCCTTATTGAATGAATACTACAACAAAAGATTAGGTGTTGTGTAAAACCAGTCACCAAAACAATACAAAAAAGTGTCTGTAACGCATAAAATAGTTTATATTTCAAGAATCTAGCCCTTCGTACTCTTCTTATAATAATGATAAAGATTTGTAAGGATAGTGATAATAATAATAAATTTATTGTCCTGGGATAATATAATTTAGAACATATGAACTATACATTGCTCAATTTTAGTCTATAATATGACTGTATAGGGGAATTGAAATAATGAAATGAGAAAAACTGCTTTATTGACTAATTTCAACAACAAAAGAGTGGCTACAGTGCACTTGCATTTTCCACGATTGTAAAATTTATTACGACCTAGCTTTCAATGCTACTACATCATCTTCAAGGTGCAAATGGTCTACCTATATATCATTTATACTCTGAAGATAGTGTCGTAAAATTCGAATCTAGGTAGTAATAAATTTTATAATAATGGAAAATTGGAAGTAATTATATCAATACATTCTAGGTGTAAAAGATAAATTACAATATTTATCATCACTTAACAAAAAAACACAGTTGTTCTTTGTATTTTCCGTTAGATGCGAGGCATGCGTTGAGACGCATCCCATCTTTTCTTTCCTTGAGGAATACTACCGCGCATTCACCAAAACGTTGCGAGCTGAAACGAGTGAATGACGTAGACATGTGAAACGGCTAGCACATCCACCATTCTGACCCCCATCACGACCCATCCCTCTCTCAGCCGATAAAAGAGTCGGGAAGCTATAAATAAAACACTTACGCTCGCGTTAAGATCATAGAGTAAATGGTTCGCTCTCCATTTCTTATCGTACTCTTTTATATAAACGACCTTTCATGCACGTAGCTGACGAACGCTTAAAGGGCTTAAAACGCAAACGACTTAAATATATAAAAAATAAACAACCCTTTTATGAGTCTATGCGGGGCGTTCAGAAAATGACAGAAAAAAAATGGAACGCTAAAATAGCTGTTGCGAGCGGAAGAAGGAAGGTGAAATGGTACATTTTGCAGGCCAAGTGCAAGTAGACGTTGAGCCGTTAAAAGATTTCCTTCAACTCTTCGCGTTAAGGGCCGGTAGTGAGTCGGGAAGGAGAAAAGTAGATCATTAGGAGCGTAAGAAGGCAATGGAAAAAAGGAGCAACGCTTTTCGTCGGGAGTGGAGGGCCAGACTCCCGACAGAGCCCTTCCGCACTCGCGCGGCGTCACAAAGAACTAAAAAACACGAGATTGTATATTGGAGACGAGTGTGACGCCAACTATCGGTCGAATTCGGAAGTAGCGCTACGAGGATATGTAGAAATTACCTTAGAAAACGACGTTGAGAAATTATTGGCATTCTTGGATATTTTGTGATTTCTAATGTTATTTTGCCGGTAATTAGCTACCATAATGTCGTAAGTAATGTGTTTTATGCATTAATATGTATGGATGATGCATTTTATTGGCCATTTATTGCTGAAATTCATCATTTACTGTGACAGAGGTTTAGGGTTACGCTTTTTCTCTTCTACCGTGCTATGAATAATGTTTTTTTTTTATCGAAGCCTCGTATTTTTGGTCATTAGCAACCCTTTGAGTAACTACCGTGAGCTAGTAGCGGATATTTCAGTTTTAATTAATTAATTCCTGAATTTTTATTACTATTTTTCGTTCCCCCGAGGTATCTGAATTCCTCTTAAAAACCACGAAAAATCTTTCTTGAAAATTTCGACTTCATCTTTCTCAGTGGCTCGACGATTCATCCTATTAAGGAATGATCAAAAATCCTTGGAGTATAGGTCATATTATGCCAAACGTTTTTTGCCAACGTTTCGTTTGATTTTAAAACCTTCCTGTGGGCTATGAATGAAAAAATGAGAGTTCAATAAAATACAATAATGATAATATAAAAATGATACATTAATAAAGGTTACAAAACAGTTTTTTACGATGATATAATTTAAAAAATTGAGAAGGGAATACACAAGAATTTTGGAATATCTTAGTTTTGCATATATTTCTTTTTTGATAGTAGGTAATTAAGCTATTATCTAACTTATTTACCATTACTTTCGATTAATTAAATAAAAATAAATTTTGCTAAGTATTAAATAGTATTTTTCTCAAAATAACCTCATCATCATTAATTAAAAGGGATCAAGTCTAGCGAAAAAAGAAAATCATCCTATTAAGAACATATTTATTACCCCAATCTTATCATCACAACCACGAATATTACAATAGAATGACTGCTTCTTATGAAAAATGACAATAAGGACATGTTTATATTTTTGAATCAACTTCTTAGATTTGATTTTTTTTTAAATGTTGGAATATTTGTTATGGTTCATTTAGGTTTGAATTAACCAAACCTCGGTAAAATGATACAAATTTTCTAATGAAGTAAATATGGTTTAGAAAACGACTTCATATTCGTTCTCCTACAAAATACTAGCGGATAAATGTAGGTATTTCTCACTTTCCTACTATCTTTAATTATGCTCAGGATGATAGATTGTGTTGAGTATCATTTGTGTTTAACGTATATCTAGGATCCCAACAGAAACATCGTTTTTTCTTATTAGGCGCTCATCATGGAGACAAACTGGTAGAACTACCACGCAGGGTCGAACCCGAATATCATTCGTCTTAAACAATACCCTATAAAATCGATGAATTTGCCATGTTACTTGCGTTCGCTCAACATGATAACCCCACCATGTGAAGACGGAGGCTGGCAGTTCATAATAACGGAACTCAAAAAACCTTACCCTGATAACTTAACAAAAGTAATCTAGAAAAGACGGTAACATATTCGTTGGGGCACGGGGAAGACTCACATTTGGCTAAACGCGGTTCCGTCCACCTAACTAAAAGGGAAGGAAATATCCATAACGGTAGAACTTGAGGCGAAAGTACTTAGATACCACGAATGAAAAAGGCTTTTATGATAGAATACCGAGAAAAGCGGAAGCAAGTTAAAAAGGAGCACCACGATACAAAAAGTAGGGAACCATCCAATTGCACGGTGATTTTTTCAAGGGCTAGCTGGCGAACGGATAAGATACAAAGAGTCTTAGTCATTTTCCAGACGATTTTATTCGCTTATCCGTTAATAATATGTACTAGCCATTATCAAGAGCTGTCTCAACAGAGACAGTGGAAACGAGACACCTAGGACGGGCTCGCGGGTTACACTCCTGGGGCTGGGACTGTAAGCGCTAGATTTATTCCTATGCACCCAGAAGGGCAAGGACGGGAAGGAACAAGGAAGGAGGCGCCGCCGCGATAGGAGCCCGAAGACGCCTCCTGGGAGGGGATAGGAAAGGAAGGGAAGGGACGAGGAATCCCGCACCGTCACAGAGGCGGGTGGGTCCTACTATTAGCGAAACCAAGCATAAGCAATTAATGTTCTACCGATCCTAGTGGATTTTCCTATGAGGAAGAAAAATCCATCGAAGCGGTAGATGACTCTCAACAGAGACAGAGACTTCGAGGGTTCTGGGCGAACCCTCACCAAGGGTACAACGCACCGGGGCCGGGAACCAAGCACGAAGCTTATACGCCCGCGCACCCGGGGAGGGGGAAGAAAGGAAGGAAAAAGGATGGAGACGCCGTCGCGATCGGAGCCCGCCGACGCCTCCAGGGAAAGGAAAGGGTTGGAAGGGAGGGAAATAGGGATAAAACACTCCAGTGCTATGGAAGCAAAGGAGGCCCTACCTAGCGAAACCAAGCGAAGCTATTTCTCTGCCACCATCCCGGGGAGATTTTTCTATGAGGAAGAAAAATCCCAATATAGGGACAGTGGGATCTCAACAGAGACAGTCACTCACATGAGACAGCGCTTGATAATGACTTGCGAAGGTTGAAACCGATTGAGCGAATAAAATAGTTTAGAAAATTACTACGGCTGTTTATATCTTACTAGCTGACCCGGCGAACTTCGTACCGCCTAACAATCAATGACCTTACAGTATAGTTATACCATTTATAAATCAAGAGCGGCTATATAGTTTTTAATCATATTTGATTTATTATAATAAAACAAGGATAGAAATTCAATCAACCTAAGTAAAGGAGTATCAAAATTGTTTGTCAGAAAGACATTTTCTTTATTGAATCTACATAGGGTGGATCGGAGCAGGTTTACGCGGATTTTTTTCAATGAATTTTCTTACGTTTTAACTTAAGAAATTTTGGGCATTGTGATTTTATAAAGCAGTTAATGAAATAAATATTATACGCATCCAGTTGTTGGCTGTTTGTGCTATTAATCGTAAAAAAGTGTTTTAGGTACAAGTCGTTTCCATAAAGTGAACTCGTCAACAATCGATCTGATGCAGCGAGCTAACAATAAGTTAAGATTGCGGACAGAAGAGTTTATATGAGTGGGTGAGAAGCCAAGGGTTACAGGTGAGTTCTTTTTTCTTCACAGAAATTAGCTACAGAAAACAAACTAGATCAATTAGATATTTAGTAGTGCATTTGGTTTTCCACTCGATGTCAGCACAGAACAGAGACTCACTCGTATCCCTTGGAAACCAAGTGTTCGTGTATTTCTTGTTACAATTAACTTTACCTAACTCTGTTGAAAAAAATCACTTGTACCCCTTGGCTTCTCAACCCCTCATCCAATACATAACTGATGATTTCAAGCTTAAATGTGTGAAATCCCTCCATTGAGGAAAATGAAAGAATTAACTTTATTAGGTTCACTAATCGGGGAACACTGGGTAAAACGGGGTACGGGGCAGAATGGGGTTTGGTTTTTTTTGCGACTAGGAGGTACTGTCAACTATCAGAGAGTATTCGAAATAGATTAACCTTTTATTGCTAAAATTTTGCAGCCATGTTGGTTTAGTTGAGTGTAAACATGTGAACTGTGAGTTGTGTGAATTTTGGCCTTTGTTTTCTAACTTAGGAAGATTTTGTATCGATAGTAAGTCATATTAAAACATTAAAAAAACAGTATCTCTTGGAATGTATTTAAAGTGCGTCTAATTGTCGTTAGTTTTGTATAATTGAACGTCTGCATAAACGTTATTTTCGGGCCTCAGTTCCTAGGCAAGCGTAAACTTGTTTTTGGGGTAGAACTGTCGGGGCGGAACGGGGATTTAAGAAAAAATATTTTAAAAAATGACGGGACGGGAAGAGATAACTCTATGTTCATACTGCAGCAATTTTCATTTAAAATAAGTCTGGGTCGCTTGTTCCATTTGCAAGAAATTGGCTCACAGCAGTGGCGCAGCGAGGGGGGGTTTTGGGGGTTAACCTCAGAGAAATATTTAAATTTAATCCATTTTACTTAGTAGGATTGATATTACTAATAGAATAGTGTAAGGATTAATAAAAAATATCCCTCAGAAAGCCGTAAAAATCACCATTTTGAACCGTTTATTTTAAAATTCCGCAATTTATTAATCTCGCACATACCGCTTATCCTGGTGGGTATTCCATACCACCACACACCCCGGCATTAGTTGCACCTAAACCCCCGCCCCCAGCCTTAATTCCTAGCTGCGCCCCTGGCTCACAGTTTGCAGGAGTGGATTGCGAAGCAGATGATTCTATACTTGTGAGTGAATGTTGTGAATAGGCTTCAAAAAAGACTAAGAAAAGGTTTACTGCACCTAAAAATTCATTCAAGTGAAAAGAAAAGAACATACAAGTTGAGTTTTTCTTTTGTGTCAAATATTTAATTTGTTTTTGTAATTCATTTTCACATTATCCCATTCCGCCTACCTGGGGCAGAACGGGGCAAATGACATAATTTTTTTGATTTTGGGAAAATATATATAGTTGCGATTTTTTCCACCGTATTGCTCTATTTTTGCGTTCAATACATTTCAAAAGGTCTATTGAAAATGTGAGGTAATTTTATTCAACCGTTCTGTACTTGTTTTTCATTGTTTTGAACCTGATACCCCTTTCTGACCTGGGTTCCGCTATATATGTAAAAGAGGCAACCGGGTTTCATACCATAGTTACATTGTCAGCTATGTTAACTATGTTATGAAAACCGGATCGTGCTTCTTCATATATATTAGTGAACCTAACGAAGTAAATTCTTTCATTTTCATTGATAGTATAATCTATTTAATATATAAAATCGCCGACGATATTCCTCGCAAATGAAAATACTTTATTGCAAGTATTGAGAATAAATGGATGACATGGCACTCTCAGCCACTCTGAGAACATTTCTTTTAAAAGCGTTTTAAATGCGCCCAAAATGGCAACAAATTTCAAGCTTCTAAGGAACGAATAGGGGCCGGGGCAGAGTAAAGTCCCCCTACTGCTCGACTAGCCAATGGTACAGCGATATTGCTAAGGGCCAGCGGGCGAACTAAGCCACGGCATTAAACTCTTCTTTTATTTTTCAGAGACCTTGTAAGAGGACTTCCTAAGGAAGTGGAGTTAGGAAGGGATTTCTCTTGTGTGAGAGATTAATAACGGCTTAGGGGGAGAGGGGGTAACGTTTCCAAGTTAATTCTAAAAGCTCCGCCAGAGCGCTCACGCATCAAAAGAT
Organism: Ischnura elegans; assembly: GCF_921293095.1. Taxonomy (NCBI): domain Eukaryota; kingdom Metazoa; phylum Arthropoda; class Insecta; order Odonata; family Coenagrionidae; genus Ischnura; species Ischnura elegans. The sequence goes on from NC_060253.1 coordinate 25,541,659, forward strand.
TATAACGTCCGCCCGACGGGGCTGCGGATGAAATCCCCTCACCTGGACCCGTCGATTTAAAGCAAAGCGGAAGGAGATGACGAAAAATCCTTTGCCGCGAAATGGGGTTATTAAAGCAATATTTATTTATTTTTTATTTTAAATATAGAGGACCACATACAGCAGTGTTGCCATTTTATAGTGGTCAGGTAACAGTAAATGAATTAAAGGACAAATAATATAGCAAGGAAATTTACAAAAAATACTAGGTTAATCTGCAGGAACAAGCTAGTTCGGTGACGGACTAAATAGGGTTAAGTTTGTTAATGATTTCAATGGAAGTGCCAAGGGCAATTATATGGGGGGAGTGAGTAGTGTTGTACAAAATCAAATCCGAAGACTAATGCGTGATGGAGTGAACATTTTCCATATTGATGTAAATACTTCCAATTTTCCCCGATTATAAAATTTATTATGACCTAGGTGTCAATGTTACTACACCATATTCAAGGTGATGTATCTTGCAGATGAAGGGGCTACATTTAAACGTAGGTCGTAATGAATTTCACTTTGTTCATACCTCAATAAAAAGTTCCTCTTGAAGATGATGTAGTAATAATGTAATCTCGATCGTAATAAATTTTATAAGTTTTCCTGGATATCAGACAATTACTTATACCACTTATTTTTTATCAGAGCGCGACCCGGGTTTTATCATCATCTTCAGGCGCAAATTAAAAATAAAAATTATAGCCGTTATTAATTTTAGCCGTTATAATTAGCCGTTATTAATTTTAATTTGTGTCTGAAGTTGATGATAATTCAATGAAACCCGGGTCGCGCTCTGATAAAAAATAAGTGGTATAAGTAATTGTCTGATATCCAGGAAAACTTATAATGGAATGCCACAAAGTAAATCAAGATTTAGTGAATTTTATAAATTTTATAATCGTGAAAATTTTCAAGTAAGTATTTCAATATTTTAGTAAATATTACTAATAACTTCAGGCTTTATTTAATTATGCCTCTCCTTTGCGGAATTAAAAATATTACTATTAGTAACGTTCACTATCATCCCAGTGTTCGCAATGTTTCATCTTCTCGTACGGTATGAAACTATGGGTTCAGGTTCAATGTTACGAAACCAGGGCGATATCCAATGAACATGTTTAGCGACCCTCATAGGTGGTCGTGCAAAAACTGAAAATACCCGTCTTTTAACGGCGTATCTCGGTGGCAACTTGATCTGTAGTCATTTTAAAATTTTTATTTTATCAATCTCATTTTACAAATATCCACTCCGCTGCACGTAGTCATTTCAACTTAAATGTTTAGTCAACGCATTCATTTCATGATAGATTTTAAAATAAAGTTAGTTATATTCCACGCTGTATTTATTCAAAAAACTACCGGTTTCTACCATTTGAGGTCATTATCAAGAGATAACAGAAATCTTGTTTTACTTCAGTTACTTCTCGATAATGACGTGAAGAGGTGAATATTGGTAGAATTATTTATAAATACCGTGTGGAATATAACACGGTTTATTTTTTAATCTATCATGATGTGAACTAGCAAACCATTGATTTGATACAGTCATTTCAGCCAATTGCGAGCTATCTCACCGAGACTTCAACATTTTTCGACATGGCGCCGTGAGGGTGGACAAGGTTACCGATCAAGATTTGCGCACCTGCATCAGGAAAAATAATAAGGAATCAAGATTTCTTCCCCAGTCTTCCTTTTCGAGATTGGAGCACCAGGAGCCGCTCGCCCACGTTCAAGAGCAATTTTCGCAAAGAGGGCGAATACTTCCTTCCCCCGGTTTCTCTGCGAATTCATATTTTTAGCTCGGCATAATTGATTTCCCGCCCTGATGCCATAACCGACACCCTATGCTCGGAAAAATGTCGTCGAGATCGTTGTCGTCACAATTAATAATGACTCATGAAGGAAGTGCGTATTTCGTGACGTTGTACCTGTATTCTATTTTCCCCCACGTGGAGGGATTGTTATTGAAGTATTTTTCCGATCGAGGTTTGATTTCATGGTGTATATATAAATACTTTCATTTGATGGTGTAAAAAAATGAATAAAAAGATAATCTATTGCTAATTCTTGAAGAAGCAAAGAATAATTTAAAAAAAGAAAGAGAGAAATTGCAAAAAATGGTAAAATAGTAAAAAAAATAACAATAGTTATAATGAAATTACATAAAAATGTGGTATTCCAATCTTATGTCATTAAGAAATCAATATTTCTGTAATAAAAAATTGTAGTTTCTGTATAAGTTTCTGTTTCACACGAACAACATAGTACACCCGCAACAGTGGACGTGCGCCATTTTTAATTGATCATTGTAAACTGGCAGGTTGGGGTGAGCCAAGGCTCACCGATACAGCATCAGACCATGACGTGACTAGTGAGAGTTATTCCTCCCGTTCCTTCAACCCTAGAGAGCGTTGCAACCATAGATACTTCTCCGTGCACTTGAAGATTTTAGTGTTTGAAGTGAAACGCATAGAGGCCGTTAAACTCAAGCGTTAATGTCACCACAAGTTTGCATCAACATGCCTGAAGTTTCGCCTACCCTTTTGTTCGGTGGGCTTGACGCTAAGCTTCGTCACGTATGCCTAGAGTTGTTCTGCTGTTCGTTGGATTGTTTGTGGTGGCCTTCCTGACGCACAAGGTGTGTACGTGGCCACTGTCAACCTGAAGATATGTCGGAGATTGTTCGTTTTGTGTACATTGAACAGTGAGTCTTTCAATAACAATGTACAATCGTATAACGACACGGGTGCGTAGTAATGATATTTTAACGACACTTATTTGGACGATGGAAATTGGAACCAGCATTTTAAAGCAAATGAATGCCGTTGGTTTTTGTAGATTATTTATTGTGCGTTTGAATTTGTAAATGACATTAAAGTTGAGACTCGGCTATGGCGCTAGTTTGAATTTTTATTGGATTCAATATTTCTTGTGCCAACAACTTAATAACGAAATAGGAATAAGGTACAACGACGTAAATTGAAGTTTTCCTGTACATATTTCAGTCGAATTCCTTGAACAGTTGTTATCTGATTTCATTGAAGAGTTTTTCAAAACTTTCAGTTGGTACTCTCAATCTTTCGTCCGCCCTCTTAAGTTGAATAACGTAACCGAATCAGGGATCGAATCCGTGGAAGGATGATGACAGAATCACCTCTAATTCTTACTTATAAATGTAAGCTGTTGATGATGTTTTTTTGTGTGCCCCGCATACTTGTTGGATTGGTTTCCCGATGTTACGTGGCCATTGCTGGTCATTGGTATGTGTAACTGCTGTAATAGATGTTTTTTTTTCCAAATGGCACATACCTTCACAGAAACTTCAGTGATATCTTTTTGCCGGAAAATATCGTCATTACAGCCGGCGTTGGTATAAAAGAGCATAATGATTACCTCTGACTGAGGAATTATTTCCACGTTTTTGATTGAAAAACATCTCTATTTCGCTGATTTGTGAATGAAAAACTTTGCTGTTTCTACAATTTGGAACTTTATTTTCCTGACTAGTTTCGATACACTGTATCATATTCATAGGACTAGCAGTACAAGTAGCGTTGCTGTGGGTTATATACCAAAAAAGGGGGGGGGGCAAAGAGTGGAAGGGGAGGGGAGGGGAAAGGGGAGGAGAGGAGATGTCTGTAGAGCGCTACATTGTTGCACTTCGCGTAGGAGGGGGGGGGGGAAGGAAAGGGAACGTACTTAGGGAAGGCGGCGTGGGTTAGCGTCATGGGGATTATTTTTCGGGTGCAAAATTGAGATGTTCAGGAGGGGGGAGTGGAATGGGAAAAGGTGGTCATTAGTGATGGGCTCTTTCTTTTTAACTATTCTTAAAATTTCCAGTTGCTCCCTTATGTCCATTTGTGACCCTTTCTTCACACGGTGCAGCAACTCCGGGGTGAAATCCGCCTGATGTCCTTCTTCAAGGAGGTGGGAGGCAAATTGGGACAGTCCCGTTTTCTTGATGTAGTCTCGTCTGTGTTCTTCGCCTCTAATGGCTAGGTTCCTCCCCGTTTGTCCCACGTATTTGGCGCCACAATCACTGCATTTTAGTTGGTAAACCCCACTATGGAGGGCTGGGTTTATGGAGTCTTTGATGGGTGGAAGCAAGCTTTTTAGATTCCTGTTATTGTAGTAAGCCGGATGAATGTTCATTTCTTTGAGAAACTTTCCTATTTTAATAGAGGGTTGTCCTACATACTTCAGGCGTCGCCACGATCCTTTGTCATTTGTGGTTGAGGAGTAAAAATCCTTGATTAACATTTTTTTCCTTTTGCCTGCCAGTAAATCGTCGATTAATTTTTCAGCGTAACCGTTGGCGACTGCAATTTTTTTAATTGTGATTATTTCTGACATGAAAGCTGTTGGCTCTAATGGTACGGCTAATGCTCTGTGCAGCATGCAGTGAAAGGCTGCTAATTTTTGATTAATGGAATGTTTTGAGGATGAGTGGATGACCTGATCGGTGCACTTGGGTTTACGATAAATAGTGAACTTGTGTTTCCCGTTTGTTGTACTGCTAGTCCTATGAATATGATACAGTGTATCGAAACTAGTCAGGAAAATAAAGTTCCAAATTGTAGAAACAGCAAAGTTTTTCATTCACAAATCAGTAAGATGGATTTCTACAACGTGAAGGCCTCTACTATTCAGTGCATCATCTCTATTTCGCGTCATTTATCGCGTGCATGGCGTAAAATGAGGCGGCGTGTTGCGTTTTTGCCTATCCCACAAAACTGCATTCGAGGACACGATAAAAGGTCATTTTCTTGATAGTTAAAACCAATAGAGCTGGCGTCTTTGGTCTAAAATATCAAGGAAAACCAATCATGTACTCCATTGGAAAAAATGAGTGCTTCCTTAGGCCAAATTTAAATAATTTACATTTTTTACGCTTTTCGTTAAAAATTTCGAAATTTCAAGACAAAATGGCGAACAGAAGATATTATCCGATTTTGAAAAAAAATCATACCTGTAACACCCACCCGGGTACGCAACTTCTGCCGGGTATTAAGATTCGCTCCTAAAAAAAAGTGGCAAAGCGAGGCACCCTACTGGTCACTTTTTCAGAGACTTTCAGAAACGTCGGGCAACAAACACCAAGTACGCGGGTCACACCCGAGAAACCTCATCAACAGGTCTAATGACCCGCGATAGCCTCAACGAAGAAATAGAAATGTGAGGTCTGCCGGTTGTGTTACAGACTGGAAAAATCCCATGTTATCGTATCCGCCCGTATTTGCATCTAGTATATTCCGTGTACGCGTGAACTATTACTTGGTTAACTCCTCCTTTTCCGATAAAGATTTCACTTCATTCAAGCGGTATACATTGCCTTTTAGGACGCCTTATATCGTCCTCGCCTCCGTTTTTTTTAAAGGAAACGAGAAATAAACTCCCATAACTTCACCCTGCCGACGTAAATAAAGATTGAGTGTGGCCCCAGTTTATTTTCGGTACCGAAAAGGCTTTTCTTTGCTGATTTTTTTATAATGGACTATCGGTGTAGCCATCGAATGGTGGCTCGTAATTCTGTTTGATGTGACCAAAAGCTTTCCCGAAGTGCGAGGCTTGGATCGGTTCTAGCCCGTCACCCAGCGACCTTTTTCCTCTTAAAAATTCTAGAATGGCCGGTAGGGTTCAGTGACCGGCTTTATTGTAGTTTCTTCTCTTTTTTAGAAATCATGGTCTTCAAACTTTCTCAATATTCCTGACCCACAATATTCATTTCTGTTGCTGAAGTTGAATGAGAATCATTAATATGCATGAAACGGTTTTTTGTGTTACAGATATACTGATAGTTCGTTTACGATATTTTTTGGTGATTAAAAGTCAGTGTTGGCCGGTGGTACATTTCTAACGTAATTTTGCATATTTTTATTGGTAAGAATACGTAAGAATCCGTTTCAGGATTTAAGACCAGAGTACAGACAAAGTTAGTAACAAATTAAATGAATTAGCCAAACGACATATTAGCTAAGTGGCTCTGAGGCTTTTATTAAAAGTGATACGCTTGCTGACGCCATCTAAATTTCTTTTGAAGAACTAACCGCTAACTATCGTACGCACTTTTGAAAACCAGTAATTTATTTTCGCTACCTCGGTGTTTTTAACGGAATTGACTGTTCCATTCCATATTATGTCCATGTTATTTTCCTCACCGAGTTATTTTCCTCTATGATTCAAGACATGAACACTACAGTAAAAGTTCCTTAAGATGGCCTCCAGATAAGGGATGGGCAAAATACAGGTCAGGAGTATGATAACTAAAAAATACCGCTCCAAAGGTATTTTGAAATGCAAAATACAAAATATTATTTTAAATACCTTTTAGAGTACAAAATACATGTCTAATATGGAAACTCGCGACAGGAGTGGCGAGTTCTGTAAACTCATATATGATTTAACACTTTCCCGGCGAACAATATTTGAAAAATCTTCTCGGGATACCGCGCGGGTAAGATTATGCAAGAGCGCCGACGTTTCGGGTACCGACTCGCTACCCTTTCTCACGGCTATGAGAATAGGTAGCGAGTCGGTACCCGGAACGTCGGCGCTCTTACATAATCTTACCCGCGCGGTATCCCGAGAAGATTTTTCAAAAAAATTCTGTAAACTCATTTAAATGCGCGGTGGTTGACAACACATTTAGAGGCCGACTTGAGGATCCTCTACTGTAATATTTGTGGCTCAAGAATGGCTAAAGAATTAACAAAACGCGGGTAAAGAGTGCACAAAACACTGAAGCAAATGACTGCGACACTGCGCGTCCTAAAATTTTGCGCGTTTATTTTACAATATCCCGCCCTAATGTTTCCTGTGAACGATGCCGTTGACGCATAGTTAATATAGTATGGAACCTCACGCTCATTTCTCCCAATGGGAAGTTAAAGTATAGATACTTGAAATAAAAATAGGCCTTTGCTCCACGTAAGTTTTTTTTTTGCATTTTGTTGAAAAATGAAGTTTATTGAATGGTGATGGTTTTTCGGGTTCATTCCGCGTTGACTCATATTTTGCGGACGACAGTTTCGGGCGCGTTCCAGCAAATCCCGTCTTCGGGTCCAAATGATCTGCAGAGCTGCAATCCTTTATATACAAGGCTAGTCCGGCGGCCGTTGATTTGAATTCCGTTGTTGGAAAAGCCGTTTGAATGATGAGGCTAAAGGATAGCCGTAATTCCTATGAAAGTTCATTTGATGACTCGCTATTTATATCGCCTCCAATATCAGCCGAGGGAAATATTTATATTCCCTAGCGATGATTTTTGATGAAGTTTATTGAATTTCTGGACGTGGTGGTTGACGAAATGCAGCTGAAATGAGATACTGAGGAGACAGAAGGTGTGGGTGGAACGAGTTCTGATTGTGAGTGGGGAGGGGATGTTGAAAACGGAGTTGCATGGTAGAATGTTAGGTAAACGAGGGAGAGGAAGAGAAGAGGTTTTTTTTAGATAGAATGAAAGGGAGTAGACCTTATTGTGAATTGAAGAGGGGAGCACATGAAGGAAGGGGAGGCTGCCAGAATACTTCGTAAGTATTCCGTGGAAACATACTTTAATCGTAGGAATACTTTAGTGATGATAAATATTGAGTAAAAATAACTTTTCTTAAATACACACTATGTACCTTACTCTGTTTAGACATAAAATATTTTGCGTCTATTGGCTTCTCTTATTTCCCATTTTTTATTCATTTTATATAAATAGAACGTTAAAGATTTAAACCACGAGTGATATAGGCATAGCTGAAGTTAGGTAATCGGTTGTCAACACGTCCAAATTATCCTAACTGTACGTTACGACTAACTAAGCTGATTTATGGAGTACCTAGGGATATCCACTTGAATGGGAATAGGAATAAATCCGAAAGTTCGGTATTCTAATCATTTTTTGACTATATTTTCCGCGTGGAAGCTTGGCGTGGATTTTGTACTATATCCTGAGTTTTGGTGATTTTTCCCTGATATCTCCTTTCAAATGTTTTCTCTCCAATAATGCGCTGCTTTTTTCCCGAAGCTTCCTACTTTTTGTACCCAGTTGGCCATTCGGCGAAGCGGAAAAAAAGCCTATTTGTCGAGGGCTGTTGCACCTTCAAGCGGGAGCATTTGGAACTTCTGGCTCAAGTAGTTTGGATAGCTGGCGGATAGAAGAAATATCTTCAGCGTCTAACTCGCGCAGCCTGCGGCAAACGGTGGACGTAAATTTGGTCCCGGTCTTATTACGCGAACAATTCCCCCTCTCCGGATTAAATTGAGCTACAGAAGAACTTAAAACCAGGGGGAAGTATTCTTTCGTCCTGATTTAGAAAATAAGGCTTCAATCTTTCCTAATACTGCTATGGATTACTCAATTTGATCCGTATGGAAAAAATGAAATCAGGGTTCCACGCTGAAAATATAGTCAAAGTATGATTAGATAAGTAAAGACTTTCCGATTTTTATTATTTTAAAAATTTATTTTCACACCTCCGAAAACAGCACTATTCGGACTTTACATCGGGGTTTATGATAACGTTTTACAATTAAACGTGCACAAATATCCATGCCCTCGATGAGGGTAACTTACCCAGGCGGGACTCGAACCCGCGACCTTTGGTTTGGCAGGCGAGGACTTTCCTCCACGCCACCGAAGCCGGCGATTTATTCTAATTCTCATGCAAGAGGATATTCCTACCCCATAAATTAGCCTGGTTTGTCGAAACATACAGGTTGAATAATTTGGAAATATTAGCAGATGGAGTTCCTGTTGGAGCTTCTTCAGCTACGCCTACCTAATGTAGGTTTCGATACTAATTCACTTTACTCTAATTTTTTCCCTTTTAAAGATTTTATTGCCCTGGGACACTATCTACATGCTCGTAATATCCTGCGACCCACCTCTTGGGTGTTTGTGAGCGGGTGACCAATCACTAACATACAAGACAATACCCTCATACACACCACACGATTATAAAAAGTATTTTGCTTACTGGGCCATTTCATCTCAATTCAGGCAGATCGTGCAAAATCATGTCAGGTGACCATCACCGATTTCTCTGAAAGTTATATACATAAAAGTAGAATCCTTATGATGAATAATGATCACTTTATCTCAGCTCAGAACTGAACCGTTATAAAGTTACCATCCTTTGAACATAGCAGAGTCAGGCCTCAGAGTAAAAAATGAAAAATCACATGAATACTGATTACTAAGGAACCATAGCCCATATAGCTGTGGTTATTATTTTATTTTGAAGAGAATACATTTATGCATCTTCTGACATAACTTGCAAGTCATTTGAAGCAATAATTAATAAATAGGACCTGTTTAAACAATAAAAAATAGTCATTATGTAACAATTTGTTACTAAAAAAGGCCACCTTTTATTTTATTTAAAATTTTTTGTGGGGAGTTTAAATGTTCTGCTATCAATTTAAAAAATTAAAAAGGTAGTATTTTTATACTTTTTGTTTTAAGGTATGTCAAAGTGAAGGCATGTCTGCGACTCTTTTACACAAAAATTGCATACCTTCAAGGGGAAAAAAAATGAAGTTTCATTCTTTGTAGCCATCATAAGAGTGAAAAGTTCATATCTGAATGATTGGTTACATCTGTTGACTGAAAGCAAGTTCAATCTTGTTTACTTCCATAGCAACGTGCTATGTGCACATTTATGCAAAGATAGAAATGGCCAACGGTTAGTAGTTCATCTAGTCAACCCATGCAAGGTTAGAACAATGGAAATATAAAGCCATGTAATGAGTCGTCCTAGGCCATTCATTTTATTAATCTAGATGCCGTTGCTATAGTTGATACTACGAGGAAAAAATTGAATTTTCAATTTCTTTTCCTCTCGTGATCAAGTCTACTTAAGTACGACGGTAAACGAAGGATATTTTAACGTCATCTGAGAAAAACTCTCCTCCGAATGTACTTTTTAAAAGTAAATTTAGTCTATACCTACTTTGCTATACGCTCCTATATAACCTCTCCTACTATCATAATGGATGCTTTTCGTAACATATTGGAAAGACCGCACTTTTTATCGTAACTACTCGTCACGAATCTGGCCGCCCTTCATTATGCTGTATTGATTTCAGCGGTCAATCGTGTTTCCAAGGGGACGCTATAGAGGAGGCCCAATTCCATCTCAATGAAGGCTGATTTCTGTTGCCACTCCGGCCGCATTTTAATCGGCTTTCAAAAATGTCCGCGTCGATGTGATGCGTGAAATGCGATCTACTTTTTTCCAATCTTTTACAGTGTAATGCTATATGTGTATGCGAGGAATGTATAATGTGTATGCGAGGAATAGCATTGTAAATTTCTGAATTTGATGAATCATCGTGAATGAAAATTTCGGTAGACACCCCTAATTACGCCTTATTTCCCCATGAAACTCGGATCGATTTTCTCGTTAGCGACTTCTCTAAATCGATGTATATTTGGGGTGGTTGACAACACATTTAGAGGACGACTTGAGGATCCCCTTTTTTAATAATCGTGCCTACTTCGTAATATTCACATAAGCTTGTAGCATTTCCGTATTCCCTATACGATCAAGCACATAAAAGAAACTTTAATTCACTAAGTTCTGTGGACCACAGCAACAGAATAAGCGATGTTAAACTTAGAAATATGAAGTAAAATTAATAAATTAGAATAATGTAACTGTCACAGGAATAAAAATTGTACTAAGTTGTTGCGAAGAGTGCATGAACGCAAATATTAAAAAGATTGAAGAATTGACGACACACGTATTAAAAGCAAGGGAAGAGAAGGAATCTCAATGTCATCTTAACATTCCATGAAAGCATTCATATTAATTTAATACAAAGACTGTATTTTTCTATAAAGTATCCGGGAAGGATTTCTATTCTTGCATTTTAACTGCAAATAGATATTTCTCTCGCTGAATACCCTCTTTGCCTTAGCTGTTCTACCGAGTATTTCTTTCCTGCTTCGTCCATAATTTATTATTCGGCTTCCGAGATAGTAAAACGCGATTGCCGCATGCAGGTTTTGTTTTCCAAATACTTTTTTTCTTCATTTCAACGCACTCCGAAAATGCTCTCAATTACCATAGCATCGAGGATGCCTACAGTAATGAATGTGCAAGCAAGAACACCTTTGATTTAGGAATATTTCCTCGGCGGGATACGAACCCGCGACCTTTTGGATTAGCAGGCGAGGACTTTACCGCGTCGTCACTGAGGCCGGCCTTGGGTTTAGGTAAGGAATTTTGTTTGTCATTAGCCTTTCAATCAACCCGTTTTCGTCATTCGTAATGCGTCCGTTTCGAGGCATCAATCACTTGTTATGCAGAGGGTTACTACCTTCATTTCATGCGTCGCACTGAGCCTTGTAAATGCAACAGCCATAAAATGACCGCGTCCGCCAATTAATCCATGGAAATGGGTTGAATATGTGGAACAAAAGCATCCGAGTCCCACGCTTCCTCCCTCTCGCAGCTACTAAGCTCCATGGTCATGAATATTCCACGTGAAAGAAGACGCGTACGGATGGGCCCGAAACGTTGTGAATAATGCTCTTCCAGTATGCCTCATGCTTTGTCGCAGGACATCTGTGTTTGTGTTTTATAGGACGTCTACATATACATAAAACCTTGCATTTTGAGGGCCTTTCAAGTACAGCAAATACCTATCATAATTCATTATTTATTATAGTGGTCTACCGATTAAGGTAGGTTTCCATGGAGTACTGAAGAAGTAATCTGGGAGCCTCCCTTCCTTTCTCGCATTGGCTTCTTCAATCCACTGTAAGGCCTACTCCCTTTCAATCTATCTAAAAATCCTATTCTCTTCCTTCCCTTCTCTCGTTTACATAACATTCTAATTTTTCCTTAGGCCCCTTGAACGCTTCTCATTTTTCATATGCGTACAAAGCCAATGCATTCCAACTGTGACCGTTTATTTTACTTTATCTGCGGTATTGATGTGCTAAGGAAGTGCTTAGAAGACTAGGAGAAAAGAGAAGCCTTCTAAAAACCTTAATGAGAAGATGGGACAATTTAGTTGGCCACATTATGAGGCATGATGGCCTGATGAAAACAATAGTAGAAAGACAAGTAGAAGGGAGGAAAGGCAAGAGACGGCCGCGAATGAGTTACATAGGATAGGTTGTAAAAGATGTAAAAGAGAAGAAATATGTAGCTAAGAAATGGCTAGTGGATAGGAGAAAGGAATGGAGAGCTGCGTTAAAACAATCTTAAGATTGTTGCCTAATTGATTGAATTGTTGACGAATGATGATTTTGTTCGATCCGGCTGCTGTATTGTATTACATTTATGTAATTGCTCTCTAATACAATCGCAACTGTATTGGTAAAATTTATAATTCCGTTTGTATTCTCTTTTTAGGTTGTTACTTTCCTTATGCCTTATCTAATATCCTTGAAGTGGTTGGCCCAAATCAGTTTTATATCTTTCGGCTATTCCAAAATCCTTCGTCCAGCGATTCTATTTTCTTACCATTTCAGCTGGTTTCCTTTTTTACCCCATCTTTTTAATGATAGTTTCTTCTTTTCGCTTCTATTTAAACCAAAGTTAATCGAAAATTAAAACGTTATTTTCAATGGCTTTTATAATTTTGTTCTTTAAGGCAGTCTTGAGAATTCTTGCATGCGACGAATCCACTGGTACTTGCTGTAGCCTTTTGGTGGCGTATTTAATATTTTTGTCGATTAAAACCATGAAATTACTTCACAAATGACATTATAATTACATCAATTAGGCACGTGGATAGCTATGCAAAGGAATACGTGTATGCACCTACTATCAAGATGATCAGTGCAGCGGTGGATAGATAAATATACGAACCTCTTATTATTTATGTATAGAATTGTTTTATACAAATAATGGGAATGTAATTTTTATCCGTGAAATTCAAGTATATTCTACGTGCGTGGTATCACTTATGCTTGCTGGTGATGAGGGCTGTTAGCTGTAATGCGCATTCTTTTTTATTTACTTTACCTAATTCATAGCTTTTCAATGCCATTTCTCGCGAGTGCATACGCTCTATTTAAAATATTGCGAACAAATGAAACGAACGCTGCGATGCGGACGTTCTTGATTAAAAAGCGAACCAAGTTTCGGCATGAATCAACCTTCTAAGGGACGTCCTGTGCCTCTAGAGCGAGTTAATCACCGTGCTTCTGCAAGGGAGCTCGTTTGCCAGGGTTGGAGGTATTTTTCGTCGCGAGCTGCACCGGTAAGCCACCCGATGAATTCGTCCATTTAGGCCCCAGCCCCTTTTGTCCGTCAGGTCGGTTGTTTATTGCACTACCGGGAGAGATGAAGTGTGTAACTGCGTATAGACCACATCGGGTGAGAGATCCTCATTATTATTTTCTGTGACCCGGAGCGGAAATGGCTCCCTTCAGCGGCTTGAGTTATACCGTCACTGGTAGGTGGTGTATTTCATGGTAAGCCCGCCTGCTATTCCCACGCTGGGGAAGCCTTCCATAATAGTGGCGCGGATCACGAATATATCATTCACGAATATTACAAAAGAGGATCCTCAAGTCAGCCTCTAAATCTGTTTTCAACCACCGCGCATTTAAATGGGTTTACAAAAGTCGCAAATCGCGTCTCTGACGGCAGAAATATATGCGAATTTCACGGCGAAGTTGGATATGAATCCTCCTTTTTATCCGAGTTACCAAAATCTTGTGCGGTCGATCAATGGTAACCAATCTGATTGTTGTGATTTTTTAATGACTTCATGTTAACGGTTTTTATTCGCTCAGACGTCGTAATTATTCAAACTTATTCCAGCCGTGGGTGATTACACATCTTATGGCCGACAGCATTTGCAGCATTTTTAGATGCAAGTTCGGTTTTTCATTCCATTGTTTGAACTACCATTACTTATAGCAAAGGCAACACTCATGAGGATGGTGAAATGTTTCTGAAGTGTCCCCGAAGTCTTTATCTCTTCGTGTATCTTTGTGTATGCTGCTGTTCGTTGGAAAAATTTGGTCCAAGAGACCCTTATTTCAGAGGAGAGAAAGAATTGTGCAAGTCCACAGTGCAGAAATATTCTCAATGTTTTCAGTCGAGTTGTTGCCCTCGCGAGAATTTGTGTTGAAAAGTTGTGAATTTAATGGATTACACCACCACGAATACAAATTTCGGTTAACTGGCCTGATTATTTCTCACATTTCCTTGGATTAGAATCGCCCTGCCACCAGAGATGTAAATTGTGGCATTAATAAACCCACTCAAATGCGTCTTGAGTGACTCCGTTTGTGCCCGAGTTGAGAATCCTTTATTGCAATATTCATAGACCTGAAAAATACGGCCAAGCGTAGTGTATTATAATGTAGGTCTGCCAGGTACTCTCGAAGATCCCATCCTGGACCCACTGCATTCCATTATTGTTTCATTCAGGTTCCGAGTTAGGGACGAGCGTCATCCGTAGCGTGAAAAAATGACTATGAAATTAAGGAAATTGGCATGGAGAATCTCATTTATTCACTGCCTTATCTTCTGTACACAATTTCATTATAATAGCATTCCCTCTTTGTACATGTTACTTCATTTTGTCCCAATCACAATCAGGTACTTGGATGAAATCGATTGTGCTGCTCCACTAAGTACCTTATGATGATCTCGTTGTAAATATCGTATAGGATTTAACCTCGTGAATCGAGGCTCTTTGATGAAATTGATTTTGATGTTCAACCAATTTACTCCTTCCATTAACACTCTCTCTCTGCTCTCCAAACGAGGCAAATATATTTTATGTACCTTCCACTGTGGCATAACTAAGGGATATTTTGTAGCTTTATTTTACTCAATAATTTAGTACGATGATTGTGTAAGAATCATAATACGTGTAGTACGCTGTTAAAATGAAATTTCTGGACAGTACGATATCTTCGGTGATTATCGGTCAACAATCCTAAGATTGGTTTGACGCAGCTCTCCATTCCTCTCTTCTATCCGCTAGCCTTTTCTTAGCGACGTATTTCTGTTCTTATACATCTTCTATATAACCAGTCCTATGCAACTCATTCGGGGCCGTCCCTTGCTCTTCTTCCCATCCACCTGTCCTTCTGCGATTGTTTTCATCAGGACATCATGCCTCATAATATGGCCTACTAAGTTGTCCCGTCTTCTTCTTAAGGTTCCGAGTATCGACGAAATAGTATTGTTATTAAAGTATTCTACCGATAATTGGTCAAAAATATAAACTATTAGTCACCAATCTTAAGATTGCTTTAATGCAGCTCTCCATTCCTCTCTCCTGTTCAATAGCTTTTTCATAGCGACGTATTTCTTCTCTTTCACCTGCTTTATAACCTGTCGTATGTTTAACCCATTCGGGATCGTCTCTTGCCCTTATTCCCTTCCACTTATCCTTCTACAATTGTTTTTATCAGGCCATTATGCCTCGTAATGTGGACGTCTAAGTTGTCCCGTCTTCTGCTTTAGGTTTTTAGGAGACTTCTTTTTTCTCCCAACCTTCTTAGCATTTCCTCATTACTTATGCGGTCGATCCATTTTATCTTCACCATTTTTCGATAGCTCTAAATTTCCAGTGCTTCCATTTTAAATAAATATTATTTCAAAATTTAGGTTAAACAATTTTACGATGCCCTTCCTCCTCTCCTTGCCGTGCGGAAGTGATATTTCCGAACCTTCAGCAGTAATTCCCTTCGTCGTCAAACGCTTTTAATCTCAGTTTTCTTCAGAGGCGCGGGTTCAAGAGATTTCTTCTTCTATTTCCCTCCGTGGGCATTATTCACTGTCGCCAGCGGTGGTCCAGAAAGAATCGCTCCGACGCTCTCCTCGTAAGGAAGAATAAAATAAAAATAAATCCTAGAAGACGGTTTCAACCGCACAAAGATGTTCCTTCAATTCTTCCCCATTTCCATTGCCGCCATGTTCGCGACACATAAGGGGGCCTATTCCCGCATGGAGGAGTGATATTTTCGCGGAAAGGTTTTTATTCATTTCCCTCACAGGTTTCTGAGAGCAGCGACATCTTTTGTCGGTCTCTTTAGAAAGGCCAAAGGCAATCACTCTGATTGCAAATATGTTTTCTGTCGTGAGCGCTTTTTGCTTGTAAAAAATACCATAGAATTCCGTCTCCTTGAGTAATTTTACGTGTTTGCATCTCTTTTCATGGGCTTTTAAGGGGAAGAAAGAAATTTTGTTGCTTGCAAGTGTCCGCGCTCATAGGAAACAGTTTAGCCAACATTGAAGTAGACGTAGATATACTACATTGTCAAGAGGAATAATATTATTGATGAGCTTACAAGAGTATCGAGGAAATAGTATTGTAATTAAAGTATTCCAGGAATAGACTTAGCATTATGAAAAATAAAAAATCCTTGTTAATGCTGATTAATTTAAGTAAAATTGAAATTAAATCAAATTAAATTATTAGTATTATTATTATAAATTATTATTATAAACTAAATTGTTTTGCAATTAAAGCTGGAAGTGTAATCAGGGAGGAAAGTCAAGCTGGGGTAATCTGCAAGATGCTCCATATGAACCGAGCCTTAACCGGTAGAAAACTAAAATAATGAGGAAAAAAAACTGCCGTTTTGCACCTCACCTTGAAACCTTGCAATGGCAATCCTTGGGGAAATTTACTTGCCACATTTTAGCTTAGCTCTCGCGCCACTTTTCTGAGGCAGCGCAAGAAATTTTGAAGTGCTTCGCAGTCCTGAGATGGGATATTTGGGGATCATCATGGTTTTTTCTCCGCCTTCTCTGCGTTCAATTAACAGACCATTAAGCCAGTAATGTGCAGGGTCGTTAGCAGCCGCTGGAATGGGGACAATGCCATCATCAAGATGTGTTTTTCTGTCCTTCCCCAGCAATCCTCAAGAATTGTTTGAGGTTCAGTCAGGATTGTAACGCCAACAATTTCCACCTTTACTAGACATTTGGAATGTTACGGTGATATGGTGAGCCATTCACCGTGTTGACTCTGAGAATCTCCTCCCAAGTAAGTGAATCATTATTGCGTGGGGTGGGGTACCTGTAACAGCTATGCATTCCTTTTTTTTCCTTAACCTCTTAGAGAACTTCAATAAAAGCAATTATGTGTTCTAATTAGGCCTAAATAGAAATTTATACATTAAGGGGGAACAGGGGCAGATCCAGGATGGGTAGAAGGGGGAGGCTAAGTGGGGTTAAAAATTCCAGCAGTAGTGGGGGTCGGAAAAAAATTACCATTCCATCTAGTGTAAATTGGATAGCCAAAGGGGGGGGGGGGCTTAGCACCTATAGCACCCTTAGCCCCCCCATAGATCCGCCACTAAGTGGGAATTATGTTAAGGGCCACTTACTCAGCCACTTCAGCATATTTGCCGAATATTGAGTAAATTCAAGCATTTTCATAATTTTTATGGTCTCGTAAGTACACCGACAAAGATGACTTGATAAAGGAGGCCATAGTCAGTCATGTAGAGGCTTGATTGATGTTAAAACTTCGGTCGTTTTTTAATCGATTTGAAAACCTGTTCCTTATGCGACGATGAGTGGAGAACGGTCAAGTTTTAATTATAATGCACAAGTGTACTTTCTTTCGTAAGGAATAATGTTGATTAGTCATGAATTTGGTGAATGATATCATTTATTATAGTATTCTACCGATTAAGATAGTTTTTCATGGAATATTTAAAAAGGTATTCTGCCAGTCTTACTTCCCTTCATGCACATCTCTACTCACTTTCATTCTACCCAAAAATCCTATTCTCTTCCTTCCTCTCTCTTGCTTACCCATTATTCTACCCTCTAACAGTGTTTTCAACATTCCCTCCCCTCTAAGTACTCGGTTCAATCATACCTTTTGTCTCCTTCATATCTAATTTAGAAGCTGCCTATCTTCACCCACCATGTCCAGCACTTCGTCGTTCTTTCTCCTCTCCGTCCTCTTCACATTCTCCATTCTTCTCCACACCCGCATTTCGAACGCCTCCAGTCTTCTTTCGTCATCCGTCAAGTGTCCATGTTTCCTCACCGTAAAGTGCTACCCTCCAGATCTCTAAGCCTTATTTTAAACTCTCACATAACTATCCTCTCCTAAGCTTCTTTCTATTCATGAACGCCAGGAAATAATATATCATAACGAATATTAATTTCGTGTTACGGCCTTAATTGTTGCTTATTTCCCCATGAAATTCTGATCTCTCTCCCACCAGCGACGCGAGTGACAACTTACGGTATCTCATTTATTGCGCGGTGTGTGATAACGCATTTAGTGGCTGATCTAAGAATTCTCCATTCATGGTTCTACTGAGGCAACGTTGGGACGGTATTTTTCATCTGCTGTTGCCATTGATACCGGGTGTTAGTTTTCGCATGAATTTCCTCTTGTGATCTTGGGGCGGGACCTGCATGCCGCCCAGTGTTAATAGACGTTGTTCCCTCGCTTGTGCGTAAGTTTTAATGTATTCAGCGCTCAGATCGCGTGGTGAGAGGGCTTTCGCGGTCGTATTACTCGGGAAGTTCACGACGACATTAGACCGTGACCCAGTTGTTCCTTGAATAGTGACAATAGCTTCCTTTCATCGGTCGTGTTTAATACCTTGTAAATTCGCATTCCTTAAGGGTATCGTCTGTAATATGACGCCCCATATTATTAAGTCCCTTTATTACCGTCTATTCTCTCGTTTAATTGTTTAACAGGTAAGTTATAACGTCTGCTTTTCAAAATGTTCATAATGCCGTTGTCCTCAGTGGAAGAGGGGAAAATTTACTTTTTAAATTGTAAGAATATTATCGTACCAGACGTATATCCGCCACACCGCTTATTATTACCTTTAGATATTTATTTTCACCGAATGTAGGCCCTGAATCGTGTACATTGTACACTAAGAAGGAAGTTAGGAAGAGAATTTCATTTGCAAAGGAGGTGTCATGAACAGAAAGGAGACTATTAGAGGATCGTTGTGTAAGAGGCTGAAGAAAAGGTTAATGAAGAATCTGGAGAGTAACGCCTTATGGCGCGGAAACGTGGACACTTACGATGTGGGACAAGAGAATACTGAAGGCGTTCGAGATGTGGGTGTTGAGACGAATGGAGAAGGTGAAGTGGACGGATATGATTAGGATCGACGAAGTGCTGGACATGGTGGGTGAGGAGAGGAAGCTTCTGAATGAGATTCTGTCTAGATGAGGAACAGATGGTTCGGATGCAGCGTGTGCTAAGCGGAGAGGGGATTTTGAAAATAGTGTTATAAGGTAGAATGTTAAGTAAACGACGGAGTAGAAGTAATGCAAATGGTTTAGAATGAAAGGAAATAGGCCTAATTGTGGATTAAAGAGTGAACTCAATATTGGGATGGGAGACAGGCCAGTTAAGCTGCCAAATGCTACATGTAAATCTATCTTAACCATTAGAACGCTTTAATAATAATCGTGTGGACTCTTATTTTTTATTGTGTATTGAGTGGCGTCGTGAAAGACGTGTGCTATCTCATTTTGCATGTTAAGTGAATTCCTGACAGATACTTTAAATGATGTTCAAATGTTAACCTTTCCTGTTTTTACATCAATTTCTCTATTTGAATAACTGTAAGGTGCGATCATTGTCTGCCTCGAAAAAAAACATCTACAGTTTGCCAAGTATTTTTCATTTTTCCTCATTAAAAAAAATATTTTCAGGTTAGTTGTGAATCCCTCAGTATTACGTGGGTAATCTAGTTATGTTTCCGCGAACTATAAGTAATTTATCACAGTCTGAGATTAATATTTAAATTGCATTTCATTGAGGTCCAAATTAGGAAAATAACGCAGTAAGGTGGTGTGAATCGCGTTCCAAAACATGGCTTAATTAAGTAAATTAATGAATGCATAAAGAGCCGTTTTCATTAAGCCATAATTGTGTGCATTACAGTGGGAATTCCCCTTTTATTCAGTAAAATATTAAATGCTGTTGTGACGTACCTAGGTATTTAGGTTAGCCACCGCGTTAATTTTACCACCATGGTATGGGTGAAGATATCTCGGGTTGTACACCGGGCTTGTCTCTTACTCTCTGTTAGTCTTTTTTTACTCTTCAAGTATTCAATTATTTTAACGAATAATATTTTCATACATGTAAGAAAGTATTATATTCTCACAACTGGAACGATTTATATTGGTATGGTACTATTTTTTCTACCCCATTGACCTTGACTGAGGCCTTGCTAGGTCCACGGTTGAATTTTCGTAAATAAAAGTTATTTCTTCGTTTTTCTCGCTTCCGAAAACCCAAGAATTGATGTCTTAATCTATGAAAATCATACTTTTTTCTAATTAGAATTTTTTATCGTTAAAACCCCATACGCAAAATTTTAGATTTTGGCTTGGACCCACATTGATGCGTCAAAAGGTCAAAATTGTAGTTTTTTCTTGCACTCCACAAAATTTACGACCGTTTCCAATGTGTACGTCAATTTCCATGAATATAGCTCGAGGGGAAGTGACTAAAATTAGAGGTAAAAAAATGGCACATGATTAATGGAACAGTCTGTATGTACAGTACCCTCCTCAGGCACTGTAGGTATTTATATGCATTATGATAGGTTTATATTGTTTATTGTTGTGTCATTTTATCATGGTGTTTAGGATCAAATACTGTGTTTGATTCTAAAGATCGTGATAAAGGTAGATTTGGAGATCAGGATAAAAGATATAAGTAGATTTGGAAAATTGGATGATTTTATTATACACATATCCTTCCGATCTAGGAGAAGTAACCTTATTGTTCCAACTGCTTATGGATACATCTCAAAGGCAATCAACACCATTACTAAAAATGGATGGATATTTAGATTTCACCTGAAGCATCTATGGTTATATGCTCCGTGAGGAAAACCTTTACACTAAAACTGTATTATATGCATCGTCCATGATTAAAGTAACCTAATTTTTAAAACTGTTTATGGACACATCTCAAGGACTATCAACAACATTTTAAAAAAATGGATGGCCATTTTGACTTCTCCTGATACATCTATGGCTGAGCCTTCCTCAAGGATAAACTTTACTCTAAACTGTGATAATGTAACAGCTCTGAGGACAAAACTTGTTTTTTCACTTGCAGTTCTTTTTTTTTTTAATCTTCTCCCATCTGCTATGGAAAAAATGGGCGTTTGGCACGATTGCTATTAATGCTGCGCGTTGGGCCTCGGTAGTCAGGATAAACTGCCACCTCGTCCTAACTTAGATCCGCGGGTTAGATGGCGGGATAAAAATGTACGTACGTGGCGAAAATTACCGGCGCAGGAACGGTAGAGGATGAAATTGCGTCGTAATTCTTTTCGGGATTGCACTTCTGTCACCTGGAACAGTGTCGCATCCTGTGGTGGGGAATTTTTGTCGCTCTGCGGGTTATAAAACGTGTTAACTCTGCCCCCATGGTTGGGCAATCCATCCATTCCCCTCTACGTAACCCATACTCCTAGCAAACCTCTCTCTTTCTCTTAACGGATAAGTGTCGCGACTTCTCTTTCCAAAACAAATGCGTTACTTTTTGCTTACGATTAGATAATAAAAAAAAAGATATACCATCGTGTAGGACATCATCCGAGGTTTAAAAACAAAATTAAGGCATCCAATACAGACCATTCAATGCTTAACCCTTAACCGGTCTGAGACACCGCTTGTTTTCTAAAATTATGAATATTTTCTAAATTCCTATTTCAAAATATCTATAACCCTCGTGAGCGTCTTAAATTTTTATAATAAGGACATAGCACTCTTAAAATCTAACGTTCTTATTATTTATTTCTGACGGTCTGTGAGACCTCACGTAATTAAATTGGGAAAACCAATAAACGTAATGCTGGTGGAAATGAATCAAAAAGTTGTTAAAAACAATTGCTAGTTATTTTCAAGAATAATAATTATGTAATAAATTTGTAAGGAAGCATTTTTAGTTGCATAACCTGTATAATTAAGTACTTAATTTAAAAAAGTACGATACTAGTAACGACTCAAGTGTTTTTCATGTATTTTTTTTAACTCTCTTTCAAATAACAATTTTTACTGAATAATTGGTTCGTATTAGGAATGCATAATATATAAAGTTTTATAATAGTTGAGAAGTCAAAGATACATTAAAAGAAGAAATAAAAATGACTTTGCAACGTTTTGTGAATTTTTGTTTTATTGCGGTCTCCCAGACCGCACGTCACTGGTGGTGTTACAAGAATTGCACGTCACTGGTTAAGGGTTAAATTTGTAAATTAACACTTTTCAAGCGTTTTGAGACGCCAGTCGTATCAAAAATCTTATTCTCTTAAGGAGCTAGTGTCGCCACTGCTCGTTCCAAAACAAATGCGTTAATTTTTCTCATTTATTGTAAAAACAGGATTTTCTCTCGTTGATGATATCTTCTGAGGTTCAAGAGCATTATTAAGGCACAAAATGTGGACAATTGAATGCTTATATATTTAAATTAACGCTTTTACAGCCCTTTTTGGCGACTGTGGCGTCATTTGTCATGTAAATAACGTGATTTTAATTCAACAACAGCGTTCATTTGACAATAACTCAAGAAATAATACGTAACTTCATTTATCACAATTCTTATAATAATACAAATATTGAGTCAGTTTTTTTGTAGAAATCACATGTATATTAATACATATTATGCGCTTCAAACCATAAGTTAATAACTAATGTATGCCAATGATAGCATCTATGCGATTGTGGTGGCAACACATTTGTTCTACATTTTTATTTATGAATTTCATCCGTGATGATCGAGGCGGTGACCCAAAAATGGAGACACTGTCCACAGAGGCACCTATATTCCAGTAAAATAATTGTATGAATGATAATTGTATTTATTTAATCAGGAATAAAAATCATTATTATCTTATGTGCATTGTTGTATTCTTGCAGTGATAAGCATCCATTTTATGCTAATACTTCCATTTTTATAAGTGCCTGTGTAATATTATTACACTGTAATAATGCAGATTTTAAAATGTCATTAGCAGAGTTTTTTTCTCTGAAAGCTCATTTCAGTTGGCCGAGTCCAGTTAAAATAATATATTATGAAATATTCATGAAAATTTCATTCTCTTCGTTTGCCGCACCGTCCTTCTTAATGTCGTAAATCTTCCCCGAGCGTATCCGATTATGGATCGGTTTTCTTCTCCGAGTGCGGGAGACGCATTTCTTTCCCTCAACGACGCGAAAATCTTCTTGAAAACGGCCATTTGGAAAGTTTTAGCTGTCGCGGGAATAAAGTTGAATTTTTTTCTTTGCGTCCGTGGATAACGTCATCTCATGGAAGTCATCCGATAGTTTGCGATCTTTAGTTCCTCCCTTTTTTGTCGAATAGCATGAGGCTTCGTGAAGCCGTGCATTTTCCAGATTATTGCCGCGACATGTGAAACTTAGCTGGCTTTATTTCGTGAGGGAACGAACCACCGAGATAACGTTCTGCATGGCGACAAATAGGTTGGATTCATCTTTCAAATCTTGACGCCAAGCTTTATGAAAGTCGTTCAAATTACGGTTCTCATATCTACTTCTCCTGAGGCGTCCATTTGTGAACGTATGGGACTTGGTGCTCGTGTTCCGTACAGAGACATTTAAGAGTCATAAATTATTATTTGAGCATCACCTGTTGTCTCACTTGTATCTACCCATGTATTTTTATTTGCCATTTATTAAATCTTGTGAAGAAACGGCTAATACAAACTGAATATATTATTTTACCGTGTAATTATTTTTGTTTCGCTTCTGGAGTCTTGAATATTTACCATTTTTTTCGATTATCATCGTATCATACCGGTTAAAAAATGCTATAGTTGTCTTATTGTAAAATACCTGTTTTTAACTCTAACAAAAATATTCCTTCTTTCTAACAATAGTATAAGCTCAATCATTCCTACAGAATGGTGCGAAAAATCCACAGAGAAAAAATCATTCGCCTTGACCGGGATTCGAACCCGGATCCCTCGATTTCCGGCCGAGTGCTTTAGCCAGTTAAGCTACTGGCTAAAGCACTCGGCCGGAAATCGAGGGATCCGGGTTCGAATCCCGGTCAAGGCGAATGATTTTTTCTCTGTGGATTTTTCGCACAATTGTGCATTGCGGGTGACTCCCGTAAAAGTTATCACCGTGGCTAGTCCCGGTACACTTAAAATTCCTACAGAATGGTTATTTTTTGGGCCAATTTGTATCTCCTTTAACCTTTCACCGTGAAAATACCATTTTTTAATAGATTAATTGTATCATTGAATACGGGGAACCTGATCGTGGTTTTCCAAACAAGAATTTGGTCTCTAGAACAGGGAAAACACCTATCATCTCTTAAGGGTGTTCATAATCGTATTTTTTTAAGTATCTTACCTCATAGTGAATCCATTTATTTGTTGTTATAAGTGCACTTTAAATTGGCAGTATTGCTGTATGAGTACCTCTTTATTAAAATAAATAAATAAAATCCATACGGTGAATAAAGCTAAAGTCTATTCTTTCTCGTGGAGAGTCTAATTGTTCTCTCCAAATGTCCAATTAGCTATGACGTAATCTTTCGGTACATTCGTTTTTTTTAAATCACTGAATGAGAGAATTATTTACTGCATGTATCGGAATTCTAGCGAACTATGGGAATAGTCTTGTAAAAGTGAGATATTGAGGAATGCAGCATTCTCTCATACGATTGAATTTCTATCGACTTGTGAGATTTTAGTGTTGCAATGATCTTCATTTTAAGGGGGATTTGTTTAAAATGGTCAGCCATGTTTGAAACGCATTTTAATGGAAATGTACCCTCAATCAGTGATCGAGCCACGGACCTTTAGCTTTCCGGGCCCCTGCGGAGGCCATTGCGGAAAGATAAAGGTACCAGGTTCGATTATCTGCCCATGTCATTTTTTCCACCGACACACATTTATATTTCGACGCCGTTCATGCAGCGGAGTAGAAATATTCCTCATTTTTCTGAGAAATTTAAAACAGAGATCTTCAACCTTTTTTAATGCGAGAGCCAAAAATCGATTTTACATCGTCCGGAAGGGCACAATTCTCCACGTCACTTTACCACCACATCAATGAAATTAAAAAAACATTATTTCGAAGTGCAATGATATTTATTAGTTAAAAACTTCAATCAATAAATGCGATTTTTGACATTGAAGAATCTG
The DNA here is from genome assembly GCF_921293095.1 of Ischnura elegans. Taxonomy (NCBI): domain Eukaryota; kingdom Metazoa; phylum Arthropoda; class Insecta; order Odonata; family Coenagrionidae; genus Ischnura; species Ischnura elegans. The sequence continues at coordinate 25,566,803 of NC_060253.1, forward strand.
ATCTTTTCCCGGTGAATAGCATGGATGAACACTTCTCGGGTTTTCAACCGGATCAGGGTCTGCACTTAATTTTACGAAGCAATAAATGGATTCCCGCGGAAGACTCTCATGAATTCAGCTTCCCTACTATAGAACCCTGAAAGGTGGTGGACCTGTGTGCATACGAAGAAAAATGGAAATCCTCGTCACTCTAAAAAAAAAGGACCAGCAAGACTGCAAAAAATTCCCGAAACCTATTTTTGGATTTCCCCACTATTCACAGCCTGCCCTTCAAAAACCACCATCCAGGTCAGAATCCAACCCAATTTCTCGTGGCAGTACGAGACTTCGAAAGCATCATCAGCCCTGAGGGTGTTGGGAAAGTCTCCCAACGAAACGTCGGCCCAGGGCGATATGTGATTTGTCTCAAAATGCGGGCAGCCGGCGGGCACGTGTCTGGCGGATGTCGACGAATGGACGGTGTCCGTAGGTCTTGACTTTTGTCGAAAGCGTTGATCCATGGGCGTAGCGAGTGTCTGATCGGTTGGCGATACGCGGGTCCGTATTGCTGAGTTGGAGCGAAGTCGGTAGGAAGGCGAAGGTCGGTTTGAGTAGTGACGGACGATGAGAGCGACAATTGCTGGCTTACGTCGTGAACCGTGGTTCGCGCCGGACTGGCCCCCACTTCTTTCGCACATCCACAGCACAGCGGCGACGGCGTCATTCGAGAGCTTGCTTCTACCATACTGACGACAGTGACAACGCGTGTCACGGGGGAGAGGTGGAGTGAAAAGCGAGTACAATGGGCTGAGAGAGAGAAATGGTGCCCAATCCTCGTTAGTCGATTCAAAATCGTTTTTAAATGTTTTTTTTTAATAAGTAATATTTGCGTATGGAACTAAAGAGCCGCAGTTTCATATCCAAAGAGCCGCATGCGGCTCGCGAGCCGCTGGTTGCCGACCCCTGGCCTAGGCAATGCAGACCCTGACCCGGTTGAAAACCCGAGAAGCTTTCAACCATTTTTGGCCTTGTTTATTTTTGACGAGTGTGCCGATACATATTTTATACTGTGTGGAGCGATAAAATATATATTTATTTAGCCTCTAGGGTTTGCAAAAATAAGCTGGCGGGCCGCATGCGGCCTGTCGGCTGCGAGTTGAAGACCCGTGGTTTAAAATTATCACGTAAAGAAAAAATAATGGTGCGAACTGATAGGCTACTGCAATTTCACTCAGAGGTACCGTCGATCAAACTAATGGAGGAAGCTCTGATTGAGGTAGAACTAATAATGAACGTTGGGGTGATGGAAAATTGATGTTCCTCCGTTCCCCATCTATCAATGTTGATGTGTTTGGGAGGGCTTTATATTTGGCACGGAATGGGATTTTATCCACCATAGCGAGCGTCCTGTGCTCCACAATTTTTTTCGCAAAAATCATAGGCGTCGCCTTTCGAAGTCTCGTGCTGTCACGAGAAATTGGGTTGGATTTTGACCTGGATGGTGGTTTTTGAAGGGCAGGCTGTGAATAGTGGGGAAATCCAGAAATAGGTTTTGGATTTTTTTTGCAGTGTCTTGCTAGTCCTTTTTTTAGAGTGACAAGGATTTCCATTTTGTCTTCGTATCCACGCAGGTCCACCAACCTTTCAGCGTTCTATAGTAGGGAAGCTGAATTCATGAGAGTCTTCCGCTGGAATCCATTTATTGCTTCGTAAAATAAAAATGAAAAAAAGCACTGTCGAAAAAAAAATTGCCGAGAGCTTATGTGTGTGTCGCCGCTCTACTGTTATTTTTTTGGCACTCATTTTTTTGTCCTCTCTTTTTACCATCCGAAATGGGAAACGTCACTCTAGCTGTGAGAGAAGGATGCTAGTTATTCTATTTTTTTTTTCTGCGGAAGTATTTTCTTTCGGGATATTCTCGGTTCCTGCTGCTCTTTCGCGGCGGGCGCTGTCAAAAAGGGCTTAAAAGTTTCTATGTATATTTGAAATCCGAATGTTGCGGAAAGGATTTCAAGACTGAGAAGTAGTTCGGCTATGTATTTGTGTGATCTAGGTCAAAATGGAGCCATAATTTTTATTCCTTGAAAACGTACGTCATAATATGCATAATTGTAACACTCATTACTCACTAGGGGATACCACGTACCTCGCTCTGCCTTTTTCAATGTATTTTTATGGCATTTGGACCGCATCTCGGACCTAGTTGTGGTTCCTTTCAATAGGCCTTAGTTTGGCTGTAATTAATGAATTTTCATGTGGTATTTTTGACATGTCTTTTATTGAGAGACATACGGGTGTATGCCGCGTGATGTATCGGAGATTGCCCCGACGTTTCGCGACAGACTGCTGCTCACTTCTTCCAGGGTACCATTCCCTCTTTCTTTCTATAATCACCAAGAGCCGCGAAATCTTTAATCATGAATTCTTTTTTCTAATTCCCTAATAACTCCTTATTCCTTAGATGGAGTTGGTGTAGTGGTCAGTGTCGTTCACTTCCAGATGAAAATTAATTAATTACAGCCAAACGAAAGCCCATTCAATGGAAAAAGCATCAGTTCCGATATGCGTTCGTCATTCCGAATGCCATAAAAAATACGGAATTATACAAGGCGAAGCAAGGTACGTGGTCTCCACTTGTCAATATGGAGACAAAATACCAATCGAGATCTTTCACTACATTTCAGTGAAGAATTCCTTGAATTAATTTTCAATTACTCAAATAAAAACGCTAAGGAGAAAATTGACCATACGTTTACTCTGAGCATAGAAGATTTTTAAAAAATCATTGGCTACTATGTATTGCTGCACACTAAGTTTTAATGGACAATTCAGGCGGATATGTTTGTCCCAATTGTGAGGCTATGTATGAAGCGGAATAGATCTGATGAAATTTAAAAATATCTTACCCTCTCCCATAATCTCAACTAGAAAAAAGTGATAAATTTTGAAAGTTAGGCCCAATCTCAATAGAATACACCAAAATGGGTTATAGGGCAAGGGAATCAGGTTAATCTGGGATAATATTGGGAAACTTTAAATGGGTCAGATGAATAAGGAAAATTTCACGAAATCTTAGCCTTGATTTAGGGGGATATTTTATGCCATGACGAGTGAATCATGAATTAGTTTTTATTATTTTTTGATTGCAAGTAATATTTGTTAATGTATCAGTATAAATTTGGCATTATATTTTAACATTTATTTCGCCAAAATAAGTATAAAAGGTAGTATTTTTATGTTTCCATCATAAGAAAAGTCAGTTTAAAAAATATCTATGTATATTTTTATAAGAAATTTGTAATTTATCGATTCATGCTCTTAAAAAATACGGGGTTATCATAAAGCAAAGGTGCGATTTCAGTAATTCATGGGAAGATAGTTAGGATAGGTTGGTAGATATTTTCATAGTTTGACCGATCCTGGCTTGAGTGCCTTGAGGAGGGCAAACCAAGTGCAACACTCCGTCCGTCGGATGGGACATTGAGCCGTGGTCCCCTTAGTCCCTTTCATTAGAAGTAGGCTATCCACGCCAGGTTTTCCTCTTTTCGAGAGAATAAGGGCGGACATATTGAATTTTATTAATTATTAAAAGAAACGGTATGAGTCGAAAAATTCGAAAAATAAAAAAACAAATACCATAAGTACTTTCGTTTTCATTTAAACCATGCTCAAAACAGTCCCATTCACTTTTGATGGCCCTGTATTTTGCAGTAATGGAATGGAGCATATGGAAATTCAGGGGAAATGAAGGTTTTTAAAGGAAAAAAGTAAGGTAGTTTTAAAGGATTTTAGATGTTCCGACGCGCATTTCACTCCCATAAAGACCTTGACGTTGCTCAGTTAGAACTTTGATTATCTGGAAACAAATGCCCGACGAAAATTTCGAAAAAATTTTAACAGCCATGATATCTATATCTCCAGTTTGAGTTTGAGACATTATGTTAGAAATTGACGGAAGTAAAATAATCGCTGGACTGAATAGTTAGTACGCGGCTTTGAGGTTAATATCCGAAGCTAATATTTGAAGCTAATATCCGAAGACAGCTAGCAATTGACGTCGGGTTTTGTCAAGAAGTATGTAGTGAATACCTCTTAGAGTCACGGAGGTGTAGTGCGAGGAAAACCATCGTATTCCTCATTCAAATGTTCATGAAAATAATCATATTATTATGCATTGTAACTGTTGCTTCTTATTCTTACATTCATTCTTGTTTTCATTAAATACTTACTTTTTCCTACCCTGTACCTGGGTTGTAATTATATATCAATAACATTGCTCTTAAGTTTGTTTACTAAAACGGATATTTTGATAGAATTCGACTGCTGTAATTTGGCAAATTGAAGATTGTTGAAATTCTATTGCTGTTATTACACTACGCGGCGAATGTAATCCTTCATTGCTAAAAATTAACCTCACGTCAACTATCTACGAGCTATATTTTTAGCACTATAGCATCTATGTTTTTACAGCGTATCTCTTGCGGGCGGTATACGTATCCTAGCGACTGTAGCGCCACTATTTACAGCGACCGGCGGGAATCAATGGAGTTGTGGGAGTGGAGAATCCTCTATACAGTATTTCTGTACAGGAATTATAATACTGAGGACTGCGATAGTGTATTATGACGAACCCATGGTGTGTTGAAATGTTTGAATTTGATTGTCAGTATGAATTCCTTCTCATTTCTTGAAATATGGGAGTGTGGTGTTTTTTTTACTGTCAAAGGCCATTTAAATCTCCTACTTCTCAAAAGAAAGTTCCCTTAGCGTGCCCTTATTATTTATTTCCCTTCAACGTGGCTCAGTGCATTTGGCGAAACTCTTACCGCTTGAAGATGAGTCTCTCTTCTCTAATGGAATAAGCCTGGCTATTTTCAAATCCTCCTAGTGTGTGCTAGATTTTTAATGAAGTTCCTTCGGCTAGCATTCCGTTTCAGATTTTGGATTTCCATAGAAAATTCATCAAATGGTTGAGTGCTCTTGGATTATCTCTGTAGCCGTTTGCTTTCATTTTTTTTACTATCTCCAGACGGACGATATCTTTTCTTTCTACTCCTACTGCTCAGTTATTCATCGCCTTAGGACACATTCCATTAGGGTCCTTTTGTTCGGCGTACTTTTCACAGCCATGATAAATATCTGTCTCCAAATATTGGTTTGGGCCATTGCGGTAGGAACTGACAGTGAAGTAAAATTTATTGTTGGACTGGATAATAAATACGCGGATTTGAATTAGAAGCTAATATATATTTAATAATAGCAATAATATATTCCTCACCATTCTGCCACTTCAAGTGTTATTAACCTCCTGACCTAAGGCAACATCAGATACTTTTCGTCTTAGACTGTTTGCTTCTACTTTAAATCCGCGTACTTACTATCTAGTAAGCCGATAATTTTATTTTCCGTTAGTTTCAACCGTAATGCATCAAACTCACTTTGTGGACAGATATTTATCATGGCTGTGAAATGTTATCCGAATAAATAATTACCAATTTCTCGCTGTATTCATATCACCACTTTATTTTAGGGTTTACCGTGGGAGATTTGCGTTCGAATTCCGGCTGAGCCAAATGATTTTTTATGGCCAAATGAATATCATCTATGATGTAGGTATAGAATATAGGGAAGTCATTTGACTGATGGGGTGATTGAGGAATATTTTTTTTTAGCCATGTATTATTTCTTTACACCAAATTTCATTAATAAGCTGCGTTTTTTGGTTCTTGTCTATGGCGGTTATGTGATAACATCTTCAGTTACGCGCACTCTGTTAAATGCCGATTAAACACCAGTCCTCAAATAGTGCACGAAGCAGAACATCAAATTTTCCATTTTAAGAAACGGTAGATGTAGAGATTTGTAGGGAAAGACTGCCCTGAATCATTCTTCAGCCTTGAAATATTCGTGGACAAAAAGAAGCAAAACTGAAATAACAGCCATTTTTTGTATTAGATTTACCTTATAAACACCAGTTAATAATAAATTTACGTTTTTATATTAGTTGTGTAAGTAATATTGTATTATTTAATAACATAATATATTTTCGTCATTATAAATTCAGTTTTGTAGTTTTGTGAAATTTTTAAATTTTGATTAAAATATTTCTTCGCTCCTTGATTTTTTTCTCACTCTCGATGGTTTTGTCTTGGAATCAATTATGTCAAGTGGTTTTGAGGGGATGGCATTGAATGTGTGGTATTTCTCCGGACTGCGTGAACCTCAGCCCTTCTACGGAGAGGCTCTCTTCGCGAAGGGACCGAACGGGAGGGAAATCTGCTTAATGGAGCGAGACGAGGGGCCTAGTGAGAGTGAGTTTGCCGAGAGTATTGTGTGAGGGCGTAGTTTTGAAAGTGGAGAGTGGAGGGCAATTAGGCAACAGGTCGTGATGGAGGAGGTGATGGCGAGACAGATGAATGAACAAGCGGAGACTGGAAAGGTCTCTCGAGAAGTCAAACACTATGGCCTCTCTCCTAAGGGTAGGCCGTTCCTCACGGTTTGTCAGTTTCACCGGAAAATACAAGGTTATCATAAAGAAATAGTGCATGGTTTAAATGAAAACAATCACAGTGAACAGTTTTTATCGTCATTTATAGTCTTCAATAGTTTTCTACGTAATCAATAAGTTTCTAAATTTACACCCGTAATTGCTTGACAAATGTCCGAACGATACTCAACTTCTGGATAAACATCAGTTAGCATTAGGAGGAAAAAGAAATGAAACTGTCGTATTTACGACTATGGTAGCCCAGCTGGATGTGGCAGGCGACTGTTAAATGTGAATGCGCTTAGTTCGTGAGACCAAATACCTTCTAGTTTTCACATGGCCACAGGAGTAATAGTAAGTAAGACTATTTACGACTATGTCAAGTATTTTTCTATTTTATTCATGCTGATACGTGATATTATTCACGATGTCTAGAATATAGGGTAGCAATATTGTGCCCCGTCAACACGCATAATATTTGCTCTCATTAATGCTGTTCCCATTGCATTCGTGAGTTATGCCTTTAAGATACACTTACTATACAGGGTTATCGTATAAGAATGGTGCGGTTGTGAACATGGTTTAAATGAAAACAGAAGTATTCACAGGTCATGCTTTTTTATTTTTCGAATTTGTTGTCTCAAACAGTTTTTTTTGCACAAATTATATATTTCAATATGTGCGCCCTTAGATGCTCCACCAGAGAGAAACCCGGCGTCGACATTAGCCTACTCCTGAAGTACCGACTTCCCACCCATTGGTTCCAGATTCGTTTTATTATTCGAATACCGGTGGTGGAAGAGATTTTTCAGAGCCTGCTCGATCTTTCCTTGATTTTCTCGAGGAGGGAAGTTCAAGTGCATTACTCCGTCCGTCGGATGGGACGTTTAGGCGTGGCCTCCTTTGCGCCTGTCGTCAGATGTGAGCTGACGTTGACGCTGGGTTTCTTTCATGTTGAGCCACTGATGGCGCACGTTTTGAAATTATCGTGCCAATAAAAAATTCAAAATGATGCTGAAAATTTATCATATGTTGTGTGTTTTGTATAGATTTTTTTACGTCAACATTTTTCTTTTTTTAATTTCAGGTAAGGAAAAAAAATCATTCCTCATATTTCTACCTGAATGCGAGTGTCGTAAGTAAACCATCGTGATCTTCTTGTGGTGAGTAACGCTATTAAATACTTTCACGAGAGAAAGCTCTTCTTGAATGAAACGTTCCCTCCTGTGATAGTTTTTCAACTGAAATAATTGGTAGTTATGAAGTATGAAGGAGAAGCTGAATGACTCGTACTGGTGAAATGGTATCTATTGAGTCGCTCATTTAAATTTTCACCTAAATCTACATACTGCCCCGCAAGCCGCCTCAATAGACGTGTGGCAGGGGCTGATAGGACACCAGCCGTTCATCATCATTATTCAACAGTCCTAAGATTGGTGTGACGCAGCTCTCCATTCCTATATCCTATCCGCTATCCTTTTCATAGCGACGTATTTCGTCTATTTTATATCCTCTATAACGTGTCCTATGTAACTCATTCGCGGCCGTCTCTTGCCTTTCTTCCTGTCCTTCTGCAATTGTTTTCATCAGGCCATCATGTGGCCAACTAAGTTTTCCCATCTTCTGCTTAAGTTTTTTTTGGACTTGCTAGTTACTTACACGGTCAATCCATTTTATCTTCATCATACTTCGGTAAAACCAAATTTCGAATGCTTCCACACTCTCGAATTCTCTGTTGCTGTAAACGTCCAAGCCTCGCTTCCATGGATAAATATACTCCGTATGGTTCATGTGATGAATTGTTTCCTTACTTCTATATATTGCTAATGACGGAAATTTAAATTCAAGATGAAATATGATATTCTTATATTTGTTGTTATTGAAATGTGTGTGCTATGGATGTATAGCACAATTTTGTGCATCTATCTTATATATATCTCATAGGTAACCATCCTTTCCGTCAAGTTCAATGCTCTATGCTACTTAAGCGGGGTAGGTGGAGGATCAGGAAAGGATGCATGAATAGTAGGGAATAATTTAAGACTGTATTTGGGATAAGAAACTTTAATAAGCTTACGTTCCCTTTTCATCAATATTATCTGTGGAGGGGTCGTTTTGTTCTGTATTATGGGCAAGAAGGATTGTGATTTTACTTATGCCCGTCAATTTAAAACTTGTTTGTATTAATAAAAATTTAAAAAAATGTGTTGTTCAATTGACCTTGTCACGCGTGAATGTAGCTTTAGTTGTTGTTCAAAAAATCCGTGGATGTGCTACATCTGAGACTTTGGTTCGGTTTCAGAAGAAATTTCTTTAAAAATCTAAAATAACTTTTTCAATTTTAAGAAATGGAAACATGTCGCAGGGTTTTTCCAAACTTTAGTTCTAAAACCTTTAACTTACTTCAGTTCTAGGGCTAAATTTAGTGTCTGTGGTGGTATCTTTCCTCATGTAATTAGATAACTGAGCATTGAAAAATGAAATGATTCATTTTATGTAGTAGTAATGCAATTGAATATTTAAGGAATATTTTTTTTGCGCTGTTGGAAAAAAGAGAAATACTTAATAATAATACTTAAGAAAAATACTTACGAAATACGAAAAATACTTAAGAAAAATAATGTTGCAGATTTGCATCCACCGTCTAAGCGCATTTCGTAAAAATTTACAGCAATTATTTTTAAAATTCGCCTTTGCAATTTATTTAATTATTACGTGTAATTTGCTATGTTTTTAAAAATAAATTTCTTCATTTTTCATTACGTCCACACGGCTAAAAATACAGTTCTGTTGATCTCGTTTCTCCTGAATGGTGGTTGGGATCAGAGCCCTCCGGTTAAGGTTCCTTGAGTTCGGTCTTCAATTAATTCAACGTCGTCGATCCAATAGTTGTCAGCCGAGAAATGATCGATAGCGAAGGCTCCTTAGTGTAACTATTGAGGATCGCGTCGTCTCTGCAAATCTCTCTCATTGTCGTCCCCGGTCTACGCTTCGGGAGGTGCTTTTCTTTTGTCTCACGCTTCGCTGTTTGCTCCGACGCTTTTGGGCTACAAAAAATACAGGAGTATGCCTGGAATTAGTGCTTTTTTCGAGCCGGTCACTGGATGTTTTCTCACCACCCGAGCGCATAAATTTGTTCCAACGATAGCCACTCGTGTTGCTGACAGTAGAACGTTCGGATTTTCGCAGGGTATTAACTGTAATTAGGGATGTTGACAGAAATTTACATGCGAAATAATGCTGAATATATCATGAAGCATATTATCATGAAAGAATATTGTAATTTCAGGTTTCTCTCTTGTCCAACGACTGAGGCCGTACATATTAAAACTTATTAATTTCCCAGGTGGCGGCGCGGTAAAGTCCTTGCCTGCCAAACACGAAGTTGCGTGTTCGAGTCTCGCCTGTGTAGGTTTCTCCTGTTCAGGGTATGCATGTTCGTGCACATACTGCTCGTGAATTTGTTGCAATGTTTAAATTAACCCCGATGTAAAAGGTCGAAATGTTCTGTTTTCGGTGGCATGGAAATAAATATATAAATGGATAAATTATGTAAAAAAACTGTTTTGTTACGACAAATTCGAAAAAAAGCTTAAGCTGTAAGTAATACTGTTTTCATTTATAACATGTTCTAAATTTTTTTATGGTAACCATATAATTTATCGACATCATAGTTTAAATTGGCGGACAGTATAATTGTGTTGTCGCCTCCCACGCACAAAAATGGGTTTCCAAAGATAGCCATTCGCGTCGCTGACACTAGAGCGATCTGATTTTCTTGTGGAAATTACATATCGAGGTCACACATGGAAATCTCTGGTGTCATAGCTGCGCTGCTTACATTTTTGAGCACCTATTGAACAGCGAGCGTAAGGGCTGTATCAATTGAGCTTCTATGGATCGGACTGTGGCCTTCTTTTTGCAGTCCTCTTGCTTCGACGGCTTCGGCATGCCTTTTGTTTAGAGCTATGTCATTTTCGAAAATAAATAAATAAAACTTTGTAAGGCTCACTTTTTGTTTCTTTATTTCCAATATGGAGAGGTTTCACAAAGTAAAGCCTGAAGTTATCAGTTATATTTCGTCATATTCGTCACGAATATTACAAAAGAGGATCCTCAAGTCTGCCGCTAAATGTGTAGTCATCTACCGCGCATTTAAATGGGTTTACAGAAGTCGCCACTCGCGTCGCTGCCGGACAAATTGATCCGAGTTTCACAGGGAAATATTTTATAATTAGGGGTGTTAACCGAAATACATGATGATGTGATCTATCAAATTCATAACATTTCAATGGTATTTCTCGCAATGACAAACATTATACTGCAAAATATTGCAAAAGATGGATCGCATTGCACTCTTCACCACGCTGCGGATATTTTTGAAAACCGATTAAAATGCGACCGAAGACGAATATTACAAAAGAGGATCCTCAGGTCGCCCTCTATATGCTGAAAAACCCCTCGTCCCAAATCAAGGCTGCCCCTTTCCCCCTTAACCCCCCCTCTCCCTATTCCATTCCGTCTTTAACCCTCACCCCCGCCCTTTCAACCAGTCCTTTTCCTTTCCGATAGATGTCCTCACTGTCACTTGTGTACTTTGTGTATAAATGTATGATGCATGCAAGATCAGTCACCTGACGATGTATCCAAGTTACAAAACCCGGGTCGTGCCCATAATTAAATAACAGTGAACCTTACAAAGTTTTATTTCCCTACTTCCAATCTAAATGCGTTGTCAACCACCACGAATTTCATTGGATTTACAAAAGTCGCCACTCGCATCGCTAACGGACAAATTGATCCGAGTTTCAGGGGGAAGCAGGGTATAATCAGCGATCTTTTTCGAAATTTATATGCATGATAATGAGATCTATCAAATCCATTACTTTCCATTGCTATTCCTCGCAATGAAAAACATAATGCTAAAAAAATATTGGAATAAAGAGGATCGCATTTCACGCATCACACCGTTGCGGACATTTTTGAAAACCGATTAAAATGCGACTGAAGCGGTAAAATAAATCAGTCTGCTGTGGAATGGAATTGGGCCTCCTCTATTGGGCTCCCTTTGGTTCGCGTCTTCGGTGTACCTTTGCAGTGGCGGATCCAGGTTAGGGACAAGGGGGGGTAAGTGGGGTTAAATATTCCAGCAGTAGTGGGGGTAGGAAAAAATTACCATTCTATCTAGTGTAAATTGGATACCCAAGGGGGGCCCCCTTACCCCGTTTGCCCCCCCCCCCCCATAGATCCGCCACTGTACCAGTGTAATAAGAAAAATAAGAATTTGCCTTGATGAGGGTTTTAGAGTTTCTTGAAAAAAAAAAATTGACGTGACATTCAATGAAGCTCACTTGTGAAGGGCCTTTCACAGCTTCGGTTTCCGTGGTGATTTTTTTTTCTGACGCTAATTCCGTTTGTTTTCACAAGTTTGATTGATGAGGTTGCCTCGGCTCAAACGCTGTATCTTCGGCGCTTCTCTCCTCCATTTTTGTAACTTTCTCTCATTAAGGGGTTTGGCCCTTCGCTGGGTGTTCCCGCTTTGTTTTTCTATTATTAGGGAAACTACCCAAGTGTCACTACCAGATATCTTTTTTCAAACATCTCAATGTGGAAGAAAATGAAATTTTACGTTATTAATGTTTTTGCCTAAACCTCCAGTGGGCCTTAGTTTTCAAAATATTCGCAAGTCAACGGCAATGTATAATTTATTTCGATTTTTTATCCATTGTCTTTTAAATGAAACCTTTTTTTTTACTGTAGAGAGATTTAATTATCAAAAGGAACGCAAAATTCATTTCAATTCGGTAGCTTGGCAGTGATTTTTGCGTATGAATAATTCGTCGAAAAAGACATTCGCATAACTTCATGTTCTAATGATATCAGTTTACTAAGAAATAACCGCTTCGATAATTTTTGTGGTATAGTGTATTTTATTTACGCTCCAAAATATTGTGGTGAATAAATAATTTTTTTGTTGCCGAATCGAAAGGTGCTTTTGGCGGCATTTTCAGTACCATAGAACCTACTATGAATTCCGTTGTATCAGATTTGTTTGTAGGAAACTCACGTATTCCAGGGCATTGTGTTGGATTGTATTCCGCCATTGCACTTGAAATAAGTGGGGCGAAATGAATATTTTTCGTACCTCAGCCTCCTTTGAGTAATGTCCCTTTTAAAGGAAACGCCTTCGGTTAACGTAAATCTTCCGGTGTATCACAATGATTATTCATATTCGACAGTGGACACGTGTTGATTTTAAGTAAATGCGTGACGTCAAAGCCCTTCCCGGATGATGTGATCCCAATGCTTCCGTTTCTCATTAAGAGGATGTAGTTTTTCTAGGTTTTTAGTGTCTCCCCTATTCTTCGGGTCATTCCTCCTCAATGCATCGTAAGTGTGACCCTTAGGGCCTTAGGTTTTCATCCAAATTTTCCTTTGGGCGTTATTTTTTTTTAAATTACCATTTAGTTTATCATCTGTATACGTGCTTAGAAGATTTAAAGGAGTAAAAACATATTCTGGAGGTCAATTATAAACGAACTTTGAGATATTTTGTGTAAAAGCAATTTGTTAGATACCCTGGAGGATATGGAGCAAATAATACGATACCTTTCCTATATTATATTTCCATAAATACGAAACGATAATAATAGCCAATTCACCAGTTTTATCATAACTGCGCAAAGAAAGATCTAAGGCTTTAGCGGCGTATGAGGATTTTGAAGTCGTTTCGGGTTTCCCACCGGGTGAGGCTCTCCATCTCTGCCCCTCAACCGGTGGGAAACCCGAAGCAACTTCAGCATCACAATTGTGCTATTATTAAAAGTTAAGTCAAATAAAATTTATTATTGAATGTTGCAGACGTTAAGTTTACTATTAAAACAAATAGTTATCATATTTTTTCCAAACTTTATCCTAAAGAAGGCTAGGTTTTACATTATCATATTGAATTCAAACTTTTCCAATATTATTTTTAGACCATTTGAACAATTTTAGTGGAGTCCTCAGCCATATTATGTAGAGACAATTTTCCCATTTACCATGCGACGACTGTACCTACATACACTTTAAAATAAATACTACGAGGTCGATTAAAGCAAAAAAAACAATTTTTCGCTCTATTTGGGAATATTAGTTTTTCCACATTGAAGTACCTCGAGGCCTATTATTTCTTCTATTCACGAAATTGTTGTCGAGATTTGACTTCGGCCTTAATTTTAAAGGTAAGACTTATCTTAAGGCAAAATAGCTCAAAAAAAGGATTTTAAACCATTTTCTTTTTTGCTTGACTTTAATTATTTTAAATTATTGAGTTTTCTCAAAAGCGCCATTTAAGAACTCTCCGAAGCTTTTATTTTTCAAAATCTTGGCATTTTAACTTGTTACTGCAAAAATGGAATTTAATTGCAGGGTATAAAAGTATTTATGTAAAATGCTTAAATATTTACCTTTTTCTACCCCCCAGCGCTCCGGTTGCCCTCATTGAAACACATGCAAATTAAATTCTTTGTATTCACTACCTTTTTCTTATTCGGTTGTGTTCCTCTGTGGGTATTACCTAAACTAAGTCGTAGCTAAGATTTATTTTCCTTAAATTTGTGCCACGTGCCTGACCTAGTACTGACCGGTAGCTATTTAATTGGGATAATGCGTCTTTGCATAGCGAATTAAGCGTACGTAATTTATGCTACACTTTGGTATGCAAGGCCATGCGAATTTCCGTTGGTGTGTTGTCAAAAGAAGGAATTGTTACTCGTGAATTTAATTCCAGTTTTTGCGTGTTCCTAAATCTAAGTATTTTTCGAGAACGAACATTGTTAATCCGGATAATTAGAGTATGGCTTTTAATTTTGAGAATTCAAAATTTCGTATCGCTTTCTTTTTCCTGCTTACTCATAGTCAGTATTAATGTTTATTGTGAATCATAATTGAGTCTTGTTTTCAGATATTTCAAGGATAAGGAGATGTTTAGAATTTTGTGCGACCTTACCAGGGCTTCTTTCATATTCTATTTGGCTGCTGGCCCTAAAATACTGAGTATGCATTGGAAATCGCAATTGAAAGTTGGTATAAATTTTTTTGCTTTGTTATTTCGTGTGAAAGTAAAATCATTATTTATTCTCATCGGGTCGCAATTTTATTTTTTTTCTAATCTCCGTTAAGTCAAGCTTGACGGTACGAAGTGTATTTTAATTGTATTTTATTTTTGTGACTTACACTTTTGATATTTTATAGTGGCTCAATTCTGGATCTTATGACCTTGGAGACCACCTAAAGCTCCCTCTCCTTAGCTACTGCCAGTTCATACAATCAGCATTTTGGGAGTAAATAAATTAAATTGTTATTATGCCATTTCATATTTTCATTGCTTACTTTGATTGCATTAATTTTTTATTTTGTTTCCGAGTGAACGACCCCATAGGGAATCTTTGGAAGTTGGGAGGTGGGAGTGTTTTAACCCTCGTGATCATCAAGAACCCTGTCTCGTCTCTCCATTAAGTAAACGCCCATTCGGGCTCTCGACCAATCAAGACAGATTCAACCCTCCAAATTGGAGTCCTCATTGGCTTATTGTTACAGTCCTTTCATCCCATTTTTCCCGATGTGGAATCCCTTGGAAAGGACTGAATTATCATGCGGGGTTCTCGTTTTCGATATTTTGTTAATGTTTGTGTCTCGAGTGTTTTATTCCATGGAAAGATGAGGAGCATTCTCACAATAAATGCTGTGGAATAATTCAGTCGTTTCCGGATCAATTTCTTTGATTTTTTAAATTATGATGGGAATAATGACTTCGTAATTTTCTAATCTTCGTTTTTTCAGCCCAATCGTTTTCAAAACAGTCATTACCAAGGTCACAAAACCACTTCGGAATTGTTACGTGTTTTGGAGTCACAGAATTACCTGTTAGAATCACTTAGTGATTTTGTGTTTCATAATGCAAAAATTGACCACTATTAGCTCTGCCTAATTTGCAGAATGCTTTCATTGATATCGTTATGTTCTTGCGTTATTGACTAACTCCAAACTTCAATTTTAGGGAACTTCGTAGAGGGTAGAACTTCGATTCCCTGTCCGTCCCGTAGAAGCTTTATGTTGTCACTTAGAGCGTATTTTAATTCATCATCATCATTAGTCAACAATCCTAAGATTGGTTTGACGCAGCCCTCCATTCCTCTCTTCTATCCGCTAACCTTTGCATAGCGATATATTTCTTCTCTTTTACATCCTTTATAATCTGTCCTATGTAACTCATTCGGGGCCGTCCCTTGCCCTTCTTCCCTTCCTGCTATCCTTTTACGATTGTTTTCATCAGGCCATCATGCCTCATAATGTGGCCAAATAAGCTGTCCCGTCTTCTGCTTAAGGTTTTTAGGAGGCTTCTCCTTTCTCCCACTCTCTCTGTATACTCTTCTCCGACTTCCAAAACTCAAAATTACTTGCACGAAACACGCAACTGCACGAGAAAGTTAACAACGTAAATATTATTTACAATGTGGAATATGAAGGGTTTCTTTCATCACATTTTGTTGAAATCATTCCAGATTTTTCTTGTTTTTCATTGGCTTCGTGCCTAGTAGATGGCAACACCTGCGTTAGGATGTCTCAATTCATGCTCCCTTTTGGGTTGGCTACCCAATTTTTGGCCTCCCAAATCCATGCTTCCTAATGTCTAACGAGTTGAGTTGGGTCACGGCTTTAGCCTTTGCGGTATGATCACCGTGGTGGATGTGACGTCAGCGGAAGGAGTAAATCCCTAGAGCGGAAATGCGGTCGGTTTCCGTTTTATCCTCGCTCTCCCGACATAGATCACTCGACTGCCATCTTTTTGTGAAGAGCGTTCGTATCCGCGAGGCGCCTTTCAGAGGCGCCTCGTCTCTTTTGCGGTTGTGTTCCATGGTGTTCAAGGACTGGGAGTGTATATATCCCTCAGTCGGCGTAGAAGGAAGAAGCCTTTTATGATATTAATAAAATTCTCACGCTTCTCCGCAGTCATTTATCATATGAAAGAATCGGGCTTCTCTATACCACGCCCTTTTCCCTGCCCTGACTATCACCCCTTAAAAATGCTTTTACCTTACAGTGCCTTTGTCTGGGGCGTTGGGAGGTAGTCACCGATGGCGATTCATCTCTCTGAATGAACTTGAGTCATGCAGTCTCCTCTCCCACTTATCACTGTCCCGACCACCACCTCCTCGCACTCCGGCTAATCTTTCATGGGATTAAATTTTTCGGGAAAGAGGTCACGGGTCTTAAGCCCTTTTAAATGATCCTGCTCCTTCCGACGTGTACCTCAGGGGATTGTTCAAGCGCCTCAGAACTTCCGAGAATGGGAATTTTAAGCTACCTTTTCCCGCATATCGTAATCCGTTATAGGGTAGAGTATTAGGTTAGCGGGGATTCCTGCATTTCTTAATCACAAAATTTATTGTTTTTGCGTGAAATTTTACAAAAGGTGAAAGTAGTACTCTAAGTAGTAGATATAATATATATCTGAATTTTCCAAAGTAAAAAGTAAAATAGAGGAGGACTTTTTAATGCTATAAATGTTAAAGGGGGCTATTGTTAAAATTCGTCTTGAAATAGAATTTATAATTCCTATAATACGCTGTGTTACGACCTGAATTAATTTTAGCGTCGAAGGAAAATTTTTCTCGGAGGAGATGGAAATTTTATACTAAATGAATTTGTGAATGAAAATAATGTATGCTCATAAACAGTCTGACTCTATTTTATAGAATTTGAAATTGTTTTTGCTGCCACCGTTCGTCCTGTAATTGCATGTATATGTTGGATGCACGTTAAACTAAATGAATGTGTTAGAGGGTAGAATGTTCGGTAAACGAGGGAAGGGAAAGAAGAGAATAGGATTTTTCAATAGGTTGACATGGAGTAGGCCTTACAGTGAATTGGAGAAGGCAGTGCTGGAGGGAATCGGGAGACTCCCGGAGTGCTTTTTTAGTACCCCATGTAGTAGGTAGTAACCTACCTTCATAGGTAGAATACTATAGTAATAATACTTATATCACTACCAGCACTGTAGAATCTTTTGGGATGAATTAGCAACAACCCGGGTTTTGAATTCAAAAACCTCTGCCCAGTAGCCAAACGCTTAACACACTGAACCTCGATGGCCGCAGAGTTTAATTTCTCCTCTTTCGATGTCGCGGGTTCGAATCCTTTCGGCTTGTATTTTTCATGCTTGTTAGCATGCAACTGTTCAACAAGAGAAACGTGTGAGAAGAATTCATATTCATAATTCCGCTTATACATTGAATACACAATATATTACTCGGTCACTATGTGTCATTGTGAAACAAGCGCACTTGGAAATGAATGAAAATTTCTTGGAACTTGGATAACAAGCTTATACTTGGGTCATTCCTTTCAAATGCGACGCGACGTTTGCCCCAATGGGACACCAATTTTGACCGAGTTTGACGAATTTGTCTTCATTTGATTAGAAAACGAAAACCCCTAAGCATTCTTGCAGCACATGCAACGGTTAAAAAGGTATTTCAATATGATTAATTTGAAATTTTGTGAAAGCGTTCTCGCACTTGACGTCATTATCTTCTAAAGTAAGGAAGATAAAGAAGTATACAATGGATTATTTTAAAGATCTTTAAATGAGAAAAAAATCATTAGACTATTTCCAAATCGATTTTTGATCTAGTGGCTACATCTTCGATTTTCCTCCTGCGTAAAAACAATGCGTCCGTTTGGCGTCATCAGCAGTATATTTTTGGTGCGATTTGGCCTACTTCCGGGATAAAGAGCGTGGTGGTGTGGATGGTGGGAAGCCTTCGGTCACGTAGTGAATCGGGAACAGTGAGAATAATGGATGATGCGGAGGGTGATAAATTACCAGGAAAACTGGAAACTGCTGGGGAAGTGGCGGGGGTGGGGGGGGAAATGAGGATATGGTTCAGGAGGGGATGGAGAGGGTTGAGAGACAAAAGAAGGAAGATCTCCGTGAGGGCGAAAATTGCTCCATCGTGGAGTGAGTGATCGACCAGTACGTGTCTCCATTGTGTGTGGGAAGGCGGGGCCCATCTGGACTGTTTGGCGAGATTTAAAAATTGATTGGGTTGAAAAATAAAATCATCAAATGGGAGGAGATTCTATGCGGTGTGCTCCATGGCAGAATCAGTGGCGTAACTATGGGGGAGATGACCCCCAAAAACCTCCGAGAAATAAAAAAGTTATTTGAAACTATTGTCTAGTTTTGAAATTGAATAACTGCATCTGCTTAAAGTTAAAGTTTTAGTGCCAGAAAGATGTAAAATGCATATACAGGTAATATTTCAAAAATTTTCCCGGAACCCCTGTTGCCGTGGGGTGGGGTGGAGGGGTCGCCAGCCTAGGCCATCTCAGTCCCTCCAAAAGCATATTCCTAGTTACGCCTCTGAGCAGATTAATAAGTGTAGGAAGAGGCAAGAGGAAAATTCATTATAAATGGCATTGGTGCATAGGGTTTTCGTATAGATGTGGAGGATAAATCATTTAAAATGCTTCTCGAGGCTAATACTGATACACTGAACGAGTGGACGCGATTCGGATTGTCATTGATGAGGTAATAATTCTGTGATTAGATTATTTACTTGAGATCACTCTTTCAATAAGGAATAATTCCATTTCCCCTACCCTCCCAAAGGCTGGTTATCGTTCGTCATTCATATTTCCCCAGACGATGCGCACATCTGGCCATAATGGAATACTTGTCCTATAATTGGTCCATTTAGCACTAATGTATTTATGCATCAGGAAATTTCCGATTCATTAAAGTATGTGCTTACTAGCTTTATTTTTCATGACTTGTTGAGTTATATTCAATAGTGATCTCTCTTTCATTTACAATGCCTGAAATGGCAAGGATAGATCCTCTGGAATACTCCCATTTTTTTCAATTCGCATTCCTAGCCGCCTTTTTTGTAACAACCATCTACTACACCAAACCTGAATTCTTGTCTTTCTCTCTCTCTCCTGGAGACTTTTTTTCCCCACAGATCTCCCTCTTGTTCATCATCATTTCCTCTACCCTATGATTCTCTCAACCCCTTTCGGATAATTCAAGAGGCAGCATCGGAAAGTCATCTTCTCCTGAAATTTATGTTATGTTCTTTTTTTACTCTCTTTATAATGTTAGAACGTAGGTTTCCGCGGCTATGGTTTGATCTCTGCATTTCGTCAGGGTTTTCTTCCGCGTCAGCTTGTTTGTGAACAACAGTTTCGCTGGCTATCCTGCTAGCGTCTTCAGGTCGAAACGCTCGGTACTTCATACCAATCTTATATTGGTATTAATCTGCTCAGCACTCCTGGGCTCTTCAGATTATGATTCGCTTCAGTTGGTTTCTGCCTCGCTTATATACTGTAGACTGAATGAGAGCTGCACTGTGATTGGCTGTCTGACTGGGCCCTTCTCTCTGATTGGCTCTCTCTTTGATGACTCTTTTCCAGGCGCTGTGAAGGAAGTATCCATCTTCTCTATTGTAATTCAATGGTGTTTTTTGAATTTCTATAGAGAAGATGGATACTTCCTTCACAGCGCCTGGAAAAGAGTCATCAAAGAGAGAGCCAATCAGAGAGAAGGGCCCAATCAGACAGCCAATCACAGTGTAGCTCTCAGCCAGCCTACAGTATATAAGCGAGGCAGAAACCAACAGCCGACACCTTCGACCTGAAGACGCTGGCAGGATAGCCAGCGAAACTGTTGACCACAAACAAGCTGACGCGGAAGAAAACCCTGAAGAAATGCAGAGATCACTCTCTTTATAGTTCATATTTGTTAAAGCTGCAGATTTTAAGTTTTATATTCAAGGTTAAGGTCAAACCGGCTGTTTTAGAATGATTCAAAAAAATAAATAATACCATCGGAGTGATAATACTCCATTTTATCGCTAGCGATTAGTATTTCGTTTTAGCGGAATTGACACCTTTAATCTATTTCTAATATCGTGTACATGTAGTTAAAATAATGATTATTAGTCTCGTAAAAAATGCATGGCACCCCGATCGGTAAATAAAAGTTATTTTGCAATGAAAATAATTGTATATTGAAATTATTAAATTTCTGAAGCGGAATTTCGTTCATTTCCAGTAAATTTCATTGAAATTTGTTCTAGTATTTTGTAAATAGGTGTCAGCCGTTTGACGTCAGTGGAAATAATTCAGTTGGAAGGTACAAGTAATTGCAAGTTTAACTGGTGTGAGTTATTTCATTATAATAGCCAGCATCCTTGTTAATCCCAAATTATTTCCTTTAGATGTGAATTGGGTCGTTCGTAAAAATATACAATTATTACTAAACAAACCAGATGGGAGACTAAATATGCAACTAATCGGTTAAAAATGACTTCCAGAAAAATAGATGATAGTAAATTGATTTCCTATTATTCTGCGTCATTGCGTTGAACTTTACTGTGCAGCTTATAGTATGACATTAGCCCTCAGACCTCTCCGTATCTATTTGTTTTTGTTATTGTACAAGTAATAATTTTGCCATGCCTGCTTTTTACCGTCATTATGGGTAAGAATGCGATAATGCTTCGAATGTTCTTTTTACCTTCCTTTATTCTCTGTTATCTTTTTGTGAAGTGATGCGCTGAATTTACATGGGAAATATTATCGTGTCACTCCAGTTTAAATAAGCTCGACGAATTATTCTCCCTGAAACAAGCAATAATCTCGTACTTAAGGCCAATTAACAATTTGGGAGTCTAATGCGAAAAAAATTGGATCACTTTGTTCTTAAGGGTCATGAAGATTAGTTCAGATGTTTTTTTTTTAACGTTTCGCCTCCATCCTTCGCGTCATAGTATTTATTTTTTAGTAATCTTCCCTGAAATGGCGATGTGATAATTAAGTTTTTTTCTTTTTTTAACTGTGAGTGGGAATTAGGTTAAATTTTTGATATGTCCAGTGTTATCCTCGTCCACTTCATCTTAATTATTTTTGTCGTATCATCTGCCTCCCTGTAGATCCCATTCCATTATTGTAGCAATTGTTTCGCCCGTGTGTTTTTGCGTCGCTGTTTCAACTCCCTTTTAATGTTATGCATTTGATATGAGAGTGAGGATGTGAATTGATATGGATGTATTCCTACTCTTAGTCTGTTTTTTCGGTACGGTAATGGGACTAGGAAATGGTTTTTAGCATTCAAGTTTAATGGCCTGAACGTAATGGTGTAAATGGTGAAATAGTTATGGAAATGCGTCTGTGAATCTGAATTTGTTTCGTAAGTAATTTGAGTAGATAACGTCGATGTTTTGGAATAATTTTGTATTTCACTGTTAAATAAAATTAATTTTTCCATTTGAAACAATTTAATATCACGACTAGTTTCGATAAATTATCTGTTTCGACACACTGTAATAGGCTCAGGACTGACACTTTGTATGGAAACTAGTCTTAGAGAGATAACGGAAGGGAGTAATACACGAATAGATTTGGTTGGATGAAGGATGCCCAGCATTGGTCTCATCAGGTAATATAGACGTCTCTCGTTTAAAATTTGATTTTCCAAATGGGATGGCTACTAAAGGTTAATATTTTAGTGATCAATGTAATCGGTTAAAAATGACTTCATAGAAAAAAATATGTGATAATAAATTGATGTCCACTATTATTCTGCGTCATTGCGTTAAACTTTATTGTGCACCGTGAATATGACATGAGCCGTAAACCCTCTCTGCATCTATTTGTTTTTGTTATTGTGTATAGTAATAATTTAGTTATGTCTGTTTTTTACTGGCATCATGGGTAAGAATTCGATATTGCTTCGAATGTACTTTTTACCTTCCTATTTCTTTGTCATCTTTTTGTCAAGTGATGCGATGAAATTACTTTTATTATTAATAATTATTATTATATATATTATTGTGTCACTCCACTTCAAATAATATTATTTTATTGGTATGACTGCTATAAGTAAAAATTTTTAAAATCTGCAAAGTTTGGATTTTTTTGAGGTTATGATGCGCATGTACTCGATCTGTATTGTGGCACGCGTTTCTCATAAATTTAAATAGAAACATATAAATACCTGGTTTAGTAACGGGGAGGCCCTTCGCGCTTGAGTAAAACAAATGAAAACGCCAATTGTTTCCTTCTTCAAGTCTTTCACGGAGAGCTTAACTAAACTGTCTAAATGGGTTACTACTCAGGGGCAAACATCATCCTGCTGTAACCAAACCAAAAGGCCCAGGTATCGTGAGAGGGCTCTCATGATTAGGGGTGGCATTGTAGTGGCAGAAATAATACTTATGGTGGAGGAAATGGATCTGAATTGAGGATAGGCAAGAGGAGTGGCCAAGGTGAGGAGAAGTGAAGGGAATAGCAGGAAAGGTTTACGAGAGGACGTGTCTGAGTGGAGATTACGTTCTCATCATTCTGAATGCGATGGATGGGAAAAAGAAGTAGAAAGATTACTGAACAGAAAGAACAGAGTAGAATACAAAATAGGTGTTGATAAAAATAATTCTTTTTATATAATAATAATTATATTAGTATAGAGATCAATTTACATTGCATATTAATGACGTATGACTTATAAATGTTAATATCCACACAAGTAGCCTATAAAAATGCTTTTTAAATATACCTACACTCTTTTCACTATTTATGCATTAATGATCATAATAGATATTAGTATATTTTTTGTTATTATTATCAAGTATTATTACAATGATATATAAAATATAATAATAATAACAATATAATGACAAGTTTTATTACTTTATTAGTTTTAATTATTGAAGTAACAACGAAGAGACGTAGACATACTTGTAAGCTCATACCTTTGTTCAGGGTACTCTTATTCGTTCCAAGGTTCTTCACGAATTTGGAGGCGATAGATACTCGAAGGCTTCATGCTATTCTTACATTGCTTGAGCAGCTTAAGTACAGATATTTTTCACAGCTGCGCAGACATCGTCTTAGAAACTTACTAAATTTAGATTTTATTTCATTCTTCCATCTGTTAACTTTGTTCCTAACTATTCGCCGCGAAAAATCACCGGGCCTAACCAGTACATAGATAAGTTGATGTGGTGTTTATAACGTAGTGAGATCCGATAGAAACGATATATTTAAAGAGATATTTTTCCGAATGGAAAGCTATAAGAATTCGCTTTTCCCCCTAACTATCCCGAACTATCTGGGACTCTAGTGTTGTATAGTACGATTATCTCCTTTTCTTCTATTGCTAGCAGTTGTTGTCCAGACACTCCTGCTACACATCTATGGAGGCGGCCTGAAGGGCATTATGTTAATGCAGATGTGTGAATAGCTGAGGCACGTGTTCGAGAGAGGTTAAAAAACGAACGCTGGAAAGGATTGAGGGTCGTCGAAACGTGTCTGCAATTAGAGTAATGAGGTCATTAAATGCCTTTTTAATGTCAAGGAAGTGTGTTAAGATAATCACTTTCAAACTCCTCGTTAAATTGGTTTCCCAGTTTTTTCCATCCTTTCTGCCGTTCTTATGTTCGTTAAATGGGTTATATTTAGTGCATTTTCGGAGAAAGCAATGATTTTTACGTCTACCATTCCTACGGAATCGTATTTTATCAACCTCTGAGGCTCTCAGATCATTTCTTTAATCCTCCTACCTTAATCGGCAGAACACTATTAAATTAAATTTAGTTAATGTAACGAACAAGAAAGAAATAGGCTCTCTTTCAGCATTAAATTGTAAATGCAATAGACAGAATTTCGTCTAGATTTTCTTCATTTTTTTTTTTTTAATTTTTCGTTTTTCAGCATATTTTTCTTCTTTTACGGAACCTAAAATGACCGTTATTTTCCTTGTGAAGAGACCGAAACTCTACGTCAAAATGCCTTTACTGAAATGCCCGTAGGTATCCATTTTCATCTATTTTTAGGTCCCTTTACTTTTCAAATGCAAAGTCTGAAAATCCTTAGGCCGGAAAATCTCATGCTTGGGAGAGAATTTTAGTGCATTTATTTGGAAGGGTTTTGGTCATTTTTATCTAATCAGATATAATAATAATAAATTTATTTCAACCATAATAATAGACAATTACAAAGTATTATAGGTATTTCATTGGAATATAGGTAACCCATTGGGAAAAAACCGCTTTGGGGTCACCGAGTCAGAGCCACCTTCTCAAAGATAGAGTTCAGTTGCACAGATGAATTCCAGTTGCTGTTTTCATCGATATATAAACACCCAGATATTCTGTATGGCTTACTGTTTCAGTCGAAAAACACTGACCACAAGACAAATAATTATCATTAATACAGTTCGTACATCTATAATATATCGAACTGTCAGATTCATCAGTTGCCTAGAAGAATGAAGGTGTTGTCACAACAGCATAACACCGAATTGCTTCACTGAAGCTGGAGATATTCCAATAACAAGAATTGAAACATTCCAGTTATAGTTACCAGTAAATTTCTATATCTGAGGACATATTTTAAGCGCCATGTATAAAACCACCCGGGAAATACAAAAAAGTAAAAACAAACTTGGAGGAAATTCAATAGCGACAAAACTATGAATATTTTTGGAATTTAATCCTCCATGAGGTATCCCCTTAGATAGTGCTTTTTTAGTCTTTAGATTCATAGGTCAAAATAGGTTCCTTGGCTTAATGAAATATTCAGCTCATCTTACTCTTTTGCGTGTGCTGAAAGGTAAATTTATTTTCTTCAAGCAAATTGGTCCTTCTGAGAAACCTTATGAAACCTTAACTTTTTCCTCAAAGATGTATTATTAGCTTACACTCTTTGATGTCTTTTATGTAAAAAAATAATATTATCCTCCTAATTTTTTTCCACGGGACGGGTACTTTTTAAATCGCTCTTTTTGTTGACATTTCCTCAGTGTTTTTAGGCATTCAATTTAAATCTTGGCATTTGGTTTAAATGTCGAAATGAAATATCAGAGGAAAAACATAAGTCTTAGCGATATAAAAGAAATAAGAGATTTTGAAGACTAAAAGTCGTCGATTTTTCACGAAAGTTTATTTGAGAGCTGTTAGCTTGCTGAAATTGAGGTAAGATCTAATTTTTTAAAGAAATAACGAAGATTTTTTTTAATTTTTCCCCCCATCGACCGAGTCCCAAGGAGACGGGAATTTATTACCCTTTCAGAGGTATTAAACCGAAAAGATAGTTTTCGCACTGCATGTGAGAAAAGAAAAATGACGCGTTTATACTTGGTTGACCATATGGAATTGTGGTTGACTCAACAATGATGAGCATAGGTAAAACTATGGAATTTGACACGTTGGTAGGCTCATGCTTTGAAGGTGAGAGGTATGTTAACAGTTCTAATCTTTTCATATGTTCCTGTATATAATGTAATCGGAAAAACAATAGATATGGACAACAAATAGCTACATAATTATCGTTTCGGGGATTATATAAGAGCAACAGTGAGTGTATGACATTAAAGCCAGTCATAAGAACCCCAAAAGGCATGGTGTGCAGAGAATTAAAGGAGAAGAAAGTCGAATTTTTACGGTTGGGCGATTCATACTTTTTATACCGATATAGTATTAGTATTTTGGGTTTTAGGTTCGTGTTTTTTTAAATCTTCAAGGATATTGCAAAAGTAATGGTCACAACGATCGTTGCAGTTCTATTTTAATCATAATTAATACATGCAAGGAAACAGCGTACATTAATTTCATATAGCGATCGTGTAAAATTCTTTATTTGGTCAAAAATTGATGGAATAACTCGTGGACAATGATCGTCCATCCCACGAATATTACCAAAGAGAATCCTAAAGTCGTTCTTTTAATGTGTTATCGCCCACGGCGCCTTATATTGGTTTACAAAAGTCGCCACTCGTGTCGCAGACTGACAAATTGATCCGAGTTTCACGGGGAAATAAGATATAATTAGGGGTATTAATCGAAAGTTAAACACTTGATGATGTGGTCTATCGAACTCATAACTTTTCAATGCTTTTCCTCGCAATAACAAACATTACACTGCAAAATATTGGAAAAAAAAGTGGATCGCATTGCACTCGTCACAGCGCCGCGGATATTTTTGAAAACCGATTAAAATGCGACTGAAGAGGCAACAGAAATCAGCATTGTGTGGGATGGAATTGGGCTTCCTCTACGCAGTGCCCAAGTTTCGAATCAAGAGGAATGCAAGGAGGAAATTTATGGACGTGATAGTGTGATTTATCAAATTCCTAACTTTTCAACGCTAATCCTTGCAATTATAAACATAATGACGCAAAATATTGTAAAAAAACTGGATCGCATTGCAATCTACACCGCGCCGCGGACATTCTTGTAAACCGATTAAAATGCGACTTAAGTGGCAACAAAAATCAGCCTTATATGGGATGGAATAGGGCATCCTCTATGCGGTCCCCGTTGTCTTTCCTCATTATCGCGAGGGACAACCGCCGTCGCTATTTGTCATCGTCAGCACTCGCCGTGGGAATGTCTGGCGGCGCTCTTGTCGGAAACAAAGAAGAAATGGAAGTCGTCCGTCCTCACGTGTCATAATTTTCATTTTTTTTATGACCGTGTGCTTGTGTCTTTCCGAGCCTCAGCATGACACGTCCCAGTCATGCTCCAGTTGTAGCGGACCCAACTCCGCTGGACGGTAGAAGACGCTTAAATTGAGAGTTACTGCCACAGTGTCTCACTAATTTGAAAACTTCTAACGTAGCGATGACCTAACCGCCAAGTTAGTCTAGTTAGGACTTTAGTTTTTTTATTCCTTCCTTGGAATTGCTTTTGGTTGGGGTAATTTCTCGCTGCCTTTGGAGTCAAATAACTTCTCTGCACATCCACGTACATGTTCACGTTCTTCGTCCGCAAAAAGTGTCTCTTTTATTTCATTACTAGCAGGCCAAACGGCTTTGCTCGGGATGGATAGTACCTAGAGAAATGAGGAACTTGGAATTCAAGGTCACGTGGCACGATTTTTTGTTAAAGGGAACAAAGCAGGTTTGATGTTGTTTATCACATGAAACAGCAAACAATGAAAAAAAAAATTTCCATGTACACCGCGCTCCACACGATGGATCATGATGTTTGTCCGTACTCTCGTAGACCAAGGAGGTTGTGAATATCTGGAGGCGCTGTTTCCGAGTTTTTGGCGCGGTCATTGGTCCGCCATCTTGGTTTGACAATTTGTGGACTCAGTCTCCGACTGATATTTTGAGGTGGCTAAGTTTTGTTCATGTTAAAATATTTCTTGGAGTGTAGGCCAACGCATGTTATGCAAAAAAGGTATAGCCAACGATTCTGTTTATTTTAAACCATCATCAGGGCTTCAATATGTTCTAAGTTTCCTCCTGTATTTCTTCTTAAATTTCCCATTTTCGAAGTCCAAAAAATAATTTTAACATTTTTTAAAATATTTTTTATTTATTTTTTTGACCTACAATCCAAGAAATATTTTAACATGAATTAAACGAGGTCACGATTAGGAAAAAAATAAGTTTTGTTCTAAAAATGGACTAAATTAAGTGAAAAATGCTACCATTTCGCCGGTGATTATCATCGGTTTTTTCCTATCATTCGCGATGCTTCCATTAATGTATAAACTCCGTGTCTGTTAGCCACTTTACTGGTGGGGGTATCCTTGAAAATATACTCTATATAACTGTATTTGTTAATTTCCGTTGGCTATGCAAAATTAAATTCCAGTATTAGTGCAGGTAAATGACTAGTAATGAAATGCAGGTTGTAGAACGTAGCTGTGGTGCTCTAAATTAATTTTTCCCTGGGAAAAGATGTTTGAGTCATAACTTCGCGAAGCCTACCAATGAAGTAAAAAAAGGTTTAAATTGTGCGTTCCATAGTTTATTTTAATGTATTAACGAGTTATGACCAAATATTTCACCTAATAGTAAGTATCTGCTAAGTGAGTAAGTGAGCTGGTACCTGTGCCTCCTTGTGTTCTTTTGTTTTATATTATTATCTTGTTATAATTAGCCCACTGAATTACTTGTAGTACCCGGCTTATCCTTCCCAAGCACCCCCATTACGGCCACACTTCGCTCCACGCTGGAAACCAGTGGTGCCCCCTCCTGATGTCTTCAACCTCCTTGGCGTAGACCACGTAGACCGAAAACCTTTCCCTAATGACGCTAATAATCACAATAGACGGATGCCTCCTCTAAATACCTTAACATAGGTGAGAAACGGTTCTTTGTGTAATCAGCAACATTAGGAAACAGTAATAAATTGTTTCCGCTGTCACTTTGTTCGTGCTATTTATTTCCTGAGGAAGTACTTGCGATCATGTGGCTATTGAGTCAAATTAATTTATCGCAATACATCAAGGGAGAAATATTTTCCTTGTATTCACTTGAGTGTACCAAATCTTCGGTGTAGCGTATCATGTATGGAACAATATAGACGTAACACCGATCAATGAATGAATGTTTTCACTTTTTCAATCACATAATTTTCAGCATATTTATTGGACGATTATTGTAACTGAAAATTTAGCAAACCGGAGTATGAGCGTGATTGAGACATTCGTGATATATTTTCTTTTTGAAAATCTACTAAGTGGGTAAGTGAGCTGGTACCTGTGCCTCCTTGTGTTCTTTTGTTTTATATTATAATCTTGTTATAATTAGCCCTCTGAATTACTTGTCGACATCCCTTCTTGCCAATCCCTTCCGTGTCCTATCCCTTGTGAATGCACTTTTAAATTGCTCAATCGACCAATCCTTTTGGATTCCTATTGATTTGATACACTACCTCTTTTTCCTTGTGTGAACCAGGTCAGCTACAGTGCGAGGGTTGCGAATATTAATCTCTTCCCACGCAAGGACTTCCATTCAGTAGAACTATTTCTATTTTCACGTTGTAATTTCCTCTTACATTCTTAGTTCCTTGATGAATATGGAAACAAGCAAATCAATTTGATAATTATCCCCTCATATCTTAATGTAGCACGTTGTAATTTCTTCTTGCAATCCCAGTAAGGCTCTTATGACTCCCCACATACTCAATAAAGAGTACAACCATGGGTAAATTTATTTTCATTCAGCCATGTAGCACCCGTCTTGTCCTCTACATCCAACTTAGTGGCTTCAACTTCTCTGCGACTGTCTACTTTTCCCGCTGTCATTTCTCCTCAGGTTTATGGAGCCGCTCTTGGTATTGCAAAAAATAAATGAAATCCTGACCCTAGATCACATGGACGTGGTCAATATTGCCTCCCCAGTGCGACTTCATGTTTGATAAATGTCTCCTCTTCCTTCTACGGGTTGAAGAGATTCCCTCTTACCCTGCTCGCCTATCTTACCCTCTGTCACCGCATGTGAACCACCCTTAATACTGTTTGAGGATCGCTGATATTAATCTCCTGACACATGTGGACTTCCATTCAAACGAAAAAAACCTTTTAGGACGAAGATGTTTTACTCTACTCATGATTTTTTTCCCTTTGTATAGCGAGAATTATGATCTTCATTTAGTGTCTAAGATACATGAAGGTCATGGACCAGAACCAGGAAACCCCCTCTTGTAAGCTCGAAAATTATTTTGTCGTTCCTGTAGGGATAGTAAATATATGTACGGTTTGAGATGTGAAGTGAAACACTTTGCACTTTCCACATAAAATTTATTAAACTACAGACGACATGTTTCGCTTCATTGCAGCATTATCAAGACTCAAATTGGAGTCTTGATAATTGTGCAGTGAAGCGAAACATGTCGACTGTAGTTTAATAAATTTTTATGTGGAAAGTGCAAAGTGTTTCACTTCATATCTCATAATGGATCTCCGCAAAGTATCTGCCTCATCCATCCAATTCATATGTACGGTTTATTATTACGAGCACTCGACCGATTACGGAAGGATAAATATGGAAGGCGACCGATCATATCTACCGCGTATAATAATAACATAATATATATAATACATAATATAATAAAATGACGATAAATATGTGAATCTTACGTTACTTCTCCCTTTACGATCGTCATTTATTGTCTGTGGTACATAAGGGGCATAAAATAAGACCAAGAAACTTCTCATGCTCGCCCGCGAATGTTTTTGTGGACCTTTCAAAGGTAGTACAATTGTTTGCGGTGTATTATTTTAATGAATCAATCGATTAATGGAAGGAAGGAAAACAGCCAGAAGATCGTTAAGCTCGGTGACAGTTTTTTTTTTAATTTTGTCGAAACGGCCTCGTGACCGAAATATCCCCAGGCTATTCTACTCATCCGTATGTTTTTAAACGTTCTAACGCGTTGGTAGCAGTTACTTAACCCCTTGCGCTGAAATGACGAGTACAGCTCGTCATGAACTTGAGATGCCAAATCGCGCAATGACAATTGTAGCTCGTCATCATATTTTCATAAATTCATCTCAATTAGGGGAGAAAAATAATAATATTTTGAAATTTTAACAATGTTCAAGCATCCGTAATTGTACATAAAGAGCTCATATTGCATGCAATGTGATGCATTGGAAAGAATAAAATGTATAAAATCGTATCCGGCTCGATTTTGTGGAAGTTCTTTATATCCATGATAAGAAGAAGAACACAATGGTAATTTCCACACTTTTATATTACAACTCAGCACCGACCATGGTTTCAACACAGTTTAGTGTCATTGACCTTGATAATGACACTAAACCAGGGGTGCCGACTTACAAAAAATATTGGGGGGGGCCCTAACCGGGGACCTTGCTCCGGTAAATTTTTAAGTAGTGAATTTTAAGTTTTTTAAGCAATTTAGAAGAGCCATATGATCAACATTAGAACCCTGATCACTCGAATCTCGATATCTGGACACTCCGGGGAAAATCGACAAGCCTGACACATTTTTTTCTCACATCTGTAGCGAATTTTTGGGGGGGCTCGGGCCCCCTCAGGCCCCATGGAGTCGGCGCCACTGCACTAAACTGTGTTGAAACCATGGTCGGTGCTGAGTTGTAATATAAAAGTGTGGAAATTACCATTGTGTCCTTCTTTTTATTAAGAATAAAATGGTTTTATACGAGTAGCGATAGCTGTGTGTTCTCGATGTTCTGATAGGAAAAGGGTTTGTTCGTGAACATTATGAAATAATAATCACTTTATATTTCATTGGTCTAAGTTGATTACAAAGTAAAATATATTATTTATTTACATACCATACACTGAAAAAACACTTTGGATATGAGAATCGTAGGTTTGGGTGTCACAACCAAATCTGAGGTAAAGGAAAGGACTTGTCCATACATTTGGTTGTGTCAACCAAAGGGAATGGGTGATGAGGAGTTGAATGTTCCAACTACTCCTTTGGTTGCTACATCCAAAGAAGATGGACGAGTACTTTGGGTGTGAGAACCAAAGCGTTGGGTAGCTCATCAGAACAACGTTTGGATGCCGAATGAAAACTTTAGATCACCTGCCCAAAAGATGGCGCCCCTACCCCCTCCTCCCTCCTTTTCAATTCCACTACACCTTAATATTGTTCTTTTTCAACACATTTTGAAATAGGCCACTAAGACAGTGCAACTAAAAAATTAGAAAACCTAGCTCTGTGGTTATCATAATATCTATTATCACATAATTCAACATATTGTAACATGCGCGGGTGGAAAAATAAATATCCATATTTGTAGAACACTAGAGAGAACATTTATTTCCAATATATAAACACACAGTTACATTAAAGTCACTCCAAACACACAATTTTTTCTCAATCTCTTCTTATTCATTCCCCTCTCCTCGTCAATAACCTCCGTTGCCAACGCTCTCGATGATTACTCCTCAAGGCTCTCGATGAATCCACCGTTATAATATCATAAAAATTGCACAAAACACAGTGAATTAATATCATCATCAAATTCTATGCCAATAACATAAAATATTATTAAAATACAATCATAACATATTAAAAATATCATCGGGAAATACTAAAAACGTGCGACAATTTAACCTCAATAACAGAAATAAAGGTCAATGTTAATAAGCACAGCAGCACTGCCGACAAAATATGATCTGAGAGTTTGAATTTTGTTTTAATAAGAACATAGAGATGACAATGGGAATCTGAAGAACTCATAAGCCAAGGGTGGTAGTGCGGGCATGAGAATTAATGCAACATGGCGGTGAGAATTAACACAAAATGGCCGTGGGAATTAACAATAAATCTCAATTTCTTTGGAACTTACCTGCGAACACATGGATATAGGCTCCAAGTCCAGCCTTCGATAAGAAATTCGCCGTCCCCTCGTCCATAATCTCGAGCAGCAAGAGCAACGAAGCACAAGCGGCAGCGGAGTTCGCCCGTTTTGCCGACAACAAGTTCACACGTGTCTACGGCTTCCACGGTTGAACACAGAACTGCGGGTGCTATAGAGAGCTTCATGGGATTGCGACGAGAGCGCGTAACAATAGATTTAGATTTCGCACCTAAACCAGCAGAGTGCACCAACCATAACTTTGGTTCTCCCATCCAAAGGACGTTGACTGGACGTGTATGGTGTGACATTCTTTGCCTTTGGTTCTCACATCCAAAGAGTTAGTTCTGACGTCGCATCATTCTTGATGGCTCATCCAAACATGCCCGCCCAAAAGGGTTTAGGGTGTAGCATCCAAACCTGTTCTTTCAGTGTACCATTAAAAAAAACGTACAAAAATTAATGGAGGATAGGAGCACAATATTCAGAAAATGAATTGGGCGGGGTTGAGGCAATACGTCGCTGGTGTTTTTGCGCACAGTTGGGAGGTTAACTTAAAAATGCTATACCCATAGGCATCCTAAACGGGCGTTTGTGCATTACAGTAATGCCAGTAGATGCCTGCTTTAACTATGCGGCCTCCATATGGATCTAAAGCGTCTCTTGTGTTTCCCGAAAGTGTACGGGTTGAATTGATTTCCAATTATGCTTTAATCTCAGCCGAAGTAATCAAAAGGCACGTTACACTCATGCATTTTATTATTATAATTTTGGGTGAGTATTACCTTTGGAAAGCGATTATAATAATGTAAAATTTAGTTTGCTCATCCAACCAACATTACTTGCGCTCATGCAGAAAAGTCATCATCGTGTCGTCAAATTAAATAAAGCATGGAGTTTTCGTGGTCACATTTATAATCATCGTCATCAACTGGTTTTCTGCCCACTGGCAGGTCTCAAACACCATTGTTTTCTCCATCTCCTCAAGTCCAAGGCCTCCTCCTTGGTTTTCTTGAACTCTCTTTTTTTTACCTCACTTCGTCTTTCATCTTCAGCCTTCCTTTTCGATACCTCCACTGCACGAACGCTCAACAATCGCCCACCGAATCAAACCCAGTCATCTAGGAGCCCAGCAATACGAATCCGCTCAGCTGGCAGTAGCCAGAGCACAAACGCTCACCTCCGAAGCTTGGAGAATAGGGTGGTTTCATATTATTTTTTTATTGCCTTAATTCCAAAGATTATTACTCCTGGAGTTCGTATTTCACGCTTTTAGATTTTGAAATGACGATATCTATTTTTCGCGAATAAGTAAAAAGTGAACATTTTCAAGCGCGCGAAAACGCGACGGCTAAGTATGAATGCTGGGAAAACCCCGTGTGATGTCATTCCTGTTCCGGCTGCCGCCGTGTGAGGCCACCTAGGTGCGAGGTTATGAAAGCCGCTGCGATGCAGGCTGGTAGCAGGTAGCGCTTGGCATAAATAAGTATTATTAATACCCTATCGAACGGAGGAAACTTTCCGACCCTAGGCAATTGTAATAGGTTATTATTAAGAGATGTTTCCCAGAGCTCTGTGCCACATGCATGCATTGGTAATCTCAGACGATGTAAAACTCTTGACTACTCTTATAGCATCTATGTCCCTGTGACGTCACGTGGAGTGGCATCCCATGGGCGCCAATCTGGCCTTTTTCAAATGCGGTTAAAATTGACTATTAGCACTCGTCTAAACTGGGATTTCTAAAACCAAATTATTAGTATATTATGAATACACTAATGGTGGGTTACAAATCACAATCAATGCCTTCGTTTTCTTTTATGAGTGAAACTACCCTATTGGAGGTGAGCGTTTATGCTGCGGCTAACGTCAGCTGAGCGCATTCGTATTGTCGAACTCCTGCATGAGCGGATTTGATTCGCTGGGAAATTGTTGAGCGTTTGTACCGTGGAGTATAGTTTTCTCTTTTCTCCTTCCACTTTTTCCTCGCCTGCGGTATCAAAAATACCTTCCCTCTGAAAATATTCCTGGTCCAATTCCCTAATTATGTTTTAAATTTAATGTGAGAAGATTATAATAAAAATAAGAAGCATTATATATTTCTTCTTCACCGGAGGTAGAACAATATACCGGACCCCTGGCTTCTCTGGCTAGAGTTAGGAGAAATAGCCACCCCTACGATTATTTTAATGTAAAGGTGGGAGGTTAACTTCAAAATTCCTATGCCTATAGATCAAATCCAAATGGGTCACATGGCTATGCATCCCTGCATTTTTTTTCAAGTTCCCGAAACTTCCCGAATATTCATTCATTGATTCATGGGAAGGTGTCGCACCGAATTTCAAATGCCAACGTCATTGCGTATCGGTATTTTTTTTTCGCCGAGGTAGGAAGAGGAAAACATAAATTCCGCAAAAGTTTTGCATCCTTTTTGAAAAAGAAAACGTGAAAAGTAAATTTACGCGCGGATTTAATTTTGCGGCTGCGAGCTACTGGCTATACGTAACACATGGCGCCTAAGAGACGTCAGAGTCTGGTAATGGATGCAGGAAATTTTGTGATATAGGTTTCTGGAGGGCAAGGATTGGCTTTTGCAATTCATATGGGCCAACTAAAGTGTCTCGAGAGGGTTCCGCCTGAAGTTTAATTCCGCGTGGGTAAAATATAAAACTCTATTTCTTAGGTAAGCTCTGGAAATATAATTCATAGTTTCTTTTGTCTGTTGAATTAAATATATGCCCTAATTTAATGAATACTTCTGCTTACGCCTTACGGATTGCGTATTTGAACTTTATGCATTAACTGTTTATTAACTGAGTGGAAGCATTCGAAATGTGATGCTACCGAAGAATGATGAAGATGACATGAATCGGCCGGATAAGTAATGAGTAGAGATGCGTGAAAATTGCAAATGTGATGTAGATGCGATGTGCGCAAATAAATGCGACATATATGCGATGACTGGACTTCAATCTTCAGGACGTCAAACCAATCTTAGGATTGTTGACCACTGATGATGAATAGAATTGCGTGAAAATCGCAAATGCGATGTATACGATATAGATGCGATGAGTGGACTTTTATGATATTTTTACGCAAATTTGCCTTTTCGACGGGCAAATTCGTACATTTTGTGCCGAGCGCTGTTTAAATGCTCCGCCGGCACTCACCGCTTAAAGCATGTGAGCGACTGGCCAGCTGCTATTTGGCTGGGACTCTACGTGGCCGCGAACTACAACTGGGCGCGGTTAAGATCTCCGCCACTTTATGTCTTATTCCTTAATTTTTTATTGTTCTACAACATAATTATTTAAAATATTCAGTATTCTGTTATGTAACTGTGTTTCACTGCATTTTATCGTCATCTACCTCATTATGAAAATAAAAAATAGATGATAAAAAATGCGACAAACTGTAATTGAAAGTGGGATAAATAAAAAATGAAAGAGCAATTTTCACGTACCTCTAGTAATGAGGAAGTGCTGAGAAGAGTGGAAAAAAGAGGACCCTACTTAAAACTTTAAGGAGAAGAAACAACTTAGTTGCCCACATTTTGAGACATGATGGCCTGATGAAAACAATCGTTGAAAGACAAGTGTAAGGGAAGAAGGGTAAGGGACGGCCCCGGCTGCGTTACATAGCGCAGGCTATAATAGATGTGAATGAGAAGAAATACGTCGCGACGATAAGACTAGCGCGCAGGAGATAGGGCCAATCTTAGGATTTTTTAGATGATGACATTAACTTTTATTTTACCTGGTTTAATTTTTCGTGTTATATTTATGCAATTTAATTGGTATTGCGTTCGTGAAGGCATGTGGCATGGTGACATTATTGTTGTATTGGATTATCTCTGGCCCGTAGAGGTAGCCTTTATTTGCATTTGTATTCTTTTACTGTATTTTTATTTATGGCTCTCTTTTTAACTAATAGGAGTTACGTGCAATTATTTTCTCATGAGCCATGGGATAACGAAAATAAATAAATTATTATTATGATAATTTTATTAGAATTTTTATATCTTATTTTTTATGAAATTGAAGTCATTGTTGTGGTAGCAACGTAAAATAAAGGTACTCGGAATATAGCAAAAGGTATTAAATGAATATTTATTAAAATGGATTATGATCCGAGCGTCTTGACCACATTGAATGAAAAATTCAGATCGGTTTCCATTATCTAATAGAATTCCAAAATATATCAGAAAAATGATTATAGATATATTTCTCATCCATTTATCGTATTGCCTGCAAAAGGGAGCATTTTACGACTTCCTTTCTCTCTATTTTTTAAGAGTTTATCAAATGTAAGTTTGGTGAATAAAGAACTATTTACCAAAGAATATCTATGGCAGTCTATAATAAACTGTTCATTAGCGTTGTAAATTGTGACATTGCCCTAGTCAACATTACAAGAAATATAATATTTGTCCTTCGGGAGGATTCAGGATATGGGGTACACTTTGGATAAATCATTAAATTGTTATTAAATACATAAATACTAAGTTGTTAAATGCATAAATGTTTCTACGAAAATATTTATGTGGATT
Source organism: Ischnura elegans (assembly GCF_921293095.1). Lineage (NCBI taxonomy): Eukaryota > Metazoa > Arthropoda > Insecta > Odonata > Coenagrionidae > Ischnura > Ischnura elegans. The sequence goes on from NC_060253.1 coordinate 25,603,963, forward strand.
TACAAAGTTTTCTTTACTTTTCATTGCCGTTGTGAATACCTTCGTCTTATTTTTTTTCCATAAATTGGTTGAAAAATTCTGTGATTCCATTGAAAAGTGTATTTTTTAAATATCGCTTTAATTTGACGACCCCATAAATTTAGTGATGATTAATTTCCTTTGGCAGATTTTTATGATTGATTTCCCAATCGCTCCGTTTCGCACCATGTAGTCGTAAGGATAGAGAAAAGTTTTGCTTTGCAAATCATTTTGATCTTTGAATGTCACACTGCAAGAGGGAAAGGCTAATTTCTTCCAAGGTGATATGTGGGCCCTCAGTATTGTATTTGTTGGGAAACTTTTTTGACCAATATGGCGTCGGCTTCTTGCGTCTGTATCATACTAACCGGCAACATCGCAGCTGCTCGATTACGCTTTGCTGTAGGCGGAAACTTTCCGTTCGCCCCTGCGGTGTCGCTTTACGAAATACAGGCGGGATGTTGCCCGTCTTGCGGACAATTTTCGTTCGGTGTTTCGTAATTCCTGTCTGGTTCCGCGTTAGGTTTTCCGGCGATATTGTTTCCGGCGACTTTCTGTTTCCTTTTTTATCCTTTCGCGCAGTCTGTGATATGGAAAAAATAAAAGAATATATCTCGTGGCCAAAATCATTGTCCGTAAGTTTTCGCAGGAACTTCTCACCCTATTTTATTGCGTTTTTGTTTTTTTTGTATATTTTGTTTGCGTTGCGACCTTATGGCACTTCGCCACGTTGGAAATACTCTATAAATGTGCGTTATTTTAATGCTTTTAAATTTTCTAAAACGTATTTCGCATATGAAAAAGTAATGAATTTATGAAACTAAAAAATATTTGTGCCGTATATACTAAATATAATTTTATGATTTTTATTGATGCTTATTTAGACGTATGAAGGTGACACTAGTACAATGTCCTGTCGATGAACAACTTTTCGGGTGGTTTTCATTGATTTTTTGGGCGATTCTACTCTCTTAAGCTCTGATTATAAGCTCTTTAACAATTGGTAAGACTAATTATTGCCTCTAGATACAAATTGAATGGTCTCAATTATAGCAAAAATGTTACTTATTTCCTAACGAGGTTGAACTTACCATAGGTAAATGTGAATGAATTGGATGAAATAATACTTTCGAAGTTTAATTTTTATCGATTATTGACTGCGGAATATCCTTTCCGATGATAATGTCGATTTCCTATCCGGCATTGCTTGAAGGAGGGTGGGGACCAAAACCCTTCTTTTGCTTTGCATCATTATAAAAGATTTGAGTTAAAATTTGTCTCACTCAGAGAAGGAAGAATTTGAGTTCAAATTTCTCTCATTCGGGAAAGAAAAGGGAATTTTGTCGGCACTCAGTTTTTTTCTCCTTTTATCATAATTTTCTTCTTTCTTTGATGCTGGAAATCAACCTCTCAAAAATTTGGAGACAATGTAATTTTGACAACTCGAGGGCATTAAGTCTGAAGATCTGCTCTTATTTCCGTGTCCTCGAAGGTTTTTCCTGGTGTTGGGGAAAGTGAGTTGGTTCTGAAAGCCCTCTTCAGTGGTAAAGTGGCGCGGGGAACAAGTGAAGACGGAATGGCGAAGCACTGAAATGATTTTTCGAATCACGAATATTACAATAGAGGATTCTGAAGTCGGCAGCTAGAGGTGTAGTCTCCCTCAGCGCAATTAAAATGGGTTTACTGAAATCGCCAATCGCGTCCCTGACGATAGAGCAATCCGAATATTAGAGGTGTTAACCGTCGTTTGCATTTGAGATGATGTATTCTATCAAATTCATACTTTTTAATTGAACTTTAAGCCTACTGGAGCATTGAAAGCATTGAAAAAATAATAACGTGCGGCTGCGGAAAAAACGCAAAGCTCATTGGCGTCTGATTTGCGGATTGCTTAGGAACTATTACAAGACATCCTCCAGGTATTTGTCCTCGTAATTTTCACATACCACCGGGAATTTTCAAAATACATGCCCTTTGTACCGGCTTATTTCAGTCATTTGCATACAGTAAGAAAAGGTGTGAAGGACCCAACTAATAATATTTTTCGAAGCATGTTTCGCACACAACTCACTCAGAATGTAGTTTTCTCTCTGAGGACGTCTGTTAACTCTGCCGACATTTTTGGCATTGAAAATAGTAGAGACAACCAAGGTTCCGCTTGTGTGGTGGACGAAATTTCTTCTTTGGTCTGTGGGTTCCTGGGATTAAATATTGGTGAGGGATTATCCTTTGTTGCAGCCACAATGTTTCTTATTTTTTCGTGTTTCTAATCTCAAAACATTTGCAGAACCTAGTATAAGTTGCTGAGGATGGAGTATGAAAGTGAGTGACGACGAATAAGTGTTTCCTCGTTCAGCCAAACTACCTTGATAGAGTGAAGAAAGATCTTAGGCTTTCCCGGCGTATGATGATGTTGAAGTTGTTGCGGGTTTCCCACCGGATGAGGTTCTCCATCTCTGCCGACGTTTCGATGGTCGTGTCGTCCATCGTCATCAGGGCTATCAACTATCAGGGCTATGTCGTGGCGTCATCGTCATCAAGTCCTTATGACGATGGACGACACGTCCATCGAAACGTCGGCAGAGACGGAGAACCTCATCCGGTGGGAAACCCGCAACAACTTCATCCTCCCTTGATAGAGTATTGGCACTCGGGATGGTTACGATTGAAATGCGGTTAATTCGGTAAAGTGTATCATAAACACCATTACTTTCGAATAACAGCATTAATTGTTGTTTAATTTTTGTAGTAATTAATATTTAATATGCATTGTTTCTGCAACGATATTCAGCAGTCGAAAACGCCGCAAAAATTAATTTAGTAAATTGAAAAATAAATTTCGAAAATTTCCCGCCCCTTTTCATGGCCCGATGGCGTCATTGGAGTTTTACCTTGTCAAATCAATAAGAGGCTCGAACCGTGACTAAAAGTAATGCTCACCGAGTGTTTATGACAACGAACCAAATCAGACGATTGTGGGGGTCGAGGAGAAGCGGAGGAGCGTTGAACCGTCAATGATGTCATGAACTTATCAGCGAAAGGGGGGTCAATTTTTTGCCGCGTATAGCTCTAGAAGTGTGCTACTCATCGAATAATGGAAAGTTCGGGTATCTTTATATTTCATTTCAACATTGTTTTTTAATCAAATGTGCCAATAGTGTTGATGATGAAACAGTTTATATAAACTTGTGGGAAGTATAATATAGTTGAACGAACCTAATCCTTATCGCGGCTCCATACTGTTAGAATCACACATGTACGAGGGTCAATGATTTCGGGGCATTTAAAATAGTATTGACTGATGGATGGGCTCCAATTTGCCTCAATACTGTCTATTCGACAGCTTACTCCGCTGTCCTCAGCTAATGAATATGATAGCGGAGTGAGCTGTCGAAACGTTTTCATGGAACCAAACATGACGCGGTTGAAAGCCCGAGAGTGTTTCATCCAACATACTCCCAGATAAAACCTGAAGACTAGTATTCAATGAGCTGGCCTAAAAATGATAGCTATAAATTAACGTCATTTTATTCAGTTTTACGATCAATCACTATCAACGATAAAATGAAATTGGTCAACCGGGCCCAACTGTAGAAAAGGTTCTGGCATTCATCGCGTTGTGTTTTTTGAAGGGGGAACGTGGTGAAGAGGAAGCAAAAAGATTCCTTTTCTTTTTGTGCCTCTTTTTTTTATGTAATCGCCCGAGGGTTATATTGGATCCGAGTTGTCCGCGGGAAATTTTCAAAGAGAACATTGAGAGAGTGGGTATAGTTTCCTTTTGTCTCCGACCGTGTCGCTGCCTCCACTTATCCCTTTCCTTTCCACCACTCCACTCCGCTGCATCTTTTATCCTTTCGTTTTATCCCTTCGCATTTTTTTCGCTCTCTCTCTTTCTCTTTCTCTCTGGGATGGAATTCTATGTGCGTCGTTTGACGTCTTCTTTGATGTGGGCCGGTGCGGTTTCGGTGACCGTTTTCCCGATCCCGTCGGCAGATGGGCGTCACCCTCCCTTTTCATCCGGGTAATGTGTCGACTTTCACTTTTTGTCACCGAACGAAATCTGCGTCACCCGTTCAATTATAAATTTTGGTCCCTTTTTCACATTTTTGGGTGGTAAAATTAAATTTCAGCTTAGTTTTTGCGGTATTTTCAGCATCTGTTAATGACTGGGCCCTTAGCGATTAAAAAAAATAGAGTTGTTTGGAAGCGAGGCTTGGACGTTGACAGCAGCAGAAAAGTCAAGAGTGGAAGCATTAGAAATGTGGTGGTACCGAAGAATGATGAAGATAAAATGGATTGACCGTGTAAGTAACGAGGAAGTGCAAAGAAGAGTGGGAGCAAATAGAAGTCTCCTAAAAACCTTAAGCAAAAGACGGGACAACTTAGTTGGGCACATTATGAGGCGCTACGGCATGATGAAGGCAATCGTTGAAGGACAGGTGGAAGGGAAGAAGGGCAAGGGGCGGCCCCGAATGAGTTACATAGGACAGGTTATACAGGATGTAGAAATACGTAAGTAGCTCAGAAAAGTCTAGCGGATAGGAGAGAGGAATTGAGAGCTGCGTCAAATCAATCTCAGGATTGTTGACTAATGATGATGATGATTGAGACAAATTGATCGGAAATGATAACAGAGGGCTGGATATCGATAACGTCCTTCGAAAATAGATCTAGAGAATAAATACTGGTGTAGGATTACGAAGGAGGCCATAGAGATCCGGCCACTAGTGGACAATAACATCAATAGAGATGGCGGTTACTCCTACAGCAACACCTGGAAACTCATCCTGCGAAGAATTAAAATACCTAAAACCAAGGGCCAATCAGAGGAAACTTGAGGCCCCGGCACTGCTTTATGAGGCGACCACTTTCTTTTATGCCCTTGTAAATGCACCAGTGTTTTCCTGCCTATTTTAATGAGTGGCGAACATTTTTTGGGAACCCTTTTTCTTCTGACATTCTTGCGATAAATTGATGTAATTTTATTTCTAATGCAATTCTCTCATAATGGATGAGAGGCTTTGAGGTGAGATCGCAGCCTCATTCAGACTTTCAGTACTCGCAGAGTAGAGTAGTTAATTGTATTTATATCGGAAACTGAGTGTCAAGAATGGAAACTATGGCAAAGGGAAGCGATCCTTGAAGTACCAGTAATATCCCTGGCGTTGGAACCTTAATGGGTACGGATGAATTGTGAAATCGGTTTCCGATGTGACTGACTTGGAGAAATTTTATCATAGCTCCCCGCACCACGTATTTATGACTCTTGTGTGGGCTATCGCATTTTGGCGAAGAGTCAACGGAGAGGTTAACGGGCCATTCGCCCTATGAGTCAATCTTCGTAGATGTCAATTTCGCTGCAATTGCAGCTGGCTTCTTAAGGTTGATGAAGTGCAGAAAGATTCAATTCAGTTCAATAAAAGGTTTATTTCCAATGCTGCTAGTGTACAGTGGGCGTACATAATATTCTATAGTATTAGACGTGTATACAGCATGGACACTATTTAGGAAATTTCCTCTTCAGCGCTTGTCAAAGTGATATTTCAAGTTATCATTTGTTATTGAGCATGTAGCATCAATTGTAATACATATTATATGGAACTTATTTCTTCCGGGATGGGTGTTGGTCTGACATACGTCAGAGACGTAAGGGAAATCGGCAAAACCCTAAATAGACCACAGTATTCGATGATGAATGTTGATGTTAAGGAAGAAACCAAGTGATGTCTTACAAATCTTTTCTTTCCATCTACCGAGTTCTTTTGATGAATGGTGATATCACTTCTGAGTGAAGCACCCCAATGTGGAAATTCTTACCAAGAGAAATGGCATCATCATCATTAGTCAGCAATCCTGATATTGGTTTGACGTGGTTATACATTCCTCTCTCCTGTCCGCTAGCCGTTTCATAGCTATAGAATAAGATAAAATTACTTTGTTCTATTCCACACTTCATTTTCAATAGCACAACCCGGGTTTCAGCATCTCATGCAATCATCAGGTGCTGAAATATTTAAAATAAAGTGTCGAAAAAAACAAAGTAATTTTATTTTATTCTATGATGAAGCAATTCCACAAAGTAACGCATGACACCGTGTCTTATATTTTCATAGCTACTTACGTATTTCTTCTCTTTTACATCCTTTATAACCTGTCCTATGCAACTCATTCGGGGCCTTTCCCTGCCCTTCTTCCCTCCCACCTGTCCTTCTACGATAGTCTTCATCATGCCGTCGTGCCTCAAGATGTGGCCAACTAAGTTGTCCCGTCTTCTGCTCAAGTTTTTTAAGAGACCTCTTTTCTCCTAAAATTCTTAGCACTCCCTCGTTACTTGCTCGGTCGATCCATTTTCTCTTCATCATTCTTCGGAAGTACCACATTTTGAATGCTTCCACTCTTGGCTTCTCTGCTGCTGTCGAAGCCTCACTTCCATAGAGAAACATGCTATCGCAAAGAAATGGCAAGACTTTATTTTTAATGTGGTCGTTATCGTGTATCGCGATGGATGTTTCACCGACCGCCCTAAGTGTGCAATTTGTATCCAATGCCTCCATCTTCGAATAAATTGAAAATGGATAAGGGTTTAATAGGCGTATATTTTACGTTCGTCTTGAACTCTATCGACGGGAAACTTCTATTATTTTCGTTTGTTAGTTAGGGCTTTGAGACTAGGCAGTAGATAGGTTTGAGGCAGAGGAAACGGTGGTCTTTATCCCTTAATTGCGGGCACGTTTCTGTACATTTTGCACCCTGTCTGCGGCGTTTACCAAAAATTTTGATTGCTACCTGGATTTATTGCTCTTGGTCACTTTCCTTCACCATAAGGATCTCTAAGGGGCTTAACTCTACCAGACCAGCCCTCGTGGCAGGGGGTGCCTCCTGCATATGGGGTCTCTTCTGCCCTAGCTGGCAGCTAAAATCAAGAACTGTCGCAGCCCAAGGGCTCATTGGGCCGTTTACTATGACTAGAGATTGTAATTCGACAAAGGATTTCGGTGAATTGATGTGGGAGATTAGGTAAGACGGTTATTATCTCCCCCGCTCGGCAATATTCTCGTTAGTGTATAGTAAGAAGAGGTCACAGTTACCGGCTCCTTTTCATGTGATCGTATTCATTCGCCTTGACCAGGATAAAGTTAAAGTTATCACCGTGACTAGTCCCGGTATGCTTAAATTAGGTAAAGAATAGTGTACAAGAGAGTAAAATTCCTACGAGGTGTGTTCAGAAAATAATGAAAACTAAATTTTTAAGTTACTCGCGAGTTTTTCGGGTCCGATTCTCAATTATTTTATTATGTATCATGCATTCTCATGAAGTATGATGAAATTTTCTGTGGTAGCCTCTAAAATTAAAGCTCAACGATTTTCGGTTTACGCATAACTTTTCGTGAAATTTTGTCAAAAATCAATATTGTAACGATTCCCATATTCGCCAAAAATTGCTCCGTATGACTTTTTCTATGTCCAAAAATAAAGATAACCTTTAAGGGCCGTCGTTTTACTTGCATAAATGACTTTAAAAGAAATCGTTAGCAGAGCTAAACACCCTCCCAAATATCCAAATATCGAGTTTGAGAAGCATTTGAAGAAACGCTAGCACTAATGCATAATATCTCATGGGAACTACTTTGAAGTCGACAGCATTTATATAGATGAATTTGTTATTTATTTGTAAATACTGTTGAATATTTTTTGTTTATTATTGGTTTCGTTGCTTAATATTATTAAATTGTTTCTCCTGTTATCGTGATTCCTCTGTAATTGGACTCGAGCTTTTTTTGGAATGGATTAAATGAATAAGTAAATCATTTTTTTTCGACAAGTAAAATTCACGTTAATTTATGAACATACCTCGTATAACCACGCGAGGCCAATTTAAAAAAAAGTCAGTGATCCACTCCGCATGAGTTCATTTTAGCGTCATCCACTCATACGCGATGGGATTGATTTTTTTCGTCGCGAATAGTGAAAGAAGTAGATGGAAAATATCAAAGAAAAGCAAATTGCGGGTCTCTTGATGCTTCATAATGTATCAAAATCAGCAATAAACGAGCCCATTTGTCCAAAATGTCTCCCTCTTCGAAGAAATTGAAAATGGATAAGTGAGCGCGCGTAATGGGCGTAATATTTTACATGCATCCCTTCCTATAGTCCCGATTGGGAACCTCGCCTATTCTTTCCGGTGTCGCCATTACTTTGGGCCGTGGGTATCGGCGGTGGGTCTGTTGGAAGCGACGCAGACGGTCGTCTATAATTCTCAGCCTTCCATTCTCCTTCAGGTGATTTCCTTTCTCTACGGCCCTAATCCCTTCCATCCGTTTTCCTCTCCATCCCTCTCGCATTATCACGGCCTTTCACAAGTCTTTATTTATATCACCCTTCACCCTTGTTAAATCTCATCCTTCTTCTCAAAGCGATGCTAACCCTATTCAATAAATGCAAAGTAATGGGGTAGTTCAATCAGTCCCAAAATTGCTACCATTCATTTATGAAGAATGCCATAGATCGAGGAGAAAGGTTAAGTCATGAGGCGTTATGAAATATGTTTCTCATTCGGCCATTTTCTCATAATTTGAAAGTGAATCATTCGCAAAAGTTGCCGTCTACTTTATGTGAGTTGGTAAGTCATTATATTTCTTATTTTTTCACGTACAGGTAGAGCATTAAGACCACAAATCGATTTTCAATGAAAAAATTCCCTAGATCGATAAGAAAGGTAGTTTGTACGGCGTTACTAAAAATGTTTCTCATTCGGCCGTATACTCATAATTTGAAAATTTGAAAATAAATCAAAGGCAAAAGTTTCCGCCCAGTGTTTTATGAGTTGGTGACATCATCAGAGTTCTTGCTCACTTTCTTGTTCAGGGTAAACAATTAATAGACAGAAGGATACGCACCAGAGTGCATGGGGCAACGAACCACGTGAAAACAATGCAAAAGTCAGAGGATTAGATGAGAAGCTGTTATTTACTCGGTAAGAGTTTGTGACGTCATCAACGAGTCTGCAAAAGGGTAAAGGTTGTCTTGGTTTTTGTCGCGAATATCTCGAGAAGTAGGAAACATGGAAAAATGCAGTAAATGCGCGTCTCTTAATTTTTAAATCTCTGTCACGATCCAAAAAAAAATTAATTTGTGGATGAGATCTCTGTTCGCAGTTTTTGGTGAATCGGACAGCCTTACATTTGTATTTTACTTTCTATAACAGCGGCCATCTGAAGTTGCTGGAGTTGAATAAGCATGGGTCAGTATTCATGTAGAGGTACTGGAAGGAGTTAATAAGAATCAATTGCAACAAATTGAGGAGTAGTATGACACCATCGCCCATAAAGTGTGTGACATGTGTGCAATAAAAATCGCAGTTATAATAATCAAATTCTAACAATGTTTTAAGTATTTCGACGGCACTTGTTTTATAGTTCGAACCATGAACCGTGAACGATCGGTCTGAATATGCATATTGCTCTTGTCAGACCACGCAGCTGTGATTGAAAATTCATTCATTCCAAGGATTAGCTATACCAAGATTTTAGTAAATATACTTTTTCATGGAAATCCGACATTTTTGAAATATATAAGCTTAAAATTTACCGGCAGTCTTTCTGAAGCTTTGTTACGTCAATCGATAGAAGTATGGTTAGCATATATGTACATTGATCAGTGTATGAACTTTATAATAAATTTTAAACTTTTATTTTATCTTTACCACGAGAAGAATTGCAGTCATAATATTGTACTAGATTTCGTCATTATAAATATGAACTTTTTGGAATACAGTATGTAATAACGCCTATAATTTCTTTATCTTTGGGTTTCATGTTTGCATTATTGAATGTGTTCATCATACGGGCTTTCGTGAAAATCAGTGCGTTTAGAAAAATCGTTGATCGATTCTGCAAGGAATCACTCAAATGCAATGGCGGTTCCAGGATTTTTTGTGGGGGCGGGGGGACCAGGGGCTGAAAGGCAAATGGTAGTCTCGTAATTAGGATTAAAATCTATAAGCTACAATTACTCTGCGAAATATACTCACTCTTAATTTTAATATAAAATTTATTAATGTGTGAACATTTATAGCTTTTATATTAAAATATAAAATTTATTATTATTTATGTTAAAAATTTCGTCCATTTTTAAGGGTCTGGCGGGGGGCACGCACCCTCGTGCCCCCTCCTAAATCTGCCAATGCTCAAATGTACCACCAAAAATGTTAGGGCTAACTGCCGATGGCGTTTAAGTCCCTGCACACTGCTTTTCGGAATAAAAGGCGAAATGGAAACGTAATCCGTACGGAATCCTCCCAGAAGATGTATCAGGGAGGAGGAACATTGGCTACAGACTCTTCGTGAGACAAAATTCGCGAGGCAGTTCCAACCTGAGGAAGAAATAAAATACTGAGAGGCTCACGTTAACACAATAATTGCGTCTAAGGCCCTAATTCCATTCAAAGACGAACCCTTCCATTCAAATGCAAATACATTCATTCGTCTTAGCCTTTTCCCAATCTTCGTGCGAACTAACCAGGAAAGGGATTCAGCTCTTACGGACAGCAATAAGAATAGGCCTTAATTCGTTGAGGAAATCAGCATTTGAGGTGTCGACGGCGAAGGACAGCCAGGGGTCGTCAACGCCTTCCTCCTACATCTTGCTACGACGCTGGAGATACTGAATTTGGAACGAACGAACGTGAATCTACTGCGGATGCGAGAGGGATGGGCTCTTAACCAGGGGCAATAATGACAATAAATTTTATTGATCTAGGACCTTGTCCAAGGGAACAAAATACATGATACACAATAAATCTCGGCAGTGAGAAACAAAAGAAAAACTGATAATACAATTTTACAAAATTAATATAATATATGGTATTACAAAAAATTAAATTAAATGATATATTTCAAGGAAATAAACATACATTTTAATTTTGAATCGATTTACAGTATTTCAATTAATAATGTCGTCCGGTATTTCATTCCATATTCCTATTGCAGAGTTTAAGGTGAACAAATGGTACACCGCAGTACGACAATTTGGAATTTTCATTCGTCTTCCAGCTCTTACCAAGCTTCACTCTGGTGACATATGATCATTTTATATAGATAATTAGATGTTTTGCTTGACAAGATTTTATATACAAACAGATATCAGGACGTTAGTTTTCTGTTGGGGTTTCAACCCCTGCAACTTTGTGGAGTAAGGAGGGATGGCCATCGATACCAAGCGAAAGTCAAAACCAGTAAAATTACAATAGCCTGATCTGATAAGATCGATCAAATATCTATTTTTCTACATAATCGACATATCGGTCGATGCAACCCATTCGATCAGCATTCGTGGCAATCATCTTGCTCACACCTTTCAATATTTTCCCTTTTTTCATTTACTGACATCTAGGATTTAAAAAATAAATCCTCAAATGTAATGTTAAGACTTGCTAAAGACTGGCTTCTCTCGCAAGAAATAATTGAAAATTTATTTTGATGTTTTTTATTTAAAACGCTCATGTATCATTTACTGCATTATTATTTTTTTATTGGCATACATTTTGGTCATTTGATGGTGGCTCAATTCTGGTCCTAGGACCATGGAGACCACCTAAAGCTCCTTCTCTTGTCATTTTTGTATCAAAAAATATAATGCAACTATTCCGTTAAAATCCTGAGGATGGCGCTTATGGTGGATTTTCAATCATCCTTCCTGTAGTCCGAAAATTAGCCGGTAGGCGGTTCAGCCCCGACAAAGAAATGAAAGATGAAGTTCAACATGGCGGCGACCTGATACGACATGGAAAAACAAAAACTGTCTCATGGTTTACAAAAATCCATCGACCGAAATGGCGATTATGTAGAGAAATAGATAATCGATCAATCTTTAAAATGATGTGTTTATCATAGAAAATAAATAGTTTTTTTCTCTTTCTAAAAGCATTGGTGACCTTACTTTTGGGATTACCCTCGTATTTACGCTTACATATACCCTTGTTATGGCATCTGTATTTTGGAATTCTTTCCGTGACGGTTTAAGCCAGTAGGGCTCCAATCATATATTAAAATATAATTTATAGATATCTCAACTCAATGCAGACCAAAATTAAGCTCTGCTGAATAAAATTCAGCATGCATATGACGTATGTTTCTAAATTTATATCCTTGTTTCTTTGTTATCTCATTATTATTTCTGTATCATGCTGCTATATCGTTATCTCTTCTGTTTGATTTCACATGATGTCTTTGATGAGCCAGTCATTGTAAATTGTAGTTTTGCTCCAACGGTGATTCCTATAACATTAATAATTATTTTATTCTATGTATAATTCTGTTATTTGGGAAGCATGGCCACTAGTGACGGGAGAAGCAAGAAAGAAACTATCAGCAGAATTGCCCAGGCAAAGAGAGCATTCCAACAAAAGAGAGACCTGCTAACAGCGGGAAACTTAAATATGGAAGTAAGGAAACAATTTTTAAGAACCTACATTTGGAGTATGGTCCTATATCGAAGTGAGGCATAGACAATGACAGCAGCAAAGAATTCAAGGATAAAGTCCTTGAAATGTGGTGCTACAGAACAATGATGAGGATCAATTGATCGAGTTAGTGATGAGGAAGTCCTAAGAAGAATACATCTACAAAATACCGCGCAAGCCGCCTAAAAGGCGTGTGGCAGGGGGTGTTAGGACACCAGCCGTTTGCTGCTAATAAAAAAAATGAAGTGCTCTAACGAGGTTGGGACTAGCGTTTATTAAAGTCCTTTATGGTTCAGGGGAAAAACGAATTCCCATATCTATTTGTTCGGCAAAACATCTCTCTTAATTTATCGCTTCTATAGGACCTGGAAATATAGTGTGGCTCTAATATTATGTTCTCTGTGTCGCTCTTAAAGATATCCATTCTCAATTGTTCAAGCAGTCTAAGCCTAGCGCGCAGCCTCCGAGTCTTCAACGGCTCCCAGCCTAATATGAGAGAAGCAAATCCTCATGAAAACCTGGATAAGAAGACGGAACAACCTTATAGGCTACATCTTGAGACATGCCTGATGAAGGCAATCGTCGATGGACAAGTGGATGGCAATAACGGAGAAGGAAGACCTCGAACAAAATGTATGGAACAGATAAAGAAGGATGTGGAAGAGAAGAAATACGTAGGTGCGAAAACATTGGCTTATAGGAGAATTGGGTGGAGAGCTGCGTCACACCAATCTTAGTATTGTTGACCAGTGATGATGATTCTCTATATTATTTATTTTATCGAGCGTGTAATTAGAGCGAGCGGATATTGGAATAAGGCGGAAAATTAACATGGGATTGCTTGCCTTTAAAGGCTTGTTTGGTGTCCCTATGGCGTCATTATAATTTTTACTCGTTGGGGTTTGTTTAATGATTCCTCTAGCACCTTTTTGCGTTAAATATTCGCGAATCCTTATATTACGATGGCTGGACTAATATTCACCAAGGTTTTTCGTTGCTTAATTTTGGAAAAGTAATTTTCCTGAGTAAAAGTTGGATGAAACTTCTGTCGGTCTAAGAAATCATTGGCAAGACCTTTAGAGGAGTCATTTTATGGTAGAATGCCTCTAAAGATGAAAACCATTAGTGGGTCCATTTCCGGGGCCATCCCCAAAGCGCACGCGCATTTATCAAAGTGGTCTCCGGAGGAATGTGGTCTGGATGGGAAACCAGGGAAGGGTTGTGTATATTATTTCAATTGGAGCCATTATTAAGGGGACTCAACCCTCTCTATCGAGCGGTCGAAATTTGACTTTTTGCTGAATTATCACTCCCTAAACACTGACGATGTCATCCATTGCTGGGAAAAGTATTGCAAAAATGTAATCGAGAACAATTAATTTTTTCTCAGATTTGTAGTTAGTTAAAATATTTACGTAATAAAATATTTACGATTTAAATTATGATTACATATAGAGTGAAACTCGCTTAAAACAAATTTCATGGGACCATCGCTCTATAATTGTTATTAACGGGATTTCGTTACATCCATAGTAAAAGATTTTGCCTTGTAAACCACAAGATTGGCGGATAATATTCCGTGAATCGTTTTTATTTTAGCATCAGATCCGTAAAAATTAATCATCGTCCCACTCTTTCCATAAAACGGCAGTAAAGGAAATGATTTTTAGATCAACAGTAGGACTATGAGGTGATGGCCACACGTGAGAACAACTGATGATAAGGTAAGGAACGGTTGAGTAATGAAGATTACCCTAATTTCTTTATAAAAGAAGAAATAATTCCCTTAGGGGCCAAATAATTGTTCATAGTAGTGGGGATTTGGTATCATCAGTACCCATTACTTTCGGGGAAATTAACGTTGCTTACTATATGAAAGTCCAAGGGAGCGGGTACTCACGTCGTCAAAAGCGGAATTTCGTTACATGCGTGATCGTTACATGCGAGTTTTACTGTGTTTTTAATTTTGCTCTTTTTGCAGTTTGCGATCGTCAATATTTTCTCGAACAATGAGTATCAAATCTAAACGAGCATTTTAATTATTATTTCATACCATCGAATTAAATAATAATGAAAATGTTTCATTTAGGCACTTTAGGCACAAATAAATTCATTCCACCAAATTTTTATGCCTTTTGATGTGGTTAATATAGCTGGAACCGCCTTTCCCGTGGAATTCAAATTTAAATTTTGATTGCATAAGTGTAAAGATTACTCATAAGGCTTTGGAGGAGGTTTCACAGGTGAAAATTACCAACGATGTAACCGCTAACAGTGATTTAATTACTTTTACGTCGTTACATCATATCTTTGCTGTCATCTTAAAATTTTTACGGTACATTGAGACCATTAATGCTGGGGTAAATTTTCAAATTACTCATAAATGCAAATGTTGACTTTGGAGAGAGAAATGCAATCCAGCACCACGAATGCCTCAAGAAAAATAAGTGCACATTGCTAGATTTGTGTTGTTCAGATAAATTCAGATTGTGTTGTTGACCTGTCAATTTTGAAATAATTATATGACTTTTAAGCTCAGTCGCGGCGGGCTAAAGTTCTCACCTTCCTGGTGGAAGGCCACGGGTTCGAATCCTGCGTCGAAATCTTTCCCCTATCCGGATTATAGATGTTTATGTACGATAAATAGTTAAATGTTATGAAATCCCTTTGAAGAGGCTAAAATTTTGCGACTCTAATTTGAATTCTTACTTATAAAATAATTTCTCTTGAAGCAGAGCATAAGAAATAGAACATGTCGCATCATATTGTCATACCAACTTTTATAAGACGCAAATTATATAGTTACCCATTGATACATACATGACATAAGCAACCAATTAAGCGTACAACGAGTTAGTAATTGAAAACTGTACTTTCCACACAAGAGAAGACGATAATTCAAAAAGATGACTCAACATGATATCGATATGCATCATATGAATGCGAAAACAATAAAAATCACACATAAATATCGCTGTTTTACGGTGGTGTGGATAAGTGAATAAATAAAAATAAAGTGATCCTTCACCAAAAATATCGACGACTGGGGAAGGGATGCTTCCTCCTAATGACAAGTTATGTACTATAGGAGACCTCATTAGTAGAGGTGCTTGAGAATCGTAAATGCGATAAATGCGATATGGATGCGATGAGTGGACTTTTATGATATTTTTACGCAAATTTGCCTTTTCGACGGAAAAATTCGTACATTTTGTGCCGAGCGCATTTTAAATGCTCCGCCGACACTCACCGCTGAAAGCATGTGAGCAACTGGCCAGCTGCTAGTTGGCTGGGACTCTACGTGGCCGCGAACTACAAGTGGGCCCCGGCAAGCTACACTTTCGCCACTATACGTCTTATTCCAGAATTTGCTATTTTTCTACAACATAATTATTTAAAATATTCTGTATTTTGTCATATAACTATGTTTCACTGCATTTTATCGTCATCTACCCCATTATGAAAATAAAAAAATTACGCTGCAAAATGCGATAAACTGTTATTGAAAGTGCGATAAAATAAAAATGCGATTTTCACGTATCTCTACTCATTACCCTTACCCGTACACTTTCCTTTTTGTCTTTCCTTCCAACGATTCTCTCTTTGGCGTGCCTCCTTTAATTTAATCTTTTTTAATTGGAAGATTTCCTCGCAGCACCCTTCATTTTTTTTACAACCCAGCGGTGAAACTGTCCTTTTTTACGGTTTTTCCGACGACGATTCCCTCTCTCTCTCTCTGTCTCCGTGCACCGCCTGAGTCTCTTCCACTTCGCCGAACCTCTCGTCTCTCCCCTTTACTTTTTTCCACCGTCGTGGAGTTCGTGTCCTTTTATTATATGCCCCGAGTCAAAAGAAATTTTAGGTGGTCTCCCATTTTCTCCCCCGCGGCCTCCCAACTTCAGGAGGACGTTGGTGGAATTTGTATTTTCCGAAAGTCTTGACACTACCCTTTTGCGATTGAAGAGACAGTTGTTCCCTTTCATTATAGCGGTGGAGATGAAATTATAAATTGATAAATGTAGCCATTGATTTATTCTGAACTATTTTCCTTGATATTGATTGGGTAGGTTAAAAATACTTTGATTTCTTCTAAATATTTGGAAACTATTTGTAGCTTTAGAAAACGTTCTTATTATTTTTTCGCACTTTTGAATTATGAGACTCTTTCGAAGTCTCTTGCACGGAAGAAGAATGGCTTTAAAAAATTACAGGTAGTGTAATAAATTATGACAAATATGCTACTTCCTTCATCTGCCTCTTTCCATCATATATTCCCTGTTCGGTGAAAATCGGCCTTTCAGACTTAATACAAGGGTTATTGATATGCTATTGCTTTATTTTTTTCATCATTTTTGGCGAGAAAAGTATGGAACTTTAAAAAATTGTATCCCTCTTCCATTTATTTGCGATTGATTCCTTTTATTTGGCATTTTATACTCCCCTTGGACTACGGCAAGCTGGTCTCTTCAAATAAATCGTGATGACGTATATAATAATAAATTTATTCCAACCATAATTGTAGACAATTGCAAAGTATTACAGGTATTTGATTGGAATGTATTTAATAACTTTGTGTATGTGCGAGTGTGTCTTTATGTATGTGTTTCGTGTTGTATTTAAATGTATAGATTGTTTCTTCAGACAATTTGGTATCTAATATATTTGCCTTATCAGTGTTTCAGTTGTTATTAATATCTCTTATTTTCTTTGCAGGTATGTTTACTTGATGTCTAGCTTTGTTCATGCTTGTGAGCCAGCGTGCGTGAGTACTATTTTTTGTTTCAAAATTAGTGACTACAGTCGTTTATCGTTTCTCAATAACATTGGGTTAACAACATTGGCTTGGTTCGGTTACAAATGCTGTTCTCCTGTTGTCATGAGAAACTCCTAAAAGGCGCCATGAGATATAGACGACATTTGTGGCAATTAATTAGTTATCTTAACTGTAATTTATTAAAGTAACATAAAGGTTAAGGAAGGTTTAAATACATCTTGCACCAGCTTGCCTTCCCTCTTAACATGGAGTTCGCTCTTCAATTCGTTATTAAACCCACTCCATTTCATTCTCTCTATATATTATATTCTCTTTCTTCCCCTCCCTCGCTTGACACCATTTTCCCCTTTAACTCTGTTTTAATATCGTTGTGGAAGGTTACACGGGATTTCCATCGGGTCAGGTTCTCCAACTCCATCTCGGCCGACGTTTAGATGGGCGAGTTGTCCATCGTATTCAAAGCATGTCCTGTGACATGTCGTCTTCATGCCCTGAAGACGACAGACAACTCGCCCATCGAATCGTCGGCCGAGATGGAGTTGGAGAACCTGACCCGGTGGAAATCCCGTGTAACCTTCCACAATTCTATACGCCGGGAAAGCCTACGATCATTCTGTTTTAATATCCTCTCTCTGCTCAGTATATTCTCAATCCACAGCTTTTATCTCCTTCTTATATTGGAGTAAATACCATTTCTGTTTGGCCTTATTTTCTTTCCCCGACCCAAAATTTTTCTTCCGTATTAAAACTGTGAATGCACAGAAAATATTGCATGCTTACCTTTTTATTGCGTTGTGGCCTTCATGGCCATGAACTTTACCGTGGTTCTCGGAAGAAGATGTATATATTTAAATTTATTGGGGTATATTTAAGGACGTTAGAATCTCTCATTTATGTTCGCTTACGACCTTGCAGCGAAGGAGTCGTTCTAAGAAATCCCGGATTAATTAAAGGACCCCTTGAATCCTTTTATTTTCTTCCTGGACTTAAAAATGATTTTCTGGTAAATTCTGGGCCTTGCCGCGCTTATGAAAAGGATTCAGGTGTGGAGAGAGAAGTTGTGAACTCAAATGCTTTGTGAGGTAGACGGGGCAAAATTTTCCGTCCGTCTTCGTTACCGAAGGAGATTTGGCGAAGCCAAAACGAAAATCAAGGTGTGAAAGTCTTCCGCTTTTTTCCTTGATAAGAGCAGCCTGAAAAAAACGTATTCAATTCGCTGGACTCGTGATTCAAATGCCACGACCGGCTCTCGAGGGCAAAGTTATTCCGAGATTAATCTCCAACGGGAAAAAAGCGAAATATTCACGCATCATGCGCACTTCTTTAGCCTAGTCTAGCGAAAAAAAGCGTCCTGGATTCCATTGTTTGAAGGTCATCTCATATGCCTTGGTATTTCCGTCTTTAGGTACCTTGAGTGTTAATGTAGGTCGTTTGCTATATACCCACCGAAATAGTTGGTAAAATATTCCTTTACATTGGAAATATTCCTTTACACAGCCTTTATAAATGAGCGGGGTTGGAAAGAAATAGGTCTGAAGTTGGACTCACCCTGCTACATAGGAAGGAAAGATCATAAATTCAAAATTAAGCTAAAAAACACATAAAACAGACATTTTGAAAAAATCCTTCCTACATAGAGGAATAAAGGAGCAGAACTACCTACCTGGAGTCATTTTTAAGATCTTCCCTGCTAATGCGAAAATTTTTAGGAAGAAGTGCTCATAACTTATTTGTTAATTACATAGTGGTTAAAAAGGGAGAGTGTGAAATTGGGTTGAGTTAATTGGGTCAATGTTCATTTGTTAGTTGTATTATATTAGAATTATTATATATTTAATGGATTATTTGAAATTGGTTTATAGGGAAAATGTTAAATTCTTAGTAGTATGAGATTAGAATGAATGTATTGTTTTTACCATGGGTGCCTTTTCTGTTTCTAAACTTTGTATTAGATTTAAACTTTGTATTAGAACTTGTTATTCATGTGTATACATCTAATGCTGCCACCAGGCAATAGTCTACTTGCAGCAATGTGTAATAATGAGCCGGGATCATGTACTTAAACCCCCGTATAAGCTCAAGTCATTCCTATTTTATGCTGTACTTCGTGGATTGTCATCGTGGAATGGTAATAATTCTTGAATGCAACGTCATATTCGAAGATTAATCTTGTCCTTTGTCTGAAATGTTAAAAATAAACTCTGGGTGTAGGAAATATTTTCATTCCGCAATGGCTTCAATTTTTTTGTTTTCGTCCTAATAAAATGCCATATTATACAACTGATGATATTGCATCGCGAGTTGACTTCCCTTTTCTAAAACCAAATTGATCTTCGCCCAAACACTCGTTTGCCCTCGCCTCCATTCGTGTGTTCAATATCCTCACTACCACTTTCGCTGCATGCGATATTAGTCTAATAGTCCTATGATCTCCGCATTCCACAGCTTTCTTCTCTTTTGGTATCGAAATTAAGACCGTCTTCAAGCCAATGAAAGAGGCCTTCGGAACGTAAGGGTGGCTCCCAGATTACTTCTTTAGTACTCCATGGAAACCTACCTTAATCGATTATTATTATTAGAATACTATAATAATAATAATAGTAATACGACAACTGATGATTTCAGTATACAAGAATTGCCATGAGAAAAAATTCCCCTGGACCGGGAATCGAACCACGGACCTTTGGCTTTCCGGGCCACTGCGCAGACCACTACGCTATCCAGGTTCTTTAATTCTCCTAAGGGCCTAACACCTAGTACCATGAGCCTCGGTATAATTGCCATGAGAATTAAAGAACCTGGATAGCGTAGTGGTCTGCGCAGTGGCCCGGAAAGCCAAAGGTCCGTGGTTCGATTCCCGGTCGAGGGGAATTTTTTCTCATGGCAATTCTTGTATATTTCACCGCCGTTCACGCGGCAGGTTTAGAAATATTTGATGATTTCAGGTTTAAATGTGTGAAACCTTCCCATTATGGAAAATTAAAAAGTGAACTGTGTCAGGTTCACTAATATATTCACTATATAATCACGACCCTGGTTACATAAAATACCTGACGATGTAATTATGCTATGAAACCCGGGTCGTGCTTTTTCAATTACATTATTGAACCTAACAAAATTTATATTTTGATGCCATATTATGTAAGAATCTCCAATTAAGCATTTTTATTCTTATTACTTTATGATACCAATGCTACTTTGGATGAAATTACCGGCTCAAAATCCTATTTATTAAATAAAATCTAATTATTCTTGGGCTACTAAATTAAATTATTTTGAAATTGTCTTAGCATTACCGGTTATATTTTTTATTATCTAGTTAAATAGCTGGGGGTCTTTGTCAACACAACCAATGGGAAATATAACTGTGAGACTCGTGCCATTGCCGGAAGGATCTACTTAGTTTTTTATCCGCTGTCCCAACTGTATTGGATATTCTATTTGTTTTTCTCACATCCGCTGGGTAACCCAAAATAAAAAAGATTTTCCATGTTTTTATACCGACCTCCGAACCATTCTCTCGTGATTTTTTTCGATGCATTTTGTGCCCTTCTTTTATTTGATCGCTAGGAGATCGCGTGTTCCGAAATGGTCTTCTCCTGGCTTAGAGGAGATGAAACGGCGTCCGGCAAGGTTTCTGCTCTCGTAAGGAAGTCTCGGATGGATTCCAGGGCACTTTGCTGTTATTGTGTCTAGAACGCCTTCGCATGTTACCCGGGAAGGTGTCGTTACCTGTGCATTAGGTTTTGGTATATGTTCATCTACTTTTCATGACACGGAGATCGAGTTGGTGTGGTGGCTATAGTGTCGGCTTCCGAACCCGTAGGCTCAGGTTCAAATCTCGACGGTGGCAGAGAATTTTCAGAGGCTGCCCGATTCCTGCTTGAATGCTATGTGGAGGACATTTCAAGCGCAACACTCCGTCCGTCGGATGGGACGTTACGCCGTGGTCCCCTTGGGGCCTTTCGTTAAGAGTAGGCTCATACCGACGCCGGGTTTCTATCCACCCTTCTTTCCATATCCTTCCCTCATGGCGCTAATGATCTAAGCTGTCGGTCGCCTTCTCCAAATACCATACCACACAAGAGGAAATGAAACGGCGTCCGGCAAGGTTTCTGCTCTCGCAGTGGCGCCGACTCCATGGGGCCTTAGGGGGCCCAAGCCCCCTCAAAAATTAGTTATGGGGGGTAGAAAAAAATGTGTCAGGCTTTTCGATTTTCCCTGGAGTCTCCAGATATCGAGATTCGAGTTATCAGGGTTCTAATGTTGATCATATGACTTCTAAAATGGTTTAAAAATTTAAAACTCACTATTTATAAAACTTCCCGGAATGGGTCCCCCCAATATTTTTTATCAGTCGGCACCCCTGTGGTCTCGTAAGGAAGTCCCGAATGGGTTCCCGGATTGTTCCAGGATCTTAGCTGCTATTGTGTGTAGAACGCCTTCGCATGTTACGCGGGTTACGCGGGCTTGGACTACCTGTGCAATGAATTAGGTCTCGGTATATTTTCATGTACTTTAAATGACACATTTAAGTTCTCTGCATCAACTATCATTCATGATGGAATAATCAAAAGTATCTCACAGCAGCTTTAATTTTGCAATGAAGTCTCACTATGCAAACGTTTCGCCACACTATGGCATGTAATATGTTGGTAGCATGACTATATAATAGTGTAGTGAATCATATTTCGACAAGAATCAATAGATTCATCTACATCTACATACTACCCCGCAAGCCGGCTAAAAAGGTTTGTGACAGGAGGTCTTAGGACACCAAGCGTTTAATATGGAAAGCTAATGCTCAAACAAAGGTATTAACAGCGTTCATTAAACTCCTTTATAGTTCGGGGGAAAAACAAATTGCCATATATATCCATTAGACCCGATAAATCTTCACTGCTACTATTCGCCGGGCAAGAACCAGACGTTACATCAACCTAAATAATTACTCGTCCTTAAATCTCTTAAAACTCCTCCTTTTTTTGTCTTTTTTATGCTCGCCGCCCCAAAACAGCTCATTAATTGGCGTAAAAAACGAATGACATTGGGCGATCACAAACACCCTTTTCCTACGTATGGTTTACCCACCCCGGCGAGATTCGAACCCGCGACCTTTCCGCTAAGAAGGGAAGACGAAGACCTAACCCCACCGTCACCGAGGCCAGCATTTATCCGCTAAATTCGCATTTAAAGGATTTCGCACCGTTCTACATGTGCTTTCCACTCGCTCCACTAATCTATATTTCACGCGCCCACGACTATCCTCTCCGCTCCGATCTTCTTCTGCGAAGGAGTCGTTTGCGAGTATCGGGAGAGATGCGTCAGGGGATTTTGCAGATGGAGGAGAGAATATTCTCGGAGCGGAGAGTGAGAATAAGGAGAGGGAAAGAGGTGGGTGAGATAGAGATCCTTTCGAAGACACTTAAAGAAGAAACACACGTGTAAGAAGAGCAAACACCCCGGAGACATTTATTTCCGAGTGGAGTTGGAATTCGGAAAGCTCTTCCTTCCCACGTCCCAGCCCCTCGAGGATACAAGGAAACACACATACTGGATCTGGGAATCGATGCACAGCTACGGCATAAATTTAAGAATCAATAGATTGAGGCGTCACTGGGTAGGCATTGGTTTTAATCATCTATTCATATAAAAATCAATTTCCTTTTCGCTAAAACTAGAGAAAGGCTAGACCGATTTGGCTATGTTTGGTTTTAAAAATATTCGTGGAAGTCCAGGGAAGGTTTAAAAGGTGACAATATTACCGGGTGTTTCTAAATGCATATCGGGGTTTTATCGCTTTATAATATTTATTACATTTAACTTACAGCTATAAATCATACATGAAATGAAAGAGCTTCTCAAACAGTTTTCTATGATAGCCTATAAATGTTCAATGTGTGCTCTATTCGTCACATGGAACACATCAGGACGAAATGCGAGTTCCTCCCAAGCGTCTCTCGAGTAATTGTTGCAACAGATGCTTCAGTCATGTGTCATTCATTCGGAATGGTCAGCTTGCAGTGGAGGCACGGATTTTATTATCACCTGCAGAATCATCACCGAACTTAGTATGGAACATAGGTTACACAATAACTACCATATTTGCAAACTTTAAAACACAAAAACCTTACTATTCATTAGTTCGCTACTAGCGCTTCCTAGCGGATAGTGGCAGAAAAAGTGAGAGCACGTGCACATTGTTGCCGGCAAACAAAACTGTTTGAGTTGCTCTTTCATATAATGTATCATTCATAGCTGTAAGTTTAGTGTAATAAATATTATAAAGCGTGAAAACCCCGATATTCATTTAGAAACACCCTGTATTTTGCAGGGCCCATGAGGCCCTGGAATCGGCCCTGTATCAGATACATGAGATATACGTGTGAAGTTCGTTATTGTTCCATGCAGACCTCTTTCAATTTGCACATTTAAATTAGTGATAATACTCACACATAGTCGAATCATGTACCATTGGAAAGAAAAATAAGTACCTATTTTAATACAAATTCTTATTATTGCAAACGATTTTCGTTTTTCACGTGATTTACGGTGAATTTTGAAAAAATATAAAAATGCTGAAATATTAGGCTTACTGTCCCCTTGGCGACCGTCGCTTCTGTTTGTGTAGTTTGAGATCTCTGTCAAAGTTTAGAATAACTCCTTTTTATAGTCGTTAGAAAGTTCATCTGTCTTTATTATTGATAAATTTAGTGCGCGGAAACTTTCTTTACTCATTAGGCTATTTTCGTTACTAACAGTTTCTTATTTATGCTTAGACAAGATTTTTTATACATTGATAGATGGATAATGGTGATACGAAGTGCACCGGGTCACCTATTTTAAACAAAAATAAAACTTCGTCCCATCAACTTTCCCTCATGCCTCGTTCAGGTTAAAATTGTCCAAGCGATCGTCGTACAATATTTGGCC
This sequence comes from Ischnura elegans, assembly GCF_921293095.1. NCBI lineage: Eukaryota > Metazoa > Arthropoda > Insecta > Odonata > Coenagrionidae > Ischnura > Ischnura elegans. The sequence continues at coordinate 25,628,148 of NC_060253.1, forward strand.
GAACTAGCTGTGTGAATGCATGTCCTGACAATAGGCACTGTAGTTCCGAACGTTGCCACTTCACGATGGTTATGCGCTGGGTGACCGGAAGAGGCAAAGGAGGCCTTGGGAAGAGGAAGCGACAGGAGAAAGACGAAAAGTTCGTCAAGCTCCCATCGCTCTATTTTTTTCATGAATTTGTCTTAGGAAGGAAGAATATGGGCGGAAGAAAAATTATTCGTTGAATACACGTTGAACAAAGTAATATCTTGACCCTGCGTACCTCAACAGCTTTGTTAACCGTCAATTTCTCGTTCACTTTAGATGTCAGTACTAGAGGGCAGCACAGGTTTTAAAAATCGTTGTGTCTATGCACGATAGTTCCAACGATTGCTGGAACAATCGTAATCTGAACGAGGCATTACTTTTTTCTCTTCAGCTATCTCCCAATCTTCTCATCAACAACTTCCCAACAACATTCAATATCACTATTCATTAAAAGTCAACAATGCGTCAATGGCACTTTATCCGCGCGCGGAGCCCATATTCTTACGCCCATATTATTCCTTGCTTGGACAAATCCATGAAAAAAATAGAGCGATGGGAGATTCACTAACTTTTCGTCTTTCTCTTGTAGCGCGCGTCCATGTGAAACGGGCCTATATAAAACGTTTCACGTTCAACCGTACTTATGAAATTGGGGTAGTTTCCTTCATTAAGAAAACGAAATGCATTGATTTCGATCCGTTACCCACCATTAGTGTATTACATAATGTACAAAATATTTGGTTTTAGAAATCCCAGTTCAGACGAATGGCAATGGTCAATTTTAACCTCATTTGAAAAAGGCCAGATTGGCGCCCATGCGATGTCACTCCACGTGACGTCGCAGGGACCTAGATGCTGTACGAGTAGCCAGGAGTTTTACATCGTCTGAGATTACCAATGCATGCATGAGGCACAGAGCTCAGGGAAACATGTCTTAGTAATCACCTATTAAAATTGCCTATGGTCGGAAAGTTTTCTTCGTTTGATAGGGTATTAATAATCCTTATTTAAGCCAATCGCTACCTGCTAGCAGGGTACTCTGCTACCTGCTAGTAGCCTTCATCTTATCAGCGCTCAAAGCATCGCCCCAAGGTCACCTCACACGACGACAGCGGGAACCAGAAAGACGTAACATGGGGTTTTCCCAGCATTCGTACTTAGCCGTCGCATTTTCGCGCTCTTGAAATTTTTCACTTTTCATTTAATCGCGAGAAATAGATATCGTCATTTAAAAATCTAAAAGCGTGAAGTGAGTACTCCAGGAGTAAAAATCTTTCGATTTAGGCAATAAACAAATAATAGGAAACCACCCTATTGTCGGTAGTTCTTGCAGTTGATAGCTTACTCGTTGGCTGACTTTGCCTAAACAGCTGGTGTATGAGAAAAAGAATGTAGAGCACAGGGTCTCCAGGGAACCCAGGTAGAGGAAAGTTGTCTTCCCCAGAATCACACTTCTCTCCTGCCGGATGGTATCTTCCTCTGCGGTTCTTGGTTTATGGGACCACCCGGGGAAGCCGCGCTTGAAGTTCTGGCCACGAAGCACCTCAAAGTTGGGACGGGAATGCCCTCTGAAACCGCCGTCTGTGCTTAGGCTGCGGGAGAGCCGTTATCCCAGGCACTTGGAAGTAATCTCAGTTTTGCTTGTCAAGTTGCCTCTCGGATTTCCAAGTGGAGGGCAAGTCCTTCGTCCTTGGAAACATTTTTTTGGGGGAAAATGCCAGCATTTTGTTTCTTTAATCCATAAAATGTGGCTCTAGGGAATGACATGTCGTTCTTCCATTGAGGAATTGCTGAAATCAGTGCATGACGGGTGTTGTGAAGCCTTGGCTAGTCACGTAGTGCCGCAGGTGGCAGTTTTGTGAGGTCAATGGTCACGTTAAAAAATAAAATTGAGCGTTTCGTGGGAAACGTGCTAGTACTAATTGTGATGTCTCTGTATTTGTTTAGCAGTGGCGCCGACTCCATGGGGACTGAGGGGGCCCGAGCCCCCTCAAAAATTCGTTGTGGGTGTGAGGAAAAATTGTGTCAGGCTTGTCGATTTTCCCCGGAGTGTCCAGATATAGAGATTCGAGTTATCAGGGTTCTAATGTTGATCATATGGCTCTTCTAAAATTCTTAAAAACCTTAAAACTCACTGCTTATAAAATTTCCTGGGACAAGATCCCCGGTTTTGGCCCCCCCAATATTTTTTGTAAGTCGGCATCCCTGATGTTTGGTGATTAATAATTATATGATTATTGAATCTAGTAAAAGAAAGATCTTTTTTCTGGGATGCGTGAAAAATGTTTTTTTTCCATTGCTCATATAAAATTGCAAATTTATGCTCAAAATACGAAGTAAAAACACACAGTGAAATTTTATAAGTTTTACTGATGATACCTAGGCGAGAATGATTACAAAGAAATTAATCTCTTCATCTAAATTCGAAAATTGTTTTCATGTTTGGTGGTTTATAGATTCGTTTGCATATATTTTTGATCTTCGCTTGAGAAAAAGAGGATTTTCCCAGTGGCCCCTGGGAACGTGAACCAAAAATAAATATCTTTAGTAATAGATTTTTTTGTGGAAATAAGATATATTTTTTCTAAGCAAAAGCAAAGCTTTGTCTTCACAACTGAAAGAGCATTGAAGACATTTCACGTGGAATAATCGGCAGTAGTTGAGAATAGCCTAAGTCGAAACCATATAATCATTTCGATTGATGCGAAAGTGTTAAGGCGACCTGATCGGATCGCTTTTCAAAATAGACAACAGAGATAAGGTTGGAGAGACAGAATTTCAAACGAGATGTTTGATGAGAATCAGTAGCGTAGAGAATGGGCAACATATCGGAGACCGAAACGTCACGACCATCATATGCATAGAATTTGCACGGACTCGAACGGGTAAGAAAATTGAAGGTAGCACTTTTTTATCGCTGGAAACATCGCAGGCACCATCCTTAGGCCAATCAGAATGCACGGCCGTTATCAGCTATTGCAACGTGACGCTTGAATTTTAATTGAATGACAATTGTAAGTAGGGAAATAGCGATGGAAAAAGTGGTGATGGGAATGACCGTGTGATTCAGGAAATAATGTGTCAAGCCTTTGGCACCTGAAAACCTATCGCTTGAGCTATCACTCATCTGTCTCACGGATGGGACGGAAAAATTGATCGTTTGATTCACCTTAATCTTGCTTTGATGCAGCTCTCCTCTCATCGCCGGATATTTTATCATTGTCATAATTATTCTGGTTTACAACCTTTATCACTTGCTCTAAGTCACGGATGGCAAGTGAAACAAAACGGAAATGCTTCGTTTCGAACCGGAGGAAAACGAAAATACGAGGCCTAGGTTTAGTTTCGTTCCCGCACGAAGTTATAATCACCAAGGAGTTTAGTTTCGACCTAGGACGAAACTTCACTCCCGGGAACGAAACTAAATTAATCGAAACTCCGCTACTCGTAGTTAAGTTTCGATCCCAGAAGTTGAGTGGAGGGGGATAAGAGGGAATTGTTTCGACCCATTACGTTTGACATACGTGTAGAGAGGTTAAAACGTTGACCTTAAAAATCGAATGGCTAGTTTGCATGGAAAAAATATGAGTGCCCATGCATTTAATGGCGGTAGACCGAACATTGTACTTCATTTGACCAAACTTCGTACTAAGTGGGTGGGTCGAAATGAAACTGTTCGAAGGTGAAGCAAGTGTTGATCTGAGGTTTCCGCGGCGTTTCCTTATATGAGTCTTGGCTTCCGGGCGTTCCTCCGCGTTTAGATGTCCATAAGTGACGACAGTTTCCCCAGCCATCCTGCTGGCGTCTTCCGGTCAGAAGTAGCGATGCATAAAATTTGGCCGTCTTATATAGGTACCTATGGGGATTAGAGGCCGATTTGATTCGTTGGAATTCAGGTGGGCTCTGATTGGTCATTGGAAGACCCTTTTCCATGTGTTGGCTAATGTGTAGCCGTCTTCTCTGTTGCAGTTCTCAGGGTGCTTAGCTATCTCTATAGCTTCTCGGATTAGCCTAGGATAGTAACGGCTTTCATTACGCAAGACTTTAGGCTTATCGAAATCCACAGTGTGGCCAGGTTCCGACCACACGTGCTCCGATACGGCGGAAAGGCGGGATTGTTTCTTCTCCGTGGCACGTTCAAACTAAATAAACTATTAAATTTCACTGGTTTTGACTTTTGTTTGGTTTCTATTTGCCATCCCTGCCCTAAGTATATGATCCGTGGCCTATCTCTGCCATTCCACCTATCCATTGACAATAATATTTATCAGACCATCACTTCAAATTTTGTGGCCGATTTAATTGCCTCATCTTCTGCCAAGGTTTGGAAAAACTCCCGTTGTTCGCTGAGAAAAATCAGACGTTACATTTCATCATCATCACTGGTCAACAATCTATAGATTGGCGAAACGTAGCTCTCCACTCAATTCTTCTGTCGGCTGACTTTTTTCACCCCTACGTATTTCTTCTCTTTCACATCCTTCTTTACACTTTTCATATCTTTCCTTTGAGATCTTCCTTTTCTGTTCTTACCATACTCTTGTCCCTGGACGATTTTCCTCGTCGGGCCATAATCATGCCTCAAAATATGGTCACTAAGGCTATCCCGTCTTCTTGTTAAGGTTTTCATGAGGCTTCTCTTCTCTCCCACTCTTCTTAGAACTTCCTCGTTACTTACTCGATCGATCCATTTGATCCTCATTATTCTTCTGCAACACCACATTTCGAAGGCCTCTATTCTTGCTTTCTCCGCTGCTGTCATTGTCCATGCCTTACTTCCATATAGGATGTATCTTGTATGATGTTGGGCACGATATGGTGGGAGTTTTTAATATTATTAAAATAAGACATTGCAATATTTCCACTGAGTTTTATTATTACACAACGAGTTTCGTCGCTACAAACAACATTATCCAGATGTTTGATAATGTTGTTTGTAACGACGAAACGCGTTGTGTATAATAATAAAACTCAGTGGAAATATTGCAATGTCTTATTTTATTAAAATCTATATAGGAGTATTCCCTAAATGTAGGTTCAAATAAATTTTTTCCTTATTTCCATATTTAAGTTTCCCGCTCTTAGCAGGTCTTCTTAGGATTTTAGCACTCACTCGGTCGATTCATTTGATCTCATTATTCTTATGTGGCGCCACATTCGTGCATGTGATACGCCTGGAAAGTGTTAAATCATGCACAAGAGCAATGCATTGCCAAAAAAGTGTTTTCGTGGAGGAGAACTTGGTGGGGGCGGTAGCGAGCCCCGCCCAGCTTCTCCCCCACCGGTGGTGTGGGTATTGATTTTTTTCGCCGACACCCCCAGATCCCCACGCAGGGACAGAGGGGATGGGGGGTGGTTTTTTTTTGCAGGAAGGGGGTGGTGGAGTTGTTCAGGGGTGGTGGCAATGGGGTGGAACGGGGATGCCGAGGTAAAAACGTGGGGTCTACGAGGCAATAATGAGGACGTTATCAGTACATGTTTTTTGGGGGTTATCTATTCGAATGCTCCTTCGAGGAATGAGAATTTGAGTTCAAAGCCTCCCTTGCTACTAACCTGACAAATTGTATAATTAAATGTAAATAAATTTGTAATACACATATATTTATTAATGAACAAACTAGTTTTGGCGTGGCACGTCATCATCTGGTACATATACTTCTACATCATACCCTGCGAGCCACCTCTAGGGTGTTTGGCAGGGGGTGATCAATCACCAGCATGCAGCATGCAATTGGACTCCCGCATCCACACCACTCGGTTCAAAAAACGTCACGCATACTAACAAATTGTAATACCACATGCTGTTATAAATATAAATAAAATTGAGAAACATGCCATATAGCATACATAAGTTAGTAGACTACACTGCAAGTCTAATCTTCTCTAATATAATCTATTTATGAGTTCTAACGCTGCCGTTATAACCTCTTATTGATCGTGGAAAAAAAGACATTCTGAATCTGTCTGTTCTACAGTCTATCTCTCTTACTTTATTTATATGATCTGATATTCCGTAGTATGTTGGCGTTCGTAAGATATATCTACCTTCGTTAGAAAAGACAACGCTCTTGAATATAAACATCCGCACATGTGCACCGAAGACATGCAAATATACCAGATGCGAGTATACCGGATGATAATATACCACGTCGAAATCTAGGTCGTGCATTATTAAATTTATGTGAAATTACATATTTTTTTTAGATTTCATTATGACAAGTCGAGTCCATGATGTCACGCACGAGATAACGAATTATAACTCAACTTATGCAATATTTTTTACGTTGAAGGCAAAGTTTAATTTCTTTGGCTATGATGGGGTTGTGAGGTGAATTTGACTATCTGTGAAATAGTGCCTATTAGCTCAAATTGACTATTACGCACACTTCTACCAGATTACGCCTGACGAATGTAACTATGTTCCAAGAGAGCTTACGCTATATACTCGCAAACGCCTTCGGGCGGTGGCTTCGATGGTTAATGGAATCTTCTTGGGATTTCTATCGGTTCAGGCTATCCATTATCGCTTGTGTTTCGTCACACGACTGGTTTATCCTCTTCAGGACTGAAGCACACTCTTTCTTTGAATGATTGTCAATGGCACAATCTTCTGGCCTTCGTCAAGTGTTATTCTTTGTATGTTTTCATGTACCCTCTTCTCAATAGCGGTCAAGTTATCGTGTACTACTCTGTTGCATCTTGGTATTATTAAGTAATCTGGGAGCCTCCCTTTCCTTCCAGTACTGCCTTCTTCAGTTCACTGTAAGGCCTACTCCCTTTCATTCTATCTAAAAATCCTATTATCTGCCTTCACCTCCCTCGTTTACCTAACATTATACCCTCTAACACCATTTTTTACGTCTCCTTCCCGCTAAGTACTCCCATCCATACATTCTGTCTCCACCTTATCTCATCTAAAAGTTGCCTCTCCTCACCCTCCATGTCCAGCACTTCGTCCTTTCTCCTCCTCTCTGTTCATTTCGCCTTCTCCATTCTTCTACATACCCGCGTCTCGAATGCGTCTATTAGTAGGTGAACTAATTTAGAAAAACCCAGGTCAACATCTCTCTGCGATTTACCGAGGAACATGTTTTGATATTAGAGAAGAATCAGCGTTTGATCGTCTTGGAGAATGAAATTTTAATGAGCCAAACGTCACTATGCTTAAGCAGTAAAGCAATCAAATATAATTATACCAGTCCAGGCATTAGCACCAAAGGATTTCTTTCAAGTTGTGGGTAGAAATAATCAAAAAGTGTGATTTCCGTTTTAAAATTTTAAACACCACCCGGACAGTTGCGTAGACAGGGGGCGGGTCCGGGGGGTCTAGACCCTTCCCCGAAACATAAAAACACAATTAATTTCCGTCATAAAAGAAAAAAAAATGTTGAAAATTCATGAATGTACACAATATTTATTTGCGAAATGAAGTTTTTTCGATTATGAAGTGTTAAAATTAGTTAAAAACCCATTACTTATTACCGTCTTTTTCATAAATTTCCCCCCCTGATTTTGGACCCCCCTCCCGACCGAAATCGCTGGCAACGCCACTGTACCCGGGATTTCAACTTGTCATATTCAGGTGAACTTTTTGAGCATTACGTGTTTAAACGGTGGTCGTGATTAATATTTTAAAGGGTAATTTGCAACTTTTCTTTTCTTCCACTATGAAAAGAAGTCCTCGTAATTATCCTGAAATTATTCGATTTTTTGTAAGTTGTAGATATTATTATTCTTGCTGGAATTATTTTATTATTAAATTAAAAATTTTCTAATGGCATTTTTCATGCTTGATGTGGTAGAAATGCGATATATCCCCGGTAAAATATAAACAACGAATTATAATTTCCTCACTTTAATGTATAACTCCACTACTGTTGACTATTTAAATATGAATGTTGTTGAATTTATCATGCTGCGTATAATTTACCCATTGTTTGTTGATGTGTTGTTAATATTTTATTCATAATGAAATATAAAAAAATTGGCCGCAAATTTAGTTGTATTCTTAGTAAAATATAAACAACAAATAGTAATTTCCACATTTTATTATATAACTCCGCTACTGTTGATTATTCCATCATGAACACATATTTTATGGTAAAATAATTTTCCTCGATGATTCAATTGCATATATTTTCTTTTTTAACTTCCCTGCTTTATTCAATAAGCGTCAAATCAGTCATAAAATCTAAATTTTGCGTGGGAGAACGCGGTAGTCGGTTAGACTCTTGGAAATGCGTTTGACAATTTCCTCGTCTGCAGTTTTTAGAGCGTTTTATTGTTCACAGCGTGCAGTAGCCCCTCTATTTCTGCTTGAATTTCTATCTCAAACTCCTTTTTCTGCCTTGAAAATTATTTTCATTTCGCGCATGCATTGTTAGACTCGTTTTTTAAATAAAATTCGGCGTAGCGAAAATATAATTTTCGTATTTCTCGTAAGTTCTCGTAATCTAGAATTACTCGTCGTTCCCTCGTTAATTGTTAATCGCGGAACCCCGTATAATGTATGCTTATGTATTATGCGTGTCCGCTTGGAGAATAATTTTAATTCCTCCCAACATCTGATGGAGCGGAGAAATTAATGCATCGCATACAACTGCGCGTTTCGTCATTAATGCAAATGTGATGCGAGCCCCGTATCCTCCGTCGTATTCCGTAGCGTTTTGGATTAGTTGGCCCCGTTTTTGCTCATGGAATGCTAATTAGGATATATACGTGCTGTATTTCCTGGAACATACGAATTGTTGTAACACGTAGTGCGTTCCCTTCACATGCTATCACGTCTGCATTGCACGCCTTACGAGTAGATGTGTGCGTGGGGAATGAAAAATGTCGCTTGAGATCTCAGGGCGACTTTATGAATGCGGAATTAGGTATCAAGTTGCTTTGTGTCTCATAAAGTCACCTTTATAATAGGGGCTATACGAAATTAAGAGCATTCATGGCCCCATCTTGACCTGTCACATTCTGTCATTATACACGCTTTTTATTATTTTGCTTCGTCTATTTTGTTTCCACTGTCGGATCCCGGTATAGGGACAAAGGGGGGGGGGCGAGGCTAAGATTACGATTCTATCCAGCGTAAATTGTATACTCAAAGGGGGCCAAAGAAATTGGTGAGTGATGATTTTCACGCAATATCCAAAAGAACCAAAAAAAGATCCAAATCTAATCAGCTTAATTTTCCGAGTGAAGAAAATTGTGTATTTTTTACTTTTAACTGAATTATTTTTTTACTTTTAACTTAATTTCATACTGTTTTTAGAGATTTCGTGTTTTTATCGCATTTAATTTTTTTAGCATTTTAACCATCCAATCGATTCGATCAGAGTTGCTCTAGAAATTTCATCAGATAAGATCCTAACTAACGCCCTCGATTCAGAAAATTTTAAAACTATTTTTATATCAGTTAATTCATTAAGGCACAGTGGAACAAAGTTTCAAAGGTTTGATTGTTGAACATTGTGTTGAGAGAGGGGCTAAGGGAAATTATAATTCCACAAGGGACCAAAGAACAATGCGAAATAGTGGGTATTTGGTATCATTCGTACTCATTACATGCGGGGAAATTAACATTGGCGATCATAAGAAAGTCCATTGGCCCGTGAACTCACCGCGTCATGACAGGATTTCGTTTCATGTGTGATCGTTTTAAGTGAGTTTTACTGTATTTCTACCCACATCGGAAGGAGCCCTATCACCTTTGAAGAAGCGACCGGAAGGGGTCGCGAAACGTCGGGAGATAACCTGAACTACGCGGCAATACCTGAAAACGTTTATTTTATCATAAAGTGAATTCGGAATCAAGCGAATCGATTATTAGCACTTTCGGAAAGTCTTCTTCTAAATTCTTTTATAAGGTTTCTCCTGTCTTTCATTCTTCTATTTAACTTTTTGTGGAAAATTACGGGAGGTTTTTATTCATATGTTGGGCTTCCAACTGATAAAGCAACGATTCATGTCCTCCACAGCTCTACCCTACATGGATTGAGGATCTTTCTTTCACAGAGGACACACGTTTTACCGCGTGCTGGACCAATTTGCGCATCTCTTCTTTTATCTTTTCAATTTCGTATCGTCCGTCATCCCCTGACGATATTATTTCAGGTCAGTAGATCCTCCTACTTCAGCATTTACGTCCCACCGTTTGTCCATTAAGACTTTGTTTTACACTACCTTCATTGATAAATGGTTGAGTCTCTGCCGAGTGATTTAAGTGTACAGGGGTTAGCGGCGTTAATAACTTCAATGTAATGGTAATGTTATTATTATAGTATTCTAACGATTAAGGTAGGTTTCCATAGAGTACTAAAGAAGTGATCTGGGAGCCTCCCTTTCCTTCCAGCGCTGCCTTCTTCAATTCACTGTAAGGCCTACTCCCCTTCAATCTATCCAAAAATCCTATTCTTTTACATTCCCTCCCTCGTTTCCCCAACATTCTACCCTCTAAAACCATTTTCAACATCCCCTCCCCTCTAAGTATTCGCTCCATCCATACATTCTGTCTCCTCCGTACCTCATCTAAAAGCTGCCTCTCCTCGCCAAATATATCCAGCCCTTCGTCGTTCCTTTTCCATTTCACCTTCTCCATTCTTCTCCTTAATGATAATATAATAATATTAATTAATAATATTACTATAATTATGTTATTAACCTCCGATAAGTTATTAACCTAATACTAATTAGGTTAATAACTTAACGGAGTCACCCGCATTTGCACAAACTGTGCCAAAAATTCACAGAAAAATCGAGGCGACACTCACCTCTGGAAATTTAAGGACTCTACCGGACAAGGTCGTATATGACTGCTGAGCGTGCGATGCCACAATCAGTATTAAATCGTAAACATAGCGCCACAGCCGAGGAGCAAAGCCCGAACTTTGAACACATTGTGGTGTTCGCTCGTGACTAATTTAAGTATACCGGGACTTGCCACGGTGATAACTTTTACGGGAGTCATCCGCAATTCGTCAAATTGTGCGAAAAATCCACAGAGGAAAAAATCATTCGCCTTGACCGGGGTTCGAAACCGTACTTGGGAGATCCGGGTTCTGATCGGGTCAAGGCGAGTGATTTTTTTTCTACTGTGTGCGTCAAAAGGTATTTTCAATAATTCGTAGATATTTTCAGTCTTCTACAATTTCTTCAATTATATTTTTCATTTCTTTGCCGTTGCCATTAATGGCGTCAAAAGATTTCTTTGTATTGTAAGAGGTTTATGAGTTCATCTCCGCTCCTGTATGTCGTACAAATCCACGACAGCGTGTCACTAGATGCTCATGCGACTATTTCTGATTTTTTCAATCATCTTGCACTTACCGTAATTCGATTACGTCGGTGTTAAATGCAGACGCAGCATTCTTTGTCTTATGCTGTTCATCCAATTTCATGGGTTCAGAGTTTTGGCGCTGTCTCTCTTAGTGGGTATTTGGTGTTCTTTTTTTATTTTTCTCTATCATGCAGCCTGGAGAATTTCATAAAGCCCTTCTATTTCCGGCTTCTTATCGTGCAGCTCCGCAAAGAGGTATTCGCGTCAATGGATTACGCAATTTATGTGTGGAACCATAATTGATTCTTATAGGACATATTTTTTATCATAATTTCTTTTTATCTATCAATAATTAATTATTTGTAATATTTTCTCTATCATGCACCCAGGAGAATTTCATAAACATCTTGTATTTCCCTGTTCTCATCGTGCTACTCAGCTAAAAAGTGATTTGCGTCAATTGGAAATAGAATGGGAAACAATTACGTGATGATTGGAACCATAATTGATCACTATAGGATATATTTTGATCATCATCTCTAAATTGGGGCGTATATTCACCTCAAAGGAAACGAACGGGACTGTTTTGAGAAAACGAGTGGGATTTTCTGTTTCTTTTTAATTGGCGGAATTATACGTGCGTTGAATCACATCAGTCATGCCATCTCAGCTCATCAATACCGTAGAAGCATGAATGTAGGCACATTTTACAAATTTTAGTTTGTTTCACAAGGGAAGGGACCCAATTTTCATTACTACATCCTTTTCATACCTTGAAATATGGTAGAAAAGGAACTTTTCCAGAGCTGTTTTCCTGGCTCCAGCGTATAATAGGTCCTAGTTTTCGAGATATCGTCGGCAGAAAACACAGGATAAAACTAGATGTGGGAGGATGGGGAGGTATGTAGGGCCGGTGCACTGAAGCCGACTAACTGCAGTGAACGTTGCCTTGGGTTTTTCAATCTGAGGAAGACCCAACCCCTCCCCTTCCGCCCTCTCAATCTCCCCCTACCTCCACTGCCCCCCCACTCCTTCTGGTTTATGTGTCAGGTATTTTAGATGATGCACCAAATTACCCCTCGCCTGAGGATGACGCGAAGCGTCCAAACCATCGTAATGTACTAATAAAACTATTCAGTGGAAAAACAAAGTTTAATTTTTCATTCAAAACAAGACTTTAACAAATGCCGTATTTCGATGTTATCTCTTAGTCTTCCGTGGTTCTTAATTAGATGACCTCTTCATCTTCATTAGATATAATCCTCTCCATCTTTCGGGTTCTCGCCCCGTTATTTGTCACAGGGTGACAGCAGTTTCGCCGTGATTCCACCAGGGGTCTTCGACCTGAATCCCGGAAAACTGTTGTCACCCCAAGGCAAATAATGCGGCAAGAACCTTTAAGATGGAGAGATTGTTAATGCCGTGATTTCGTTTGAGAATTTGCTGTTTACATGTTTACAATGAAGAAGTAACGGTGGCATTTTCATTTTATAAATCAGAGGCGATGTAAGGAATAGAATACTTGATTAAATACGTACACTGTATGAGACTAAGTCCTAAAATTGTCAAACCAAGATGGCGGAATTCTGACCTCGCTTAAAACTCGAATACAACGCTTTCTGATATTTACAAACCTCTTTGGGCCGCCGAGAGTTGCCCGATGACAGGCAGAAAGGGTTGGGGGCAAGGTTGCCAGGTAAGAAAAGGAAAATCCCACCTCACATGCAATCAAAAGCCTTGCCTTAAGAAAGGAGATGGAAGGGACGTCGATAGTGAAGGACCCAAAGGAGGAATCCCTTGTTTTGGTAATTCGAAGAAAGGGCTTATTTTGGCAGTTCTGGCTTGTTTCGGTGCTTCATATGCATGTGACAACGTTGCATGACTAGGCGAGGGTGTGACGTGCGTTTGGGGGACAGCAATTGGCTGCAAACCGTGCTGGTGCAGGGCTTGTACGCGCCTCCTTTTGAACTGTCAACGGACAACTCGTCGGCTAAACTGTAACGCTCTCCGTCCGATTCCTCCGAACTCGAGCGCGCCTGCCATCTGTCGGGATGCTCAGAAGTTACACTAAAAAACCCTCTCATTTCGATTCTCCATGTTTCACTAAGGCCTCGTTCAGATTACGATTGTTCCAACAATCGTTGGAACAATCGTGCATTCACACGACGATGGTTAAAACCTGTGCTGCCCTCCAGTGCTGAAATCTCAAGAGAACGAGAAAGTGAGGGTTAGCAAAGCTGTTGAGGTAAGCAGGGTCAAGATATTACTTTGTTCAACGTGTATTCAACGAATAATTTTTCACCCGCCTGTATTCTTCCTAGATTGGGCAAATGTATGAAAAAATATAGAGCGATAGGAGCTTCACGCATCCTTCTCTTGTCGCTTCCTTTTCCGGTTTCGCAGCGCCTAACCATCATTAAGTGGCAAGGTTGGGAACTACGTGAACTATTGTCCGGACTTGCATCACTCAACTAGTTCTGTCAACCATCGTTAGGATGATCGCTGGGACAATCGTAATCTTAATGGGGTATAAGTTACATCCTGTGTTCATCTCTAGGCTGCGGGTATCTAGTCATGAATATCAATTTGATAGTGTATTGAAAATTTTCTAGTCAGGGTAATTATTGGCTATGAGAAAATAAGGTTTACAGTGAATGATGAGTTTTAGGATATATTTTGTAGAATCTTTTTATACCCATTTAAGAACTGTTTTGTTCTTTTCTGCACGTCGAACACTTTTATTGATGGAAAATACCGAAAAAAAACTTCAAATATCCTTTTTCACTGCAAAATAACCAATATTAATTACAGATTTGGTTAAACTGTATGATTACTATGATGGAGAAAGAGAACATTTTTGAAAACATGATAATGTCAGCTGATAGGTGAATAAATGTTTGATATAGGTGATTTTTGATATGAAATAGGTGATTTTACACCAAGGGCAAGAAAAGTAAAATACGACGACATTTGGAGAAAAATTTAGAAAAACGCACTTATTTCAAGCTATATCCCATTCCATTGAAGTTATCAAGCAAAATATAAATATAAATTTTTGCATGAATATTTTGTGAGAATACTCGAAGCAACATTAACCCTCTTCGCCTCCAAAACCAAAAAAACTCTGTAGTTAGTAAATATGCCTTTATGGTTCCAATGTAGAAAATCTGGCCCGAATTTGGGAAATCCGGGTTCGAAAACCGGTCAAGGTAAATGTTTGCTTCTCTGTGGAATTTCAACATTGATAGCTGTTCCGTTAAATTCGCGGCAGTGCTCAACTGAGGTTAAACACGTGCCTCTTTGACGCACATTTCTTCCATCAGGATCCCATTTGCTTTGATCATTCGGTCGAATCGATTGGGCGTGGGCGAAGGAATCAAATCGAATTAATTGGATCCGCGGAGGAGACATCTCAAACGGTGGCCCTGCCCTTAAGGAATCCGTTTGTATACATCTGCATCCAAATAAAATTTCCGCCCTTTCACCGAATTCTAGTGGTGTACGTGGGGTTTTGCCGGTTTCACTCACGTCTGGGACGAATGTCGGACCGTAGGAAAAAAGTTCCAGAGAAATATTACTTACAGTTATGTTTTCTTTTTTTATGTAATTAATGTTTTCACGTACAGCCGTGACGCCAATTTATAGTGATGAGTTTTAACAATAACATAAATTAGACATAAAAGATACAGTGTCCGGCGTGATACGGTGGAAATCTTTGATATTCAGCTTATTAAAAACACTTGTCTGTTTCTTACTCTTTTATTTTCACCGACCATGGTTTCGGCAACTTGTGCCAATATCAAGGCTAATGGTACCTTCATAATAGCACAAGTTGCCGAAACCATGGTCGGTGAAAATAAAAGAGTGTGGAAACAGACAAGTGTTTTTAATAAGCTGAATGAATTAGACATTATACAATAGCAATATAAAAACTTACAAAGAAATAACCAGTAGAGAAAGGAAAACATCCAATTGGCAGGCAGATGGGACAAAGCTTCTGCGGTGAATTCCTTGCATGACATGTAAAAAGGATTGATGGAAGGAGGGAGCGAATTTAGAAGGCTGCTGCATGCTCACTAACAAATGTAAACTTGAAATATCACTTTGACAAGCCTTAATGAGGAAATTTCCTTAATGAATTAGACATTATACAATAGCAATATAAAAACTAACAAATGTTCATGCTTTATTTATGTCTAATGCCATAGAATACTATGTAAATATCCATTGCATACGTATTGGCAGCATTGGAAATAAAGTATTTATTCTGCTACTTGGGCTAACATTTGGTGGAAAATTCAACAGCAGTAAGGCTTGGCTATTGGCATTAATCACGTTTGGATCCAAGTACTTGCAGTCACGGTCATTTGAGAATGCCAACTTATCATCCTCCAGATCATCTAAAGATTTGGTCCACAAGGCTTCACGATATGTGGAAGTGAGTGTTCATGTTCTCAATTTGGTTAACTTTGTTATATTCCTGTGGAAAGGGCTGTAACCGACTTGGGTTACAGGCTTCTTGGTCTCAGAATTGTTCCTATTGAACCAGGCAGAAGACGAACAATTGGTTATTCTTACATGGCTAGAGAGCTGTTAAGGCATGGATTTGCAGAACTACTCGCCTTCATTCTTCCACTTGTTATTCCATTTACCATTATTTGAAAAGGAAGATCGGCAGTTTGTTTTTTACCAAAGAACCTGTGGAAGGCATGAATGCTTGCCTTGATAAGAACACTCTTTGCTCATTGCTCATTCATCTTGCACCATCACTATCGTAATTTTCCCCCTTTTCCTCACACCTCCCGATGAAATTTACTATTCTTTGTTATTTATTTTTAAATACTGTTGAATATTTTTTGTTCATTATTGGCTACGTTTCTTAATATTATTAAATTGTTTCTCCTGTTATTGTAGTCCTCTGTAATTGGCCTCGTGCCGTTTTTGGACTGGATTAAATAAATAAATAAATTGTGTGAAGAGCCTCCTATATTGCCGTATATTGACCGAAATTGACCGAATTCTACCCTTTAAAAAATTACCCAAGAAAATACTTTCTTACCCCTCGTGAAATCCCTTTCTGTTGTATTCAATTTGAGGTTCGTCTCCTAGTACCTATTATCTTCATGGTGAATTGGAGTCATTTCTTTATCCATCGGAGATGTAAGTATTTCTGTTACAGCATTTTTATTTGTTTGGCTTCCTGAAGGCTTTCGTGGGTTGTTGTGAGTGGGGATGATGCTCTAGCGTGCTTTGCGCCTTGTCTGTCGTATTTCATCGTTACTTCTTCGTTACCTTCCACCACCGAGATGATATTCTGAAGGGGAATGGTCCTGATAAGGACCTGTAATCAAGCACCGGATGAGAAATCATAACCGGCTATTCTCGCAATAATACCCTCTGTCGCTGGACCTTCGGATAAGATCTCACGCGTTCGAATCTATTGTGATATACGAGAGTGGAGAATCAGCTGAGCTTTCTAAACGGATTACCTTCTAGAACAGGGGTCTCCAATTTACTAGGCCACGAGGGCCACATTCCAAGTTCCGAATCGCCCCGCGGGCCGGATAGCAAATTTGCCGATGACTGAAGTTTTCGATTGTAACGTCTACTGAAGTATACGGTGGCGTATTTCTTATTTACGAACAATTGAAGGCGACTTTGACGTGTAGTACAGCGCTGCAATGCTGCTAGCGGCGTCTCACAGAGTTATACGAGCGAGAATCGCGCGCTACTTGAAACGAGTGTGCGGGCCGGATGAAAACCCTCCTCGGGCCGGATCCGGCCCGCGGGCCGTAGTTTGGAGACCCCTGTTCTAGAAGAACGTGTGGACCTTATATCTGTTAATAAACATTTAATATCTCACGTTAAATTATTCGTGAAAAAAATTAATCACAGTTCAATCCGGTTGACCATCCCGTACTTATTAAAGCCCTTTATTGTGCGTGGGAAAGACGAATTTCTGTGTTCATTCATTATTACTATACTATTATTTGGTCCTGTCGGACCTAAAAACTTAGTTAAGGTTCTAAGATTATGTTCTCTGTGTCTCACTGAAATATAACTGTTTTTAATTGCTCAATCTATCTAAACCCAGCACGTATCCTCTCGAGTCTTTTGCGGCTCCCAATGTAATTCGTACAAAAGCTTTGTAACGTTCTCTCTTCGCACGGAGCAGTTTTTGACGAATCGCAGAGCTTTCCAGGTCCGATATTACGGTAGATTTGTTGGGTTCCATTCGACCCTACCTTGACTGGGTGACTGCCTTTATTAATTATTGATTTTCATTAATTTACCCGATGGCAGTTAATACTCACGGGAAGGGAAACGAAGATCGTGCTTCCTATATCCCCTGGTGGACCACAGTCAAGGTCTTAAGTCCCATTAATGCCAAGCAAGTCCGCTTTAGCATCCACCGCCTGGCTCTAACCCGCACGACGTGCATAAACTAAAATGGACAAAACTAAAGGTGTTCCCAAATAATATTTTGGAGGCGAAATTTTGGAATTACGTTGAACAGATATAGTGTTTTTTTTACGTGCTGATCCTATATTTCAGAACGTGTTTCGTTTTTGGTCCGAAATCACATGAAAACATTGAAATATTAACACGCAATATCTCTCCAGAACCGGTCGTTTTTTGTGATAGATTACTTGCTTAATACTTATGCTAACATCTTGAAATTTTCAGGGAAAATGTGTACCTTGATAAATATGTTCCTTTATCTCAAATTTTCTCTCAGATTATTGTTTTGTAACAGTAAAGTATATATATACTGCATAAGTGTAAATACTCACACATGTAGCTTATAAAAATTGATTATACCTATAGACTTTTATCACTAAGTGGATATTCATTGCCCAAATTACAATATACAGGCATCCCCCGAGTTACGTATGTCTCGACTTACTTAAATCCGTACTTACGTAAGCGATAACCGTATTTCAAATGATTACGTTAATTTTCGAATGCGAGCGCGAAGAAGTAGATATTCGCTCGTACAACCTATGGTAGAAAAAATATCGAATAGTTATAGAGTTTTTTACGTGCTAAAAATAACAAAGTGACCCATTTTTGTCATTCCTCGAAGGAAATTTCATTAATTTCTGTAGAAAAATCGCTTATAAATCCCAAGTCAGCAATCAACGTGAAAATTTGCAGTTCTAGCGATGGATGTGGTGGCGTATGTGGTTGCGCTCATTCCTGTACGATACAACTTGTTATACAGCAATATCTGAAGCGCCAACGCAAAGGTTCGACTTACGTAAATTTCGACTTACGCATAGTCTGCCGGAACGCATCTCTTACGTAACTCGGGGGATGCCTGTAATATAAAATTGCTATACAACAAGGTAAAGTGCGCAATTTGGTTAAATATTAATGTCATAGATATTTAAAATATAAGTCCTCCTGGGCGAATTTCAATACTGTGACGTAAATTTTAAAGGTGTTAGACGTCACTGAACAGTCAAAATGCGACCTTTCGTAAGGAAAATTTGCCTTCTCTTTAATATATGGTCTCCCTTATTTTCCCTGAAAATTTCAAGGTGATAGCATTAAATTTGAACAAATAATCCCCTAGTATAGAAGACCGATAGTATAGGAGGTTATGCATCCTCTTGAGGCTATCCCGACCACGTCATCATTCACTCCGTGGCAACTCTTACACGTCCCTTTCTCTGACCAAAATAACAGGGAGCTCTGCGAAGCGTGAGTCCAATGCATATGTAATGAGACAAAGGACTCTGTAGCCAGATCCCAAATGTTAAGCGAGGTGTGTTTCCCTCTATGACGTATGTCCTTGCTCCTCAATTTGTAGGGAGGGAGAGTTGACGCGTTTGACCTTTCATAAATGAAGTGCCGCAGTCGCGGCTGCTTTTTTCCTCGTCTCGGCAAGGGATCACGCCACGCCCGTTTTTCTTCTTGTCTGCCTGCCGTCGGTGGCATTCGTAGTGGGTAACTCGCTCTTTTTGGAAGGGATCATGGACCACAAGATTTACAGTGACATACTGAAGCAAGATTGTTGGTTAGTACTGATTAAACGGGGGTGAGAAAAATATTTATATTTGAACAGGACAATAGGGTTGTTTTCTTCATCAAAGAAAACGAAAGGCATCGATTGCGATTCGTTACCCGCCATTGGTGTATACATATTATACTAATAATTTGGTTTTAGAAATCTCAGTTTAGACGAATGCTAATAGTAATTTTTGCCTCATTTGAAAAACGCCAGATTGGCGGCCATGCGATGCCACTCCACGTGACGTCACAGGGACCTAGATGCTATACGATTAGTCGGGAGTTTTCCATGGTCTGAGATTACCAATGCATGTATGAGGCACAGAGCTCAGGGAAACATGTCTTAATTGTCACCTATTAAAATTGCCTATTGTAGGAAAGTTTCCTTCGTTTGATAGGGTATTAATAATCCTTATTTAAGCCAAGCGCTACCTGCTAGTAGGGTACTCTGCTGCCTGCTAGCAGCATGCATCGTAGCGGGGTAGCGGCGCTCATAGCCTCGCAACAAGGTATTCTCACACAGCGGCAGCCGGAACCAGAATGACTCGACACGGGCTTTTCCCAGCATTCATACTTAGCCGTCGCGTTTTCGCGCGCTTGAATTTTTTAACTTTTCATTTAATCGCGAAAAAAAGATTTAAAAATCTAAAATTGTGAAATACGTACTCCAGGAGTAATTATCTTTCGATTTAGGCAATTAAAAAATAATAGGAAACCACCCTACTATCCAAAAACAATTCACAAACCTTTTCTTAACTGTGTGGTATTCCATTAAAAGGTCTCTTTGTATGTTAACTGTTACTTATATTTCTGCTTTTTTTGTTTTCTGGGTCGCTTTATGTAAAAAAAGCAGTGGTATAATAAGTAATAGTTAACTAACGCAGAAACCTTAATTAACCAAAACGCGCGGCTAAGAGTACAAAGCTGTGGATCGTGTATAACACATCCAAACAGTTGAAAACCCCTCCACAATCACTAGACCGGAGTCAGATAGCGCATCTGTGGTGTATTCTGGACACAAAAATTAAGGAAAGGCATATATCAAACAAGAATGACGTCAAGACTGCTTTGCTAGAAGAGTGGAACAAGTTAACCTCGATTGTCACGTCAAAATTCGTCCATTCAATCCCAAAAAGCATTAATACAGTCCTGTAAGCCAAAGCGAATGCCACAAAATACTGAAATTTACGTTCTTTGTTCCTTATGACTTCATTAAATACTTCAGGTGTCGTAATAGCGTTTGTGCGACACGGTTGAAGTGATTTTTTTTGTTTCAAGTTTTTAAAGTTTATTTTTTGTTGCTGTTGCTTCAGTTTATGCGTGAATAAAGAGAGTAAAGAACAAACTGACAATCATTTCAAGCAAGAAACAAACGCTCAAAAAGGGAAAATGGAAATTTTAGGCAGGAACAAGAGCTGTCCGAATACTTCTTGCACTCACTGCATTTACTGCAGGGCCCTGGAAAATCAAGAATTCGTCAAGGGTATTGTGGGCAGATTTTTGAATGTTAAAGCGAAAGTGGGGTGGTAGTTTAGTCGTCAGGCCACGCAGCCAACATTTGGTATCCAGCGTAGAAAGACTGAATCTGTGAACTTAATAAAATATAGTACAAAGCTGCGCCATTGCTAAAACTGTTACGACGGAATAGATAATCAATAGCTAATAATAAATAACCTTAAATAGCACTTAGCGTATTTACTGACTGATGTATCCATTTAATTATGAAATTCCCATGCAGCTAAAATTACGTGCAACTCAAGTACTAATTGCAGTAGGATTGTACCTCGTGAGGATTGGTCGATACTTATATGGTAATTTTACATTAAAATATTCAAACAGTCTGTGATTGAACCCTTAGGTTTATTTGGTTAGGTGGAGGTAGAGCTCTCTCTAGGCCTCATTCAGGGTAGAGGGTCATCTCGAACTTCGAGGGTTTTCGTTCTAATATCGAACATTTTAAATAATAAAATAAAATTCTTGAGGAGACTATGTTTGGTTCCTGTTTCCCAGTACTTTAAATATAATCCCAGTCCTGAATATGACAATTTGTTCGTGGAAAAATTGGCACGGTATTTATGTAAAATTCTATTGATCAAACCCGAAAGGATATTTTAAACATAACTATTAAGGTTATTGGTCAAGAAATACTTTTAAATTTAATGCTAAATATTGTTGGCTTTCTCAGTTGAAAGCAGAACTTTTAAATCGCAGTCCCATAAATATGGAATAAAATTTTTGCTATGGTCAGGTTTTTTGTTTTGGTGGTAAGATAGCCTAATAGGGTATTTCCTTCATCAAAGAAAACGAAAGTCATTGATTGCGATTCGTTATCCACCATTAGTGCATTCATAATATACAAATTATTTGGTTTTAGAAATCCCAGTTTAGACGAATGGCAATGGTCAATTTTATCCTCATTTGAAAAAGGCCACATTTGCGCCCATGCGATGCCCTCCACGTGACGTCACAGGGACCTAGTTTCTATACGAGTAGATAGGAGTTTTACATCGTCTGAGATTACCAATGCATGCATGAGGCACAGAGCTCAGGGAAACATGTCTTAGTAATCACCTATTAAAACTGGCTAAGGTCGGAAAGTTTTCTGTGTTTGATAAGGTATTAATAATCCTTATTTAAGCCAAGCGCTAACTGCTAGCATGGTACTCTGCTACCTGCTAGCATCCTGCGTCATATCAGCGCTCAAAGCCTCGCCCCAAGTCCACCTAACTTGCGGCAGCAGGAACCAGAACGACGTCACACGGAGTTATCCCGGCATTCATACTTAGTCGTCGCGTTTTCGCGCGCTTGAAAATTTTCACTTTTCATTCAATCGCGATAAATAGATATCGTCATTTAAAAATCTAAAAGAATGAAATACGCACTCCAGGAGTAATAATCTTTCAATTCAGGCAATAAAAAAATAATAGTAAACCACCCTATTGAGGTAGGCTATATAGAACCACACTATGAAAGGAAGTTGTTACCTGGGATTTGGTCATAAAAAGGCTTGTGTTTCAATTCCATCCCTCTGTAGCTGATCATTTTCCATGCCTCAGAGATAATCCCTGGTATACTCTGGCGTTATGACTTGATGAGAATGAGTGAGCCATAAAATGCTCCCTCAACTTTCTTGGCGGAATGTGCTTAAGGTTGAAGGGCTTTCAATCTTCAACGGCTTCATGGCTTAAAGAACTTAAAACGCCGCCAGTCAAGAATTTTAGTGTGGGAAATGGAGTTCATTCAATGAGAAATCAGGTAAACGTGCTTCCCCACTTTCTTATGGAGATCGTTGAGACAGAAGGAGCAATGTTAAAACAGAGAGAGCTGTTTTAAAAGTTTATGGAGCAAGAGTTATCGAGATTTCATTATCTTTCCTTGATGTTAGTTGGGTTATTTTCGGCCATTAAGGCTCAAATGTTTTCTCGTGAGTTCTTCCTTTAACAACCTCAAAAGTAAATTTTGGAAAATCAGATAACTCCTCTTATTTCATCGTATCCTTTTATTATTCACCTTTTCCTGAATCTTGTTAGTTGTTTTTTACTATTATGTGATGGGGAATCTCTCTCCTGTCATTGTCTTTCTCACAAGCAATTTTGATACCTACTCATTTACGTCATTTTATTGAATTTGCATCCTTATTTTATTATAATAAATTAAATATGATTAAAAAACGATACAGCCGCTCTTGATTTATAAATGGTGTAACTAAACTGCAAGTTCATTGATTGTTAGGCGGTACGAAGTACTCCGGATCAGCTATTAATTTTGTAAAACTATGTCTCAATATGTCAATGGTCAACTTGGAACATGCTCAGACTGATGTTGTTCTCCAATTCTGCCTATCAGGCTTATATATTAAGTCACCGTGTTTCTAATTAAGCATTTTAAATAGTTTTAATTACTTCAATTTCATCTTCATATTTTGAGGTTTGCATTAAATTAGCATGTAGTCATCGGTTAATTTTATTTTCTGTGCCATATCTATATCGCCCTGTCGGCATAAAACCCAGTAGCAATGTGGCTGAGGAAATTCACCCTAAGAATAAATAAAGATGAGCATAAACTTTTTAGCATGAGTAAGCACGTACCGGAAAGAATAGAAATAGAATCCAGCTATGGTATGGAAAAGTCTGTCGCCAAAATTAATCCCTTCG
The DNA here is from genome assembly GCF_921293095.1 of Ischnura elegans. Classification (NCBI taxonomy): domain Eukaryota; kingdom Metazoa; phylum Arthropoda; class Insecta; order Odonata; family Coenagrionidae; genus Ischnura; species Ischnura elegans. The sequence continues at coordinate 25,651,617 of NC_060253.1, forward strand.
TTCATTTGGAAAGGAATTCTTTCGTTACATAAGACAACTGTTTCCCTTTACTAATCATTATCATAATGCTAAGATTGGTTTAACGCAGATCTCCGATAAAATCTCCCTGCTCTCTTCTCCATCTTTTCTCACATGCGTATTTCTTCTCTTTCTCATCCTCCTTCATCTGTTTCTTTTATATTTTATTCGAGGTCTTTCTTTTCCGTCTTTGCCATCCACTTTTCCGTAGATGATTGTCTACATCTGGTCATTATGCCTCCAAATATTGGCGATAAGGTTTCTTCATTTCCTGCTTAATATTTTCACGAGTCTTCTCGTCTACAGCGGATGCGTTGTAGTATGCTAATATAGATATCGATGAAATTTTAAGGATGTATAATACTAATGCGTGATATAATAAATCGGCAAAACAGCTAAGGAGCGAGAGGAATAGTAACACGAGACAAAATAATTACGGAAGATGTTTAAGAATGCGGTAAACACAGGTGGAAAACGAGGGGAAAAAAGCTCGTGCTCATTAATTATACCTTGGTCAATAATGAACCGGACGGAATGTGCGAAAAGTTTTTTTTCTCCCATTAATATTCAGGAGGAAAGGAGGACATTAGGAGGAAAGGAGAAAGGAAATGAACATTTAAGGCTCGGTGCAGATCTGTGAAGCCACCGGAGAAACTTACTGGATGTGGATAAAAAAAACTCTCTGTTACTCCTCCACCGTTGGTCTAGACTTTTTACCACTCCGCCTCTCTTTCTGGAGCACCTGAGTCCATGGTGGTGACATCTCACCTTTTACTGGAACAGGAAATTAATCCGGTGCGGACTAGAAGAGAAAAGGAAAGGAGGCAGGGTAGAAGAATTAAGCGAGAGATGGAGTGAGGGAAAATCCTCGCGATTATCAGGAATGCGTGAGATCTCGTAATTTCCGAGATCCGAGAGCCGTGCTCTGAAATAATTAAGAGAAAGTGAAAATGTTATACTGAGAAAGGCTCACTATTTAATGGGCTCGACCAGGTTTTCATAGCATCGATTCGTCTTCAGGTAACTAATAAAGATTACACCCTATATTTGTAATAGTATCGTTGCTCGGGTGGATTGGGTAAAGGTGAATATAATTGCTGTGACGAAAGTGAGAGGTTGGTAGTTATATTCCCGGTAATTGTTTGTAATTATCATCATCTCTTGGAAACTCGTAACAAAGCCCCGCATCATTAATATCCCGTACCCATGGACTGACTGCATCTGACTAAAATTAATTGCTTAAGTTCGAACTTTTACGATATATTATTGGTTATTTTGCTATTAGGGGCTGAGAGGAATCCTAAATTCCAAATATCATTGATATCGGGACAGCCGTTCTTGAGTCAACTAACGCTCTTGGGGTAACAAACACGAATTAAGTCTTTTTCATGCATACGTATACAGATTATTAAAATTGTTATTATATAAGATTTACCGGCTAAGGTGGATTCACAAAAATCATTTTGCAGGTTAACCTGGCCAGTTTCCCCTTCCAACCTAAACTTCCCTCTTTAATTCCCAATATGGCCTACTCCTTTTCAATCTATCTAAAAATCCTATTCTATTCCTTCCCCTCCCTCGTTTACCCAACATTCTTCCCTCTCATAAGGGATGTTATCGTTCGTGTTAGAGGGCAGAATCCCTCCACGATCATAATTCCTTATATCCCAACCTTATTAAGGGTGTTACAGGAGGAACTTGGATAACGTTTGATAAGTGATGTATATTTATTTTATATAGGAAAACACTGGGAACATAAATTATTCTACAAACATTACCTTGGTAGGAATATCAAGAGTTATATCATATTTCCCATAAATACATCCCTAATGATTAATAGCAAATAAATAGAAATGTTTTCTAGGCTTCTTTTTAAGATGTATAACATAAACTTAAGAAATATGGACTATAGGTATTAGAGTGAGGTTGAATGCTTGAATGCTCGTGGGAATATCCATTTGTGGTTTTACTTTGTGCTTCAGTTTTTCTTTACTTTCCCTTTTCGATCTTTGCTACGATCACCTATTGAATGATATTTTTTCGATGATAAGTGTTAATATTTATTTCTTTTTGTTTTCCAGGTGAGTGTTGCCCGTGTATATTTAACGTTCTTGAAGTTTGTGGAAGTGTTCCTGACCCTCCTATGCGGCAAGTCATTGGCATAAGATTTATATGATTAAAATCTAAATTCATTTATGTTTTCCTGTTCGTTGTGAAGACTTTAATAAATCCTAGGCGCAATTTTGTTACAGTATATCCTTTTTATTTTAAAACGTCTGGTGTTTTGACAACCCCTGCCACACGCCTTTTGAGGCGGCTTGCGGGGTAGTATGTAGATGTAGAAGTAGATTGAATAGACCACGCAATCAAAGTAATAATTAAATCCCATATTTATGGGACTGCTATTTAAAATTTCTGCTTTCAGTTGAGAAAACCTACGATATAAGCAATGGATATAATGACAGTGTTTCTTGACCACTAACCTTAATAGGTATGTTTACAATAACCATTCAGGTTTTGCCAATGATTCCACGATAAAATTGTCGTCTTCAGGGCTGATATTATATTTGAGGTACTGGGAAAGAGAAGCCCACCATTCTGTAGCCTCAAGAATTTTATTTTATTATTTATGATACATACTTGAAATTAAAACAAGAACCCTCGAAGTGCGAGGTGGCCTAGGTAAAGGAACTGTCCCCTATCCTGATTGCAAGAAATTCACACGCAAGATGTCTAGGGTGAGCTCTACCATAACCTAACCAAACTAACCTAATGGTTCAATCATAGACTAATTGAATCTTTTAATATAGGGTAATCGTTTATCGACCAATCCTCACGAGGGACAAACCTACTGCAATGTATGAGTTTCTCTTTAGTTCAGCTAAATGGCTTCAGCTTCAAAATGTCTTTTTTCCCACGATCAATAAGAGACTATAGCGGCAGCGTTAGAACTCACATATAGATTACATGACTTGTAGTTTAGCTTATGTAACAATATTATTAAAATAGAGTTGAACCCTTAACCCTTTCTGTGCTGTCAACGTAAAATGCTGCCAAAATCTGCTACGGGCGTACAGACAGCGTTTCGCAGATGTTAAGCGAATTAGGCTGGGAGCCGCTGGAGACTCGGAGGCTGCGCGCTAGGCTTAGATTGTTTGAACAATTGAGAATGGATATCTTCAAGAGCGACACGAAGAACATAATATTAGAGCCACGCTATATTTCCAGGTCCGATAGAAGCGATAAATTAAGAGAGATGTTTTACCGAACGGATAGGTATGGGAATTCGTTTTTCCCCCGAACCATAAAGGACTTTAATAAATTCTAATCCCAACTTCGTTAGAGCACTTTATTTTCTTTAATGCTGTAAACGGCTAGTGTCCTAACACCCCCTGCCACACGCCTTTTAGGCTGCTTGCGGGGTATTATGTAGGTGTAGACCCCACTAAAGGTCAAAGCTCTATATTCAACATGTATTCCATGTAAAGGCTAAATTGCCTGTTATTGGATAATTAAATAAATAAACTGCTGTGAACGTAACTCCTACGTTTCGTACAGGTAACCTTTCACTTTTTCACCGCACGGGGCGTGGAAAGTATCTGCAGTTTGACCGCAGCGAAAGATTTAATCAATGAAATTACTGCATCATCCAAATAAGGAGAGGTGAAATGTTTGTCTAAAATTATATTGAAGTCGCTCTGAATGTCACGTGTTATACGAAGGTTGTGTGTCATAAGTAGCGGATGCGGGCTTAAGCGGAGGTTACGAATTGAAAAGCTGGTATTTTACGAGATGCTGTCTTTACTGCATCTACATAATACCTTGCGAGCCACCTCTTAAGTGATACTACCGGTGAGGCCAATTATAACGTAAAATTTATTGGTATTGCCAATGGCACTGTGTAAAAGGGCAATACTCTTATCGGGAGCTTTATTATGTAGATGGTTTGTGCAAATAATTTACGTGTGTGACAGTAGTGGCTCACTATGACTCCATCGTGCGGAAATTTCTTTCAACCCATGTAAATTGTGGGTGAGGTGTGGTAAAATTATCTGTAAATAATATATAAATAAGCGTTTGAAAGTTTAGGAGTGCCATTGTAATATTCATCACCAAAAATTGTTTTTGCATAAGATAATCACAATTTATTCTGTAGAAACAGGAAAAAAAACACCTTTCGTCGCCCCTGAAAAGTAGGTAATTTTCGATAAAATAGTGCCGAAACTTTCTATCACCATTCGGCTGTGTCAAATGTTGGGCCACCAAGCTGCTTATTTTCTCAGGTGTATTGTACTTGTATTATTAGAACCTGAAGTGTGATATTATAATGTTAAGAATAGTTAACCGGTGAGATTAATAAACACGTGAAAGTCGTTATTACCATCAATTGCACTGCATATATGGTTATTTTTCTTATCAGTGACTCTACTCTACCATCTAGGGCATGGATGTTTGTGAATGTCTAACAGGTTAATTGTAAGAGAGGACAATGCTGTCCTAAATTCGCTTGTATAATAAAGACAAATTATTATTATTATTATTATTACTCTACAAATACTTTTTCGCAAATAATGCATCTACGTCTCCGAAATGTGGCTAAATTTTTTTTTGACCACTCCACCTCGACGTACTCCGTCCTTTGCGTTCGTCGCTAGGGAATGCAGATTCTTGGCGTGGACGGCCAACGCCCCAGTATGAGTAAAGTCCGTGGGACGAGCCGACGAAAAGGGTCCCTTGAAAGGCTGTGATGGTTGGCACTTTCCCTCCTATCCTTCTTCCTCCCCTTTCAACCCTTGGAAGCCCAAAGGGTACATACAAACTGCTTCCTTTCCCTCGCCAACCCTCCGTATACACTTTCCAGACTCTCCCGTAACGGAGCTTTTAAAACGTTCCATCCTCTGCGGTCTCTGTTTACGGAAGAGGGAGGTTTGGGAAGGTCCCTCTCACAGGGACATGAGGTGCGCGTGAAAATAGTTTTGGGGGTTTCGTTGTTCGGGGAATGGAATGGGAGAATAGTTGGGGTGTAGGGTGCAAGGATTAGGGCCCCTGGGGGGGCGGAGGCCTTCGGGGGGTGCGGGTCAAGTTGGGCTTGGACGCTTTTCCTTCCCTCGTTTGCGGGAATCCAGCATTGAGAGGTCAGTAGGGATGTTTTTCCTGTGAAAGTGGAGCTGAAGGAAGCACAGGTGGATGGTTGAGGTTTGCAGAGGAGACTGTTTTGTTGTGCTTTCAAATTGTTGACCTTTGTTGGCATTTTGGAGAATTTTGTAGTATGGTACTTATCTATGAAATTATCCATTTTAGCAAGGAGAATTTATTTCTTTCTCCCTCACGACCTTTCGTATACTGTCTCTTTTAGTGACACATCACTTGTGTCAGTTGAAAACAATGTTAGAGGTTAGAATGTTGGGTTAGCGAAGGAAAGGAAGGAAGTAAGTAGGATTTTTAGATAGGATGAAAGGGAGTAGGGCTTACAGTGAATTGAAGAGGGACACGTATTTGAAGGAAGGGGGGACGGCCAGAATACTTCTTAAGTACTCCATGAAACCTTAATCGATGCATAATTTAGTTATATTTATGTAAATTGACACAACAAACAGTTAGTATTCAAGCAGAAGGATCATGATAATCTTATCGGATTCAGATAAATTATCCTATGTAATTTTTTGAGTTAACAGCCAGAAATGTATAAATTATTTAACATTGAAGAAACAGAATTGAAGTTAATGTATAAAGTAGCCAATAAATTGAACTTGATGGGTCCTGCATGCAAAAAAATCGTTTGAGGAAGTTAGGTTAGATTCTTGAAAAAATAAAGCCAGTTCATTAGGTGAAATACGCAGTATTTAGAAATTGCGCTTTCATATTAGAATTTTTTTGGATAAAGTTTTTATTTTACTTTTTGAATATAGTAAATTAACAATATTGCATTCGTGTTTTTGCTGAACTTTTTAGGTTATTTTCTTTAGAGTGAAAATAAAAGCTATTCGCGTAATAAGTATCGACGGATTGTACTCAGAGTATAAAAACAGTAGATTCCGGTTAATTGGAAAGTTTAGACGGTCTGGCGCACTATGTTCCAATGAAGCGGCTACCCCATTTAGGCGAAGTATTCCCTAAATGTGCATGAAAATATAGAGATGAGAGAAAGAAGACTAACTAATGCATATGATGCAGAACAGTTTATTATGCAACTAATTCGTTTGATACAACAGCGAGAATAGCTTATTTACAAAAAGTTTTCAAGAATTCTATCGGTCTTAGTTGAAAATATTTTTCGCAGCCTCAGGTGACGATGGATATATGCCTTTTACAAAGTCCTATACAAAGAAAATTCACCATTTATTAGTTAATAATACGTGATTCATAAATATTTCATGTACTTAGAAGCATGCGAGTACTTCATCATCCGAGGAATTTGCCGAATGTAGTATGCTTATATTTTCTTCATTATCCGCATACAGATCTTCCTTCTTGGCTACCTAAAGTTACTCTTGTTGAAAATATTAGTGTTAGTTGAATTTTGTTGCTAAACCATGTATAACTTTATTCTTATTTTTATGGCTTCCATCGCTTTAGTATTTGTCTATGAAACTACTGCTTCTTGTATTATTGATGCAAGTGTTCATGTACGTGAAAAGTTATCACGATAGTCTCGTTAGTGTAACTGACCTCTTATATAAACTCAAGTGGGAATCTCTGTCACACCGTAGATTGGAAAATAAAGTAAACCTTTTAGATAAATTCAAGATCAGTGTCTTTTCAAACGAAGTTAGCCAAACCTTTCGAACGCCAACATACTACGGAAGATCAGGTCATAAAAAAATAGAGAGACTGTAGAACAGACAGATTCAGAATGTCTTTTTTACCACGATCAAGAAGAGATTTTAATGGCAGCGTTAGGACTCACAAGTAGATAAGAAGACTTGTAGTGTAGCCTACTTACTTATATATAACTTAATGCCTGTTTATTAATTTTATAATTATTATTTCTAACAGCATGTGGTAGTAGAATTTGTTAGTATGCGTGACGTTTTTTGGACCGTGTGGTGTGCATGTGGGAGTCCAATTGTATGCTGCATGATGGTGATTGATCACCCCCTACCAAACACCCTAGAGGTGGCTCGCAGGGTATTATGCAGATGTATCCAGTAACTTTCCCTCCTCCATTTTTTATGCAGGACCATTATTTTTCATTTTCGGATATGCGGTGGAAATTATCATTTGGAGTGTGCCCAAGGGCCGTGGAATTTTCCCTTGCCTCCACTGCTTCCGTTTTTCGCCCCTAGAATTTCACTCTCCGCCTCTCCCTCTTTTTCTCTGCTTGGCCCTGGCGGAAGTTTCCACGCCCCTGGATCGGATTACGCAGTGGCCGCCGCACTCAGGGCCGGAAGGAATTGACCCCAAGGCGACCTTATTTCACGTTTCCACGCTCCGAGGCCAACGTCAGGGGTGTTGCTCTCTCCCGCTCCTGGCTGTTGTTTGTCCATCTTCCTTTCCGCCTCCCTTGGCTGCTCTATTTGTGTATAGTATACGTAGCAGGGTAGCGGTCTTTTAGGTTCGGGTTTCCAGAGCGCGCTTCTCAGTGTTTCAACCAGAGGACCTACATAGAGGAAGCTCTAGATGGTTTCATTACAATCTTGATTCACTTTGCCACTTAGGAAGTATTTAAAGTGAGAGAAATATGCTACTTCTCCCTCGTTGGACTCCATTTGGAATATTCTGCACGTGTTTGGGATCCCCATGAATTAGGCTTAAAAATAGACTTCCGACGTGTACAGAGAAGAACTTTTAGGTACGTGGAAAGTCGTTACGAGAGTCTTTTTTTGTGTTACTGTCCTCGTAGAACAACTTGGATTGTAATCTCTGTCAGAACGTATGCTAAAAACTAGGCTAAACCTAATATGTATTCAATATTTTTTTTCCGACGAAGTTATCTCACGAACGCCAACATACAACGGAAGATCAGAGCATAAAAATAAAATGAGAGAGTAAGACTGTAGAACACATGCAATCATAATGTCGTTTTAGATAATAGACTATAGCGGCAGCGTTATGGCTTACAAATAGGTTAGTTGCCTTGTAGTTTAGCCTACTAACTTATTTATTCCTAAATGCATTTTTATGAATTTTCCTAGTATTTCCAACAAAATGTTTAGCATTTTGAATATCTTCATAGGCAGATTACCTACATAGTGTTTGGTAAGGTCTGCCTTTGCATGAATGTGGTAGTATAATTTGTTATCATGCGTAAAACTTTTATGACCCTGTGGCGTGCATGTGGGAATCTTGTTGCATGCTGGTGATTGATCACCCCCTGCCAAACACCCTAGAGGTAGCTCGCAGGGTAGGTGTTGTATAGATGTGCGAGCATATCGGTTTTCAAAACGTCTGAACCACGGCTATATGGTGAGAAAGTTATATTTATTCTTTATGTTTAAAATATTACGTGCGCAGTCGGAAGGAATAGCATTGAAACGTTATGGATCGCATCGTCATGAACACGAATATTACAAAAGAGGATCCTCAAATCGGCCTCTAAATGTGTTGTCACCCACCGCGCATTTACTCATTTCTAACTAAGAGATGATTCTGTGAGAAATCGAATGTAATTTTGAAAACTTCAAAATTTAATACACGATGGTAATTATCGTGGCAACTAAATATTTCGTCATTAAAATTTACACTACAAAATTATTGGTAGTTTAGATATTTCCTTAATGGAGCTGAAAGTTAAAAGTTGGAGAACCTGACCCAGTGGAATTCCCGAGTAACCATCCAGGACTTTTCAGTACTATTTATCGTAATTATAAACGTAATAATGCAAAATATCGGAAATAAAATGGATCGCATTGCACTCTTCACCGCGTCGCGGCCATTTTTGAAAACCGATAAAAATGCGATCGTATTGGCGACAGGAATCAACCTTCTATGGGATGGAATTGGGCTTCCTCTATGCAGTCCCCATCATCATGAATATGGATTTCAGTTAGCATCCCTAATTTAATTCCCCGCGAAATTTGGATCGACGCGAGTGGCGACTTTTATTATCCCTTTTGTAATTCGCTGTTGGTGGTAAAACACCTACTACATTTCACAACAATGCCTATCCCTTTTGTTCTATCTCATCATCATCATCACCGGTCAATAATCCTAAGATTGGTTTGACGCAGCTTTTAGCTCAGTTCACGTATCAGCTAATCTTTTCACACCTGCCTATTTTGTCTCTTTCACATCCTTCTTTACCTTTTCCATTTATTTCATTCGAAATCTTCGTATTCCGTTCTTTCCATCTTCCTGTCCCTCAACGATTGTCATAATCAGACCATCAAGCCTCAAGCATTAGCTTGTGCTGTAACACCTATCTTATAAGGTTGGCTTCATAAGGTTGGCTCATCAAGAAGGCTTATAAGGTTGTTCGGTCTTCTTATCAAGGTTCTCAAGAGGTTGCTCATCTCTCCTACTCCTCTTGGGACTTCTTCATTTCTAAATCGATAGATCTATTTGTTCATCATTAAAAAAAGTGTAAAATGGTAGAGTTCTACTATGGAATCCTCTTTTGCAATATTCACCGTATCAAATATGGGGATTATTAATAAAGAATATCCCAGTCTGTTCATTAAAAGCTTGATTTTTGTTCCCAATCCTGTAGTGCATTTCAATTTTTTTAAATTTTATTTATTCCCACACCTCCGGAAACAGCACAATTCGGCCTTTACATCGGAGTTCATTTGATATCCCGAGGAATTGCATTGAAAAGCCATTTTTTCACAGACCATATTCTATATCCACGTCATAGTGTTGCACGTTAACGAAGCTTAGTTCAACAATATTTTTTATGGTTTCATTATTGATTCGTTGATGTATATGCGTGCATATTGTAACTACAAATTTCACAATTACTGCATTGGAAAAATTCCATCAGTATGCGGGTTGTATCTGAAGCATTTATTTGGAAATAAACGGAGTTTCAGTTCGGTTCAGTCGGAGCTTCCATCAACTATAATTATAATTTTTTACACCTCTTTTTACCATATTGTCCTTATTTTTTCAAATACGAATAGACAGATTAGAATGTGTACGAGTTAAAATGGAATTTCTTTCTACACTGCCATAGAAGCTGTTCTGACCGTCAATTGAAGCGATTTAGAAATACATCACATCATAATAATGTATTTCTAGTGAGTCAGTCTTGACGACGCAATTTGGAAGCAAACAATTTTCGTTATGAATATGAAATCGAAAAATATATCGAACGAGGCAACGGATGAGCGTGATAATTTGAGAATATTCGAGCTATGATATTATTGCATCATAAGAAATGGATATACAAAATGCAAATATACTAATTTAGTGACCGGCGGAATCAAAATTGAATTGAGATCTGCCGTGAATTAATCATGGAATAATTGATTCTGTTGATAATGGTCATGAATTTTGATTGGCTCCCCATTTTTTTCATTGGAGTCACGTGCTGATTTTTGAATGTAGTCCATCGATCAGTACGTTTCGCTATGTGTGAGGGTAAAACCTTTTGGCGGCTTCGAAATAAATAATTATATTTATTTACTCTGCCATGAATTTTGCATCCAGTTTATTCTTGTATCTCTATTGTATCCAGTTTGGTTTCTAATTTATTTTTAATTGCCCATTTGAATTGTGAATTGGTGATTTCTGTAACTTGCTTAACTTCGAGTGTGGGCAGAAATTTCCATTTTTTCATGTTCTCTGCGGACGGTGATGTGATAAAAGCTATTGACTTCATAATTTTCACGCAAGAGTGGCCGTGGTATATTTTTATTGTATTAAAACTGCGAGTCTCTCCAGGGATTCATTTTATTATCCATTTTTATAATCTATTCATTTATTGCCTGTCCATAATTTTCCTCATTCTCCTTATGGGGTTCTCATCCTCCAGAGAGGCAGCAGAAACGTAGTGAGTACGCATAAAATAGATTAGCTACCAACATTTTCCCGGATACACTTGAAATTCAGTTCTATTTTCGGCGAAAATATAGATTCTCTAGTTCTATTTCGACAAAAGGTAAGTGCGTATTAATATAAATGCAGCGCATTCGTAGAGTGCCATTATCATCATCATTAGTCAACAATCCAAAGATTGGTTTGACGCAGCTCTCCATTTCTCTCTCCTATCCGCTAACCTTTTCATAGCGACGTATTTCTTCTATTTCACATCCTTTATAACCTGTCCTATATAACTCATTCGGGGCCGTCCCTTGCCCTTTCTCTCTTCCAACTGTCCTTCTACGATAGTCGTCATCATGCCATCGTGCCTCATAATGTGGCCAAATAAGTTGTCCCGCCTTCTCCTCTAGGTTTTTCGGAGGCTTCTCTTTTCTCTCACTCTACGTAGCACAGCCTCGTTACCTACACGGTTAATCCATTTTATCTTCATCATTCTCCGGTAGCACCACATTTCGAATGCTTCCACTCTTGACTTCTCTGCTGCTGTCAACGTCCAAGCCTCGCTTCCATAGAGAAACATACTCTATATGTTTCATCTGATGAATTGTTTTCTTACTCCTATTCTTGTATACTCAGCTGCAAGAAGATTATTCTTTTTGTAGAAACCCTTCTTCGCCTGCGCTATTCCACTTACTATATCTTTCTTGCTTCGTCCATCGTTGGTAATTTGGCTTCCCAGGTAAGAAAACTCTTTCACCTCTTCTAGCTTATGCTTGTCTTAGACTCCTTATAAATAGGAGCGCATGATTTTTTTGGGCTCGTAACGTGGGATTGACATTGGACAAATTTTCCATTTTTCTACTTATTTGAGAAGACAGAAGGTTTGGATGGCCTGAGTAGTAAGCGGGGAGGTGATGCTGAATACTGTGTTAGAGGGGAGAATGTCAGGAAAACGAGAGAGGGGATGGAAGATATTAAGATTTGTAGAGTATACTTCTCTGCGGAAGTGATACGTGGACATTGACAGCAGCGGAGAAATCAAAAGTAGAGTCCTTCGAAATTTGGTGCTAAATAAGAATGATGAGGATCGAATGAATCGACCGAAATAGTAATGCGGAAGTCCTAAGAGTAGTAGGAAAGAGTAGAAGTCTTATGAAAACTTTGATAAGAAGACGGAACAACCTTATAGGCCGTATCTTAAGACATGATGGCCTGATGAAGACAATATATGGGTAATTCGATGCAAAGAGTAGAAAAGGAAGAACTTAAATGTAATACATATATGGAACAGGTAAAGAAGAGTGTGAAAGAGAAGAAATGCGTAGGTGCGAAATAATAAGCTGATTATAGAATTGATTACAGAACTTCGTCAAACCACTCTTACGGTTGTTGACCAATGATGGTGATGAGATTGAAGAAAGTGATTGTTGGCCTCCGTGGTGGCGAGAATAAGTACCTACCATACCGAAGGTCGCGAGTTCGAGTCCCACCCGGATAGGTTGCCCCCTCCAGAACATGGGTGTGGTTGATTGTCTTTTGTTGTTTTTTTGAACTACTGATGTAAAGGCATCATTGTGCTGTTTTCGGGGGTAATTGAGGTAAATTTTAAAAAAATAAGAAAGTGTTGTGAAATGAAGGCTTTAGTTCAGTTTGGGAGAGGAACAGACCGGGAATATTCTCCATGAAAACTTACCTGGGAACAATACTGAAATAAAAATAATCACTCCGCGCTGGGGAAAATAGAGTAAAGATCTAACTTCACGGAACACTCGCTTCCTGCGACAGTTATTATTTTCTGTGACGACAACAATTTCGACGACATTTTTCTGCTTATTTTCTGAGCGTCAGGTGTCGGTTATGGCAGATGGGCGGGAAATCGATCAAGCCAAGCTAAAAATATGCATTCGCAGAGAGATCGAGGGAATGAAGTTTTCGACGTCATTGCGAAAATTTTCCGTCGACGTGGGCGACGGCTCCTAGCGTTCTAATCTTGGAAGGGAAGACGGGAAGAAATCTTGATTCCTTCGTTTTCCTTCCTTCACGTATTTGGTCTCCATGGAGGTGGGCGAAGCTTTATCTGTTATTTTTACCACCGTGACGGTGCCATCCTGGAAAAAAGAATGCGACTCTGAGCGACAGCTCGTAGATCTGAAATGACTGCGTTGCAGGGGAGTGGACATTTGAAAAAAAAGAGATAGAATGATGAAATAGTAATATAAAACTGACTGCAGATGAAGTTGTCACCGAGAAACAGCTGTTTAAATTCGGGTATTTTGAGTTTTTAGAAATCCGAAGATAGTATTTATGTCTAGTGATGATGAGATGGAACCAAAGGAATAAGACGTTTTTGTGAAATGAAGGGCTGGGTTCATTTTGGGAGGGGAACGGATCGGGGTAACTCTCTAGCAAACTTAACTTAATCGGCAGAATACTTTAATAAACACAATTCCTCCGCGCTAGGGAAGTATAAAAATTTCAGTTTTAACAAATTTATAAGAAATAAACTTTTAACTTACTTTGTAGACTGCTATCAAAATAAACTTTTCTTTTTCTCAAAATAATATTTAAATTAAGGGTTGTATTTTTGACCACAAGTTTTGAGCTGATGCGCAGCCACCTTAACCCAGGGTTCCCACTCAACCGTGAAAACCTTAAAACCGTGAATTAGCCGTGAATTTCGTCTACCGTGAAAAAACCTGGAAAAAGCCGTGAATTTCGACCTAAAACCTTAAAAATCTCTCAATCTTGATAATAATACCTTCCCAGAAATTTTCAACTTCGTTCGTAGCGGGCGCACTTCTATTCATGGTGGCGAGCATCGTCGCATGGGTCAGAAAAGCGTGGGAACGAATGTTGCGTGAACAAAAAAGACATCTTTTCCCAGCGCAGGCCTTTTCTCTCCCCCCTCCTGAAATATGACACCACTTCTCATCAGCTTGTTTACTTTCCTCGACTGGCTTGGTTTCCCCTCCCTCGGTCACTCCTTAGCCCCCCTTCCACCCAATAGGGTGGTTTCCTATTATTTGTTTATTGCCTAAATCGAAAGATTATTACTCCTGGAGTACGTATTTCACGCTTTTAGATTTTTAAATGACGATACCTATTTTTCGCGATTAAATGAAAAGTGAAAAATTTCAAGCGCGCGAAAACGCGACGCGTAAGTAGGAATGATGGGAAAAAGTCCGTTCGACACATTTCTGGTTCCCCCTCCCGCCTTGTGAGGTGACCTTGATCGAGGCTCTGAGCGCTGATAGGACGCAGGATGCTAGCGGGTAGCTGAGTACCTTGCTGGCTGGTAGCGCTTGGCTTAAAAAAGGTTCATTAATACCTTATCAAACGAAGAAAACTTTCCGACCTTAGCCAGTTTTAATAGGTGATTATTAAGACATGTTTCCCTGAGCTCTGTGCCTCATGCATGCATTGGTAACCTCAGACGATGTATAACTCCTATCCTCTCGTGTAGAAACTAGGTCCCTGTGACGTCACGTGGAGTGGAATCGCATGGGCGCCAATCTGGCCTTTTTCCAATGAGGATAAAATTTGACCCTTGCCATTCGTCTAAACCGGTATTTCAAAAACCAAATAATTTGTGTATTATGAATACGCTAATGGTGGGTAACGAATCGCAATCAATGCCTTTCGTTTTCTTTGATGAAGGAAACTACCCTATTAGGCTTCCCACAGGCTGCAGCGACCACTTTCGAAACTAAATCTAGATGGCATTTGTGTCGAAAAATTTGAACGTTTATTCAACACCCTCAAACCTGTGATTGGAAGACCGCTAACCTGGACAACCTGCTATGCCCTGTGGACCTGTGGACACCACTGGTGGACACTACGCTCCTTGCGTTTGAACCGAGCGACAGCGAGCTTTCGGCTCGACGTTACTAATTCTCGCGCGTTGCGGCCTGAAAACGAGATAAGATTTCCGCTTATGGCAACACGGCATTACACGATTTTCGCATGCGTCAACCTGGGACTTGCCAGTTTTACGTTGCAACCGGAAAGTTTGTGTGGAAATATTTGACGAGTGATAAAGTAAAGTGAAGGTGAAAATAACATGTTTCAGCAGGTATTTATTACGTCTTTATATATTTCAAACCAAGTGAATTATAATGTACCTATTTGCACCTATCTAAGACAAGGTTTTTTTCCTCCTTACTCCTGCAGAAAAGCAGAAACCGTCTTACAATCGAATGCAAAATTCTCGACGTCAATCGGGTTGCATAATTTTCGTCGGAAAAACTTATGGATACCTGAGGTTGCCACATAGGCGCCGACTCCATGGGGCCTGAGGGGGCTCGAGCCCCCTCAATAATTCGTTTGGGGGGGCGAAGCCCCCCCAATAATTCAAGAAATTAATTAAGTTATATTATGCAGTGGCGCCGAATCCATGGGGCCTGAAGGGTCCCGAGCCCCCTCAAAAATTCGTTATGGGTGTGAGGAAATAATATGTCAGGCTTGTCGATTTCCCCGGAGTGTTCAGATATCGAGATTCGAGTTATCAGTGTTCTCATGTTGATCATATGACTCTTCTAAAATGCTTAAAAAACTTAAAACTCACTACTTATAAAATTTCACAGGGCAAGATCCCCGGTTAGGGCCCCCCCAATATTTTTTGTAAGTCGGCGCGCCTGGGTTGCCACCTAATATATATAGCTATACGACGAAAAATCAACGTCAAAAATACCTGAACAGTAATTTAGCTTATTTAATTTTGTGTTTAAGTGAAAAACTATTGCCATTTTAGGCAGCAGGTAAAGCGTGCGTGCCAATCAATCGCCGGGTGCACTTCTGCCGTGCCCGCGAGATCGCCTGCTTTACCGTGGGTTCGGCTCCATTCAAGTTAGAGCTTGATCAACTTACAAAATTTTCGTGTGATTGATTACAATTTACCTAAATGTTAACCAGAGGCGGATCCGGGATTTCTTTCTGGGGAGTGGGGGAGCACAATCAAAGCCGTATCCAGGATTTTGTTCTGGGGGGGGGGGGGGGGGCACAAGGATACCTCATGATACAAAACGAGCGCAATGATAATGTGACCGTATTCAAAATCTTGCATATATTTTAAGTGTCTGGGGGGTATGTGCCCCCGTGCCCCTCCCTAGATCCGCTTATGATTGTTACGTTAAAGCCTCAATGCCGTCGCGATATAAACTGCTACAAAGTCGTTCCATTTTTCCCAGAGCAACGGTATGAAGGGAACATGATATGCCTCTCATTAGAGAGTTCGATTCAGGAATGGCTTCAGAGTATTACGATAGCAGAGAAAAGAAGTCATTACACTGCCGCTTTCAAAAGAAAAGTTTTACGGTGGAACGTCGATCTATCGTTCCCGCATTGATCGTTCGCCGTTTCTGGTCCCAAATAAAGGTCCTTATAGACAATATAATTTTTTCCCGCATGTATCGTTCCCCGAAGTATCGTTTCTCGCATTGATCGTTTGAAGATCGCGGTTCCGACGCATAATTTTTCCGCATCCATCGTTTGACGAAAATGAGACGAAATAAATACAAAGTGTCATTTATGGCTAATGACGACAAGCACATAGTTGGAATCTTTCCCAAGAGATGGAACTACCATTGGGAGAAGCTCAGCGCCGTGGGAAAGTAACATTAGCGCATTTCCCAAGATCCGTTATCCCCCTCCATTCAGCATTCGCCTCCCCCCTTCTGACGCTTTCCTCTTCTTCAAAATAAAAAAAAGGTCCCAGCTCGCGCAGGGATCGTATTACGAAGACCTTAGATTCGAAAAAAATATCGAGTTACACGAGAACAATAGAAACGTGTTTCGCGCCCCCCCCCCTCTTCTCACCCACTGACCTTTTTCAGCCTAACTCCTTCAAAGTTCCCAGTTCCTGGAGGGCAAGTCGGTAACTTGGGGCGCCAGGTTTGGGAGAGAGAGTTCTCGCCCAAAATTGTCACCCGACCCAAGTCCGTAACTCGGTAGAGAGAACTGTTGCTCCCGTTCGGATGAACTCGGAAAACTCGCTCCGATGAGTAGTATGAAAAATTTCTAAGGCGAATCTGATATTGGAGCTTGATTTATTGAAAAATTAACCGTGTGCAATTTTAAAATATTTTTAATTTTATGTCAAACTCAGCCGTGCAAATATTTTCTAAATTGAATGCATAATAACCTCATTATGACTTACTAAAGTCGGGACTACTTTTTTGACCGCGCGCAGTGATTCCTCGCTTTCAAGCGGTTGCAAGGCTAAATCCAAGTGCCGGTAAATTTTGCTCGTCACCATGTAAATTCTTCATTTCGTATCAATTACAACCTCACCAAAGTTGAAAATTAAGAGTATATTTCAAATATGAATACAGCTTTTGCTCGCTGCTTGCAGATTTGTGCAAACATCTTTTGTGCCAAAATTGTGTTAATGTCAATGTGACAACTCCCGTAAATCTTCTGCTGATAATCACAGTGCCAGTGGTTTCAATGTACAAAGTTTGGAAAGGTTGAAAAATATCGGCTAAGAGTTGTAATTATCAGTGCTCCATCGTGATTGAATTGTAAGGAGTGTTATTACCATATCGATTAATGTCTGACAGCAATGTAAACATTGTCAGTGGCGTGTTCACCTCCGTTGTTCATCGTATAGGTACATTGACATTTCACGATCAAGCTATCAAGATCAAAGCTGTGTGTGAAGTTTCTTTTTCTAGTATATTAACGAATAATAGTGAGAAAAGTCACCTGTGCCTCTTTCGTGGGCTAATTTCTGGCTTTAAATCAGTGAATTAATAGTTGTTTTTATCATAACGAGCTTAGTGATTGTAAGTTGTTCGTGATGAATAAAAGAGTGGAAGTGATTTCCAGTTTTTTTTATTTTATTTGCCTATGTCTCACTTTATATTTACGGTGTGTGCTAGTACTTAGTTTGTGGATATTCATTTATTATTGAAGTACATTTATAGCTTCTGTATGTGTTGACAGCGGAACCGATTCGCGATCTCGGCTGCTATTATGGATGGAATAGCATTATGCTATTCTTCGATATTGCAACCGATGTTGCTATAATATAGCGTATTGCAACGCCTATGCTATTTGGTATTACGAACGGTTGCAATTCGTGTTTTTACTACACCGGAAGACGTAATTCTCAGAATAGCATAGGCCCGTTGCTATTTACTATTATGAACGGCGAATTGCAACCGATAGGGTTGCAATAATAATACGCGGTCTTCGAGGCCGAGCAATTCGGTATTGCAACCCAGAAAACGTGCGCATTGCGATGTCGAATTGTTTTTCTGAGGTTAAAGTAACCTAATCAAGCATTGAAAAATGGAATAATAGCCAAAAATAAAATGATATCAGCTTTATTTTAATTAAATAATAGTAGCATAAGTGATGAATATTTAACTAGTTAAGTGATTTGGTTAGGAATTCCCATACAAAAAAATCTGTGCTGCGACTGCACTAAATCTGCACTGTAACTGGACTAAACTCTCTGTTTAGCACAGTCACAGTACACTTTTCTGTACTAGACTGTACTATGGCAGGTAGAATTTGAGAAGAACTGTACTGTAACAGTGCTGGATCACTGTGCTTGAACTGTGCTAGAGCTCAGACTGCACTTTGACTGGGCTGGGTAACATGACTGGAGCTGTACTATGGCTCAAACTGGACTGTGACTGGTTTGGGTAACTGGACTGGAACTGTACTATAGCTCAAACTGGACTGTGACAGGGCTAGAAAACATGACTGGAAGTGTACTGTGGCTAAAAGTGGACTGTGACTGGGCTGGGTAACATGACTGGATCTGTACTATGGCTCAAACCACTGCGACAGGGCTGGACTTAAACTAGTCATTGACAGGAGAAAGTATTTCCTATATTATTTCATATTACGATCAACTATCATTTCCATGAGAATATGAATGCGTAAATTATATAAAAATTTATGCTGACATTACAGCGGCAATGCATAGCTCCAGCTTGCTTATTATTTTGGTAAAGCATGGTCAAAAGAACAACTTCCGCCGATACTCAGCCATCTTTGTTAGAGCATTGGTGTTGAACCGGTTGTAACATTACTTGTTTACGTGCTCTGAATTCTACGCTGTACGATGGATACGTCGATGTAAGATCGACGCTAAGAACATGAAGAAGTGAACTTTAATTCAATTACATCAAAATTAGCTACTTAGCCGGGAATTTTTCTTGCGGGTGAAGTGATATCGTCGATTTTGCTGAAATCCGTGTGGTTCGCGATGAATCAACTTTCCACGATTGATTTCGACGACTCGCAATCTACTCCTTGCGAAGCACGAGAGAGTTGAAAAAAGACATATCTTTATTTATACTCTGCTGCTGGAGGTAAGTACTCAACTTCTCTAAAAATTAAATTCAGACAAACTTAAACAGTCAAATTTTGAAGTAACAATTTATTAGATATCAGTATGTAATGTTTTTTCCTTTTAATTTCAGGAAGGAAGCCAAAGAGGCAAATGAATTGAGCGGCCATGCCTTAACCCTTTCACTGCTGTGGACGTACCTAGTACGTCCGCACGACAGACTGCGGTGGACGTACTTTTTCTTCCTCCCTACCATACGGTCAGCACTTCCACGAAGCACTTCGAAGGGACCCACTAATCCAGGACCCTTTCCTCGACGAACTCACCCACGCAAGACCGTCTCATCGGCCCTACCAGCGGGGGCCCTACCTCCGGAAAAGTGACCGCTCTGACTGCAAATTGAAAATCAATCAATCAATCCGATCATCACAATATGATTGTTTTCATCGCACTCCTGCCAATCAAGCAATAAAGTACGTCTTTGAACCGTGTTTCTGCGATGAAAAATAATGATTTTGTTAACTTTGATATAATGGCCATTTTCCGGTGGTCCGCAGCCACGTTTTGTTGCAAAGTTAACAAAATCGTTATTTTTCATCGCAGAGACACGGTTCAAAGACGTACTTGATTGCTTGATTGGCAGGATTGCGATGAAAACAATCATTTTTTGATGATTGGATTGAGTGATTGATTTTCAAATTGCAGTCAGAGTGGTACCTTTTCGGGAGGTAGGCCCCCCGCTGGTAGGGTCTAAGAGACGGTCCTGCGTGGGTGAGCTCGTCAAGGTTAGGGCCGCGGATTAGCGACCCTTCGGAGGGTGTACCACACCCATCCTGGAAGTACCTGCTCCATGGGCCCAGGAGACGCATTTTAACATTTTCGCCGCATGTGAGGAGAAGGTTTCCGCAGATTGAACAGCAGTGAAAGGGTTAACAAGAGTTTCATTTTTATGTTTATAATCATGAGTATATTTGTATTTAATAAATTTCTTTTATTTTCATATCTTATTGTCATTTATTGTGCTCCACGGCGTTAGTACTGAAACTTCATCAACAAAAACTATCGAGGTGGGCATATTTGTGGCAACTAGACAAATAGCACTGAAGTAAATTGTGGAGGTTTTTATGTTGAGTGCCCGTTGATGTGCAGAATAGGATTTGTCAATTTTTCTCATAGAACCTAAGGGCTTCGATAGCAATATTTTTAGTACCATAAACTTTGTTCATATTAAGGAAGTGGAACGTAACAAATTCAGTGAGTGTCTGTTAGGAATATGGTTTATCTTTCCTTAGACTAGTCAACATTCGAATGAGTGTAGTCGTTTTGGCCACTGTTATCTCTTTGCGGTTTTCTGATTGGATCAGGCAACCAATCTTCAAACACCTAAAAAGTGAACTATATATCTCTGCTAATTGGCCTATCTTGATTTAATTCTGCTTCTTGTTTTCAATAAGATATACAGGGAATGCAATAGCCACATCAAGACTCAATTATTGATTCATGGACAGAGTATTACAGTAAAAACTGTGCTATGGCAGCTGCACTGTGGCTGTGCTATGGCAACTGCACTATGACTGTGCTAAGGCAACTGTACTCTGACTGTGCTATGGCAACTCCACTGTGACTGTGCTATGACAACTCCACTGTGACTGTGCTATGGCAACTGCACTCTGACCGTGCTATAACTGTACTGCGATGTTTCAATTCGAGTGCAGTTTAAGTAGAGTCACAGTACAGCCCTTTTAGCACAGTTACAGTGCAGCTTTAGTACAGCCACAGCACAGATTTTTTTGTATGGGTTAACATTCGAGCTTAATATATGAAGCACAAGCTTGCTTCATCGACAGTACGAAAACAATAACAATTAATGCAAAGAATTACTACCATTAGCCCAAATTTTACGTGTTTTATTCATATTTACAATTCATAATTTTATTTCATCACTTGACTTGCAACTAAAAATATCCTCAATGTAGGCTATCAGGTCGATTCTTGAAAATTTTCAAGCTTGTGTTAACACACTAACTCGCCAAATATATTAATAGTTATAGCTTTCAATGAAAACCATATATTACCATAGTAATACCATATACTTTGATCAGCCGTTCATTTCCTCAATTGGACAGTATATACAAATACATGCAACGAGTCGAAATTGTTTTCCCCACTATTCGCTACCTTCTACAATTAAAACTAAAAATTTACTAAATTATAAACATGGGCAGTCGACTTGAATTACTTGCTTGAAAACAAAGGATTTCTCCGAACACCAATAAAGTTTCCGAACAAATATGATTCACCACAAACGTTTAATGGAATATCCATGCACTACATCATTAATGCAATATATATAATGTGGAATTGAATACAAATTGTTTCCTCTATAGACAAGTAAGTTATTCACACAATTAAGTTTCAGTTTATCGGCACAGTTCAGGGTCTATCAAAAATTTCAGTGAGCACATAATAAAATCAGCTGATACGAAAACAATGATAACTGACACAACAGCACTTTCCACACGATTCACTATTGCTAGATTCACTTTTTCACAGCTGTTCCATCCATCCTCAAATTCACCATCACCTCCCTCTGCTTTTTCCAAATATGCAGCTGAAATATCGATACTATTCCATCATAATACATGAAAGCACAGCTGTGACGTTGCCACCTACTTCATTTCCTAAACAGAGAATGAATACTGAAATTAGGGAGTCATATAATATATAGATAACATTAGAAACGAAAGCTTCTAGTTCATACAGTAAAACGATATCGTCACGAGCAATACAATAAAAGTTGATACATATTAATTCTGACATGCAACAAACAGACTTCGAAGCCTAACACATTTACGAAGAAAATCAAACATATTTAGCTTTCAATGATTATTTCGCATAGCATACATCTCACGGTAAAGGACCGATCGGATATAGGTAAATCATTGAATATTTATGTCCGATAAATCATCATTATAACAACGAAATTATGACCTAACCCACCTAAACCCACTTGTCCGAAGCCATTGGGAAATTATCACAACCACAGAAACAGCTGATTTCTTAAATGAGATTTTCAAAGCGTATTATATACTTCCAAGGTTTAATATAATTTTTAAATGTAAATAAAGCAATTATTTATAATTTCAAGTCAATATTCCGTAAAATACAGAAAAATATATAAAAATATCTTCTCCCTCATTGGTTACGCAAACTGTTCCGAAAGTTTTTCATACCGGAAGAGGCGGAGCTTCCAAATAGCTCGCGCAAGAAATAGCATGCTGCTATTCCGAACAAAATTATTACTACGCTTCATTCATAATACGGGGTCGTTGCAATAATGACCCGCAGAATAGCATATGCTATTTTTTGCAACGCTTATCCATAATAGCAGCCCTCATATGTTGTGTGCACACGGTTTTGCTGAGCAGTCGTATTCGTGAAACCAATTAAATGGTGAAACTCTATTACATTGTCATGGAATAAGTTCTTTTAACAATAAGGGCATGTCTTGTGTTTCATTAACTATCTATTGCCTTTCATAGGTAACTGCTTAGAAGTTATTTTCCATTATTTAAAGTGCTTTTCTTGCGCTCTCTAAATTAGCATTAGCTTTCTAAACCCCGCTACTTACACGAAAAGAATTCAGAGCTACAGATAATTGTTATTTCATAGGATTGCGGTGTTTTTGTCTGCTATTGAGGGTGATGGATTTTCAGCAGGAAGAGAATCGGACCATCGAAGGACGGATAGGACAACCTTCTCCGCTAATGCGGCCGGAAATCTTCCTCCTTCGCCTCAAACGGTTTATTAATATCCCGCAACAATTTCTCACTGGTGTTAATTGCCCCACTTCTCTTAAATGCACCTAATATACGAGCAATAATATTCTATGGTTTGAAAGAAAACGCGCCATATTGAGAAAATACAACAAAACACTGTCGAGATACGCACTTTCTCCCTGGGAGAAAGTGATACGTCGGGCTCTTGAGGGGGACGTAACTGAAGCGCCCGTCTGGGGCGCCAAAGGCGCTTGAGGGGGCTTACGGACTT
The DNA here is from genome assembly GCF_921293095.1 of Ischnura elegans. Lineage (NCBI taxonomy): Eukaryota > Metazoa > Arthropoda > Insecta > Odonata > Coenagrionidae > Ischnura > Ischnura elegans. The sequence continues at coordinate 25,674,910 of NC_060253.1, forward strand.
GGGTCGGGAGACTAGTACTCTCCCAGGCGACAAATAGTCTCCTTTCTCCGGCGGGGCGCCCTAGAGACTTGGGGCGGGCGACAACTCTCGCGCAGGCGCTTCACGAATCTCCTTTCTCCCATTTTCGGGAGAGAACAGAGTTACAGACTTGCCCTCCAGGAGGTCAACTGCTGCATGAGTCACCTATTAGCCCAAAAGGTATCCAACAATGATATTCAGCAATTGATATTATGCTTTTATTAGATTGAAATGTTAGTAATTTGCACGTAATTATAAAAAACGAGACCAAACGCGACGTATTTTAAGCAAGGAAATAGATGGAAAAATACGATGGTGATTTTTGGCGAAACGCGATATCCTCGTGTAGCTGAACTTCTCGGCAGTTAATTCGGCATTTTGTCCCGGAAACATGATATCAGGTTGTTATCAGTTATCAATTTACGAGCTATACTATAAGTCTCACTTGTCAGAGTTACTGACGAAGGGCTAATCCGAATTCATCTGCTCATCTGGCGCTACGATAGTTAGAAAAGAATGGGTATCTTTAGGGTAAAATATTTCATGGCGCAGTCATATGGTCACGCTTCGCCCTCTGCAGTATGCTCTGCGTACCCCCGTACGCGATAGCATCAATTCCGAACTTCACCTCGTACGAGTGGTTCCCTACTTTCCAGGGTGGCTGGACTTCGAACCACCGAGTGTTTTCCATGTGGGTTTAATAAAGTCAGGTTTCATTTTCACTAGTTTAATTTTATTCGTCTTCGGACCTTGGCCCCCCCGAAGAAACTATTGAGAACTTTAAGAGATGGACTGAAAATAATTGAACACGAAGAAAAGAATCCAGGCTAGATGCGCGTGAATATTGCGGAGCGCCTTGGGTTGTCCGCTAGCACATGACGGTAGGGGTGGGGGTAGAGTGAGCTACCTGGAGAAAACAAGTAGAGATATGAAGGCGAAGATCCAGATGAGCGTGCCACTGACGATGAACGCAACATTGTTCACGCTTAACACACTACCTCAATTATATTAAAAATATATTCATTAGACAGGAACAATTCAAGTAATAGACTATTTTTGGCGTTCGTCATCCATCTCACAACCAGTCACTTTGCCGGCGAATGCGGTTGTTTTAGGCACAACATGCACATTGCTCTCGTGAATACGTGTACTGGAAATGGTGTTTGATGGATAAGAATTTTTACATCAGACATCATAGAAATCCATAATAGCAGTGTAAATGCCGTGTGGAGAGCAAACATTTTTTTTAGTGAGGTGGCGTTTTCCTTCAGAATTTTGAAAGAGAGATGGGTCGAATCAACAATATGATCATATTGGTCGACCTATGTGTCTTGATAAAGTACTACTATTCCTGTTATTATGTAAAATATTGTTTGAAACCTTTAATGAATATCTTAATTACTCGCCAAAATCCTGCGATTCCTGGGACATAGGCAACCTAGCAAAGAAATAAAGCATTGATCGTTTTTCCGCATTCATTTTATAATCGTATCGTTATTAGGAAAAAAAAAATTTCCCCTAGTGGAGTTCCAAAAAAGGAGGGTAGTCTTAGAATCGTGTTCGTCTTATTATTAGCCGTATTAGCATGAGATAAAAAACCAGGAGAGGAAATTGATAGTTTTTGAAAATAAGATCCTCAGAACAATATATGGTCCTATTAATGAAGATGAAGTATGGAGGATCAGAACCAACAAAGAGCTCAGAGAATTATATACAGATCCGGATATAATAGCGCAAATAAAAAGCAGGAGATTAAGATGGGCCGGTCATGTAAAGAGGAGAAAAGATGAGTCCATGCTAAGAATGGTATCTGAAAATCAACCCCGAGGAAAACGTCCGCTTGGGCGACCCCGACTAAGATGGCAGAACCAAGTGAAAAGGGACTTAGGGAAGATGAGAGCAGATGCAGAATGGATGGCGGATAGAGATAAATGGCGACATGTTGTTGGTGAGGCCAAAAACCTCCTGAGGTTTGAGTGGCCACATAGGTAAGGTAATTAGCACAAATCTAATTCGATTTGTGCTAATACGGTGTATGAAATTGTTTTTCGATTTATTATGTTCTATAAACAATTTTCATAAAATATTTCCCCTTAAATAAGAGAGAATCAATTCATTATATTCTGTAAACAATTTAAATAAAATATTTTCCGTTAAATAAGAATGATTGGGGTGGGTGAAATTCGGTTACTGTGCAGTAATAACAACGTGCGCAAAAAACAATCTCTTGGCGATGAATTAAAAAAGGACCTCGGGTGTCCGGACGGAAGAAGGTCCGAAGGGTATTCGGCGTCCAGTCAAGAGCGCGGTTGGGCTGGTCCTTTAGTCGGCCCTGAATTTTGCAAACGATAGATCACGTCATAACGGATATCACTTTTCATTGCGGCGTTAACATTCACAGCGTTTGCCGCGTACGTTAATTATCTGTTGATATACGGCCAGTGGTTTTCTTATTGTTGGCTTAATAACGAACCTTGAATTTAGCGAAATTGTGACCGTGAAAACCTGAAAAAAACCGTGAAAACCTAAAAAAAAAACCGTGAAAACGTGAAAAATAACCGTGAAAACCTGGAAAAAGCCGTGAATTTCATTATTCAGGTAGAGTGGGAACCCTGTTAACCGCTCTTGTTTATGTTGTATGTGAGACAGGGGTGAATATAAGGCGGTTTGGGGCCAGGTGCCCAAAATTATTTATTTATTTCCAAAGCCCACATACAGCAATTATTGCCAAGTATAACGAGAATCAAAACCTCGAAATTAAAGAACACAAGTATATAAAGCTAAAGAAAATTGTAGCAATGGTAATAAATGGGAAGTGTTGCTATTGATGTTCAGAGAGGTAAGATGGAGCCAGGTTAGTAAAGACTTTCGGGGATAGGGAAAAGGGATCAATACTCGGAGGAAGGGAATTAAGAAAAAACAAGTAAATTTGCCAGAATCATACGCGAGGGCATGACCGCGGCGTGCAGTGATATTTTGTCATGCATACTTTTCGTATGTATTTGTATGTAAGGGGATCAAGTTGGTGTGTAGGCTCCAGTGATGGTTTCCTTCGCTTTGTGTCAGGGTTTAAATCCCGGTGGTGGGAGAATTGTTTCATACTGCCCGGTCCATGCTTCAGTGCTGTGTGGAGGGCACTTCAACAGTAGCACTTCGTCCGTCGGAGTGGTCCCCGTGGCGCCTCTCTTTAGAAGCAGGCTAATATCTGCGCCGGGTTTCTCTCTACTCCTCCTTCCATACTCTCCCTCATGGCGTAAATGACCTCAGCTGTCGTTCGCCTCCTCCAAATACGGATCAATATATTTTTTGCATACAGCTCCTTCCCACAACTTCCATGTTTTGTCCTTAGATGCACGCTAAGAGGGGATTTTGCCGCATTTTTCAAAAATTCGAAATAGCGCGTTTATTGCGCATGGATACACTTTGGTATTCTATTTCTGTGCTTTTCCCTTTACCAAGAACATATGTTTGCGTCAATGTGACGATCAACTATTGCGTTAGAATCTTACAAAGTGAGAACAACGTAACTTCGGGTGATTTGCCGCTAGGTGGCGTTCACACGATACTAAGCAACTTCTGATAATCTGTCGCTACCGTGGAAACTTGGAAGCATAATTCTTTTTCTAATACTAAGTTAATATGTTTTCTCGTATTTATTATATTTTTGATGAGTCAACCTCAGCTTGCGGAAAAGGTAAATTTTGAAAATTATTGGTCTTCTAAACAAAATATAAGTATGCAGTTCGCCTTGTGTACAGTTTTTGAAAAAATGTAGGATATCGAGATTTCTCCGAATTTATGAAGTCACCTCTACAAAAATGACTCCCACTCCCCTCTTTTAAGCCTCCCACTCCCAAATTCCTGGGCTAACTACATGACGAACTCTCCGGCCTCTATCTCACCCGTACCTCTCCCCCCTTCCACCTGACATACCCACCCTAAGGGAGCCTCCTCCCCCTAACTTTTTTCTACCGTTTGACCATGTTTTTCCCCCCTCATCTCTGTTGACCAATCCGTTCAACCTATTTACCTTCCTCCCTCCCCCTTCAAGCCCGGTGTAAATGGATGCGATGGACCTTTGTAGAGTTCACCTGATGATGACGCCTTACGTTGAAATATGACTGTGTGAATGTGTGAATATGTATTTCACGTGAAAGAACAATGTTTCTTCTTTTTCATTCTTCATTATGAATCGCGTTCACAATGGCAAATGCAGATCATCCGACCTTCTTTCTTTTTTTCCGCTTCGTATTCCTTCGCGCACGACGAGGGCGAGTGACCTATTTCATTGTTTCTCCCCCCCTTTCTGTCTCTAAACGTTCTTTTCTATTCAGACTCCCTTCTTCCATTAACTCCTATGCCAAATGTGTTCCAAATTTTGATCCTTTTTTTCATCCCTCATCCATCTTGCACCATCTCTATCGTAATTTTACCCCTATTCCTCGCACCACCCGATGAAATGTACTATTCTTTGTTATTCATTTGTAAATACTGTTGAATATGTTTTGTTCATTATTGGTTACGTTGCGTTATATTACTAAATTGATTCTCCAGTTATTGTATAAATAATAAAAGTTACGCCTCAGACCATCAAATTTATGTAAGATACGATGCGGTGGTAAATGCCAACGGATTACGACGCACGCCATGCAGAAAAAAACACTAAATACCAGCAAAGATGAGGGATACCAACCCTGTCCCTGTGCCCCTCCTTCCTCCCCCCGGAAATGACGATTTATGACGCCGCCCTTCCTTTACTAAGGGCGCAGATGACCTCAGTTTTCGGGTTCTTCCTCCAAATACCGGTCAAAGATTTCTTAAAGGCCGTTTTACATGGGGCACGGAATTGCGCAGTTTAGAGCTGCATTAATTTCTAAAATGGCGTGGAAATGCGCGAATGCATGAACGAAATTAGAACAGGGGCTATTTTGTCGTCTCGCATCCACGCATACTCGCATGTGTTATAGCAATTCACCGCTTTACGCGACGCAATTTTGATTGCGCCTTCGCACGTACGTCAGATTGCGCAATTCCGTGTACCGTGCAAAACGGCCTTAATGCATAAACTTCCATGGGGTACCCATATTTAAAATGAGTCAATCTTACCTTGCAGCTAAGGTCGGGGGCCCTGACCCCCCCTGAAATGAGGATTTATGACGCAACTGCTGTGAGATAGTAGGTACCTATGCGTGTTCCCTGCCCTGCCCACGCATCATGGCCTCGTGAAAGCAAAACGAATGACTTCTGTCGCCTCAACGCGTTCGTCGGTGAGCAGGTTGGGGTTACGTTCGGGGAAGGGGGTGTGGTCTTTCTCTTCTGGGGATGGGGGAATGAAGGGGGGGGGGATAGAGGGGGCGGTGTCCCTCCCTTACTCCCCTCCTTCCCCTCCTCATTCTCAACTCGACGTGGCTTGCGCAGTCTTTGTCCTCTCAGCACACCCGTCAAGTGAAAGGGAGGTGCAAATTCTGTGTGGGTAGGTAACGCTATAAATCCGCGAATCCAAGCGAAATATCTGACACCTGGCGGACAAAAATTGATACCCTTTTAAGGCGTTCGCGTGAATAAAGCCGCCCGAGCGCATGAGGCTTTCGTGACGGTGTTCGTGAAAATATCGATTAATTATATATTAATTATAATATTTTTAATGAGTAGGATTCCAAAAAAATTGTCCTCATAATCTTGTCAGTGTTAATTTTTTATAGAAAAATTTGAGTAAGTCTTAAGAGCATTTAGTACGCTTAAACTGTCGTGGACAATTCAGGATCATCAACTTACATCTTACACTTTTCTGAGCCAGATTTTGTGACAGATATAGCAATGAAGGTAACATCCATCGCTGACAAGGTCGAAATGTCATGTAGGAAAAGAATAATATTTTAAATAAATTGGTGAACGGCCCAGAATGGAACCGGTGAAATGCTAGGATTGGGGCACAACTTTATGCTGAGGCGTGAGCTGCTCGAAATTTTGCGGTGTACCCTAAAAAAATAAGGATTTTGACGGGATTGCGAGGGGGGGTCAATGTCCTTGAGGGAGGTGGGGGGCGCGGTGCACGGCGTCTGGTGCTCGTCAAGGTTGGCGGTGCGCCTGCTCACGTGACTGAAGTGGGTGGGGATGCATCACCCCTTGTTGGATGCATGCGGGGTGGGAAGCGGTGGTGGAGGCTGTAATCGGGTTTCAGCTTCGCTTACGCCATTCCACTGATAATTTCTTTCTTCCTTCTCCCATCGCTATAGTTCATTTCAAATATCTTAGCGACTTCGAGGCAGGCCCAAGTATTTTTTGGGATGGGGGCTTAGGGTGGATGACACGTGACTTTCGGAAAGCCAGCTTAAATTCGGTAGGTGGAGCCCAGCCTCCGGGAGACTCAGTCGCCTTCAGACTTCCGTAATGTACGCTTAGAGAGTAAATTAGCTGTGTTGCCAAGTGGGAAGAGGATTTTTGACGCGGTCTTTGGTTTTTATTCACTGACAAAGTCTTTTGATCAAACATGGCAACGCCCTCCTCTCTCTCTCCCTATCCCTCATTCTTATTTTCCCACCTCCTGCCACGACGCCGCGCCGCTAGCATGAGTCCGATCTTGCACGATTGGGCTTGTCGTAAAGATATTTGAAAAGTCATTTCAAGTCAAAGGTCATTTACTTAGAACCGAAATCGCAATTTAGTGAAGCAATTCTGTGTATGGAAGGAAACGATGATTGATAACTCCACTCCTTATAGCCATTCTCTCGTAAGTAAGTAAAGGAAACCAAGTAAGGAAATGCATAAGTTGCTGCCCACTTTTCATGAGTTTATGACGTCATCTAAGGACCCTAGAATCCAAGGAGTAGAAGTGCAATTTTTATAATTATGGAAATAATTGCAGATAATGGCTGGTGAGGTACACAAAATTGTCGTGGCAAAGTATACAAGTGAATTTCTGATAAGAATATATATATTTTCTACTCCCAAATTATAATCATATTTTACACGCCGGCCTCGGTGGGGGCGAGATTAAGTCCTCGCCAGCTAACTAATAGTCGCGGGTTGTAGCCCCGACTAAGTAAAGTACCTCTATCCCGAGTACAGGTGTTCATGCTTCTACAGTTGTTTATTGTTGGAATGTTCTATCAAAAGATCTCTGATCTTTTAAAGGAGGTAAAGACATCTTTTAAAGGGTTCTGTATTCGGGGTGTGTGTAAATAAAAAAACAACACCGGACCACACGAGATTAGGAGGCCGAGAAGTAGCCGCAAGCCTGTCTCTATCTTCCTACTATCACAATCGGCGATTAAATAAATTTGTGTGTAAGCCTTTTGAAACTGGCGCGCAGGTAGGAAAAGGTAACCGACCCCTGCCGAAGATAATGCGCTATTTATAGGCGGCTTCTGTGTACCTGGATTCGTGGGGGGTGTTAACCGGCTTGGGATGAGCTCACGACGTACAGTGGGTGGAAATAAAATAAAAATGGAAAAATATATGCTGTGATACTTTTCAAAATATATACCTGAAATTTTTTTTCAAAAGTTTTGGAAAATGGTTGGCATATAATGACGGGATTTCTGTTGTCACGTGAATTAGTCGTTGCTTAGATACAGGCAGAAACGGGTTTTTTCAGTTTTCTGATAAAATCTTACAGATTGATTACCCGCTGACGGAATGGAAAATTTCAACGGGATAGGAAATGCTATTATCTATGATTTACCTGTTAAAATTTTACGTTTTCTTTATTTCAGCTTAGTTTATGTGTGTAGTTTTATATAAGATTGCACTGTGCGACGTTATCAGAATATCTGCGAAAGGCGATTATTCGTCACAAGCAGCTCGAGAACTGGACGACGGATGGAAAAACGGAAGAATATGACTAAATTTAGATTTCGGAAAGTTGCAAAAATGGTAATAAAAAATTACTGTGCGAACCCTTATATTCTGTATCGCAAGTATGATAAGGTTACCGACCCGTGGCGAAGATAATGCGCTATTTATAGCCGGCTGCTGTGTACCTGGAATTATGGCTGGTGGTACGTTTATTTGAGGGAGGAAGAGCGGGTGGAGGGCGTAACCGTAGCAACCTCGCATTGATTACTTTCTCGCCTCCCCTCCTACCTTTCTTCCCCCACCTCCTCTTCACCTTCCACCCTCCCCTCCACGCCCATGCGTCAGGAGCAACGGCACCCAACCACCCCTCTCACCCCCTGGCCCCCTCATCTTTTCTCAGTGATAGCAGTGATGGTATGTACAGGAGAGTAATTTACATTTCCGACTGTAGACGTACTGCCTCAACAAGTCACCCTTCTATGAATTGTTCCTATGCCTTTTTCTCTTCAATTTTTAAGAAATTTCAATTTTTATGTTATTTTTGTTGAAATGCGTGCAAAAAATACAAAAAAAATGAGAATAGAAAACAAAAAATTGAAAAATAACGTTAAGAAAATCGATTGTTACTATGGGAATATGTTTAAAAATTATTTGGAAAGATAGTTATGGACAAAATATTAATTATGCGAAAATTTACTTTATATATGCATCGTAGTGTTATAACCAATGTTACCATTAAATATTTAAGTTTATTCTAACACAAACAACACACTACCAATGCAACACAAACATTTGCGCAAAATAATTATTTTGCTGTAACCTGGATGGTTGTGGTAAATATGGTTTGACGGTACGGCGGCAACTTGCCTGCTGCGCAACAAATAATGTGAGTGAGAATGCAAATATGAGGAAAAATAGGAGAAGAAAGGACATTATGGATCTCTGCAGCCGAGAGGTTTACGGAATAGGCACCGCGTGTGTCTAACTTTGTAGACTACAGTTTCGCCGGAATTACAGCTGGTTTCTTCAGGTCCATTACGTGCAGAGAGATGGTTAATATATGGACCATTGCAAAGACGCCTGACTCCCACGGAGATGTGTGAAAGACGCTCGAACCCAAGGAATAATAAAACTTACTTTCAATAATTATTAAAATAATAGGGTGGTTTCCAGTTATTTTTTTATTGCCTAAATCGAAAGATTATTACTCCTGGAGTACGTATTTCACGCATTTAGATTTTTAAATGACGATATCTATATTTCGCGATTAAACGAAAAGTGAAAATTTTCAGGCGCGCGAAAACGCGACGGCTAAGTAAGAATGCCGGGAAAACTCCGTGTGATGTCGTTCTGGTTCCCGCTGCTGCAAGTGAGGTGACCTTGGGGCGAGGCTTTGAGCGCTGATACGACGCAGGATGCTAGCAGGTAGCAGAGTACCATGCTAGCTGGTGGCGCTTGGCTTAAATAAGGATTGTTAATACCTTATCAAACGAAGGAAACTTTCCGACCATAGCCAGTTAAGAGATGTTTCCCTGAGCGCTATGCCTCATGCATGCAATGGTAATCTCAGACGATGTAAAACTCCTATCTACTCGTATAGAAACTAGGTCCCTGTGACGTCACATGGAGTGGCATCGCATGGGCGCCAATCTGGCCTTTTTCGAACGGGGATAAAATTGACCATTGCCATTCGTCTAAACTGGGATTCCTGAAACCAAATAATTTGTATATTATAAATACACTAATGGTGGGTAACGAATCGCAATCAATGCTTTTCGTTTTCTTTTATGAAGTAAACTACCCTATTTTGAAAATAATTACTTTTGCATCAATATGTTATATACTAATTGGCGTGAGGACATGATATGACTCGTGACTCTTGTGAAAGTTATAACGCATAAAGACGAAATTTGGATATCTCAGTGCGTTGTATTTTGCAACGAAGCCGAGTTAACATTACCGCGACCAGAACGTTGTGCTGAAATTTCGTTTCTGTGCACAAATAAAAATTCATGTGAACGTACTTTGCATACCGTCATTAATTTCGGATATAAAATAACTTTAAAACAGTGTACTTTGTATTGAAGTCGAAGCAGCGGCTTTTTGAGATATTGGTCCTCAAACTAGGAAGGCAGAATTTCGCAGCGGATAGTGGAAAGCGGCTGGATTAATTTCTTTTCCTCTTCCGAAGTCTCATCGCTCTAGGAACTTTTTCTAGTTCTCCGCTTAGGTCGCCTCCTGGCTTCTCTTTTCGTAGTTTCTTCAGCTCCTAATGTCTCACCAACTTCCAAAAATCACCCGCTCCGTCCGACCCAACTGCTGCTCGAAGTTTATTGTTTTAAACTACCCGTCCCTCCTTCGTCCGACCTACCGTTAAAATTTCAAGTTCCCGAAAATTCGTCGGCGTTCATTAACTCAAGTGTTTGAGCTAAGAGTAATACAGTCCAGAGATTTATAAAATTAAGACACCGACCACGACTCTTTTCTCTCAATTTTTCAATTCAAGTTTTCGCAGTGATAGGTATGTTTGCTCATAACCAAAATATAGTCTAATCTGAGTTTTCAGGCGAGATGGGGTGGAAACGGAACATAATGAAGAAGCAGGAGCAATTTCAACAAATTTTATATTCTTTTAACGACCGGTTTCGCTTACAGCATCATCAGGTCACCTGAAAAAAATATAAAATTTGTGAAAATTGCTCCAGCTTCTTCAAAATGAAGTCGTTCAGGTATAGCCGAAACTGCATTGCATTAATTATTATAATAGGGTTTATTGGATGAAATTGGGAATTTCTTCCCGCGGAAGTCCCTTTCTTCCATCTCAAAACAATTTGGTGAATCGAAGGGAAAGATAAGATATAAAGATAAAAGATAGTCGGGTAAGAAAATTTCCTTATGCGGCCATTAGCTTTGAGATTGGAATAAAAAAGACACGTTATAGTCGCAACACAATTTTCATAAGTGGGTGACGTCATTAAAGTTTTGCCTTATTCACTCGTTCAGTGAGAACCGTTCTGTAAGGATTACCAATTTCTCAGTGCAATTTTTTTATCATCAACATCGCAGTCTCCTTAGTTTATTTTGATGCCAATCGAGGCAGCTTGCGGGGCAGCATGTAGTCAATGTAGGGTACAATATTTATTCATCATCTCTTTCGCAATGTCTTCTCGGGAAGTTGTTTTGCGATTTTGGGGGTCGGTCCTACGTCTCCGACCCTTTTCTTCTGCAGTACGACCTCCCATTGTTGCGCTCTTTCCATCCTTTTGTCTCGCCTGTTTTCCTATTTCCGCGTTCGCGATAATTTACGTCGGCTTTTGGGGAAAGGGGGCGTGGCGAGCGAAAACATCTCCTGGTTTGAAAGCGAGAGTGAAGAAGGGAAAAGTTTAGTGGGTTGAGTGAAGACAAGAGGCCTTTTAGCAGGTGCCAGGGGCTGGTTGGTGTTCCTTAGGCCCGCGAGGAAGTTCCCCAGTGGAAGCTGCTTTTAACCGTCTTCGTTTTTAGCTGCTTCCTCCTTCTGCTCAGTCACTTCGAGGAGATTGGACGGGAAGTTCTGTCCTTGCATCCGCTCATTAATCAAATTAAACCGAACTGAGCTGTACTCCTTGGGATGGGTTGGGCTACAAATACTACCATCATCCCCTTTTCTTGTGTTCTTGTTTGCGCTGCCTTTTTGTATCTTCAGCGCCGTTGATGCTAGGAAGAAGAGTGATTTAAATGAAGAAAAGCAAAGGGAGACGAAGAATGGAGTTAAGCGGAAAGGTCATGAGTACCAAAGTGTAAATCTTTTATGAATGTTACCTTGTTAATTTATCATAGGTACACTGCTTTAGCGGTTATTTTATAACGTTATCACGCAATTATTGTATATGATATGGATTTTAACTTTAGGTACTAATTTAAGTAAGCCGGGAATACCCACGGTGATAAATTTACGGAGTTACTCGCAATGCTCAAACTGTGCGAAAAAGGGAAAAATAAACATTCGCCTTGACCGGAATTCGAAACCTGGATCCCCCAAATCCCAGTCGAGTGTTTCAGCCAGTTAAGCTCCTGAGGCATCAATACCCTTTGTAGAAATTTGTGGACTACACCGGACAAGATGGTGTGGACTGCTAAGCTTATTATGCGATCAGCAGTACAAGTGGTGCGCACTGCGTTCCAGCCGGAGAGCAAAGCCCGAACTTTGAATACTAGAGGTGTTCGCTCTCGACTAATTTACAATGTCGCTCAGTTTAATTTTTCGAAAAATGTTGGTACTACTTTTTTAGACTTCGTTTGGCACTTCCCAACTCCTTCGTTGGAAGTGATGAAGTCAACTTTTTCGGGAAAGATATCGTAGAACAGCATAGTGAAAAGATCCACAAAGATATGTTGACTGCTGGAAGCCAGTGGAAATTGAATTTAAAATTAGTTGTTAGTGGGATATCTTTGCGTATCTTTTCGTGTAGAAATAAGATATATCTGCTTTCAGTCATATTCTACGCTTCAGATGCTTTCACTCATGACTTCTCGTAAGGATTTAGTGCTTCTATAGAGGAAAAATATCAGTCATCTCCTATCAAAACATCGATTTTTGAAGAAAATAAGTTAAGTGCACCTTTTCAGCGAAATAGAATGGTACTCCAGGATAAATATGGCAATTTTAAATACAGCGGAAACGTAGGATGCTGCTTTCGGTTTGTTCCATTAGGCCTCCATGCATACTCTTTCCTTTATTCATTTCCTTTATTCGCCCTGGGTTCCTCAATATTTCTCGTTTATTTTCCTACACATGACGTCTCGTTCTTCAGTATTGCTTCCGTTTCCTTTTTCAAATACCCATAGCCTATTTATGTCTGTATCATAGAAAAGCCTTTAGCCTAGACCATTGGGGGTCGCTTTTGCACTGCACCTCCTGGCTAAGCCGATTACACACGCTTTACAAAGGTTCTTATATCTTGCGATAAAGCTTAATCTTAAGAGCAAAAAGTCTATATGAAGCAGGTTATTGTTGCGTACGTATTAAAGTGAAACGTAGTCTTTCTTAGATGGAGAGGACTCGAGCGTTTGAAGCCATCAATTTATGAATTCGCTGTCGCAGTAGACTTCTTAGATGTATTTTTACATGATAGTGGCATACTTCCTATTGTTCTATATATGAAGCACCTTGGCGTGCTAGGTTTTGTGTAAATTTTTGTCTCATTTGCTAACTGATTTGCAGTTTACGTGTAACGTTTGAATTTATAGGATCTGATGTATCACACTTTAATTTTTTGTGGTAAATTGTTGAGGGAGAAGTTAAAAATGAATCTGGTTGTGACAAGGGGGATATTGCCTTTGCCAGCGCGCTCTCTCATGTGTATATTTTCTCATTTTCTCCGCCTACGTTTAACAGTGTACTCGTTCTCGAAGTTTTTTAGCGGCGATCAATAGAGTATTTAAAAAATAAGGGACGGATAATTGTTCCGCTTTTTGGATCCATCGCCTGATGCATGATTATCTAGCCATAAATAAATCGACGGCCCGAACCCTTTTGAAGATAAGTTGATGATGTCAGCGGATTATTCGGAGTGAGTCTGTGCTTCTCAGCTACCCCTAAGCTTCTTGCATCGACCTCTTGTTGTTTTGTTGCTATTTATATTCCTTCAGGCGTTTACTTCCCTCAGTTAGCAGTTTTCCATGAGCGACGTCTTTAACTCGTGAAAATAGGAAGGTAACCTTCGCCGTATTTTTAATTTGAACATTCGTTGTCTATGGTGCGACTTCATAGAATCGACTTAACATAATGAAAATGAAAATTTTGTATTTCCTCATAATATGACATTCATATGTTTTCTATTCAAATGTATCAGATATTGACGTGCGACGTCGAAACCTAGGTCGTCCTTTATTATAAAGTTTTACTTTTCACTGTATTGTTAGAGAATGCCTTACTAAGGAAGATTCGCTAAAACTTATCCTTCTCATTTCCAAGAGATATATTTAACAGATAATGTATCTAGAGGAATTAGTTTTTCTCCGAAACAGTGAATAGGACATACGACGTGCGTGAGAAAAGTAATGATACTGATTTTTCATTTACCAAAGTTTTTGTTTTTTTTTCAAACAACAATATTATCCCCTTCAAACAGTGGCGGATTCAGGGTAGTGGGTATAAGTCCCCCCCTCACGCAAGGGGTTTACACTAGGTAAATGGTAATTTTGTTCAGTTGTCGAATATATACAGGAGAGCCTCTAGACCCCCCATGTCCCTGTCCTGGATCTTTCAAAGGATGGTTCAAAGTAGTCTCCTTTGGCAGCTTTACACGGGCGAGTCTTTATTCCCACTCTGGAATTCTTCAACTGGTATAACTTTTAACTGGTCGGTCACAGTCTTTTGAACATTCTCCACAGTTCCAAAATGGCGTCCTTTTAATGCGTGTTTCAATTTCGGCAAAAGGAAAACGTCATAAGGTCTCGAATGAATAGGGGGTTGAGGAACAGTGGAAATGCGTTTTGAGGTCAAAGCCTCAAAGATGGAAATGGTTCTGTGACACGGGGCATTGTCTTGATGAAGCATCCACTAGTCTGAAATGTCTGTTCTTACGCAAAACACTTTTTATGAGCCTTTCAAGGACACTTTTATAAAACACTTGCTTGACAGTTTGTTCTGGTGGAACAAATTTTTTGTGTACGATACCCTTATTTTTGTACGGATACCCGTATTAGGACTAGTTCTAATCCCGCCCTATGAAGACGAATTATTTTATTGTAAAAAAAAATCAGTATAGTCTTGATATTTGTTTGTCTCAATCAAAATTTCATCGGTCGAGATGATGGAGTGTGCCACCCTTTGCTTTGCCGCTTAGTAACTGCTTGGTAGACTTCGGTAAAAACACAACTCCATCAATTATTTTTTTGTAGAATTTGAGGTTTTCCCGGCGTATAGATTGATGAAAAATTAATTTGTATTTGGATTAAAACCTGCGTCGGGACACCGAAAGATGACTTGGGCCTCAAAACCTCGGGAGTGTACAGCGTCCCGTGTGAGTGCGGTCACGTTTACATTGGGGAAACAGGCCGCACTATCGAAAAACGTCTGACGGAGCATGAAAGATGCATACGCCTTTTTTATCCGCTAAAGTCGGCGGTAGCGGAGCATTGCTTGGACCTCGGTCATTGGATGGACTTCAAAAATACGAAGGTTTTGTGCCGCACTATTAGGATAGAATTGTAAAGGAGGCAATTGCTATTAGCCTTGAGGAGATGAGCTTAAACAAAAATAAAGGCTTCTAACTGAGCAGTGCCTGGAATGCCGTAATTAATCGCTACATCCGCACACAACAATAACGGCAACCACGGATATGAATAAATAAATAAATAAGTACCGTAAAAAGGTAATATTAAGAGTAAATCCCTGAAGACGATGGCAGACTCAGCCACTGAAACGTTGGGAGAATTAACCCAATACCACACCCGGTGGGAATCCTGGGAAATTTTTTAACAATAATTTTTTTGTTTGCAAGCGACTGGTGTACTGACATCCCCCCTATCAATCTCCTATTTGGGCGTTTTTTCGTGTCCAAATTTAAATGTAGATGAGAATTTCACTCTTTATCACCTGAGTTGGAGGGCGGTTCCGTCTACGGACGGGATCAAAGCGCGGTATCCTGATGTAGTAGTTAGAGGTTCGTATTGTTCAGGGGGGTGTTCGATATTCAAGGAATTTCCGGCACGTTAGTATTCTCTCTTCGCCAAATTTAATTAACTGCAGAAGCTTCAGTAGGCGGATTACTGTAGGTCCTCCTCCGCTTTGGCTCTTACTCGTATATTACGAGAGTGCGACCTTTAGTTGGAGGATCAACTGGAGGGAAAGGTCAACGTTGTTTGTTTTCGTCCTAAAAACGTGATAACCTCGTTAGAAGCATTCGACTCTTTCGGCAAACATCAATTAAGGGAGAATTTCCTTATTTAATCTGTCAAATGGGGCGCGTTGTCTTTCCCCTTCCCGGGTCCTGGCTTGTGAGTCTTTAAACTCAGAACTTTACGAGGGATGGCTAAAATGTTCTGTCATTTTAATCATCGTTTCTGTTTTTCTATCGAATAGTCAATTTTACTAACGATTTGCCAACATTTTCCCAAGAAAATCTGTTTATGAAGCACAATTTACGAGCTCGTTTCTTCCAATTTATTTATCGTTGGCTTGCGGGCTTAATTGAACTTGGTACGTTTTGATGATTCGCGAATAACATTAAATTAAATCGCTTTGATCAAACAAAACCAGTCTAATGTAAATAGTCGGACCCCCTCATCGTCCGTCATTACTAGTAACTGTGTTAAAATGCATTTTTAAGACTTTGTGTATTCGAAATTGAAAGTCGGGTTTATTCAGGGGCTAAAATTCCGATTAAAACATTGACAAATAGTGATTTGCCGATAGGAATAATTAAATAAAAAACTATGAAAATAATTGGTCTTCAAAAATATTAAATTCATTATCGTGTAACACTTTTAAAAGACTAGTTAATCAATACTGTTCGTAAATAATGCGTAACGTATACCTGAATTCTGAATTTCACTGTAGCTTAGATATCACTTTAGAAATTTGTCGAAAAAAAATCTCATTCAAATGTGGGTCTTTGGAGTGAAGCATCATTGTCCCACGCCATTTTCTCGTGTTATCATTTTGGTTTCAGTGGCTTTGAATTTACCGAAGATTGCTCTTGCCTTTCAAAGGCGATCGTTTTTTTTTTTCGTTTTCCTGGGTACCTTCACGCATAGGACTTTCCTGCTGGTTAATAGCAGGGATGGTTATAGAAACTAAACGAAAGTCAAAACCAGTAAAATTTTAATACTTTTGTTTTCAGGAGAGAAATGTGGAAAGAAAACGAAATGGATGTAAACCACGGGAGCTAAACTCAGGGTCGAAACGAAATCATATAGTAAAAACTACTTCGGGTCGAAACCTAACCAAAACTTGCGACGAAACGAAACGCTGATAATGTTTCGCACCAGAGGAACCACGTACTTCACCTTCAAACAGTTTAGTTCCGACCCACACACTGAGTACGAAGTATGGTTGGATGAAGTAGAGGTTCGGACTACAGCCAGTAGATGCATGGGGCACGTATATTTCTACCACTAACAGGAGAACGGTGATCGCAAACTGGCCGTTTGATTTTTTAGCTGTATGTCTAACCTCTCTACACGTATGTGAAACGTAATGGGTCGAAACTATTCCCTTTTATCCCCCTCCACTCAACTTCTCGGATCGAAACTTAACTATGAGCAGCAGAGTTTCGATTAATTTAGTATCGTTCCCGTGAGTAAAGTTTCGTCCCGGGTCGAAACTAAACTCCTTGGTGATACAAATTTCGTGCGGGAACGAAACTAAATATAGACCTCGTTTTTTCGTTTCCTTTCCGGTCGAAACGAAACATTTTCGTTTCGTTCCACTTGCCATCCCTTGTTTATAGTCGCTCTAAGTGTATTCATTTTTTCCATCTTGCAAAAAATTGGCATTTCTTTTTGCATAGCCCGGTGGAAAATTCTTGCCTATGGCCCTCATATTTTCCTGGAAAAAGGACGCACCCCGGGGAGTCTTTGATCTCGTAGTGGTAAGTAGGTACTCTTCAAATGCCCGTCCTTACCTCGTTGGCTCTCCGAATTTCATTTGTTCTCGGCAAAAATTGGTCGGTCTCCTCATTTTCCTTTTCGAGATTCATCCTGCGACCGCATTGGTCCCTCCTTATCATTGAGGTTTCTGGATGGGGCGTTGGATATGCTTCGTACCTTTGGCAGATGAACTCTGCTGTCCGGCATATTTTTCTTCCACTGGTGAAGCAAGGGCATATAACGTCTCGCATAATAAATATGGCTTCAAAAACTTATTTTTTCCCTTACGATATTCTGAAAATCCCTTTAAAACACTAATACGAAGAAAGTTAGCTGGATGATCACCGTAATGTTCTACCACTGGTAAAGCAGGGATTTATAAGGTCTCTCATAATATAGATGGCTTCCAAAACTTATTTTTTCTCTTTAGATATTCTGAAAATACCTTTATAACACTAATGCGAAGAAAGTTAGCTGTATGATCACCATATTGTTCTACTACTGGTGAAGCAGGGATTTATAACGTCTCTCATAATAAATATGGCTTCAAAAGCTTATACCGTAATACTAGTTAAATGTATAATTATTAAGTACCTTTTGAATGCTCCGCCGGTCTCGGATTTCAGCAAAATTGACGATTCAATTAACTGGCATAATTACGGGAAACAAAACAAACGCGATAGGTCACTATGGCGACCGCATCAATAAATAGGCTTCCGCTGGCTCCCTTTTCATGCACTGGCGCCATTTTCCGAGTGCGATTATGGTACTAATATCGCTTTTGTCTATTGTCTTACTGATCCTTTGCGATCAGTTGACCCTCGGCAATATCGAATCCGCTCTCTCGTTACTTTCACCTATATCTCTCTCCTTTCGCGTGGCGGTCCTCATTCCCTAAGTATGCATCGAGAGCCCTTTCGCTCGATCGATTCGCGTTTTTTTTCCTTTCCATCCCGAGTGCCCTTCAAGACCCGCTATTGTGCTGCCGAGTTCGAGGTTTCATGTGCAGAGACAAAAGGCAGTCGACTCTAATTTAATCCCTATTCGATTGGAACCGTTGCGGTCCGTTTACTGGGTTCGCTGTTATTTTCTGGCTTTTATTTGGCCTATAACGGATCTTAAGTTGTGTTATGATTTCCCCTTTCTATATTAATCGTGATATTTTAATTTACCTATGTTTTAAGGATATAATTGAGTGCATATTAATCAATTAACCGTTGCGGTAAGGTTACTCGAATGGGCTCTCTGTTATTCTCTGGCTATTATCCGGCGTATAATGGTTCTTAAGTTGTGTTATGATTTCCCCTTTCTATATTAATCGTGATATTTTAATTTAGTCAATATTTCAAGGATATAATTGAGTGCATGTTAATCCAGTTAGATGCCTTCGTCTTGGGAGTAGTAATTAAAAAAAAATATGACGTACTTAAAAGAGGAGATAGAATTTGTAAAAACATTAAATTCGACTCATTATTGATTTGAATTCCATAAAAATTCATTTTTTGCTGAAATACTAATTTCTACCAAAATATACGTGCGTAATAGGTGTTATTTTGTCGTGAAGGCATTACGAAATCAGTCTTGAAAGCTTTGCTTTCTAGACTGCTTTGCAGCCCACCGTTGGGTCCCCAGTCCTTACAATTTTAAATTTGGTATCCTTAGCCAGCCCGTTGATTTGCCTCTCTTCTCTCTCTTAAGGCCGTTTTACACGGTACACGGAATTGCGAAGGTTAGGGCTGCATTAATTTATAAAATGGCGTGGAATTGCGCGAATGCATGAACGATATTAGAACAGGGGCTATTTTGCCGTCTAGCATCCACGCATTCTCGCATATGTTCTTGCAATTCACCGCTTTACACGACGCAATTTTGATTGCGCCTTCGCACGTATTGCGCAATTCCGTGTACCGTGTAAAACGGCGTTTAGGAGTTACCGTAGTTAAGATTACACTGTCGGCTTTCCCGGTGACGTATATACGGGTTCTTCCCTATTGCCATTCATGGAAGCATGCATACATGGTATACATGAGAAGAATATAGTAAACATAGGGACATATCAAGATAAAACCTTAATGCGGAAATGTGCCAAGTTTTATGTGATAATACTTGTCACAAAATTTCAATAAGTGTTGCATTATAAATTAATGACATTAGTCCATGTACATATTTCATCAAATATGTAAGTTGTTTGTAAGAATGAAGATTCATTGTATAACGAAGCGAAAACAATGCACTGTTCCACAAATAATTTTAAAGCTCTCTACTTGTTTCAACGGCGTAGCGCCATTATTAAGAGCAACTGTTTTTCTTGATAATAATGCTGACAGCTCTAAGATTTGCATGAAACTAGTGACTTTTTACGCAGTCACGCGCATTTATGCAAAGTTTAATAAACCAAGGTTGAAGTTCGCCGCGAAGAAATATACGAATTAGCCGGGATTCGAACCCGGATCCCGGCGAAGTCAAATATTTTTTCGAGGCAAACTTTAGCCTTGGTGTATTTAAGCTAACAAATGTCTGTCTTGGTAATGATATTAAGCTGTTGTACTTGTTGGCAGAATTAAATTATTTGGGGAGCAGTACTTCGTTTTTGCCGTGTGCTACCATGAATGTTGTACCGTTCCACCAAGTAACGCCCAAATCAGTTGATTTGACCACTTATGACTGATATCTATCAAATGAATCGCTACTCGCTTCTTTAGATGTACCTCAATACTTAAATACTAAATATCGACAACTTACAAGAAATCGTGTAATTTTCTACGTTCTTCCTTGCTGTTTAAACCCCGTGGTAAAATTGGTATGGTTATGCTCTCGCGTTTCCCGGTGACGTAATTATGGATTCTTCCTTGCTGCCATTATTGGAAGTATCCGGAATGCATATGTGTAATATGTGAAAAAAAGTAAGTATATGGACCCATCGAGCGTATTAATCTTGATTCGGAAATATGCTAAGTTTTTTTGTGATAATACTTTTCACATATGTTCAAGAAGCTCTATCTGTTTATTATTTATTGCACCGGAAAGTTCAGTGTCATTTGCGAATTACTGAAATTTTCGCGGCCTTAATGCAACGCACCTCCATTTTTTTCTCTCTACGAGATCTGTTTTAGATATTATCTATGAAAGTTATAATTATTATCGACGCAAGAAAGGTTGAACGTTGAACTTAAAACATTTGTATGAAATACTGACGAAGCTCCATAGGCTCATGTCATATATCGTAACATTGTTTGAACGTAAACGTTTAGCTTCTACGATCGAAAGAATGAAGAAGAACACGCGAAAAAACTATGGCAACGGAGAAACGGTCGTCTTATTCATCTCGTTATGGAAAAAATATTTGATTGGTACAATTCATTGTATTATTTATGGAGAGAACGACATCTTCGCATTACAAATAGCGGTGGTCTGTGCATCTGCCCGGAAAGCAGAACGTCCATGATTTGATTCCTGGTCCTGGTGAAATTTTACCGTGTGTTTTCGGCCTTCATTTCATCCCCACACCACGCTGTGTCATCGTCCTATGTTTATGTTTCTGTCTCTTTCCTTCAAATTCTATTTGTAATCATGTTTGTATATTAGCCTGAGGCGACCTGTGTGAATGTGAATATGTATTATATACCAAAACGATGTTTTTCGTCTTTTTTGGTTTATTTTATGTGTGGTGTCCGGAACCTCCTCCCGTGTTTCTTTGCACCCAATTTGGAATTATACACACATACTGTATTTGCGGTGTTAATTATCATGCAACCGGAAACTTCCGAATATACTTTATCCTGTTCTGTTCTTAGTCGCCTTATCATCTTCATCCTATCTGCGTAGGTCGCCACTGTAGAGATTTTCCTTCTTCCTCGAGTTTAATTCTCGTTGGGAATCATTTCGTTTCCTTAGCATGGCAAGCGCTGGGAGGCCATCCTCTTAAGGCCCAGAGGTTATTATTTCAGCTTTTCTCGCTTCGCCGGAGTGCTTTCTTCTAGCGGGAGATTAAAGTTTGCTGAACCTGCGCTAAACCTTCTCTTTATGCGGGTAGAATATACCATAAGGGAATAAATAAAAAATTAAATAAATAAAAAATTTCTCTATTAAGATGTCGGTGAAAGTTAATTTGATATTTAATCTTTGTTGTTCTTACACAACTTTACTAACTTCCCTATGAAAAATTATATTTTCAACATTTTTCGGCGTAGGACTGGAATCTAAGTAAATACCATTGCCAATAATTGTAATATTGCATCGTATAAATTTATACATAGATTATAACAGGTTTAATATACGGAGGGGGTGAGAGAGTTGTGCTCTAAATGGTTATTAGTAAACTTGCTCAAAAATGCAGCCGCATTTACGGTTAACAAAACTTTTGGCGTGTTCAATGCAACATATATCTAATTTTTCTCTCTACGATGGCCAATGGCGAATCCAGGATAAGGACAAGGGGGGGATAAGTTGGGGGTAACCTCCCAGCAGTATTACCCAAACAACAAAATTACAATTCTATCTAGTGTAAATTGGATATTCAAAGGGGGGGGCTAGCCCCTCCCCCCCCACAGATCCGCCACTGACAATGGCTATATTAGATATTATCTAAAAATTATTTAATCATAAATTGTTATCCCTCCATTACGCTGGTCCAGCAAATTCAAGAATGTCATCTTCGATTTATATTCTTCTTTTCCGACCTTTTTTTTTCTTTGCCACCTCTTTTCTCTCCAACTACAATATTCGTGAAACAATATACGAGTATTATTGATGTGCTCTTGCGTTCAAGGGAGGTTTACATTGAGTATTGTGCGAATTTTATTTATTCGTGCCTCCGAAGAATGATGAAGATAAAATTAATTGAACGTGTGAGTAACGAGGAAGTGCTAAGAAGAGTGGGTGAAAAGAGAAGCCTCCTAAAAGCCTTAAGCAGAAGACGAGACAACTTAGTTGGCCACATTTTGAGGCACGTGGGCCTGATGAAGACTATCGTAGAAGGACAGGTGGAAGAGAAGAATGGCAAGTGACGACCCCGAATGAGTTGCATAGTACAGGTTATAAAGGATGCAAAAGAGAAGAAATACGTCGCTATAAAAATGGCTAGCGGATAGGAGGGAGGAATGGAGAGCTGCGTCAAACCAATATTAGGATTGTTGACTAATGATTACGATGATGATTGTACGAATTACTGAAGCTTTTCATCCCTTCTGTCGTTGAATTCAATTCACAGCCAGGCCTACTCCCTTTCGTTCTATCTATAAATCTTGTTCTCTTCCTTGTTTACCCAATATTCTACCCTCTAACACTGTTTTCAACAAGCCCTCCCCGGTAAGTACTTTCTCCATCCATAGCCACTGTGTCCTCCATATGTCATCTAAAAGCTGCCTCTCATCACCAACCATATCCAGCACTTCTTCGTTCTTCTTCTACTCCGTCCACTTCACCTTCTTCATTCTCCTCCACACCCCCAAATTGCTAACGCTTCTTGTATCTTCTCATGCTCCTTCAACAGTTTCAACGTCTCCGCACCGCTTAGCCCTACTCTCCAAATCAAACTCTTTGCTAACATTATATTTAAACTCTAACAAATCGGTCCTCTAGTCTATTCTTTTGTGTACAAGGTAATAGGCTGAAATTTATGGATAGAGATGACGCGTGGAACCTCAAAAATTTTGATTGGAGCTATTTTTGGCAATACCTTAAGGCTGTTTTACACGGCGCACGGAATTGCACAGGTGAGAGCTGCATTAATTTCTAAAATGGCGTGGAATTGCGCGAATGCATGAACGAAATAGAACAGGGGCTATTTTTTCATCTCACGTCCACGCATTCTCGCATGTGTTCTAGCAATTTACCGCTTCACACGACGCAATTTTGACTGTGCCTTCGTACACACGTCAGATTGTGCAAGTACGTGCCCAGTGAAAAACGGCATTTATGGTTATTGCATTTTCGTCTCTTACTGGGAAAGAGCGGATTCTTTGAGAACTGCTCGAGAACAAGTGCTCCTGGAATTCGCCTATAAATCTCTGGAGTGGGTGCGATGTAAGTTTCATGAATTTTTTTCTGCATTTCACCG
Source organism: Ischnura elegans (assembly GCF_921293095.1). NCBI lineage: Eukaryota > Metazoa > Arthropoda > Insecta > Odonata > Coenagrionidae > Ischnura > Ischnura elegans. The sequence continues at coordinate 25,698,356 of NC_060253.1, forward strand.
TTGGAAATGGCTAATTTGAGTGCTTGTGCCGCTTCCTATCTTGATGAGTTTTAGAGCGAGATAGAAGGTTGCTTGACATGCTAAATTCGCAAACGCGTTTACGACTGCCAGAAAGTCGGCCAAAACTTCGACGTCAGTTAACTGTGTTGCTGTTACGACTTCGCGGCTCTCATGGGAGTTAGTTCGCGACTTCGCCGTGTGTGCTCGCGATGGCTCCCTCTTCGCAGCGTTCATTATGCGACTTCTTCCTTCCCTGAGGAGGCAGCTGTACTTGTGCCTTGTTCCCTTGACTTGAATTACGGCCGCGCCCGAGTAATATCCTCTCATTTCCGGTTTTGCGAGGCGAAAACGTTCCAAGTTCATCTACCCCGTAAGTACTAAGGTAGAGGAGAAACTTTGTTGCCGCAGCAACCACCATGTGTGACGTCAAGCTCGGGGTAATTGTTGGGGGTCTGTGTAGGAGCGAAAGATAATTATAGACATACTTACAGTGAAAACATTTTTCCAACATATGGAATGGCTCCAAAAAATCTTCCGTCGAAAATTTAGCTTTATCTTGTCGCATATCTTTCTTAAGGCCTTTTTTTCACGATACATTAACACCTACGAGTTAATGTCTATATATATGAACGCGTAAATGAAAACGAAAATGATCCGTGCAGCCACCTAAATTGTGCAAATACAGAAAGTAGGATGTGTTCTTATTTGGTTCATGCATTCGCACATGCTCCGTTCCGGCCCACAAAAATCATTCATATAAACAGACATCAACTCCAATGTGTTAATCTACTGTATAACCAAGCATTTTAATCTCATTTCGACGATAAAATATTTACACGGAGTAAAATTTTACAAATTAGACTCATATTTACTTCTAAGTTGACTTACTAAAACTCTTATAGGATGAAAATGTTTGCTGTTCACCAAAAGGATATCTCCAACTTGCTAGAGATTATTCCACGACAGGTTTTCGATAGGTTTCTTTACGCGGAAGGGTAACATAGCAACACGTGCATTTGTATGCTTTTCTGTCCAAGAATCGAGGACAAAGAAGGCACTTTTCCATCAACCATGGTTGAATTCACCGTTTTATAAAGCATGAGAATGTTTGTGCTTTTAATATTTGTATATTTATAAAAGTTCCTGTAACAGGGGAAATAAATTATTCACTCCTTCAATTGCAAGAGTGCTCCTATTGATAAAATATAATGGAAGTGTGTTACCAAGAAAAAAATTATTTTATGACAATTATTGAATGAATTTATTTATGTTTTGCTTGTTTTTCTATGCGGTAGATTTTGTAGGTATCGATTAATATTATACGACTTTCCAGTTATGCTAATTAACGAATTTCTCATCCTCATGCTCTCTGGATGTAGGCCTGAATGCAATGCGTTCACTCGTGGCTGAAAACCCTCCGCAAATCCTATAAATTCCTAGAATAATCGTGAAATGGCGTCCACAAAAATTTCTTAGGTTGTGAGAAAAAGTCTACTTATAATACAGCCTATGAATGTAGGAAGAAGAACGTCACAAAGTTAGATATGGTAATATCTCAATCTTGCGTTCACGTTTGTTCAACTTCTACCGCAAGCCTTAATTTTCTCAGAATGTAGAAGAGAAGAAGTCAAGACCAACATTAAAATAGGGAGGCAAAAACTGATAGAGGTGGATGAATTCTGTTATTTGGGAAGCAAGATAACTAGTGACGGGAGAAGCAAGAAAGAAATTATCAGCAGAATAGCCCAGGCGAAGAGAGCATTCCACCAAAAGAGAGACCTGCTTACAGCGGGAAATTTAAATATAGAAGTAAAGAAACAATTCATAAGAACCTACATCTGGAGTATGCTCCTATACGGAAGTGAGGCATGGACAATGACCGCAGCGGAGAAAGGAAGGATAGAGGCCTTCGAAATGTGGTGCTACAGAAGAATGATGAAAATCAAATGGATCGACCGAGTTAGTAACGAGGAAGTCCTAAGAAGGGTAGGAGAGAAGAGAAGCCTCATGAAAACCTTAATAAGAAGACGGAACAACCTTATAGGCCACATCTTGTGACATGATGGCTTGATGAAGACAATCGTCGAAGGACAGGTGGAAGGCAAGAATGGAAAAGGAAGACCTCGAACAAAATATATGGAACAAGTAAAGAGAGATGTGAAAGAGAAGAAATACGTAGGAGTGAAAAGATTAGCTGATAGGAGAACTGAGTGGAGAGCTACGTCAAACCAATCCTAGGATTGTTGACCAGTGATGATGATGATTTTCAACTGAACTTAAGGAGAATCGGAAAAAAACTACCAACGTCGAGCCTTCCGAGAAAGCCAAGTCGTTTATTTTTAGAGCGAATTTTCTAGTAGAATTACGAAATTTGGAGCTCTTAATTGAAATTCAAATCCTCCGTTTCACTTCTGCCGATTAACTGGAGAATATTAATTTCTGGTTCAATTAGCGAGTTTTTATTCAGTTTTTTCTTTACTTTTTAGCTACGTTTCTTTTTTAATCTTGCTCAGAGAGAATTATTGGTGATTATCTTCTTTCAGAAAAACCTCACGGCTGGAAGGGTAATTTTATGGTATATTCGCTCGGGCATCATTATATTTTCATCCGCTTTTTAAGATTTAAAAGAAATTGAAGCCAGAAATGCATCACGAATACGAGCTCACTATAATTTAGAGAAAATATTCAAAACATTACCCGGTATTTGTAATTCAAAGAGAATTATATTTAAAACTGTCATAAGTCCATAAGTTTACGTTAAGAGACGGTCTCTTCCCCACCCTTAAAAACCAAGGAATAGGATAATTTTCTCCTTCAACCCTTGCCGTCTCATTTCTTTGTGAGTGTGCAAATTTGTACGAGACTATTTATTCTGGCAAATTTTTTGTTAGTCTTGGTAATGCCGAAGTGCAGGTGAAATAAAGTTTTATGTGGAAATGCGCTAAGTAGTATTACTTCATATCTATAGGATAGGATATCGTCATATTCACTTCATATGTGTGGAGGAAAATTTTCGTTAAATCTTTCGCGCGTACTCGTCATGCTAAATAAAAATGTATGGGCTCTGCTGCCGAGTCAATTTTCGGGAGGCCCCAACATTTCCCGACCGATGCTGGTCGTTTTTTTTTTGGGAATCAGATTCCCTTAAAAACGAAAATTGACGCGGTGGCATAGCCAAAAAAATTTATTTGACATAGAGGAAAATGGATAGAGGATGTGGATGAGGATTTGGGGAAGCTGTGGGTGCGAGAAAAGTAGTAAATTATAACGAGAAATTGTGGGAAGTTTGAGAGAAAGCCAGGGTACTACAATATGTACTGCATCACTGAAGATGATGATTTTAAGATGTTTTTTTTAAGACTTAAACTTCCAAAATAATATGCGAAAGCCTTTTTTTAGCAGGAGAGGCCAGGGACTTTGATATGTCGTCATTTATGGCCGTTGTTGAACCTTGTATCCGTTTATCCGTTGATGAATAATCTCTCCTTTCCGTTTAGGCTAGAATTCCGTATTCGTTTCGTCTAGAGTGCCGTGCATTCTATTACCATTCCTATGGTACAAATGTTTTGGCCGAGAAACAATCTCATCACGCGACCGAAATGAGTTTATTTTTTGAAAAAAAAAATTAAGCATTTTGGAAGTGGTAAAGAAGATGGCAGTCCAAGCGAGGAATAATTTTTCCTTAATTATGCAGGAATAATTGTCAAGGTGCGTTCTCTAAGAATTTCTTGTCATGATTCAGTGCTGCGTTGCGCATTTAAATGTATTTTTATTTATTTTTCCCATTATTCTCCCGCCTATTCTCCGCTTTTTCGTAAATTTCGGCGCCTAACATTCCGAACACGCTTAAGTGTCGTTCCCCCCTTTCCCTCCGACGCATGGAGTTAAAATGACCTTTCTTAAATACTTGCTGAGGATCTTGCGTTTTAATATATAGAGGAGCGTGCTAGGCCTACGTCCCTAGTCGAGATGGTAACCGTTGGTACGGAGAAAACGTGGAGAATGTTTTCTCCAGCCGAGTCTAGCTGCATAATATATACACTGTATATCATCTACATGTAATGGAGAAATCCTCACGTCAGGTATTTTTTATTCATGCGACTCATGCGTCTTAATGAAAATTCATGGATGGAATCTAATAAATATTCACGTTAACACGAATCAAAAACCATACACTGTTCAGCAAATAACTCAAATGCTGTCTACTAGTAATAATAATTAACCTTGATACGGAAATGTGCTGTTTTTTGTGGTAATACTTGTCACAAAATGTCAATAAGTGTGGAATGATAAATTAATGACGTAAATCCGTGTACATATTTCTTCAAAATAGGTAAGTTGTTTGTCAGAATAAAGATTCATTGTAGAACAAAGCAAAAACAGTGCACTGTTCCACAAATAATTTTAATGCTTTCTACTAATTTTAACGGCCTTGTGCCATTATTAAGAGCAACTGTTTTTCTTGATAATGATGACAACAGCTCTAAGCACTTCCGAGAAACTTCCCATTTCGTGTGTGGAAGAAGGGTATGTATATATGTGGCGACCATGAATCATAAATGCGGAGGAGGGAGTTGTCGGTTCGGGTTAAGGAATGGAATGGATGCGGTGAAAGGAACCCCTCGGCTTTGCATGAAATGAGCTCAAGAGGGCTCCCGAAGTACAGTTCAGTATGAAATCGCGGAGTCATAACTCAGGATCCGGCCGGATCAATCGGAAACATTGCAGTGTCGGATATCAATATTTTTCAGATAGGATCTCACGTTGAGAGGTAATTGTGCGACTGTGTATTCGTATCTTAGAATTCCGATTACGTCGTCTACGAGAGTTATGATCTTGATGAGGTACTCGGTTACTTTAACCAATCTCATCGCTACATTTTTCTCTCGGCATAATATTTATTGCTTGATATCCCTACCTTTCGGAATTTACTCTACGAATTGGGCTGATTTAGCAGTATATATGGCAACTATATATATATATTTTTTTACGGATTTTGCTGACTTTCTTGACGATGATGCAGTGCCTTATCTCTCAGAGAGATAATATTTGCAAGCTTGGCTTCTGGAAATTCTGTTCACTAGGGTAATGGCATCATTACTTATTCATTTTTACAGCGGCGATCTTCGAAAGTCACGTACCTCCTTCAGTATGCAATAATTCTCTTTCTGTGAAGGAAAGTTCAAAGGAATGCGAAAGAATATTAATCCCCTTTGTAGCATGAGTTTTTCCGTTAGTGCTCTTTACCGGTTTTCGATGTAAAGAAAGATAATGTTAAGGCCTGGTCCATGAAAAGTGTGGTTCGGCTGTAGGAAGCAGTTGTATGCCTTGTGCCACTGTTAAGAAGGGGAGCGTAATTGACGTTGAATTTTTTTTTTAACTCTTGGCTAAGGATTGGTTTCATGACCAATTTAAGCATCCATAAAATTTTTTGGTAATGATTTCTATTTTGTTTTTATGGTTATTTGTATTGACATTTTTGCAATAATGATCACTTGCGTGTGCATAAAAATGCCTTGATGCTTACATATTTCTGATAACTTCAGGCTTGACTCTGTGAAACCTCTCCATTCAGGAAATAAAATTTAAAAAAACTTTGTGAGGTTCACTTGTATTACTTACTTGTATCACTTACATAAAAGTGAACCTTGAAAGGTTTTATTCTTTTATTTCCAATTAAATATTTCTGTTTGTCCATGCTGGCTCATGTATCGGATGGCAGCACCATTAAAAGTGTTTTTTGGGGTGCCTAATTTCATTATATTACGTGATTATTGAATGCTATGAATTACGTAAATGAATGAAATAAAGTCATATAATAATATTATGATTATTGCGTTATTATTCGAGTTTATGAACTTTTTCAGCTGGTTAAAACCAGCTGGAAATATTCGCCTATCCTAAGGGAAAATTAGGATTAGGCTAAGGAAGAGAATTCACCCTATCCTACACAGCCTGTCGCTTGTGTGTTATTTTTTCCGAGCGGTCGGAGGTTGAAAAAATAAACTGCCCTCTTGCAATCGCAATGTGTTCCGTGTTATAACTTAATTAATAATGTCTGCTGTAACTGGGATGGGAGATTTTTGAACTTCTCTTGTGCCTATTTAACTGTGGGCCATCGTAGATTTTTACTATATTTTTATTAAGTAAGTGTTATTCATTATTTCTCGTATTAATGCCTATTTTTCTCTAATTTCAGGTGAGTCGTAACCGATATTACCTTGGTGGGTACTGCGTATCTTTTAAGTTGATCTTTACCGATTCCGGGCAGCCCCTTGCGGTAAGTCAATTGTATATTTTTATTCCGTCATCGGTGAGTTCAGTTTTGCTGTTCTTCCTTGCGTGTGCAATTAATTTCAGTGCTGAGTTTTGATGCATCCTTTTGGTAGCACCTTTTCAATCTGTTTCGCTCAAGTTATTCATACTCTTGGAAGGTTTTGCGTGATAATTATGCTATAATGAAGGTACCATAGACTGAATTAGTGTTGGTCCAGGTAGGGTGGATTTTTCATGTTTTGCTGGAGAAGGTGTGACGTCACGCTCGTGATCTCCAAGATATGAAGACTTTTGTCACGTAATCGTTGAGAAAAATTGTGGAAGTGTCACACTCCGTTTGCGTCTGTGGTATTAACGGCGATATTTATCGAGTATAGCGATGGAGAAATCTATTTTAATTTAAATAGAAAATCAAGTTTTGATAGTCAAAAGTCGAGGAAGCCGAGGCATGATCTTCGAGTTTCGATCCAAGCTCGATTTTTTCAACTTCGATCTTGACCGTTACGTTTGATATCAGCGGCGTCACTACCGGCCCATGATTACGTCATCAGTCTCATGTGAGTCTTTTCTCCTAGGCCAATAAAATTGGAAAGGCACTCCCTCGGTCATCAAAAAAGCGTATCATTTATATGATATTTCTTATAAAGTTTAGTGAAGCCAAATGGTTACTAGGGGTGATCCCAAAACTTAAATGAGCGTGCATTTGTATGTTTTTACTACCAATAAATCAAGCATGTATTATAAGTAGATTGATTTTATTATTTTCAAATGTGTATTTTGAGTGATTTTAGAATGAATAGTAACCGTGATTTTGTGCGAACTTTTTTTAATGAACCGTCGATTTTTTCGATCAATCGATATTTTGACTCTAATTTCGACTTTTTTATAAGTCGATCTTTTCATTTCGATTAAGAATCCATTGCTCGAAAAATCGATTTTCCCATCACTAGTCGACTGAATTGCTTTATTTGAACCTTCTTATCAATATCCACATTCTGGAATAATAATTCCTGGCTTCCGCCGCGTTTGTTATAATTTTTCTGCTTTTTTTCTGGCATTAGTCCGCGTGTTTTGGCCTAGCCTGAAAGATGTTAGAGGGACAGCGTAGGGAGGGCCCTTAATTCCTTGTATTGGGTGTTCAATATGAGGCCATCTCATAGCCAAAACGTTTTGACGCAGATATTTAAGTTGATTAATAATCTTACTTTTTATTAAAAGGTTATGCCCATTTTTTTCGTAATATATAAATTTAAAATAGGAAATATTTTATATGAAAATAAGATCCTTGTAAACGAGCACTATTTTAAATAGAAGAATTGTTTTAGGTACCTTCTACTACCTCAAGAGTCCCATGATGAGGGTACTAATTTGCCAATTTGTTGTTGGTTGATGAGATAATGTAACTACTTCGGAGAGATATCGTGGAACAGCATAGTGTAAAGATACACATGTAGTGTAGCTATTTTAATTTTTAAAAATTTGAAATAATTATTGTAGAATTTTAAAATTAGATTAAGGAGACAGCACGATACCTCTGTGTATCTTTTTCTTTCGTTCTTTATAGCCCAATCTTCAAAATGTATTAAACGTCGGGAAACATGAAGGGGAATAGTTTCTTGGTGAATACATGTTATCATTCCAATGTTCCTTTCTTGCGGACTTTATGCGGAAAGTTTTAGATTTTGTTGTAATTTTTGTTTGAAGTACCTTAGCTAAAAATCGCATTCAGTGAATAGGTCAGCCATTGCTCGTTGAATAATTTTCTTCCCGCCTCACGAAACGAAAAGTGCACCTTAAAATAATGCCATCTTGTTCAGCTTTGGAATGGAAGAGGTTTCATCAGAGATGAAACCAGAATAGGTTGAAAATTGACCGCCAAATCTCATTGTGTTTTCTATCATTCATCTGTTTTTTGCCGTCCTTTGTCGCATTGTCTGACTCTCCTGTAGGGAGAGGTAATTTATTTATTTGATCCAGAAAGTGGAGTGATTCACGATTCTTTGTTGAGTGCACTTTGAGTTTTCATTTTGGTGGACTTCTGCCCTTCGGCATCATCGGCCGGCAATTGCTTCCTTCCTTCATTCAGAACGCCTATAAATTTACCTTTTTGGGCACTCTTGTAGTTAAATTTTTTATTGCACCTGAGTAATGAAATATTGATTCCTCCTTACTGGACGTCTGCCCATCGGCATAACGGGGCGACAGTTGTTTCCTTGATGACTTTAACTCTCCATTGTTCTTCATCTTTTGGCCATTATTAGTAGTTACATTTTAAATTGCACTAAAATGATGATAAATTGATTACTATGGTTGGTGAACGACAACGTACTCTGTAATCGTGTTTTGATTTCTTTGTTTTTTCGTTCGATCATCAGCGTCAGCTAACGATTCGAGGATAAGTATGACGCTCAATTATCTTATTAACTTGTCTTTTAATACTGGCAAATTTCTTTTGTTTTGGCTTCCTTCATCACGTGTTCTATGAATCTCATCCTAAGCTTACCTCTGACGTAATTTCCTTCCTCCTGTCCTTTAAGGATAATTTTCACTTGTCCTTGATAATTTACGTGGGTTCATTGTCTCTTACACTATTGCCCAATGTATAGTCCCACATTCTACCTTAGATTTTTATAGGAATCCACTCCTAATCTGTTCATAACTTCCAAATTGCTGAAAATTTAACTTCATTTTTCGTCTAATCACCTTCATATTATCAAAAGTTTACAGTTCTATCTGTTTTATATTCCATTGTATCTACCAGTTTTAATCGATCGATATAAACTGATTTCTTATTGTTGATGGAACTTTCATAAAAAAGTAGTTTTTTTCTCGTTTCAAATCAACATGTAACATCTGAGATATTTTCTCCAACTCAATAACCTGTGCATGTTTTGTTGATCATTTTTTCGTTATTTTTCTCATACATTTTTGTAACATTTTAGGTAGGGACAAACATAATATTACAAGCACTCAGAAATGAAATATTGATTAGCTTCGCGATCACAGCTCGTCAGTATCATGACCTGTCAAGTTAGACTAGACATATTTTTGCGTTGTGTAGTGTGAGGCATTTGAATGAATTCCTTGTATTTTTTCCTCGAAAGGCACTGACGGTTTTTACACAATAATAATAATTATAATAAAATGCCTTAATTCGGGTGAGGTTGAGACTAAGAAGTCCCCTCTTCCACCTAACCCCTCAATAGCGTCAATGCAAACATATTAAAGAATAATAGACAAACGTTTACAATACAAAGGATATACAGTATACATTATTTGTGAAATGTCAAAAATATGAACAACTTTATGTGAAAATTTTGTGGAAAAAAGATTTCTGTTTGTGTGAAAAAAACATGAGGATAAGGGAAAAAACCCGCTGCAGGAAAACGCCCACGCAAGAAGGGGGGCGTGAAAAACCTGCGAAAACCTACTGAGTGAAAGCTGAAGTCGTGTTATTTGTAAAATACAACATAGTCAATGAGGAGAGAAGAAACATAAAGAAGCACTTAGGTGTCCATTGTGAAATCATCATAATCAATGCATCGGAAAATTCATGCTATTCTCTTGCGCTCCTTTGAAATGTAGGAGGTTACAGCAAAGGTAAAAACCAGACTAACTTAAAATTGATTTCGGAATCTCGTTGCATTCTTCCTCATTCATTTCAGAGTTTCTTTTTGCGATCCGGGTCTGTTATCGCATTGTCTGTCTCTCCCGTGGGAAGAGGTAATTCATTCATTTGATCCGCAAAGTGCAGTGATTCACGATTCTTTGTTGAGTGCACTTTGCGTTTCCATTTTGGTGGACAACTGCCCGTCGACATCGCCGGTAGGGAATCGTCTCCTTCCTTACTCCAGAGCGCTATTGTGCTTCTACCTTTATTTTTTGGGGCACTCTTTTGCAGTTTCATTTTTAATTGCACTCTGGTGATGAAAAATTGATTCCTCGAAGATTAGTGGACTGGAATTTGCGCAGACCAATTTCCTTTGTTTTATTTTTCGATCACGGTACTATGGTGTGCAGTTTACAATTCTCTTTCATTGATCACTTTTAATCGACGAATATGTAGGTGTAAATGCTTGGTTTGGTATCGAAAACCATCGCATTAAATAGTTTTTTTATCCTTAGAACTAAGCATGTAATTTATAGGGAGTCTCAGACAAATAAAGCTTGTTTTGTATAATCACCTATTTAATTGTTCAGTGAACCTAGTCTGATATTCGGCTTGGAAGAAGATGGTTTGATGGAGAGTACCTGACCGGCAATCGGGCGATCCGGGTTCTAACCCTGGCTAAGCCAAATAATTTCTTTCATTGCGAATTTCATCCTTGGTGTATATCCTATTTAATTCCCGTTGTATGTTTTAACCGTTTCTGACGAGAGTAAAAATATTTTCTAATTAAATTATATTATATGTATGCCATTATTGTGGTTAAATATTTTAATTTGAACCAGAAATTGCATCAGTAACTGTTTCAGTCCAATATTTTCCTTGAATTTTTTTTCTTGGTATTTTTTGTTGGGTCAGACATTGTACTATCGTATCCTTGTGAATTTTAATGAAATTCCTTTGAATAGCACGTAAACCTTAGCTCACCAGTATCAAGAGCTATCAAGTTAGACAATGCACTTTTGTCGGTAGGCTATATATAGGGAGGACTTCATGAATGCCATGTTTTATACTCGAGAGCCAATTACGGGTTACAAAATAAAGAATGGCGTTATGAAATGACTGTAAAAAAATTGGAAAAATGTTGGTTTTGGATATGATGAAACGTCGCTCCGAGATTTTTTACAGCGGTACGATGAAATGGCATTTTAAACCCATCATTCACTTGGTTTCTCGTATGATTGGATCCCATTGTAGAGAATTTCTTTGTCATTGTTGTCACTTTTATCCATTTTCATCGAATGATTTTTACGGGCTATTCATTGTTACTTGTGCGCCTCGGGAAAACGTCTAGCTCACTGACGTTGGTATCCTTTTGTCAGCGAAGCAAATGCTGAAAATCATGTGAGTGGACACATATTTCAATTGAAAGTTATGTTGGAGATAAAAAATGCTAACCATAAAATGCGTGCCAATGAATTAGTCTTCAGGGAAATATTTAATTGTCTCATGTAAGGTAATTGGTTGTAGTTTGAAATCGCAACGCGGAAAAGTATTTGCACATCTTTGCTGCACTGACTCAACCACTTATTTCGATTTCTGACTGAATAAGCGTGAAAATTGCTCTCCGCTGACCCTTTTATGAGTGTGCTTTTACTTTGACTTGGGGTACTCAATCATGAATAATGCTTGGCATTGCTCGTATTAATTTATTACGTTACGTAATGAATTAAGTGGCGTAAAGTTAAGTGGCCTTAAATTCAGTGGCGTAACGATGAGGAGATAGATCCTCCCCCCAAAGCCTCAGAGAACTAAAAAAATATTTTAAAACTAGTTTTGACGTATACTTACTGCATCTGCTTGAGGTTCCATTTTTAGTGCCAAAATGGTGTAAAAGGTTTTTCCTGGAAAGTCATTTTTCTAAATTTTACCAGATTTTGCCTGGGGGAAGGACCCCCCCAGGCCATCCCATCCCTCCATAAGGCATATTCGTAGTTACGCCACAGATTAAATGGATTACAATAAATATCGTGGCCCTAATTAAATGCAATAAGTCTTACACTTATTCCATTTAAAAAATGTAACTAAATATCTTAAATTTAAATTATCATAATGAAAAGAGAAAATATAAATGAATATTTATTTGACTTATAGATGCATAGCAACATGATGTATCAAGTGTTTTTATCATCTTCAAGCTCATTGGATATCAATTAGAATGGCATCCCGCAAAGACATAATCTCGACCCTTCATCGAATATTCCTCTAAGTTTCTATTTCATGTCATTACGTATAGCATGAAGAAACAGCTTAGAAATAAGTATCTTAGCCATAGCTAAATTGAAAAAAACTCTTTCACTTATTTCATTTCAAAAATAAAACCAAATATCTTAAATTTGATTTTTAATCGCCTTGAAAAAAAAGAGAAAATATGAATGCATCATTATTAGACGCACAGGTGTAAGCCGCGTAGTGCATCAAGTGCATGGATTTTTTTCACCCAATTGCCGGTCAACAATTCATCGGAAATTATTAAGATTGAATCCCATGCTCCTTGCGAATTATTCCTCGTTGTGATATTAAGAAAATAAGATTATTTCAATTGAATGGGGGAGAAGACAAGGAGTACAAGTGGTTTCGTTTCCTACACACAGGTATAGAAATTAGGTATAGATAACAAACGAGATCAAATAGATATTAAGTAGTGCATTTGATTTTCCACTCGGTGTCAGCACAGAAATGAGACCACTCGTATCCCTCGGCAACCAAGTTTTCGTTTATTTATTCTAACAATTAACTTTACTTAACTCTGTTGTGAAAATAATCAAGAGGAACCTTAGAACATATTGAAGCCCTGATGATAGTTTAAAATAAACTGAAACGTTGGCGAAAGCTTTTTCGCATCACATACATTGACCTATACTCCGAGAACTATTTTACTATGAATTAAACGAGGTCAAGATGAGAAGAAAAAAAAATCACTTGTGCCCCTTGGATTCACAACCCCTCAATTCTTTTATGATATTTTAGTCGCTTCCATTGGATATCGTTTGAAAAGCCATCCTGCAAAAAGCCATTGTCTCGGCACTTCATCGAATATTCCAATAGCCGGAATCAATATTTCCATTTCATGTCATTAGGAGTCGTCTGGTTCCCGGATAGTCTGTTTTAATTTTAAGTCCGAGCCTCTCATCTCCTGCGGCCACTCAACACGTGGCCTCTTCACTCCGTCTCGTCCCGTCGGAATAAATTCACTTTCGGAGTCGAGAGAGTGCTCCGGGGTTGCCGTCCTCATCTTTTATCCCACGGTACGAATCAAATTGGAGCGTTCGGTGGACTCACAGTGGCGTCATCTCCGTGGGGAAATGACGAACTCGCGGATCCAAAGAGAAGCGATCCTTTCATTGCTCCAGCGAATTGAAACGGACACGACGAAGAGCTATTTCCCTGCAAAACCTACAGTAATAATTAGCATTATTTTTGCAGGAAAGCTACACGAGAAAGATTGAGAAATTTGGAGCAGGATTATAATTTTTTTTAAATAATCTCCAATTCCGGTATCACTTTACCGCTTACTTCGTAGTTATCCATAAATTTAGATTGTTTTAATTACTCTTTCAGTTGCCCGTCGTCAACTCCTTCACAGCAACTTCACTTCGGCTGGAAATGCCATACTGGTCTCCTGTTACACACGTTATACCACATCTACACACGGTTGCCATGTTTACCTTAAATGATTCGCATTATTTTTACAGGAAAGCTACACGAAAAAGATGGGAAATAAACAACAGGGTTATAATTTTCAAGATTAACAAAAGTTATTAAAACGAAGAAGATTAAGAGCCGGTTTTATAATTTCTGGTAAACGCTAACCATGAGATGATATATCCCTCCACTTAAACCAGAGGTGGATGATAATTCTAGTTAACTTGAAGACTGACCTAATTCAGAAGCTAGCCTGAAATGTCAACCACCACAGGTAAATTGGAAGGCGGTATCATCTTATGGTTAGCTTAAACCGGACATTATAATACTGGATCTAATAATATTTAAAATTCTATGTGTAAAAAACCTTTTTGTTCACGAATATCTGTCATGCGTGCGATCTTTTTTGAGTCCTTTTGGGTATCCTTTCACTGCTTACTTCGTAGTTATTCCTAAATTTGGAGTGCTCCACATACTATTTCTAATTTACCGTCGTCAACGCCTTCACATCTGCTGGAAAGGTCATACTGGTCTCCTATTACACACGTTTTACCGCATCTAGACATAGTTGCCATGTTTACTTTGATGCTGTAAAAGCACTATTGCTGCCACTGAATACGTGCATTAATCCACACAATGGCAGCAATATTGGTTCAGAGCCGATGGGCCGAAATACAAAATTGCGCTAGGATTCAAATGGTATGGTAGATTTTCTCATTAAGAGATCGTGCATCACTAGAACGCAGAAAGATAATCCTTGATTTTGGGGAAAAAGTCGAAATTAAAAAAGAAGTCTTGCAAAAAGAACTTTGATTTTGCCTACTAATTTAATCAGTTAGTGCAAGAAAAGTGCATTTATTTCGGATAAAATCTCGGAACAACCTACAGTCTAAAAAATTCATTATAGTTCTATTTGTCGAAACCGATGAATATTTGTGAATAAAACTTCAAGAGTCTCATTTTTACTATTATTCAAGATTTTTTACCGCGCCCTGGGTTTCACTCAATTTCAATGGCATAAAACATTTAAATACCGGTTTGTGATAAAAATTTCTCATTTAATAATTCTAAATTTTTATCTATAGATGGAAAGATAGACAAAGAAAGTCCCAAAATGAGTTACATTGGACAGGAAAAGAGTGTTTTTGTCCAATCCAAAGTTATTGTTGATTTCGTATGATAAATTAGCTTCACGAAGATATTTTTAATGAAGGCGGCCTTTCCGAATGAGACGGATGTAGTTTTTTCTCTCATACTCTCATTGATTTTTTTGAACCTCAGTTCGCGTCTATGGCAAGGTTTATGTTAGTCAGAATTTTTTATTGCGTTCAGCTGCTGGGCTCTAATTTTTTCATTCATCCTAGTATGAAGGAAATTGTATTTTAATTCATATTATCATTGTACCCCCTTGAAATCATCTTTCCAAATCTTTATCTAGGATGCGCCAGTTTTTAGTAGAAATGAATGCAGATCACTAACTCTTTCCTGAACAAATATTAAGGCAAATTCTTTTTATTCCGTGCCTTTCCATATTGTAACCGTGTATAATTATTGGAGGCGTACCTCAAGGCTCAGCACTCGGGGCACTTCAGTTCTCTTGGAGTTGCATACATATATAGTACGGGGGATGGAGTCGAGATGGGAAGGAAAAGACAAAGGACTGATAAACCGATGGCCGGCGCTGTCGTTTCGGAAGGACTCCGCTGAATCGGAATGAATATTCATTCCTTTTCTCGTTCCTCGGGTCCACTTGAACTCCGGCTCGGCTTTATCATTTCCACTCGTCTCGACTTCCACTTCCATCGGTGTAGTCTCACCGCAGTCAGCCAACCGATATAGTCCTTTTCTCTCTCACGCGCGCGCCATGAGCTCACCGGAATTCCGTTCCGTACCAACCTACTACGGATGCTGGCCACGAGTACTCGCCTCGTCCTTTAGTCCAGCTGCGTCGGACATTCTACACCAACTCGTCGTTTTGTATCAGCGGTTATAAGGCTGGTTTTTATAAAAAGGTTAGCCATGAATTAACGTTAGGGAGTACTTGCTGTGAAGACTTAACTTAGTTCCCTTTCTTCCCATCCACAGTTACAGAGTTACATTTTTCATCGTGAAAATTTTATCATAAAACGGCATTTAAATATTTTATGCCAGTGGAATCATGTGAAATAATTTTTCGGGTGAAATATTATACATCAGGAAGACATCAATGCGTACACTTACTAATTTACTAATCTCAATGGATTAACTAAAGGTAGAGGTGTTTTGAAACATAATGATTTTTATTCTTGAAATCTCTCGCTGTTTTTGCAATTTTACGTTTACGTTAGAAATATTGCGACTGGTAAACTGCCTTAGCAAGGCATTTTCGGACTCTGGTGCGGCTAATAGCGAATTTAACGAATAAAACAATTAAAAAATCCGACGAAACATAATTCTCCATTCACTTCATATTCAAGAGATTCGAGATTCGTTCAATTTAACGTGTATAAAAACCTGTTACTTCTGTAAAATTAAAAAAACAAAGAATTGATGTAAATGCAACAAATATTCATCAGTTTCGTCAAATAGAACGATAATGACTTTTAATAGAGCCTATTTGGGTGTACCGAGATTTTTTTCCGGAAAAAATAAGATTTTTCTGTGACTAATTACCAAAAAATACTTTGGAAGAAGCAGAATTATATTGAAACTGCTTCTTCCTCAATTACTTTTTACGACTAAATCAAAATTTTCAGCAATTTTTTCCTCATACCTACCACCGAACACAACACTGGTTTTTACAACGTTTTATTTTTAACCAGTTAAAAAAAACACGTACACTAACTACCATAGCCTGGATACGACCATCTGCCAAGGCGGGACTCGAACCCGCGACCTCTTGTTTGGCGGGCGAGGACTATACCTCGCCGTAGGCCGTTAAATTCGATTAAACGTCGTTGGCAATGTTTAATCATGGGCTGTTGTAAAAGGATGACAATTGACGAGCATTATTAAAGAAAAATGATTTTTAAATTTAGTAAACTCGTAACGTATCAGACTCAATATAATCGGAATATTTAGGTAAAGGAACTTCATTAAGCTGCGTGTGTATTCCAATCAAGTAATTGATCAAATCAAATACAAGCGCAGTACCTGGGGAAAGATTAAGTTGTCCATACTCATTACCCAGAAAGGAGGAGGAAAGTACGTAGGAATAAAATTCCAACCATTCTGCACTATGAAATGATAACGAATTGAACAATTTTCCTCTGGGCGGTAATCTACATGACACAGAGAAGCAATTCACGGTATTTCAAGGGATTCAGAGGACCAGTGGCGCAGCGAGGGGGCGGTTTTGGGGGATAACCCACCCCCCCAGAGCTCAGAGAAGTTTTTAAGTTTAATCCATTTTACTAAATTGGATTAGTATTACTTATTGAATAGTGGTAGGATTAAACAAATATCCCTCAGAAAGCCGTAAAACTCACCATACTGAAACATTAATCTTAAAATTTTTCTGGAGGCCCCCCGCAACTCCTGTTTACCCTGGAGGGTATGCAATACCCTCACACCCTTAAATATTAGTTGCGCATAAAACCCCCACTAGCCTTAATTCTTAGCTGCGCCCCTTCTGGGACCACGCTCCCATAATTAATCATATTGAATAGGGAATACTCGTAGCAAGACATCGGGGGCGGGAGAATGTAAATTTCTCCGAATATTCACAGCAATCGGCGCAGTCCGCATTAATAACGAGGAACAAAATATTCACTAAATTTTATTAAACTTTCCTTGTAGAACGACGAGGGTCGACAATACAACTCGTTGATTAAATTTGCGAACGATAAATTTACGACCATGGTTTTCATGCGTTTCATTATCAATGACTTATTGCAGCCACTTTTTTTATTCAAAATCTTGTCGGAATACTTTCGATGATGTTTTTTTGGTATGTGACATTCCTGTTCCGGGATATGCGAACGCTATGAACAGCGTATATGGACTTTTCTGCTTTGGTTTGACTCGGTTCTAACTGAAAATTTACCATGGAGAAAGTTAAAATCCCGTAAATATTTTGCAGAACTTTGGAAATATAAGCCGCATTCAGATATAAACCACCGTCTACAAGTATTTATTCGTCTATGAAAAAATAATATTAGCACGTTTTTTTTTCTTTCTCCGGGGAAACAATACTTGAGCCACTTAATCGTAATTGGCCATTATTTTTCAGCCCGATAGGTAGCGCGAGTCACATCACTTTGGGCGGATTCCTTCAAAGTGGCTTATGATTCAAATTTCCAATAAGGGAAGCATCAAAAAGATTCCTTCCAATTATAATAAAATACTCGCCGCAGAAAATAAATAATTATATTTATAGATTTCCAATAAGGAAATCGTAGGTTATATTTTATTCGGGTGGCCTTGATAAAAAGGTTGTAAGAGGAAACCGTGATGAGAGGAAGGCAAATTTATGTTGGAAGATGAGATATTATAAAAAATAAAATTACCGAAAGCTTGCTGACGTCGTCTTATCTGCCCATTATTCTTTACCTCAGTACATATGTGTAGTTAACTAATCGATGAGGATAAACGTTTTCTCAGACTCACAATAAAATCCGCAACGAATATACCAGATTGCTTACTAACTCCTTAGTTACGTATTATAGTCACAATCGTTATCTATCATAATAGATATAATAATAAATAATTATTTATTAGGACTGGTTATCAGGGAAAAATTTTCATGGCGTTCTAGGTATAAAATCGCCTTCTAAACCCTTGTCGTTCTTTATTTCCCAATGGAATTTTTAGTGCTAAAATTGCTACACAGCACGTATTGCTTTGTTTTGCTTTGCTTCACAGCTACGCATTGCTTCACAGCTACGTATTGGCTGGGAATACTGGAAAAATAAGCCATTACCGAGCATAGCGTCCTCTCAGACCATGCCATTCAATTCGACGGTGCCAAGATTCCAAGAAGAAGACCAGTGTCAAGGGCTGATTGTATACAGGGGTTTTCAGGAGGAATCTGCGATTATTTAGGAGTTGGTAGGGCAGACAATTTTAAGATTATTTTGTCCAAAAACATGGGGTCGCGATTCCTTAGTTACCGAGCGGTAGCAACGCGAAAATATTTTGGATGCACTTTGATTTACCATGGAAACGTTTTTTTTTGTATCCAGCCTTTTCGACGTTTTATTTAATACTTTAGATTTTTAAGGACATAAAATATGTAAGGTTCATAAATGGCAATTGTGATTATAATTGTATGAAGCTATTTCAAAATTGCTAAGAAACGTCTCCTTTAATAAACTCTAAGATTAATCGTGATTACGATAATGGGCGATTTGAGCATCGAAACATTGGCAGCATTCAGCATTTCAGCTATTGACCCGTTGGAAGTCCCGAGAACTATTCCTACAACCCGAGAAGAATTCCTGCTACTAGCTAGCCGGGAAGGCTTATAATCTCATTTTATATAGATACAGATGGAAAAAGATTTTATTGTTCAGGTAAAAAGTCATAAGAACAAAAATAATAAATTACAGTTTGCAAGCAAATTAAATACAAGGTAGATGATTACAATAGGGTGGTTTATTATTTTTTTTTATTGCCTAAATCGAAAGATTATTACTCCTGGAGTACGCATTTCTCGCTCTTAGATTTTCGAATGACGATATTTATTTCAAGCGATTAAATGAAAGAGGGAAAATTTTCAAGCGCGCGAAAACGCGACGGCTAAGTAGGAATGATGGGAAAAGTCCGTGTGACTTATTTCTGGTTCCCGCTGCCGCCCTGTGAGGTGACCTTGAGGCGAGGCTTGAGCACTGATACGACGCAGGCTGCTAGCAGGTAGCAGAGTACCCTGCTAGCAGGTTGCGCTTGGCTTAAATGTGGATTATTACTACCTTATCAAACGAAGGAAACTTTCCGACCTTAGACAATTTTAATAAGTGATTATTAAGAGATGTTTCCCTGAGCTCTGTGACTCATGCATGCATTGGCAATCTCAGACGATGTAAAACTCCTATCTACTCGTATGTAAACTGTGACGTCACGTGTAGTGGAATCGCATGGGCGCCAATCTGGCCTTTTTCAAATGAGGTTAAAATTGACCATTGCCATTCGTTTAAAGTGGGATTTCTAAAATCAAATAATGTTTATATTATGAAAACCCTAATGATGGGTAACGAATAGCAATCAAAGCCTTTCGTTTCTTTGATGAAGGAAACTACCCTATTGTAAGTCACCATGGCGCTCTCGTCCTCGTCGTGCGAAGAAGTGTGGGGAAAGTAGCGCAGAAAAAGGAATAACTCACATGTCGGAGCAGTCAAACTTTTAATTGTTACTTTATTCGCGTGCCCACGCCGTCTGCCCCAAGGAGTCCTCATCGTTCTCTCGTAGCGCTTCTGTTATTGGATAGGGTGCATGGCAAGATCCCATTCACAGCATGTCTTACCTGACGTTGTAGGGGGTTGGGTGGTTGGGAACGTGGGAACGGAAAGGAAGAAATGCTGACTTTGAATGGGAAAGGAAATGAGGAAAGGAATACGACATCTTATACAATGATGTTAAACTGAAATTTTTGACATTTCTATGTATAAGTCATTCCATTTCACGACATAACCAAACATAGCAAATGCATGAAATCTAAGTAAGAAACGGCAAATGGAGGAAAACACTAAGGCGGATTTTATACGTAAACAAACAAAAGTCACGTATTCTTAACTAAACTACTAAAAAAATGCTACAGCAAAAAAGTGCTTTTACCTAGACCAGGGATGTCAAACTCGTTCACGTTGGCGGGCCACATCAGCCAACTCATACAGCTCGAGGGCCGCATATATATATTTCAAGACCAATAACAGGAGAATTATATAGAATACTACCGCAAATATATTATAATTATTGTCATTTAAAAAGGCAACTGAAAGAGAAGAAAGAGTTTATTTATTTTAATCCCTGGTACTAATACTCCTAGATGCTTGACGCCTCTTTGCCTGTACAAGTGCATGAAGAAATGCATGTTTGTAATATGGATGAAATGGCAGTAAGTTTTGATCTTCCAACTGCAAGAGCTGTAAATCTTAAAGGAGCAAAGGAAGTGTCGGTTGCGATTGAAGAAGTCGTGGTGCAGCGGGCCGCAGATTGTAAGGGAGCGAGCCGCGTGTTTGACACCCCTGACCTAGGCAGTAAATAATGGTAATATTTTAGTTTAAATGTTTTTAAATATTTTAGGCATACTGTGCCTATATGTTATCTTTCATGTATTTGTAGATCATAAGTTGGATGGGGAGGGTTTGTGCTCCGGAAATGAGGGAATTTAATTCGAGTGTCATGAAGATGCCTCTAAATGGTGTTGGGTAGGGAAGCGGATGGGAATCAGTTGAACGGGGGAAATGACTTGCGCTAGTTGAATTAAGGGAAAGATTGAAAGATGGACAGCGGGAGGAAGAATAGTTGGACAGCAAGGAAATGAAAACTCTTGTCTGCTTAAACTAGTAACACAGAGCTCAATTTTCCGAGAAACAAGAATTTTCGATGAGGAAATGGCGGAGGTTCCGTCTAAAGGGCGATGAAAACACTTCTGTTGCATTTTATCTGCACTATCTATTTCAGTGCCCTTAATTGAGGACCACAGAAGTCAATGTGGATAAGTACATTTCTTTTAGATAAGTACAGATAATGGTTGTTAGGGTTCACAATACTGTTTTGGCTTAGGGATGCAAGTGAATCACTGATAAGCATACACATATAGATTCAGTAATTTACATATATGTCTTTGTTACAACAATATTGTGTGCTCCACAAGCCAATATCTCCATAAATATCTGCACTTATCCCCCTTGGCTTCCAAGGTCCTCAATTAATTTTCGATTTCTGTGTTGGTCATTTCTAAATTAGTTTTTGAGATATTTTATGCATTATCTTTTTTTCGTCCAGCGAAAATTACAAATTCGCTGTTCATGAAACGATGTGACGTACCTTAACCAATGAGCATTAGTTAGAAAATTATTATTGTTATTATTATTAATATTATTATTATTATTAACAAAAACAGAAAAGAAATTCACGCTGCCAGAACCAAGGATCGCAGTTGATCATTCACGGTTCCTCCAGGTGCTCACAATCCTCGACTATCGCAAAAATAATTATTCACGTAATTTTAAGGTTTTCAATTAGGCGTTCCAAGGGTTATGTGAGGAAATGTAATCCAGAATTCAATTCAGAGATTATATTGATTAGCTGCATTTACTTCATCATCATCAGTCAACAAGCTTAGGATTTGTTTGACACATACCTCCATTCCTCTCATCTATCTGCTAGCCTATTCATAGTAATGTATTTATTCACTTTTACATCCTTTATAGCCTGTCGTATGTAACATATTCGGGGCCATCCCTTACCCCTATTCCCCTCCATCTGTCCTTGTAATATTGTTTTCATCAGACCATGGTGCGTCATAATGTGGCCAGCTAAGTTTTCCCGTTCTCTCCTAAAAGTTTTTAGAAGACCTCTCTTTTTTCCCTCTTCTATTTATTTTTTCTATTTACCTACGGTCATAATAACAAAAGAATTTTGTTGCGTATTCTTTTAGATAGCCTACGTCTAGCTGTTTCGGAAATGCCAGAGATATGCACACTACTGAGCAGTGGCTGAGAAGCGGTAGACCTCACGGCTTGAGTTCATGACTCCATCAACTTAATTTCCAAGGTGTGAAGGCCGTTGATATTTCACCTCGAATAGCATGAGAAGCTGGCGACGAATTGAAGCTGGCGAAAAAACTGAACTGGAGAATATTATTTTTCACGCTATTTTCCAATCCACGGTAAGATGAAATTGGTGAACTATCCAGTCGTTCCGGAATTAGTTCCTGTAGAAAATGAACGTAGCGCCCTCTGATTAAGTTCCATATACCTGTGCATACAGAGAGTTTCAAGAGGAACTTAATTTGCAAACTTAATAAATACAAGCTTGCGGGAGATGGTCTTCTGTATTTTTTCTCATCACTATGAAGAGACCTGGGCTTAGATTGGTCAGTAATAAGTCACTGACCAACAGTGGTGCTCGTAGTTATAGGGGCAGTATATCCCTTTCTTAATATGCATTCCTTTTGACTGTCGCACTCACATGATCAAGGGGGAAGGTTCGTGTTATTTATAGCGTGGGTATGATTGCCCCCCTCGGAATTCCCCGAGATGGAATTGTTTTATTTTTCTGGCTTTGGAAAACATCAAAGGGGAGGGATTTCATCTGTTTTCGCATGCAGGGAAAATTTGTATTCCACGGGGTGGAAATTACGTCTCCGAACCCTGCGATATTCGTTTCAACGGCTCTGGAAGGGTTTGCGAAATGAAATATGCTTGTGGGTGTGGACGCATTTTGTTCTCGCAAAAAACGGCGTATCTATTTCTGTCATGGGACAAAAACAGTTAAATATTGAGGAGAGAGGTCAGGTAAGTGTATTATCTTCATTGTAACTTATTACTTTCACCATTTCTCCTCTATCATGGTCGAAGATTTACACCTCTTTTTTATATAGAGTTGAGGAATGGAAATGCAATTTTTTTGCCCTGGGAAAATGTCCCATAATTTATAAAAATAATTTACGTGTCCTCAAGAGGGATATTAATAAAACGGAAGATGATGTAATTAATTTAAATTACGAATATTTACGAAAAATAGCCAAAATTTTAAAATTTTTTGCACAGTATAAAATGTTAAATATCTTGCGAACACTCTGGAAATAACTCTAAAGTCAGCGAAAAAAGATCAAAGTAAATTTGAAACAGTCTCAGCATAAAATCTCTAAGCTTTATATCGAAACAATAATATTTAATATCAAAAATTAGATAGTAAAAATGGTAAAAAAATGGAAATTGCCTACAAACTTAAGTTTTAAAAGACTTAGAAATAGCATATGGCATATAGCAGTAGTAAATTATCATCTCATGTAATTAGACTTTCTTACATAAAGAGGGATAGAATTATGGAGATGTCATACTCCATAGAGTTTATGGGCTTTGTATCAGGAGGGGAATAAGTTTTTCTTTCAGTTCATTCTATGCTTAAAGCGGCTGTTTATTTTGCAAATTTACGCAGTATGTTTGAGAATTAGCCAGGCTACCTACGTTCCTCGCTTTCCATTGTAATGCAATTGAAGAACCGCTTCAAAGAAGCGCAATATTTTTAGGCGACCGTTAAAATTTGTATGATGTGAGTGGCGAATTTGTGAGATGATGAAGCATAATTAAGAAAGAAGTGCAACTGAGTCAGTCTTATGCCTCTGACATTATTGAATTCTTGTGGATTTGTGATATTATTTACCTTGATAAGAATGAATGCATCTAGATAGAATTTAAGATTCGCCGCTGATACACACGCAGTGGATGGCGACTGCGCGATTTGAAAACAAATAATTGATTCTAATTTTCACCTTCCTATGCCTTTTTTAATTGGAACATTTTCAGGACAGAAAAAATAACACTTTGCTGGCGGCTGAATTGAAAGACGTGGTTTTATGGAACGTAATAAATAACCATTAAAATATAATCAACAAAATGAAAGTAAGACAGTAAACTAGCTTTTTATCAATTATTATAAAATGCTGCCCCTCCATGATCGCTCGCATCGCTTATTACAGCTAAATGAACTTAAAAACTCAGTATTTCGTTCCCCAAAAACATATTTTTCAATTTCATTCACATGCCAAGTATTTCTCCTTATTGCTTTTTGTTGTGTGGAAGCGAAATTGAAGGAAGTATAATTCTCTCTTGGAATCTCGAAATCGTCGGAGGTTATACGTCCAAATATTATCTATCATTCTGATTTTTGGGTGAATGGCGGCTTCATACTCATCCATATCTCCTATTTTCTACCCCTAAATTCGTGGAACGTCAAAAATTCTCTCCCATTTCTCCATTCAGATTTAACGTATTTACTTCAGATTGTTGTGATCTAGCGAGAAAGGGCGATATTGCGATAGTGTCTCGGGTTTCCTGAAAACAAAACGGGGGAATCAGTGACTTTTTCCTCATTTTCTTTCTTGTCAAAGGGAAATCATTTTTTACTTTCGTATCATATACATTCTGCCTCAGTGGGTTGAAAATTCTTTTGAGCCGAGCGTGGTGCGATGTTTGTGAAGAAAGAAAAATGGGGAGTGTAATATTTTGTAACCTTGAATGTTTATTTTTATCTACCGTCCTTAGAATCTTTTTCATGCGTCAGTTAAGCGGCTCAATGCCCTCGTTGCGTAGTTTATGGCATTAGCCGCGTGCTGAATCTAGCTTGAAGAACTCTACTTCTATTGATGGAGTTCGCCGAAGTGTGGTACTATCTTTACTACTCTATCATAGGTGTTTCTAATGTAACACGAATGTAAGAGTTTGTAGATTTAGGTATACTCATCGAGAGTTTATGTTCGGAATCATTTATGAATGATAGTTCTTTTTTATTTATATCTTCCCTTTATCTATATATATAAAAGAAATAGTTCTATAAATGGCATAATGAACATGGGTATGACGAAAAATGAACTTTGGCATTGACGCCTCCCACCAAATTGTTGTGCGATACTTGCCCTTACGTTTATTATCCGGCGTTCTTTAGGGGGGCGAAGGAAACAAAAAAGAATCAAGAGGAGAAATGCTTTCGAGTATAATAAGGAATTCGTATACTAAGGAATAAGTTCGAGTCTCCACTCTTGGCTCCATAGATGAACGTTGTTCAAATCCGAGGATAGAATTTCATAGTAAGAATTTTCACTAATTTTACGATAGATGGCAGCGTCGGCAGGAAATAACGAGGTGAGACTAATGAGGTTGGTTGCGGAATGGTAAGTAGATTATCGATGAAACATTTCCTTGCTCTTCGTTTTATTCTCCATAAAAGAGCTAAAGTGTTATGTCACATGATGTGCATCGTACCTTGCGATGAATAGGAATCTTTTATGGGCAATTCGGCTTTCCATGCGAAGGATAGTATCACCTTTATATACCTCCTGCTTCACTTTTTTAGTGTCTGTTTTCTCCTTGAAGTTATGCGACGTGAATGAATTGGTAAGGCAGTGTCCTTTGTCGCTATCGTATATCGGCGATCCTTCTCTGCGTTCTCGCGTTTATCTTTCCGTATCTCATGCAAGACAGAATCCAAGCCTGCTGTATACGCTCCGGTCTATGCCGTTTCATCTTATGTCTCCATTTTTATTTGAGCGACACTCCAACTGGGGTGAATCTTGCGAAGGCCGCGCTATGACAGTCTTATTGCTGGAAAAGTTCGCTGAAAGACCCAATATTTTGCTATTCCCTGCGTAATTCCTGTGATGTACGGTACGCAAAGAAATTTTCGTCCTGGCACCCATTTGTATGAAACTTTATATCCAGTTGGATATGAAGTTTTTTCCCTAATTTGCAGAGTCAGTAGAAGACTCAATTTTGAGGTTGCCGAGTAAAACAAAAAACTGCCTGTTTATCAGGAATTACATTTTCTCAAAATATATGGACATTACGGAAGACAGTTTTTTATTATATTCCCATTTTAAAGTGTATATGCTTTGAGGTAGCATATGAAGTGTTATTACTAATTTGTAGAGTCAGTAAAGACTCAATTGTGAGGTTGCCTCCGTGTAAAAATAACAGCCTGCTTGTACGTAGTTTCATTTTCATAAAATAAGTGGACTTTAAGGAATAGAGCTTTTAATTTTTTGTGTGCCGCTGATTAAGTCTAAAGGCTTACAGGTGTTTATAATCAGAGAAGTCTCCCAACAAGTGGAGTGACCCTACGTATAGTCTACGACGTTTTTTTATTTCCTCTGCTTTTGTTTGGTTTAATTTGAGGCCACGTTCGTGGAGATAGGAATTTTAACACTCTAAAGCCGTATGATATTATCCGATACCCTTTTTACCAAGTTATCTGTATATAGATCGCTGTGTACTTATTGCCACGCTGCGGACATTTTCGGAATCCTATTTTAATGCGATGAATAAATCAAACTTCTATGGGATGGCCTGGGGCCTCCTCCATGTAGCCTCCTTGGTTACAGGGTTGTGTCCCACTTCTGCGTCAAACCCTCGTGACCGTCATTTTTATCGTCGTCCTTCGGATTTCTTTCATTCGACTTCTTTTTTTTCCCATCAAAAGTTATGGCGTCGTCGTTAAAATGGATGGGAATTTTCACCCCTCGTCTTCCGAACTGCAAAGTCTCGGGGAAGAATACAGAAATAAAAGAAAAAGAAGTGAGCGGCTTGCAAGGGGTGTGAAGGTGACATTGAGGTTTTTGCCATTAAGTGATTCTCGCCTTCGGTCGTAACTTTATGGGGGAAGTATATCCCGCGGATTGAGACTTGTGAAAAAAAAATCGTCTTGGTTTGTTCGAACTGTCGGAAGGTGTTTCGCTTCGTGGAATGAAAAAAGAAAGGGATAGAGATAAGTTTTTAATGGCCTTGAGACTTGTTTAAATCTATCATTTTTTTCATTTTCATATTTGGTGGTGTGGTGTTCATTGTTAAAGGATCGGTGGTTGATAGAGCAGTGACCACTTGTATTTTGTGTCTTTTGGTGAATCATACAGAACATACAATTTTATCTTCAAATTTATAGTGTTTGTAGAGAAGGTATTTGGCAAATAATGTATTCAAGAATCAGCGTAGATAAAACTTTACCAACGGGAATGAAAATGCTTACTTAAAAAGAGAACAAATTTAAGTTGTATAATCATCATCACTGGTCAACAATCCTAGGATTGGTTTGAGGCAGCTCTCCACTCAGTTCTCCTATCAGCTAATCTTTTCACACCTACGTATTTCTTCTCTTTCACATCTCTCTTTAATTGTTCCATATATTTTGTTCGGGGTCTTCCTTTTCCATTCTTGCCTTCCACTTGTCCTTCGACGATTGTCTTCATCAGACCATCATGTCTCAAGATGTGGCCTATAAGGTTGTTCCGTCTTCTTATTAAGGTTTTCATGAGGCTTCTCTTCTCTCCTACCCTACATAGGACTTCCACGTTACTAACTCGGTCGATCCATTTGATTTTCATCATTCTTCTGTAGCACCACATTTCGAAGGCCTCTATCCTTGCTTTCTCCGCTGCGGTCATTGTCCATGCCTCACTTCCGTATATGAGCATACTCCAGATGTAGGTTCTTATAAATTGTTTCTTTACTTCCATATTTAAGTTTCCCGCTGTAAGCAGGTCTCTCTTTTGGTGGAATGCTCTCTTCGCCTGGGCTATTCTGCTGATAGTCAGATTTATTGTCCGTTTCTGTTCCGACGACGTTAGTATTGAATCTCACCGACGTCGAATTAAAGAGCAGGCTATAAGTCTATTTTTGAACTTTGAACTTCGTAGTGTTTGTACAATTTCGGCGTAGTTGTGTGAGATATACGCGACCCTTCCTCTCCTACGGTCGCGTTTTGTCTTTTATGGTTTCTTACATGGAGCATACGCTTGATGTTCAAATTCATAGTGTATAATGTATGGAATAGATTTTTGGAAAAACTTGCCTGTATCTCAGAGGCAAAAATTGGCATTTGAGAAAATGCTGAAATGAAATTTTCAAATTCGCAATACAGGTATAAATTCACCAGCGCCTCTTATGTGCTCCCTGAAAATTTCAAGATGATGCAGGTCCAAAAGGAAGTCTTCTTTATATTCTATTACGGTTATATTCTCAGATGTTACGAGTCTGCTCTTTTAAAGGAGTGCCTGTTTCACTTGCGATATTCTACTGTATCATGATAATAAACTTCAATTTTGAACCACGTAGGTTTAATAAAATAGAGACATAGGTTGCTGTTCAGAAAATAAGGGAAATTTTTGAATTTTGCGGGTTTTGGAGTTTCAGATTGTCAAAATTTGTAAAAATAATGTTGGTATACATGCCCCTGATGTACATTAAAAGTTTCAACTGTATTCATTGTTTACTGTGTCCGTGGTAGATGCTAAGGTTAGTTTTGTTTTTTCGCGAGCTCGCGATTTTCGTGTATTTTTAAAGGAAATGAGTCAAAGAGTACTTAAAAATTGGTATCGGTTGGATAATTGTTTTTAGAACTTAAAATTATATATTCGCCATTGCACATAGGTAAATGGGCACGTTTAGGGAATCTTGTTCATTTTGTGAACAGTTAAAGCAATATTTTAAGAAGTGTTTTTCCTTCCGTTTCCCTTCCTTATGTTCGGTGATTCTCTTCCTTCTTGGAAGCAGGGGTCGTGTTACCCTTGGCGTGGGCGAAGGAGTCAACAATCCCGCATCTTTGCCAGGTGTAATTGGAAAAGCGGGCACCAGATGGCGAAGGAGGCTCTTTGTCGTTCTCAGACAAATTTCCTCCTTCCATTCCATTTCTCCGCCTGCTTTCATCCCTGCCCACGCGCCTGTTTATCTTGCCCTTCTGATCAGCCTTTTCGCCGTGTTTTTCTTTCTCGAACCCATCTTTTCCTTAACGCTCTCAAGTTCAAGATCGTGGCATTCCGTGGGCGTGGAATTGGGACGACTCGAATACTACAGCTTACGTCTTTTTCATTTCCTCTCCAGCGCCCCCTCTTACTGTTTCCCTCGTATCTTTCCGTATTTATGCTTTTCTTCCAAAGGAATATGTCATAATATAATACTCAATTAATATTTGGCAATGCAGAGCGTAACCCTGCTGTGTTGAGGGGGCTTACTAACGCGTCGTGGTTAGGGGACACGCTACGTGGATAACCCCTGACTATCTACTTTATAAATTCGTTAATACAATATAATTCTTTTTAAAATCTATGCTTATTTTCCTAACGAATAAAATTTTCCCGTAAAAATATATCACAATTAATTTTAGGCTATGCCTCATTAAGGGGGGCTTACTACTGTGTCGTGGTTAGGGAGCACTTTAACCGAGTAACCCTACCTTTATTCTCGGATAAATTCAATTTTTAAACTAAATGCTGTTGGAATTTATTTAGCGTAATTTGTTCAGTACAAATGAAAGCAATGGAGAAGATGAAGTAGATGTAGACGAGGAGAAACGACGAAGTGCTGGACATGGTGGGTGAGGAAAGGCAGCTTCTAGATGAGATACGGAGGAGGCAGAAGGCATAGATGGAGCGAGTACTGAGCGGGGAGGGGAAGTTGAAAACATTGTTAGAGGGTAGAATGTTAGGTAAACGGGGGAGAGAAAGGAAGAAAATAGGAATTTTAGACAGGATGAAATGGAATAAGTAGATAGATAGAAAAATATTTATTCTTTGGGAAAATACAAACAAAAATAATAATAAATTACATAAATAACTGATAATTGGCTAGCACATTAAATACAAGATAGATGATTATAATGATGATAAACTGAAATTTTTGAAAATTCATTGTTTTTCTCTTTCATGACATAACCAAACATAGCAAATAAATAAAATCTATGTAAAAAAACGGCACATGGAGACATGCACCATGCGGGACTTTATTCAAACACAAACAATAGTCACCTATTTTTAACTAAACGAGTAAAAAAATGCTACAGCGAAAAAATGAACCATAATCACCAGAACACAAATTTGAAAATAAAATAAGAACACCGGATTCTCTAGCCGAGACAGTTAATAATCATAATAGTTTAGTTCAAACGTTTTAACAGATCTGCAATTTTTTTACATCAGTTGGCGTCTTATTCCTAAAACGACAAGTAGAAACATGAAAAGATTTACTTTGCACAGCAGAGTGATGGCCAGGGAAATACAACATATTAGAATTAGACCTTGCGTACATTGTAGAGTCAGGGGGAGAAGGACAGAGGGAGTAGGACTTATTGTGAATTGCAGAGAAGTAGTTGAAGTCCGTGAAGGAAGAGGCGGCTGCCAGAATACTTCTTGAGTATCACTTAGTAACGTATCTTAATCGTTAGGTTACTTTAACAGTTGCTTAAAAACATAGGGAGCATAGTAGTCTAGTGGGTAGAGCGCTTGGCTGCTGATAGAGTGGTCTCGAGTTCAAATCCAGGCTTAAACCCTCGCATACCCCCAAATAACAATCTTCTAAGTGCATGACAAGGTCTGACACGTTGTTCTAAGTCCATGGCAAGGAACTGGCCCCACTACCCTGAGTGTGTGAAATTCACTCGCAGCTAGAGAGAGACTCGGAGGCTATGCGCTTGGCTTATAGTGGCTGAGCAATAGGGTGGTTTCCTATTATTTTTTTATTGCTTTAATCGAAAGATTATTACTCCTGGAGTACGTATTTCACGCTTTTAGATTTTTAAATGACAACATCTATTTTTCGCGATTAAATGAAAAGTGAAAAATTTCAAGCGCGCGAAAACGAGACGCTTAAGTATGAATGTCGGGAAATATCTCCGTACGTCGTATTTCTGGTTCCCCCTCCTGCCCGGTGAGGTGACCTTGAGGCGAGGCTTAGCGCTGATACGTCGCAGGATGCTAGCGGATAGCTGAGTACCTTGCTGCATGGTAGCGCATGGCTTAAAAAAGGTTTATTAATACCTTATCAAACGAAGAAAACTTTCCGAACTTAGCCAGTTTTAATAAGTGATTATTAAGACATGTTTCCCTGAGCTCTGTGCCTCATGCATGCATTGGTAACCTCAGACGATGTATAACTCCTATCCTCACGTGTAGAAACTAGGTCCCTGTGACGTCATGCGGAGTGGAATCGCATGGGCGCCAATCTGGCCTTTTTCAAATGAGGATAAAATTTGACCCTTGCCATTCGTCTAAACCGGTATTTCAAAAACCAAATAATTTGTAAATTATGAATACACTAATGGTGGGTAACGAATCGCAATCAATGCCTTTCGTTTTCTTTGATGAAGGAAACTACCCTATTAAAAACGGATATATTTCAGAACGACTCGGAGTTCATTATATTAGAACCTCATCATCCAATGCCGGGAGAGACGATAATTTAAGAGAGAAATTATATCGAATGGATTGATAAAGGAATTAGGTTGATATTAGGAATAGGATTGATATCAGGAATTTATTTTTTTCCGAACAATAATGGACTTCAATAAACGCCAGGCGTAATTTTGTTTGAGAGTTTGAGTTTTATTTACCATCGGCTCGTAACATCCCCCACGCGCCTATTTAGGCGGCCTGCGGGGTAGTATGTAGATGTGGATAATAACTTGGAGCCATATTTAATCTAAGCCGCTACTTCTAGCTAGTTGTCGAGTCAGTTGGTTACAGCGAGGGCGTTTTAATTAAACTCTATCTGTATTAGCTGCTGCCTTATAACATTCTAGGAAAACGGAATAATATCTGCTTCTCCATCTAATTCCGCACGCTGCGAATCAACACGGAATGTGTAGGGGATGAGAATTTATGCGTGAAAATGCACCGCAGTGGGAATGGATTCCGGTGGCGCGGCGCGGAGGAAAACGGGCGAATATCTGAGCCCAACCCGCCTCTCCGTAATCTTAATTACGCCCCCCGCGAACGCTGCTTGGTTTGCCCTCTCTCGGTTTATCGCTGTGCGGAAACCCAATTCCGCCGATGCGGGTCAAGGACACGGAGATGCGGCCTCAAGAGCGGTGGGGGAAAATACGGTCACATACACACATTTCCATATTTTCGACCTTCAGGGCATACGGGAAGCGGAACCCTAATTTATATTCATTGACGCGGTTATTAGACGATTGGGGGATTTTTGGGAGAGGATAGGAAGAGGATAGTTAGGTGAATTGGACCAACGAGGCAGTGGGAATGCTAGGAAACGGAATGAAAATATTATGGGAAAGGAATAACTTTGAAATTTGAATTCATCCATAACGAAAAATGATTGAACTGTACATTGCTTCATGCAAGGTTCACTTTTGTGAGATTTTAAAAGGGTTATCTTAATGACTTCCATTTTTTATTCAAGCGCAATCCATAAGGCTTGTATTTGAAAACCAATGCAGCCATTACCGCTGTTGAAATTTTATATTACCTAGTTGAATTAATTCATTGCGAAAAATAATGAAACTGTTGATTGTTTCGTACAACACTATTGTGAGATTTAAAATGAGTTGTCTTTATTAGTTTCATTATTCATTCAAGCGCAATCATGAGGTTTTTTTTATGGAAATTGTTCCTACCATTTCCGATGGCACTATATTCTATTACTCGTCATCAGCTACACTATCGCTAAACCATCAAGCGTCATCTACGTCATAAATAGAATCAACCGCAATCCTCCAGAATCTTCAAGTTTATCAAGGGGTGGAGGTTTTCATGTGAAGTATCAATTATAAAAATAAATCCACTTTAGAATTGAACGGGGAAAATATAGGCTTATGGTATTTTGATCTTTCATTTTCGATTAGGATTAAAATTGGAAACCACCTTTTTTTATTCCGGGTTTTCCCGAACACCACTCAGTCTCATACATATTAGGCCCTCCTTCCAGCTCCCGGGATATTTGAGAAGTATCATAGGATGGACTGGTATTGGAGGTTTATAATACATTGCCATCAGTTCGTGCTTTTAAAAACTTTTTTTCGAACTTAAGGGCGTATAAACCTCGGAAATCTAACTTATATTCACTGGCGCCGATTTTTGATGGTTTGAGGATATTCGGAAGAAGATAATATGAGGAGAGGTGAATTGGACAACGAAGCGGTGAAGGAATAATTCTCGGGTTTCTCGCCGTGTATGGTTTTGGATAATTGGTCCCTACGTTTCGAAGGCTGAGTCTGACATCGTCTTCAGGGGTAGAAAGAAGACAATGGCAGACTAAGTCGTCGAAATCTCGGGACGAATTGCCCAAATCCATACACGGTGGTAAACCCGAGAATTATTCCTTCAAACTATACGCCGGGAAATAATAAAATTCTACAGCAAGGTGGTGGTTATGCAAGGGAAGATAAAGCATGCAGAGATTAGCGGAAGTGAAATTTGTTTTGAATTGTATTATTTTTAATCAAATTTATTCATTGCGGAAAACGCTGAAAAATTGAAATCTCTTCACCCAAAGTTCATTCCAGTGAAATGTTAAGCATTTTCCTCTGCTAGTTTCTTTCCTCACATTCAGCAGTATGACTAATTTATAAAGAAGATATTGCACTGTCGTACTATGACACTTTAATTTTGAAGTGCCCATCTTCATATCCAAGACATCAGGAAGAGAATTGCATCGGCAAAGGAGGCGTTCATGAACAGGACGGAGCTTCTGAGAGGATCGTTATGTAAGAGTTTAAAGGAAAGGTTAGTGAAGAGTTTGATCTGGAGTGGAAACTCTTTACGGTTCGGAAGCGTGGACGCTAAGGAAGGAGGACGAGAGAAGACGAGGTATTCGAGATGCGGGTGTGGAGAAGGATGGAGAAGGTGAAGTGGACGGAGAGGAAGGGGAACGAAGAAGTACTGGATATGGTGGGTGAGGAGAAGAAGTAGGTAAATGAGATACAGAGGAGACAGAAGGTATGGATGGAGCGAGTACTTAGCGAAGAGGGTATGTTGAAAACAGTGTAAAGGCCGTTTTACACGGGGCACGGAATTGCGCAGGTTAGAGCTGCATTTATTTCTAAAATGGATTGGAATTACGCGAATGCATGAACGAAATTAGAACAGGGGCTATTTTGCCGTCTCGCATCCACGCATTCTCGCATGTGTTCTAGCGATTCACCGTTTTACACGACGCAATTTTGATTGCGCCTTCGCACGTACGTCAGATTGCGCAATTACGTGGACCGTGTGAAACGGCCTTAAGAGGTAAGAATGCTTGGCAAACAAGGAAGAGGAAGGAAAAGAATAGGATTGTTAGATCGGATGAAAGGGATAGGCCTTATTCTGAATTGAAGAGGGATGTGATTGAAGAAATAGGATTTTCCTAGAATGCTTCTTATGTGCTCCATGGAAACCTACCTTAATCGGTATAAGACGAAAATAAATTATTATAATCTTCATATCTCACTCCTCTTCTGCAACCCATCTCGCTTTTCTTCCCTTATTTCCTTCTAACTCGGGCGAGAAAAAACTCTTTTAGCTCTGAGTGATGTGGAATAGTTTCAGCAACATCCATCACCCTGAGTCCTCATGCATTATGATTTCATATCGTGAAGAACCCGCGTTCTTCAAATAATTCTCTTCTCCTGAAACTTTCCTGCCTCTTTATCATAATATTCCTTTACTTCCGTGTGAATGCAAGGCTTTCCTCTCTTCATTTTATGCCTTGAAGGGTCGTGTTTTGTCGAATTTTCGGTGCCGCTGCCTCTAAGTTGATACTCATTAACTTTTGATTATATTTTTCTTGCTCGAATGTAGCGGAATCATCAAGATATTTCATGTTACATGTGACTATTCATTACAAGACTTGGAATATCAGAGAGTGCTCGGAAAAATTTGCTAGCATAGATAGCACACAAAAAATTTGGAATAGCATAGAACAAAGAGAACTCTACCAAGACCCCGATATCATTGCCCAAATTAAAAGCAGAATGTTAAGATGTACTTGTCGCCTGAACAGGAGTGGCGGTAGCGTAGAGTACCCTGCTAGCAGGTAGCGCTTGGCTTAAATAAGGATTATGTATACCCTATCAAGTGAAGGAAACTTTACGACCATAGGCAGCTTTAATAGGTGATTATTAAGAGACGTTTTCCTGAGCTCTGTGTCTCATGCATGCATTGGTAATCTCAGACGATGTAAAACTCCTATCTTCTCCTATAGAAACTATGTCCCTGTGACGTCACGTGGAGTGGGATCGCATGGGCGCCAATCTGGCCTTTTTCAAATGCGGTTAAAATTGACCATAGCCATTCGTCTAAACTGGGAATCCTAAAACCAAATAATTAGTATATTATGAATACGCTAATGATGGGCAACGAATCGCAATCAAAGCCTTTCTTTTTCTTTGATGAAGGAAACTACCCTATTGCAATCTAATCATTGGGGCTGAATTCTCTCTTCCGTGAAGAAGTATGAATGGGTTAGTACGCAGTGACCTATCCTTAAACGTATTAAAACCACTTCCTCCCGGCGGACATTTCCCACGGAGGTCTGACACGCAGTTATTACGGGCTTAATTTCCCGAAGTTTATTGTTTTGAATCTCAAGCCATTGGGTCTTCCAATTTTGTCATATTATATTTCTCATGGCATTTCCCTAATCGTCAGTTGGTATTAATGGTAATCGCGTATCCGGGGACCGGAATGCACAATTTGAGCGAAAAATCCACGGGGAAAAAATCGTTCGCCTTGATCAGGATTCGAACCCGGATCCCCCGATTTCCTGTCGAGTGCTTAAGCCAGTGAAGCTACCGCATGCATTGGGGGTGACTCCGTAAAGATATCACCGTGGCTAGTTCCGGTATTCTTAAACTAGTCAGTAGCGGCCGCCTCTATGTGTTCTGAGTCCGGGTCTTACTCTCGGGCTGTGGCGCTGTGCGCACGACTTGGGACTGTTTGTGAGGGCGGATCGGAAAAATCGATTTTTTTCAAATCCATCTGGCCAATTGAAAAAAAGTTGTGGGACCGATCAAAAGTAAGGTCCGAAAATTTTGAGACCTCTAGGTGAACCCCTGACCATCGCTCAAATGCAATTTAGTGAGGGAGGGTCAAAATTCGAAAAATATAATATTTTATGGTATTCCCTTTAGATTTTGCCGAGTTACTGTCCTATGAGGCCAAAAATTTTGTGCATTTTGACGTATCTGCCACCGTTTAGCCACAAAATTCCTAATTTGAGTCCGCGGCCGCGAAGAAAATAGTCTTAACGCCCACGCAGCGTCGCGGATACAAGAGCGGCAGGCCGATCCCGTCCCCTCCCCGTCCGCTTCTTCCCCTCCCACGCCTCGAATACAGCAAAATTCATCCCGCGTGTGCTGCTAGGAGGGCGTTCATCTTTGATATTATGAATCGGAAGATAGTAGAATGTAAAGAAGGATGCGTAGTGAGACGACTTGTCCCTTATTTGGCGCCTCGTCGGCGTTAAAGAAATCGATATTACCAACTTTTAGAGAAGTGATGAAATATTTTTAGATCCGAGAACGCAGGAAAGGAGCCTACGGTTTATGAAGAGGCCTCTAGAGTGGCTATGAAGGTGTGCGAACTATGGTGACGCGCTTCTCTTCCATTACGTGTGTGACTAAATGGATTTAGCGGTACCGCAGGATGTACTAAAACTTACGGAAAATGCGAATAGGCCAAAAGTACGGTTTTATTAAGTACAAAACTCAAGCACTTTTAAAGCAATATTTGAAATTATGCGATATTTTTGCGTGTAAGTGCAAGAAGGAGCATAAGACTCCCTTTAACGAAGACGTATTTTGATAGACAAGCGGACGAAACGAAAAACGATGGCTGCTGATGGTTCTTGTGGCATCATATGCTCAGCAGCACATACCACCTCGTCCGATGTAGTCCTCAAATTTCCATTGGAAAGAATGACACCTTGGTAGCTAAGCCGGCCAAAGCACTCGGCCGGAAATCGGGTACACGGGCTCGAATCCTGATCAAGGTAAATGATTTTTTCTGTGTGGATTTTTAACACCGGGGATGAAGTTAGCCATGAAACAATATTTGGCTTAGCCGGGATTCGAACCCGGATTTCCCGTTTGCCGGTCTCTCTTTTGCTGTATACTGATATCTTAGTTCTTTTTATTGATTTTCAGCTGATTTATGGCCAATGTCCTTTTCCATATTGTCAAATTCTTCTTCTAATCCTTCTGTATTGGCTATGACTGCTATGTCGTCAGCAAATCGCAACATGCTAATTTTTTCTCCGTGGTTTTTGGCACCCGAAACTTTCTCCTTGATTTCATTCATGGCTTCCTCTATGCAATCATTAAAAATTAAGGGGAAAAGCGGTAATAATATTAAAATACTTTAGATTGAAGTATTTTAATATTACTTAACTATACTGGCGAAAATTTATTCATAATATGGCGAAGAGAATGTCTCTATATGTGGTATCCATGAGACTTACCCTAGTTAGATAAGGTCCACAAAATTCTACGAATCGAGTCGTTGAACATTTGTCATTCTGGTACACAACTCAGAAAATAATAGACCCTGATTTTCAAAACATTTTTTTCGTATGAGTGGTCCTTAAATCGAGAATATCCTAAGTTTTCTCATGCGACTCTTTTTGAGGAAACTGAATACCTTAATGGTTAGATGGATTGTTAGATTTTGCCC
This sequence comes from Ischnura elegans, assembly GCF_921293095.1. Taxonomy (NCBI): domain Eukaryota; kingdom Metazoa; phylum Arthropoda; class Insecta; order Odonata; family Coenagrionidae; genus Ischnura; species Ischnura elegans. The sequence continues at coordinate 25,736,017 of NC_060253.1, forward strand.
GGTAAAGAGGGCTTTGTCGGAAGAGGAGTTTTTTTTCAGCCTTGTGTTCTTCTCTTTGGAAGGAACAGAATAGCAAGAAAGTATGCTAATGGTCTAACTTGCCGAGGAAATCCTTTCGTAAAGGAGAGAATATGTTTTCCCGAGCAGAATGAAAGGCTTGGTTATAGCGGTCCCCGGTAGATCGCCTTCTTATCCTCGGGGCATTCTCCAAACTTTCCGCTTTCCTGCCAGATCTTTCTTTTATGTCAAATCGTCCGTGCTTCTTTTGATTTTCCATATAATTTGAGTGAATATACATCCTAGGGAATTGGGTTTATTCGTTGAAATTTTCCTCATTGTCAAGGAAAAAATATTGTATTTTGTATTATTTCTCTTCCCACCGTAGGCAACTTCTAGATGAGATGTGGGGGAGACAAAATGTATGGATATAGGGGGTATTTAGCGGAGAGCGGATGTTTAAGACAGTGTTAGAGGGTAGAATGCTAGGTAAACGAGGGAGAGGAAGGAAGAGAATAGGATTTTTATGCAGAATGAAAGTGAGTAGGCCTTACGGTGAATTACAAAGAAGGCAGTGCTGGAAGGAAAGGGAGGCTTCCGGATCACTTCTTGAACACTCCAAGGAAACCTACCTTAATCAGTAGAATCATCATCATCACTGGTCAACAATCCTAGGATTGGTTTGACGCAGCTCTCCACTCAGTTCTCCTATCAGCTAATCTTTTCACTCCTACGTATTTCTTCTCTTTCACATCCTTATTTACTTGTTCCACATATTTTGTTCGAGGTCTTCCTTTTCCATTCTTGCCTTCCACCTGTCCTTCGACGATTGTCTTCATCAGGCCATCATGTCTCAAGATGTGGCCTATAAGGTTGTTCCGTCTTCTTATTAAGGTTTTCATGAGGCTTCTCTTCTCTCCTACCCTTCTTAGGACTTCCTCGTTACTAACTCGGTAATCGGTAGAATACTATATAGTATAATTAGTATTACTAATAGTTATAATGTAAGAAATTCACCGCAGAAGCTTTGTCCCATATGCCTGTCAATTGGATGTTTTCCTTCAAAGTACATGAAGAAAGGAAAGACTGCCAGATTGCTTCTTAAGTTCTCCATGGAAACGTATCTTAATGGATTGTATACAGGGATGGCAACAGAAACTAAACGAAAGTCAAAACCAGTAAAATTTCAATAGTTTCGTTCGTTTCGTTACACACCGAGTACAAAGTATGGTTGAATGAAGTAGAGGTTCGGCCTACTGCCATTAGATGCGTGGGGCACTCATATTTTTACCACTAACAGGAGAACGGTGAACGCAAACTGACCATTCGATTTTTTAGCTCAATATTTAACCTCTCTACACATATGTCAAACGTAATGGGTCGAAAATATTCCACCTTATCCCCCTCCACTCAACTACTGGCATCGAAACTTAACTTTGAGGAGCGGAGTTTCGATTAGTTTAGTTTCGTTCATGGGAGTAAAGTTTCGTCCCGGGTCGAAACTAAACTCCTTGGTGATTTTAATTTCGTTCGGGAACGAAACTAAACCTAGGCGTTGTATTTTCGTTTCCCTCCGGGTCGAAACGAAATATATTCTTGTTTCGTTTCGTCGTTTTCCATCGTTTACATCGTTTTACTTGCTACCCCTGATAGTATACTTTAATAACATCCTCTTTCCACGTTTTTTACGACCATTGGCGTGCATTGTTCTCATTTGGAACGGGGCAGGCCATGAAAGGGCTCCGTGCCTTATTTTCCATGCATGATATATTATATTTATAAAAATGCGAATAATACTATCTGTTAAGGATCATCAGTGCGTGCTGCGACCATGCTCTACCGCATGATTGATTAAACTGATTCAGACTATGGCAATATCTTTCTTATATTCCTCATTCCTGGGGCCTTTACCCTCTGGGAAATATAATTCCGATGATAAAACCCTATCCCATAAATTGGAAACGGCAAGCTTCGTTTGAACAAAACACCACTAATTTCAGTTATTTTAATTTTCTGCCAGCTGTTAGCCCTGGCTTCCCCACGCAATTGCACCTCTAGTACAGAATAACCCGGAACAAAACCTCAACGATGTGGCACAATGCCGCATGCAGGTTTCAAATACGAGCGCCAAATTACTCTGGGAAATATATATTCGGGAGTGTAATTTATTCTGTACATTTGCAGTCTTTGCAACACCAATGCTGAGAAAACCCTAATGTGCCCTATTTTCGTGATCAATGCGTACCTGTTGTTTTTCTCGTCCCCATGGTGATCCTGTTTCGTTTTCCTCGCTGCCAGCCTGACGTTTCAATTTTAAATTGGCTGCCTCTCCTCCCTTCAGGGATATTAATGACGAAAGGGTCTGATGGGATCCGATCAAAATATCCCCAAGGCATTTATCCGCTGCGCTCCCGAAATTTCACCTACCCTTCACTCCCCGAAATCCAAATTTTCCGTGGAGTTAATTTTGTTTTTCACGGGCTCTATATTCCGCGTATCTCCATTTTTCATTCCTCGGGAGTCTATTCCCTCGGGGATTTCCTTGTACCCAGGGTTTTTAGCTTGCTTTCGGGAAGAGAACGAAATAGACCCAATCACATCCCAACTCCCTGCGGGCGTCATGGATACGCTATAAGCCACTCTGTTCACGTCTTGAAAGTTTTTGGCCCGTGTATCATCAAATCATGATACCCGATCTATTCCGCTAATAACTGGAGACCGCATTAAATGCGAGAAGTTGTTTGTAAATGTTACAGTATCTGCTTTGATTGATGAGACGAGAGTCGTGGATAAAATGGAAACTTGCTGGAGAGTAATGCTGAAATGAGAAAATATTCCCCTGAGGTCGTAATATTTTCCCTTGCGTCCTAAGCGATATAGAGCCTTCTTGGGATCATTTTTATTAAACTTCGCACTTTGGTGATAAATCAATTTCACCTATGATTAATCATTTTTCTACGTATTCTAGTTTCTAGCTGTTTGATTAATGACAACGTACTTACGCACTAGATAGTTCGCAGGCAATAAAAACACCCCTACCATCCTACGTGCAAGTATTATCTGTGAGATGAGGAATTTTCTGAGTCCTACCTCGATTTGGTTTTGGAAATTATCAATATTAATGTGTATATAGTTGTTACATTTTTTGTGTATGTGAAAGAATATCTTGGTTCGATTGTACGTGTAAAACTTCGCATATTGACCATTAATCAATTTCATCCATGATTAATCATTATTGCCCATTCTTGCTGTCTGATTAGTAATAAGTAAGTAGGGTATTGAACTTATATTTTTCTCAATTCATGTTATTTGTACGGTGTGGTATTAACAGTGTTACTCGTATCTCAGTTACAGCTTTGAATATTTTCCCTTGTTACTACATTTTTTATGTATTAAAATTAATCTTAATTGCGGGTGCAGCTGGTCTAATATTTGAAACTCTGCAAAAATGCTCCATTGAAATTATTCATTGGCAAAACTTGGTGAGCTCGAGTCAAATCAATATGTATGAGAATGTTGGTGACTATTGCATCTCTTAAATTCGCCCATTAGTTTTTAAGAGACATTTTATTTGTATTGCAATCGAAATTTATAAAGTGAATCTCTCATTTAAATAAATATTCATACATGTCCTGGATAGTTTGTCTCTATCCAGGACATGGATGGGTATGATCGTCTAATGTTAATTGTTGACGCTCCCGATGTAAAGGCCTAATTGTGCTGTTTCCGGGGTTGATTGAGATATTAAATATCAATACCATACGAGGAAGCAAAATAACACTTGTAACAATGAGTATAATGCGATATAACAAGTATTTTATTGTAATGCATGGTCACGGGGATGGAGGATATGAATTCAATTTATATTATTTAATTGGGTAAACATTTTCTGTGAAAGTTTTCTAATCAATATCGGCTTTCTGCGTGATTATTGTACTTAATAGAGTCGTAATTTTTCGGTGATTTACTGATTACTATTCAGGAAAGTAACTGCGGACTAGCCACTATACCTTTAAAGAAGCCATCCACATGTTTATAATTATAGATATTCAAAAGAAATCATAAAAATTCTTCAGACGATAAATCAACTTGCTTTGATCGATTAGGTATTCTTTGTGGTTGGTCGTCATCAACACTCCTTTGTTCAACTTCGATGCTACTGAAAACCCTTTTCGACTCAAAAGACTTGAGTGAAAGCGGAAAGTATGGGTTCTAACCCGGATCTCCCGAATATGCGTCGCAATGACTGGCAGCTTAAGTCTTCCTGTCCTCTAAAGCCTTACAAAAGTCTGCGTGACTCTGAGGAAGAATATACCTTTTTGTAGATGAAGCGAATTACGAATTCCAATCACGGAAAACGGTTTTTCATTTGTGGCATTGTCTGGATCGCGGATGAAATTAAAACTTGCTACAGGTAAATGATTAAATGAGAAATTTTACCCTGAGGACGGAATAATTCCCCTAGCGTCATAAATTATATAAGGCCCTCTTATGATTATTTTTATGAAAGGGTATTTTACCAGATGGTGTCTCTGTGAAACAAAAGGCGTCTTACGTATTAGATTATTGTGGAAAAGTGAGACTACATTTCAATATGTCGAACTTGCACTATATAACTCATGAATCAGTTGAACTATTTTTATAAAACTTCACATTTTGGATGATAATTCAGTTTTACTTATGATTAATTGTATATGTTCCTATTCATGATATAATTTAATAGGCTACAGGATACCAACTCAATCAAAAGCTAGGTCATAACAGTGGCGGATACAGATGGGGGGCGCAGGGGGCGCCCCCCCCCCCCCCCGCCTAGTGGGGCCGCCCGTATCGCCAAACATTGAAGAACCACAATTTTAACTTTTTAGATATTGAGATGTCATTGTCTTGTATTTTTACACAATCACTTCAATTAAAACCTTCTTAAACTTTCCGTGTGAATTGATTATTTTTTATTACGATTAAATTAAAGGTAATTCAAGTTATCTTTTGCGCCCCCCCCCTTGAGGTTTTTCTGTATCCGCCACTGGGTCATAGCAACGCCATTATTCACACGTAGTTAACTTTTTTGTGATGAGATGACCCTTGCTGTTCCGATCAATTTTTCTATTAGCCTATTACTTTATTGCTTTACGAGTGAAATTTTAATTAACAGCGTATTACAACCAAAAACGCTGCAACTGCGGAATGCATTAGCCTTGTATCGAGGTAGGTATTCGTTATAAATGCTAGGGTAAATATAAAAAATATAAACTAGGGTAAGTATATAAAAAAAATGCTAGTTGAAAGTATAGGTAAGGTAAGGCCACAATTCCCTTTCCTCCGTGCAACTTGGAATAAGAGAGACTTTTAGTTTCACGAAATCCTTTCAGTTCTCCCGGGGACTCATGGAAGGGGAGTAGACTTGTGTCCAATTTCCTCCTCTTCCAGCGGAAAAAGAAACAGAAGAGGAAAAACAAGAAGTTTGGAATGGATAAAATTGGGACCCAGGATGAAAGTGAACGGATATCGTGGCTTGGTACATCCTGGATACGGCGTGCGGAAGGATACAGCAGGGTGGGTCGAATACGTGTGATAGTCTTCTGTTTTTTTATTCTCTCTCCCCGCTGGCGTTCGGCCTTAGGAAAGACAAGCTATGGTCATTGGAGAAAGTTTTTTTTTGGGAAGACCCTCGCTTTTTGCACTCGTCCTGGTGTTTCAGCTATTCTAGCTTTCGACAAAGGAATCACGTCTGCACGAGGAGCTGAATAGCGAAAGATTTGGGTAATATCGAAGTCCATTTGCGTCACGTCCCTGCCAGGGGAAGAAAGTGGGTTCACTATAGAGAAACATCCTAATAGGCCTCAAGTTACCAATTTATTTTTATAGTAACTTGAGACCTTTCACCTATTTTGGACCAAGAATATCCACCTTTTTAGCCTTATACTTAAGCCGCTCTTTCAACTATCAGGCATATTGAAAAAATAGTGGTAGAGGTGTTTTGTTATCCTCCATTTACGGTACTTTAATATTAATCAGCTATTATAATGTGTTGTGTATTTTATGTTATTTCGTAAAAAAACATGTAAAACTTTTTTCAGTTGTCTTCATTTTACATTGTAGCGAATATCAATTTGTTGGAATTTTCCGCTTTTTCTGGCAATCATAGTGGATGAGAGAATTCATTTTTGTGTTGTGATATTCCTTCTGCTTTTTTCGTCAAGTATGGAAGGCATAATTAAGTCTGAAAGTTCACAAAGAAGTCGTATATAATTATGCTATAACTTTCACTATCCCAGTGTTCCCGTATTTTTAGACTCTCGAAATTATACGGCATAGCCTCTTTCTACTTGCCTTTTGCTTCACCTGCCCTACAACTATCACTATTTGATCTCCTATGTGCCTAATTTTAGCTTTTCAATATGACTGACTTCATGTCCATGGTATTCAATGTCAGTAAACCATTGTTGTTATCTCTTCCTGCGCCCATGCTATGTAGTCTCGTTTCGTAGTTTTTATTTTTTGTATTGTTATGTAGTCTATGTAAAAGGCCACTTTTTGCTTTTTTTGAATTTAGTAAGTAATAAACGTAAAAGATTATCGAGTTACATCGTGCACGGACAGCAAATAGCAAGACCCTTACATACTCGAAATAGGAGAAGGGAATCATGTTGGAAGATCCTCTTATTTTGTCGCTCTCTTGGCCTTTCGACCTTTTTGACTTCCAAGAAATTAATCCCGTTCGTGCTAGGCTCTGAACAGCAACGTATTTTTCTAGGTACAAGCTAGATTTTCCTCTTATGTACCGGAGAAAATAAATATAAGCATGCTTGAAAGACATTCTAAATGTTTTGTTTTACGAAATATTTTCTGTATTTTGCATCTGATATATGGTTGCTAAGTTACCCCGCTTTACGCCCATAAAGGAATTCTAAATAAAAAGGAATGAGCGTAATTCATTGCCGATAATTATTATATAGCCGTAGTCCTAAGAGGGAATTGCGTTTGGAAACTACATACCCCTCTTATATTCAATCCAGAATGACCATGTTAGGACAAATACATAAGGTTAATACCAAAATGCAGTGAATAGTTTTCAAATTCCATTCCGGTTTACGACGTGGATGGCTGGGTCTTCTACAGTTACGTGTGTGAGGGTCTTCAGTAATCTGATAAAAGATATCCAATGCAATTACAAGCCTAAGGGGAAACATAATCTGATCCTGCAAGAAGATACACATCTTTAGCCTTATCCTTATGCTGTACTTTGCATTCTCAATACCTTAGTTGAAGATATACTGCCCTTAATCATCATATTTTTTTAACTTTTTTGTTATTAAAAATAATTCAAATTTTCGCTACCAAATTCATTGTAAGTTATCTTTCTTCTAATATCTGGCTATAACTGTATTAACATGTGGTATGCATCTATATATGTATGCAAGTTGTACCCTAGCGTTGGAGAAAAGGGGGCACCTGGCCACATTCACCTCAGATTTATACTAAGCCATTATCTCTTTTGAGAATGCCTTATTCCTTATTTTAGCCTGCGGAATAAGGGTCAAGATTTTAATATTTTGCTGCTTTTATTTAAGAAATAATTTCAAATGTAAAAATGACCAAAATTGAGAAGCGTGCGAAGTACTGTCCTATTATACATCTTGACCCGCTCTTCTTAAGCTTATTCTCCCTGCAGTTTTAGCCTGTGTGTCTTGGTGTTACGTGTGTGTGAGTGCCAAGGCTTGCCGGTTGAGAGGCTGTGTTTGGTCCCTACATTCCTTTTCCATCTTCGCAAACCGTTGCAGCAAACCCGGGTCGGTGTAAAAGGGACAAGTGTTACTCGTTACGGCTTCTAGAGCAACTCATTTTACATTTAACTGTCACGGCCATAGAGTTAATTCCCTCATATTCAGAAATATTTTTAAGTTCCATCCATGGAAGATGCGGTTGATGGCATGGCCTGAGGGCATAGCCTCAATTGAAGCCGTCTCTTATCATTGTTTCTCTTCCCGAACGGCTTGCTGTACTTTGCGGAGATATTCTGCCTGGATCGCCTCTCCTTTAAATCCGAGAAGGCATATAGTGCAGCAGGCAAACATCCTTTCCCATTTACCCACCCTTTAGTGCCTGCCTTGGCAACGGCCTGTTATAGCTTAGGCTTCAGGGCAAATAAAGAGACCAGAAGCTCCTTATCCCGCTTAAAGCCGAGTTTTATTATGGGATTACGTACGCTGCTCCGCCTTACCCTTTTCAAAATTGGTTCTAATGCTGAAACCTGCGTGGATGTTCCTACAATTGCACTACAGATCACTCTAACGATGGAACACATTTTGAAATTGTATCATGTACTTTTAAATAAATCGCAATTGTCCTTTTTAAAATCGTATAATGTGACAAATAGTGTCGATATATTGCATAAGGCTTAAGGATTTTAACGTAGGACTGGAGGAGTCGACCAAAAACCAGGGTCATGCGCCTTGAGGGAAGGGTAGGAAAAGTGGAGAAAAAGCCTGTCCATGGCATTAGCCAACTCCTAACGAAAGGCGCCTTGGGGTCCACGGCTTAACGCCCCAGGATAAACTCGCGGCCAATCGGAGGGGCTTATTGGAAAGTTTCTTTAGTTTGTAAATGGTGCGTCTTCGATCTAAACATCACTGGTAATTTTGGTTCATACAGGTATCAGTTATCCAGGATTAAGTGAACGTGGCACAATTTTTATCCACTCTGTATATTTTTTAAAATTTTCAATTACACGAGGGCCGTTTATTTTTCAACTTCCGATTGCTCAGCATACAAGCGACGGGCGGGTACTGCGCAGGTAGGGCAATTGCGCGTCCTCCGCACCACACGCTTAAGTCATTTCTGACCGTAAGTTGAAGGTTTAAGGTTAGTAGCAATCTCATTAACTGAGGTACCTCAACTGATTTTCTCGCCAAGTGTGAACAGCGGAGTGACACCCAGAAAACTCGCCGAATGGCTTCAGTATGGCATGTCTTCACTTTTATGCCGATAAAAGAGAATTTTTAAAAATTGCACTGTGGCTTGAGTGTGAAACATTACTTCCATTCCTATTCAAAACAAAAGAAGAGACGTGTGCTGACTTCTGGAAGTGTTCTAATCGATGACAATGCCCGTCATCGCAGCGCTGATGCAGCCCAACTGCTCCTTGAGCAATTTCTATGGGACATTTTCGATCACCCGCCGTGCAATGCCGACCTAGTGCCGTGTGACTTCCATCTTTACGCAAAAATGGAGATGTGGCTTCGAGGGGAGCGTTTTCAAACGGGCGATGAGCTTCTGTACAAAGGCAAAATTTATTGGAAGTCATTGACAGCAACATCCGATGAAGAAGGTATAGTAAAGCCTGTCCACAGGCACGACCAATTTCTCAATCGCCGAAGCCAATATGTCGAAAGGACACCACAAGTGTGCTCAATATTTACCGATGTAATAATTTTTAATCAACCATTTCGTCTTCTGTTCATAGAGCATCGGAGCTTGAAAAGAAACGTCCCTCGTGTAATATTTTAAAATAAAATTTTCTCCTGTTTACTTCTCGCTCCCCTAATTTCGTATTAACTAGAATTTCTCCAAGCTGAGGAAGAAAAAAAAAGGAGAATCCCATCCGTCCCCCAAATCTTCCTATCTCTCCCCCAAATTTTGCCGAAAGTTGGCTGGCATGCGAAAGGTTGTTTTTTTTTTTTTAAAGAAATGACGTTTGGTGCCCACTAAGGAAGACGGAGGCGAGAAGAATGGGAAATCGTAGGAAAAAGGGAAAGGAAAAAAAAAAAGGATTCGACCCTGTCGTTCGGTCACCCTGGAGATGAAAAAAATAAAGGACTCGGTTGGGAGATGTCAAGCGGATGCCCTTCCCTTTTCATTTTTTATTTTCGGACTAATATTTTTTTTCTCCGAAATAAAAAGGAGGGGTAGTGAGTTCTCCACTTCCCTGCCCTTATCTTTCCGATGCCCCCGGGAATTTTCTGTCTCTCTCCTTCGGAGCTTATCGCTGATATTTATATAAGAGTGTGTAGGAGTGAATGTATATAGGTATGTATCTAATCCTCTTTATCTAGAATTTTTTCCGGTACACTTCGATGTTTCCGGCATTATATAACCGAACCGCCGTCGGCCGTTGGATATTTTTTACCGGTCTGAATGGGACTGCAGGTTTGTTTCGTCATTATTGGGTGTATTGGTGTCAGGGGAATTTTTTTTCTCCATCGGATATCGCAGCTGGCCTCATCCATCCCTTCCCGTTCGCTCCATACAAATTTTTCCCAAAATTTCCGTTGTCTCTTATTGGTCGCATTTTGAAATCGTGGATACAGTGCTACATACTTTTTCTGGTCATCATCCCTGTCTTTTCTATTTTTTTATTTCTGCCTCTATGGATTAAACATACTTCCACATGATACTCTGAAGTCCTGGTTTATAAGAACCATGCATTCGTGGCTACGTGGATGGTGTCTTGGCGCGCCAGTTGCTATGGTTGAAGCTGAATGTAATTTAACTTTTTAAATGTTATAATTTGATACTATTGTATGCATCTACTAACTTTTACTGGTCGAAAGCTACTCTCAATTGAGTTGGCTATCAACACTCCATATTGCATGATTAGTATCTTTTTTGTTTTTCGAATGTTTAATATTTCTGTATCTTTGTGCGGCTTACCTCAGGACATTAAACACTGTATTATTATGACTATATTGTGATCATTCGACGCAAAATGCCTGGAGGTAAGGAAGTTTAAAGTGGAAAGCTGACAATGTCCATTCTATGCGTGGTCTATGTGTGATGGAAATCTAAAATGGTCTTCTGGATGTCTTACCCATCTATCCATGGAATACCGTGAAAGTTTATCTGGAGTAAGGTTTGTGGTGATTATGATGTGTGATTAATGTGGAAGCTTTAATAAGAATAGGAGAGAATTCTATTAGGCTTCACGGCAAATAAAGAGACTATAAGCTCCTTTTCCCGCTTAAAGCCGAGTTTTATTATGGGATTACTTACGCTGCTCCGCCTTACTCTTTTCAAAATTGGTTCTAATCCTGAAACCTGCGTGGGTGTTGCTACAATTGCTCTTCAGCTCAAACTTAGGGGTAGGAGACGGTACAATTTTATCGGCCTGATCCAGAGACACGATGATCTAATTGAAATTATTGTTGAAGGGCAGATGGAAGGTAAGAACGGCAGCGATAGACCGCGGATGACCCACCCATTTTCATATCAATTGTATTAGGCATTTATGATCGCAATTTTTCGATCAACTCGTAATCATTCAATGTCCTTAAAAATTCAGGTTATTAAATAAAATGTCGAAAACGCTTGATGCTCAAGAAAGACCGTTTTCATGGTAACTGACAAATTTTAATTTAAAAAAATATTTGCCTTGCTTTAGTTCAGTGACGAAGGAGTTGCGACCTTAATGGACAAAAAATGCTTAATATCGTCTCTCTCACCACTTCCTCAAACATTGCAGATTCCTCCTGAAACACCCTGTGTAGGCGATGGAATTATATTGACATTCTAACTATATACGGTCGTTTGGGTGTCACGCCCACCATTTCCACAAACGCCTCGAAGCGTCGTCACCAACGAAGCTTGATGCTTCCAATCTTAGGACGTCTTCTGTAATTGACTCCTCCTCCTCCTCCATCCAATCAGCCGCATCGCCAAATTGACTCAATCTTCTCCCTATCCTTCCTCACTCCCTCCCACCTCCACGCCTTATCCTATCTCTCACGATCTGCAGGGGATGATGTCGCTAAGACATGTCAACCCCCTCGCTTCAAACCGCAATGTGGCCTATTGGATGAGATTTAAAGTACCGCGTGGAATCGGGCTCAAGTCCGTTCCGTGGAAGCTGGATTCATTTTGCCTCTTCCTAAGGCGCTTCTTAATCGTTTTTCAAAAATGTCCTCTGTGCGGCAATGATTTGAGACCGATTCATTTGTTCTTAACACATTAAAGACCGAATGTTTTTTTTTAGAACTTACCCCTGAAGCGCGAGGAATGTGAGACTCAAGGTAAAAGTCGGTGGGGAAAAACTTGAACAGGTAGAGCAGTTTAACTATTTGGGCAGCACATTAGAGGAAAACGGACATAGTAGCCAGGACATCAGGAAGCGAATTGCACTAGCAAAGGAGGCGTTCATGAACAGGAAGGAGCTTCTGAGAGGATCGTTACGTAAGAGTTTAAAGAAAAGGTTAGTAAAGAGTTTGATTTGGAGTGTAGCTCTCTCGGTGCGGAAACGTGGACACTGAGGAAAGAAGACGAGAGAAGATTGGAGGAATTCGAGATGTGGATATGGAGAAGAATGGAGAGGGTGAAATGGACGGAGAGGAAAAAGAACGACGAAGTGCTGGACATGGTGGGTGAGGAGAGGCAGCTTTTAGATGAGATACCCAGGAGACAGAAGGTATGGATGGAGTTAGTGCTTCACGGGGAGGGGAATGTATAAAATGGTGTTTGAGGGTAGAATGTCAGGGAAACGAGGGAGGAGAAGGAAAAGAATAGGATTTTTAGATGGATTGAAAGGGATTAGACCTTACAGAGAATTAAAGAAGGCAGTGCTGGAAGGAAAGGGAGGCTTCCAGATCACTTCTTGACACTCCATGGAAACCTACCTTAATCGGTAGAATACTATAATAAATAACCCCTGAAGTCGGATATATTTTGGAGCAAGCTTATTTTTTGCAGTCAACTGTAATTGATATATATTAACTCAAAAGCTAACGAAAACACAAATGAAATCGAGTTTAATACATTTTCTACGGATATAATTAGTGCCTAGATAGAGTCACGCTGTATCATTACAGGTGGCACATAAATACTAGTGGTAAAGACGAGTTAACTAGTGACCCGTCCGTAATGTGTAAATATTTGTAATTGTCAGTGGCTGATTCGGGTGAGTAACTATTTTTCTCCAATTACATCTACTGTCTATTTTAATCTGCTGGAAATTGCTCAATATCTCTCGAAAAGAGTATTTATTTGGCGATAAGGTGAAAAGTTGAATTTATTCCCTTTGAGGGAAAAAAACAATTTCCTTTTCTCTCTGCTATTCCTTACCCACTTATCAGGAACTACAGTAATTTATAATAGAATTAACCAGCACTCCCGCCAGCTTTATTCTCAGAGTGATGAGAGACTTGATTCTTGGCTTTTTAGTGCATCTTTTAAAGTTTTTAGTAAAAATTTTTAATTTTAATTTTTTCGCTTATTTTCTTTAACGGCCGGTGTCCTAACACTCCCCCCCTCCATCAGCCTATTGTGGGTAGCCGGGTTGTATGAAAATGAAAATGCGTGTTTTACTTAGGTACACACCTGTTTTACTTAGGTACACACCCACGTCTCATCATAAAGTTGAACGCAATGCTTATTTTCTGTCAGCGTCGTCGTCATCCACTTTAATTCTCATTCCAGATTTCCTCGTCTCCCTCACCCACGTAATGAGCTGCGTAATTTGAAAACTCGCTCTGCCTCGAGGACAGACTATCTTCGGCGGTTTTGGCGTGGGTGGGAATCTGATAGGTGTCATCATCTTCATCCCCTGATTATGCTGAATTCTATCCTTAGGGTGTTTTGACGAAATCCCACGCAACTGGAAATACGCTACGCTACTAAACTGATATGACGCCCACCCTTCTTGTACTGTCATCTATGGATACTCTACAGAAAGGGTGTTCATCCCGCGGCCCGCTGGCTTATTTCTTGCGACCCCTAGATGCCAAAGAAAATATTGCATAGCGAAAAAAATATCGACATCATGGAGCTTCTCATATAAAAAAAAAACAAATCGGTTCACTTATAGGGATTTTATGGTCTATGGTTCAATATTTTGACGTGAAGTTTTGTTTTATTTCTATGGAAATGATTGCATATAATTTCGAAAGTTGCCAGAAAAATGCATCGAAACTTTAAAGCATTGTGCTTCTCACAAAAGCACCCATTTTAAAAATTACCTGGTGGAAATCGGTTCACGTATAGGGATTTAAGGTGTGTAGTTCAATATTTTGACGTGAAGTTTTTTTTCTATGGAAATGATTGCATATAATTTCGAAAGTCACAAGAACAATGCATTGAAACTTAAATACATTGTGCTTCTCATAAAAGTACCACTTTTAAAAGTTATCTGGCTGAAATCGGTTCAGATATAGGGATTTCATGGTCGGTGGTCGAATATTTTGACGTGAAGTTTTGTTTCTTCAATGGAAATGATTTCATATAACTTCGAAAGTTGCTATAACAATGCATTGAAACTTAAAAACTTTGTGCCTCTCATAAAAGCACCCATTTTAAAAATTACCTGGCTAAAATCGGTTCACATATAGGGATTTCATGGTCGGTGGTCGAATATTTTGAGGTAAAGTTTTGTTTCTTCAATGGAGATGATTGCATGTAATTTCGAAAGTTGCTAGAATAATTCATCGAAACTTAACATTAGCCAAAAATAAACAGTACCGAAAATTTCATAGATTGATTTAACTTTTTGACCCAAGGGAGGCCCAATTCCATCCCATGGAAGACCTATTTCTGTTTCCACTTCGGTCACATTTAAATCAGCTTTCAAAAATCTCCGCGGCGCGGTGATGAGTGCATTGCGATCCACTTTTTTTTACAGTATTTTGCTGTAAATTATTTGCAGTTGCTAGCAATAGCATTTGAAAGTAATGAATTTGATTGATCACATCATAATGTGTATAAAATTCGGTTGAAACACCTAATTATAACTTATTTCCCCGTGAAACTCGGATCGACTTTTTTAAACCCATTTAAACAACAAAAGGTGGTTGACAACACATACAAAGTCCAACTTGAGAATCCTGTTTTGTTACATACGTGTTTTAACCATAAAGATTATTGCACATTGAATTGTGTGATGTCTCCATGCTTCTGGGTTTCATCGCGTGGATATTTTTTGCGATGACAGTTTCTCCGGTATTCCAACCGGCGTCTTCAGGTCTACTCTCGACCGTCAAAATATTGAACTACAAACCATAAAATCCCTGTACGTGAACCGATTTCCACCAGGTAATTTTTATGAGAATTACAATGTTTTTAAGTTTCAATGCATTGTTATAGCAACTTTCGAAATGGTCGACTCTCGACCTGAAGACGCCGGTTGGAATACCGGAGAAACTGTCGTCGCAAAGAAAATCCACGCGGTGTAACCCAGAAGCATGGAGACATCATCTAGTCAACGCCGCGGAAAACTACGCATCAACATTGAATTGTGTGTTTTGTATTTTATCGATGTTTTGGTATAGTGACGTGGATCATTGTGGCCCTCCGGACAATTTGAAATCGATAATTGGTCCTCGCATTAAAAAAGGTTGAAGATACCTGCTCTACAAGATTACTTACATTTACATGTGGACCAAAGATAAATTATATGCACGAAAATAAATCCCACTCCAGGCGATAGTGCAAACCATAACTCCCATCCTAAAGCGGTTATGAGGAAGGCCATGTGATATAAAGAAATCGATTTTTGGCCGTTGCATTGAAAAAGGTTGAAGACCCTTGACTTGCAATTTGTGTTTGCGGAATTTTGCGATTAGTCCTTCAGAAGAATGGCAGATGGCGACCAAAGCACGTTACTGTCAGAGTCCTCTATATTGCCATATAATAACTACGAGAGAGTAGTGTTGAGAGAGCAATCTAGAGGACTCTGGTTACTGTTTTTGACGAACGCCCCAAAATCATTGAGCATTTTGAGAACCATTGAGAGCTTTTCGTGGTTGGCATAATTTTTCGTTGATTTTTTTTTACAAACTAGGTTAAAGAATACAAGGCGAAGAGTAGGGAGAGATGGTATCCGTATTTTTCTCATTAACCCTTCCGTGACTGTGCCCAGAGAACCTACGCTGACGACTGAGTGGGGTATCTCACGTACCCCATTCATAATTCATAAATTATACGTTGTAATTTAGTCTTCCCTGTAATTCAACACCATGGCTCTTTTTTAATGGTATAAAATCTTTTTTGTATAATTCATAAATACATTGTAGGCTACATTTAGGTTTTTACGAATGGCAGGAATACTTCATATTTTATTATTAAAACTGTGCATTTAATAATATGCTGTGAAAAAACAAGTAAAAAAGGTGCCATCATGGTTTGCCAATTGGTTTTGAGGAAGGCCATGTGATATGAAGTAGATATTTATGTTTTGGTCGAATTTCGTGTACTCTTCTCAGATTTGTACGATGAATTAAGTATACGTACCTCATAATTTTTTTTATTATGGTCACTATTTTCCGTTGGCGTGGGCGGAGTCAACAATCCCGCATCCTTTCTAGGTGTAATTAGAGAAGCGGGAACCAGATGGGCGAAGGAAGGCTCTTTGTCGTTCACAGACAAATTTCCTCCTTCCTTTCCATTTTCCTGTCTGCTTTCGTCCCTGGCCACGCGCCTGTTTTTCTTGCCCTTCTCATAAGCCTTTTCGCAGTGTTGTTCTTTCTCGAACCCATCTTTTCCTTAACGCTGTCAAGTTCAAGATCGTGGCATTCCGTGGGCGTGGAATTGGGACGACTCGAATACTACAGCTTGCGTATTTTTCATTTCCTCTCAAGCGCCCATTCGTACTGTTTCCCTCGTCTCTTTCCCTATCTATGCTTTTCTTTACATAGAGGATGTAATCAACTAATACGCAATTAATTTTAGGCCATGTGGGGCATAACCCTTCCATGTTGAGTGAGCTTACTAACGCGTCGTGGATAAGGGACACGCTACGTGAATACCCCCTGCCTCCCCACTTAATAAATTCGTTAGTATATAATTCTTAAACAAATTTTTTTCTACCCAATGCGGCTGAAATTTAGCAAGCGTAATTTGTGAGGATTTGAGAGAAAAGTGGAGAAGAATGGAGAAGGTGAAGGAGACGGAAAAAAAGAGGGCTTAAAAATCGACCGATACTCTGGCCAATAAATGCGATGGTGGTTGGCGTAACATGGTGAAACTCCTTCATGATGCACAAAGGTTAAGAAAACACTTAGCTGTTTCACAAAATAAAATATATTGCGACCGGTTTCGATACAGCGTATCATCATCTGGCCAGATGATGATACGCTGTATCGAAACCGGTCGCAATATATTTTATTTTGTGAAACAGCTAAGTGTTTTCTTAACCTTTGTGCATTACTCTGGCCAATGTTAAGCGACGCTTATTTTTCATTTTGATTGCTTGAGAATATTTTAGGAGTTAACGTACATAATTTAAATTGGTCGAACACATCGCTAAAATTGAGTATTTATTTAACCTCATGTCAATTCGAGTCAAAGGTCTTTGGTTCGATTCCCGGTTCAGGGGCTTTGTTCCCTTGCCATTTAATGGGGAGCCGCCGCCGTTCATGCGAAAGCATTTATAAATACCGCATCGGTATAAAGATATATAATACTGTCATATCTCCAAAAATTGCTATAGATTCATATTAATTTTAAGGTCGGAAGTATAAACCATCGTTGAATTTAGAAATGTACTTCTAATTGCACATGGATTTCACTGAAATAGAAAGATTGACTATGGCATTCTTTATGTGTTTTATCTATTTAAAAGTTATTTTTCATGCTGTGATTCTAATGTGAATTTTCTTGTTATTTCAGGTGAGTCACTACACCCATTACATAATGTCCCTGCCCATTGTTCTAAGTCGACATCAACTTCTGTTTTGGTAAGGCCTTTATTTGAAATTACCTTCGGAGGTGATGAATCTGATGATTTGTTGACGGTATGGTAAATTGATGGTTCTTAGATCGATTTCTGTCTCAAGGGAATATTTTAACATGAAAATAGGTGCATTTGTGTGCTAGTTTTTAGTATCGTTAACGTGGCGGTTTTGAAATCCGTACCTACATTAGCAGCCGATGTAGCATGCGTGAGATTCAACACTGCTTGTGAGTTGGAAATGATTTGGCCCTCTTTCCACAGATCTTTATCAAATATTTTTTTTTAGTTATTCTATTATCATATCTTTTAAGTAAATTAATGATGTCTTTAAAAATTTTATTCATTAAGTAAATATTTTATCAAGTAAAATGTAACTAACATAAATGAATGAATTAGATTGAGTTTTAACTTGGCTTAGATTCAACGCAGAATTAAACTATTTAGAGTTCCATAAAACTTTTCATACCCTGCCTTGATATTTATCAATTCGTTAAGGTTCTACTTTCGGTGTGTCAGAGATCTGTAATTTCAAAGATTAATTAAAATAATAAGCTTGCTTCGAGAGGGAAATGGAAACAATATTTTGAGTTTGGATACCGGTTAAATTTATCGGACTATATTGAAGAAAAATATTCCGCTGGTATTTTATCTTATCCCCATCACTGTTAGTGAAAAAATTAAGAGTTTTTCTGTTCGTCTGAAGACGTTGGTTGGAAAATCTGCGAAACTTTCGTCTCAGAATAAATTATACGCGGTGTATCCAGAAACAATTGAGTCTCGTTGAAATCTGTGCCACGGAAAACGGCAGGTTTTCCTGATTCATTTTATTTATTTTAATGAGGAAATTTATCAGAAACAATAAAAGGAAATAAGTAAATAAATAAATATAAAACTGCTTATTCTAGGGTGGGTGCCCAAAAACGCTTAGATGGTAAAAAAATAAGCAAAAAAATTGGAGCTTATGGGGAAAGGTTATCTCTGATTTTTAATGGAACCCGTCCCATCTTTCTCAAGGGAGGAAAAGAATATGTATGTTTATTCAATGTATTAATTTAGAAACAGTGGGATACATCTTTGCAAAGCCTATTTGCATATATTGTGTATTTATAGATCTGGGGTTTCTGATGTGCATCTAGTCTCCTCCTTGGCGATAGAGCTTAACCAAGACAAAAGATAAACAATTTTTCCTCATCTCACTCTGCCAAGCACATAAATCTTTTGACGTAGCTGCACCCGATTCGTAATTCTTGGGTGCTCTGTTTCGAATCACCTGCTGTGTTGGCCGTTAATTTTTTTGCCCTGTTCGTGTGTACCGATAGACGTGAGTAGTTAAACATATCTGCGCATCTCGGCTTTTTATGCGCCGATTCTGTACCTATTTCCGATCAATTGCATCATCGATCTCTCTTCCCATGATTAACCATCCTCTTTTTTAGTCGATCCATCTTCCTCTCATCTTGCACACTTTTCTTTGATGATACTTGATTTCAGTATGTAGGAATTTGGATATCAAAAAACACATTTTAAGTTCATTTTCTATTTAAATTAATCGCAACCTGTTTTTCAGATGAGGGTTATAAAATAATTTAGAGCTCTAAAATCCAAAGCAGATAGATATAAAATAAAATTATAAATATTAGGTTAACAATTCGGTAACAAATATTCTCTCATGAACTGTGCCTCGAAATTATGAAAAAACCAAAAATAAAATTTGTGAATGACTGTCTTTAAAAAGTTCGGAATAATTTTTTTTTCAAAATATTTTCTACCACCTTTTTCTTAACATGATAATTACTGAAGCGTAGGGCTTTTATTTTAATAGTAGCTCTTGGCCAGAAAATTTTTCTATGTCTTTCATATCAAATGAAACGCTTGATTATAGGGACGTAATTTCTAATTACGCATTAACTCTGAGTGATATTAAGTCTCAGAATCTGTATCAAAAAGTATCGTGGAAGTGTATCGGAACATTCCTTTTCGGTACCTTTTTTTTTCACCCTCCCATTGCCGCCGTAGGGATAAATTGACCCCTTGCTTCCGAAAGCCCTTCTCGCACTCATCCTCAGGGTCGACTTCCTCCTCTCCACACCCTCGGACACCCCTCAGGGGGTATAACGTGTCCAAGTCGGCCGACTTCAACCCCTTTTTATTTTCCACTCGTCTGTCTGTCTGCTCCTCTTTTTTTTTCTCTGGTCACTTCTCGCTGGCAGAGCAGGGATGTATTCCTCACCATCCCCTTCCCTCACTCAGCCCATGTCCACTTGGGCCTTTCTTCTTTCCGCCTTTCAATTCCCGAGAGATGTCACCGACATCACCGCGGAAGAGACTCCGGTCGACCCTGTGTCCTCTCTCCCAGGGTGGCCATCGTCCTTGGATGAAAAAAATATCCAAAAATCTGATGAATAAACTCGAGAGTTCTTTTCTTCCTCGTGAGAAAAAATCTGCGTGAATATTTCCGCGGCAGAGTACAGTCAAACTCGCTTGTAAATCGAATTTTTCGGGGGACCATCGTTCTATTTTGTTATAAACGGGAATTCCTTACATCCATAATGACCCCCTCGTTCTTGGCGTTTTGTATGCAAGGTGTCCCATTTATCTTGACCACCCAAAATAACTATTTGTCCAGGTGTAAATTCAAAAGTATGTCAAGCAAATGTCCATTAGCCGTCACGGGGACATTAATTAGCATGATTACCTTCCTTGTAGCTTTGTTATTTACAAAGATATGAACAGCGATATTTCTTTTCTAAATGGCACCCTATATTTTTTATTCGGCAATTCATTACCTCAATATAAAAAAGACATACCGCTGTTCATATGTTTGTATATAACAAAGCTTCAAGGATGCTGTCATGCTGATTAATGTCCCGCTGACGACTAATGAACATTTGCTTGACACAAATTTTTTTGAATTTGCATCTGGACAAAAAGTTACTTCGGGTGATCAAGATAAATGGGACACCCTGTATAATGCGTCGACGCTTGATTTTCTTACCGCTTGGCTAAGTGAAATGTAGTTATTTCAACTAGTTCAGTGCTTCCTGACGGATGAAAGTATTATACAGAAGCATGGTTCACAGAAATCGCTTGTGAAATGTTGTTTGTTGACATCTAATTAACCAGAAAACATGAAGTTCAGACCAATAAATAATAATTTAGGTTATAAGTTTTTGCCCCATGGATCACAGGATTGCGGGCTAATTTTCCGTGAATCGTCTTTATTAAAGCAACAGTTACGTAACAATTAGCCATCAATCAAACAGCTGCAAATGGAAGGATTTTAAGATCAACAGGAGGACTATGTGGTGATGGCCACACGTAAGAACAGCTGATGTTAATTTAAGGAACGGTTCAGTGGCGAAGATGGGCGTAATTTCTTTATAACAGAGGAAATAATTGCCCAAAGGAACCAAAGAATTGTTTTGTTCGTAGCAACGGGGTTCGTATCATCCGAACTCGCTACATGTGTGGAAATTAACATTGGCGATCATAGGACCGGGAACTCAACTCATTATAGGCGGGTTTTAGTTACATGCGTGATCGTTTCAAGCGAGTTTTACTGTATTTCATGTGCCGTAATTTTAATTCTATCCATGTAATTTCATCTCTCCATTACAAATCTGTATATTATGGTGAAATTAAATTTGATGCTTTCCCGGCGAATTATTTTGGGTAAACATTTCTCGGGACTCCCACAGGGTATAATTATCCATATTAATCAACGTTTCGACCTCCGACTCGAGGCTTTAATCGGGGCTATTGAATGTCTTTTTATTTTTTGTCGTTGCATATAGATGTAGGTTTTCATGCAACTCTGTTGTCAGCTTATGTTTTCATGGTCGTCTATGTCTTCTCCAAGACCTCCCTCACAACTTTTTCTTACTCGTAATCGTGCTTAATTAAAAAATCTAAAAGGAAATACCACTAGTCTCGGAGTGTTGTGGAACCATAACTGTTCTGATTGGGCTAATTATCGGCATTTATTTTGTGCAAGCTTTTTATTCTTGACCTGATACAAGGCCTTTCGAGTTTGTAAATTTTATGCTTCGAAGGGGGGGAAACGTTACATACTGGTCATAGTATAGAGGTTTATTTTATTACGTCGACTCGTCGACTCTTTACTCGTCGACGTCGAATCTGTAATCAAGGGCAGAAAAAATAGTATAATTCCGAAAAAGCTTCGGATTTCAGCACCGAGTTTTTCATAATGCGGCTTGAATTATTTCTTTCAAAAGATGCTATCATTGGAATTCGAAGATACAAGAGAGGATTAATGCTAAAAAAAAAGACTCAAATACTTGAAGTGATGATTATATCCCGCGTTTTTCCCTTATAAAAATATGCTTCTTTTGAACTCTCAGATCTCATTAAATAGTCGATTCTTTGAAAGCTCTTATTTATCTCGAAAAAGGAGAAGCCCTCATTCACATTTACGATGGAATTCCGCCATTTTCGTTCTTTGAGTTGCATGGATCCCATTCACTCATGCCTTGGTGGTAAGGGAAAAAATTCTACGTATTTTTGTCCATGAAAATGTGGTCGCAACTCCTTAGTTACTGAGCTATGGCAACGCAAACATTTTTTGGATGCATATTGCACTTACAATGGTAGCGGTTTTTCTTGTGCTACTAATCTTTTCAACACATTATTTAATACTCTGGCATTTTACGGATATAAAATAATTATATAAGGTTGGACGAAAATGAGAGATTATTATTGTCGGAAACAATTATTCTTTGAGCTTAATGAAATGAGAGCTTTCAGCGATTAGATTGCACAATCTCAATTATTTTGAGATAATTTTTTGTCTGGCAATTATAATCGCATTAACAAAATTCTTACAAAAAACTATGGAATTATTTTCCGACTCATACCTGGCTGAATCTATTTTCTTTCTCTAAACTAGTAGACACTATCTATTTTCTTTGATGACTACATTTCTTGCTCATGACGATAGCCTTACGTCATGGCAGCCGCGATCGAATGGCCATCATAACTCGTCAACAATCCTAGGATTGGTTTGACGCAGCTCTCCACTCAGTTCTCGTATCAGCTAATCTTTTCACACCTACGTATTTCTTCTCTTTCACATCTCTCTTTACTTGTTCCATATATTTTGTTCGAGGTCTTCCTTTTCCATTCTTGCCTTCCACTTGTCCTTCGACGATTGTCTTCATCAGGCCATCATGTCTCAAGATGTGGCCTATAAGGTTGTTCCGTCTTCTTATTAAGATTTTCATGAGGCATCTCTTCTCTCCTACCCTTCTTAGGACTTCCTCGTCACTAACTCGGTCGATCCATTTGATTTTCATCATTCTTCTGTAGCACCACATTTCAAAGGCCTCCATCCTTGCTCGATCGAATGGTAAGGACATTAAATAATTTAGGTTGGACAAAAAAGTGCGATTATAATTGCCAGACAAAAAATTGTCTCAAAATAGGTGAGATTACGCAATCTTATCGCTGTTACTGGCTCAAAGCTCTCGTTTAATTAAGCTCAAAGATTTTTCGTTTCTGACAGTACTTATCGCTCATTTTCGTCCAAACCTTATTTAATTATTTAATATCCGTAAAATTCCAAAGTATTAAATAAAATGGTGAAAAGATTGGTTACTCAAGAAAAATCGCTTTCATCGTAAGTGCAAAATGCATCCAAAATTAGTTTGCATCGCTATAGCTAAATAACTAAGGAGTTGCGATCCCGTGTTTATGGACAAAAATGCTTGGAATTTTTTCCCTTCCCGCCTCCTGAAGTATTGCAGATTTCTCATGTAATACCCTGTACACTGTACAGTATATTACATACTGATCGTATGATAACTAATTTATTTTATTATTCATGAATTGAATTGAATTGTCTGAGACAACTATAATCGTACATTTTCGTCCAACCTTACTTATTTATTGTCCTTAAAGATCTGGGGTAATAAATATAATGTCGAAAAGGCTGGATACCCAAAAAAACAGTTTTAACGATAACTGCTTTGTGTTTAAAAAAAATGATCGCGTTGCCATAACTTTGTGACTAAGGAGGTGCAACTCAATGTTTATAGGATAAAAAATACTTTAAATTGTCTCCCCTACCACCTCCTGAAGTATTGCAGATTCCTCCTGAAACACCCTCCATGTCTGAATTTTTTTGAATTACTTATTTTCTTCCATTTTGCAATTTTCGGATTTTTATTTATATTTATTTTCCTTTGTAAGTTCGTTTTAAAGTTCTTTGCAGCAATTCCTTTCCGAGAATTTATTCGAGTGAAAACTATTTCCGGAAATGCGAAGTTATCTCCCCATTCTTAGTCCCATTGAGTGTCGTGCACCAGAAGTGGGGACCCCGGAAGATACAGCTTTGACCAGGTCCTCTCAGCGACAGCCAGCCGGCAACAAATACTCCCCCTCTTTACGCGCTCTCTTTCAGCTGCACAATACCTTTTGTGTGGGTCAACGACACCTTAACCATCTCTTCTTCGCGTTGCGATTTCCAGCGAATGCCCAGAGAGAATAAGTTTGCTCCTTGCCAAAGGACGATCTTACATTTTTCCCTCACCTTTCGCTATTTAGATGAACGCGTTCATCCGTGTTGTCAGGTGTTTAATTTTTCAAATTGGCGAGAAATATTCCGTCAGCGACGATTATTGCATGGTTGCTGTCATCATTCAACTCTCCTAGTAAGGTATTCAGGAGCCACTTCCAGGTTCCGTTCAAACTTAGCCGTAGTAGGAAATGAAACTTTATCTGGATATTGTTTTTGCTAAAGCGTCTAATGGACCTTTGTTTACGTGAATTTTCCAATAAAATGTAGCAGGTACATGATTGGAGTTATGCAAGCCGTGATACAAAAAAATGACGCAATGAAATAGATATCACATTTACGGAGACTCTTAGCTGAGAGTAATATGCGTTAGCTTTCTATTAAAATTGTCTCAGAATAGAAACTGAAATTTTAAGTGAGTAGTGCTTTTGCTAAAGCGTGAAATGGGTCTTAGTTATAACGAGATATTCCCGATAAAATGTAGTGGATACATAATTGGAGTTATGCAAATCTAGATACAAAATACGACGGAATGTAATAACTATCTCATTTACGGAGACTCTTCGCTTAGAAGAATATGCGTTAGTTTTCTCTTAACATTTCCTGAAAATACCATCTTAGTCTTCCAAAATACCATCTATTTTTTCCCATAGATAAACTCCTCCTTTGTCATCGAGGATAAAATCTCAGACTGGTTTTTGTTCTTTTACTAGACGTTCCCATCTGTCCACATTCTCAGCTCGTGCAGCGATTCGCTCCAAATCAGGCTCTTTGCCGGCCTTAAATCATGCTTAAGGAATAGTTTTCTATTCATAAACGCCTCCTTGACTAGAAAATGAGACTTTTTGTAATTCGGCATCAAGCATAAATCTAATTGTAAGCGTAGCCTACGCTATATACATTATACGATGTATACATAACGTAGTCTACGATCTATACGGAACTATCTATCTACGAACTAAATATAACGTAGACTGTGATCTAAGATTTACTTTTAAATAGATTTTAAGGCGCTCTTATTTTACTCGGGAAAATTTATTTGGCATAAAATTGTGAATGCCTATTCGAGCAGAAAGCTTCAGGAATACGGACTCAGTTGCAAGGATGTCGGACAAAAATACCATCGAAAAAGGAGTACTTTATTTGCATAAAAAGAATGGCTTCAGTTCTTGTTGAGGTGTAGTTTGCACAGCTGCGCCTCTTGTATTCTCGTCGGATGGCGCAGCGGGGATCTCCTTATGGGTCCCCACTTGAGAAATTGACTTAGCGCGGCGTCATAATTCACGAACGAAGTAATCCTCGGTTTATGAGGCCGCTGTGCCGTCGCGCACGTGAGAAGACATCACATTCGCAGTCGCCAGGGAGGTTTGTTTTCGCTTCCCACGAGTGCGACGGCCGCGAATATTAGCAGAGGGAATCCTCCAGTCGGGCCACTGCTCAGATGTGTTATGGACCTGCGCGCGTTTAAATGGGCTTGCCAAAGTCGCCACTCGCGTCGCTGACGGACAACGTGATCCCAGTTTCACGGGGGAGTAAGGTATAATTAGGGGTATTAGTCGAAATTTACGTACATGATGATGTGATCTATCAAAATCATTACCTATGAGCGCTATTCCTCGCAGTGACAAATATTGCAAAATATTGGAAAAAAGTGGATAGCATTGCACTCATCACCGCGCCGCGTACATTTTTGAAAGCCGAATAAAATGCAATCAAAGTGGCTACAGAAATCAACATTCTGGGGGATGGTTTTTGGCCTCTTCTAGGCAGTCCCCCTGGCGGCGGCAACGAATATTAACTGAGGAATGATCTAGGCGGGCCTCTACTTAGATGTGTTATCGACCAGTGTGCATTGAAATGAGTTTTTAAAAAGTCATTACTGCCAACTTTGACGGTGGAGTAGTAGAAATATAGTGAGGAAAGAAGCCATAATTATCGTTATTGTAATTATTATGAAGCGGTTACGAGTAGGCCTTAGGCATGGTAGTAATATGAATATACAAGTAAAACAAGGGTAGGGAATACAAGATATACGTGTTGAGAGCTGCTAATTTAAACTAGTGGGTTGCACAATATCTTTGTTTATCATTCGATATGCTGTTCCACTATATCTCTCAGGAAAGAATTGACAATATTACAAAAAAATTTGAAACCAACTTCTCCAACCTATTTTTAAAAGTACATAACTCTTTCGGAAAGAGCTCTGATATTTTATCTGGTATATCGGTATAGTCCCATTTGCTGTTATTAAAGAAGCTTCACGTATGTCCATTGTGATCGGTACTTTTTCTTGAACTGTGTGATCATTTTTAGGGATTTTACTGTCCTGTCTCTCTTCCCGAGGTTTTTCCGCAGACTTCTCTCCTGTTATTTTTCAAGCTTACTCAATACTCACGCGATCTATCCATTTTATATTCATCATTCTTCTGCAACACAACGATAAAAAGCTTATCAGCCTTGAATTCTCGTCTCATTTATATGGCGGCTTTATTTTCAGTGTTGAAGCGAACGTAGGATTACGAAGCGAATTGGAAATTCAGACGAGTGTCGTCTCCTAACTCATTTATTTTCTATTCCAACTTTGTCCGTATCCCCTTTTAATGACATTTGAATAAGCCTCCAATTAGGTGGCCTTGTTGGTTTAATCCTCGATTCTCGATCCAATGACTGGAATTAATTTTTAGTCGCTTTATCGCCCAAAACTTCACACTTTTTCTCCTTTTTTGTAATTTTATTTTTTTCCATCTCTTTTGATATTCTTTCAATTTTTGATGACATTCTACCTTCTATGAAATGACAGCACACATATTACGAACCTACTCTTACTTAAAAAATTATTCAAAAATAATCACCTATGGAACAATGGTCATCTGTTGCTTACTAACGATACAAATTATTATTACTGTCGCGAATTTTGCGAGCGCTGGAAGGTACAAATGCCATGGTCTTGGGCCAATGTTAGGAATGATTAATTATTATTCTCCAAGGTAGTCATCCAAAGTTTGGGATACGAATCCATGTTCGCAATAAATGGGATGATATTTTTTGATTTAGATAACGTTTAAAAATAACCTGCATACAACAGTTCAAGAAATCTGTATATTTATAGATCTATTCTCTGCCTGGTCCTCTAATGTTGATTACCCAAGTCTATGGAAAAACTTGTTTCGGAGATATATTTTTTTCCAACTTCAATTGGCCTGTCTTCTGACATATTCAGTTAAGCCAATCTGTAGCTAAACTTAATTATTCTTGCTTGTTTGCACTGGAGATAAGCGTGTAGTTTTCTTTCGAGATGAAATTTGGGTCTAGCTGTGTAATTTTGGAAGTGACGGAGTTTGAGCTTCGAGTGTTGGTGGCTTGTTGTGACACAGCGATTGTTTCTGGCGGAAAACTTCTTGTTCTTCCCTTAAAATCATCGTTTCTTGTCAGTGTCAAACGTTGTCGAATCAGCTTTTAGTTCCTTCGGTTTTGCGTGGTGCACGTCAATTTTTTTAAGAGCTTAAAATTCTCCACCTTGTCAATAAACCCTTGAGCCCTTTCCGTTTTCTTTCCCTCAAGACAGGAGTGGCATCTGGAGACGTTCGTCTTGAGCGCTTGATCCCTTCGCCTCTGCGCAGACTTCATCCTTCTCCTGACACCCAAATTCCTCTCCTTGAAGGGTATCAAGCTCGCAAGCTCGCCCGTCAACCGAGACCCGTCGAATTTTCCTCTCACAAGTTCGCTACTTCTTTTAACCAGTCACCTAAGGCCTGACTCTTTGAAAGTTAACCATATTTATATGGAAAAGTACTTGATTTTTTCTACGAACGTGTTCATTGTTACATTTTATGTGCATAGTTCATGCATGTTTTTTATATTTTTTACCGTAAATTGACACAATGTAAAGATTTTTTTAAGTAAATGAACTAACAAAATAAATTTCAGACATAAAGAATAATAGTAACCGTTTCATTTTTAACTTAGAGAAGTTTTTGCATCCATAATGAAGTTAAAATTCATACTTTTCGTTTTCAAACCGACTTGAGTTTCTGGATTGGAAGAGAGCATTTTGGTTGATTATGTGGCCCAGATAATGGCACTACTACTGGGCCAAAATTTGATTATAAGAGTGTCTCACTTAGTCTAGCTCTGTCTGCGGTAATATCTGTTATCCCTCCCCGTAAATCATTGCCTTAGGGTATCGAAGAAGCGTTATGTTGACCAAAGGTATGAAAAACGTGTGAAAAACCTAAGTGTAAAGGGGGAATCGGGTTGGTGTGGTGGCTAGAGTGTTGGCTTCCCACCCGGCGGGCTCGGGTTCAAATCCCGGCAGTGGCAGTGAATTTTCAGAGACAGCCCGATCCCTGCTTGAATGTTGTGTGGAGGAGATTCAGGCGCAACACTCCGTCCGTCGGAGGAGACGTTAAGCCGTGGTCCCCTTGGCGCCTTTCGTTAAGAGCAGGCTAACGCCGACGCTGGGTTTCTCTCCACCCTTCCTTCCATACCCTTCCCTCATGGCGCAAATGACCTCAGCTACCTAAGTGTAAAGGCTCTCGCCCTTTTTGGAAAAATCACTGCAGGATAACGCCAAAACAAAGAAAAAGGCCTCTACACGCAAGTAGGTCTATGGTTTGTGGGAAGTCTTCCCTGGTATTCCACCGGGTGGTTATTTTGTTGGATAGTAACGTTTCTAGGGCTAACTCCGCCATCGTCTCCAAGTCAATCCAACCCTGAGGTAATGGCGGACTTAGTTCTCGAAACGTCGATATCTCTCGAATTTACCTCATAGTGGTAACGCGGAGAAATCTTCCTGCCTTCCTAGCAAGAAGGGAAAAATGCTGTGACAAGACATTTTTCCTTCAGTCGGATGGCAGTGTCCAGAGCGTAGCACTTCACCCAATCAGTAGATCTATATTGGGAGCGAGTGTGTCCTCTTTCATTTTCCCTTCTCTCCGTTCCCATTTTATCCGACACGGCTGATAGATTCGCTCTCTCTACCCCTCCCCCCTTTCCACGGAGTGGCGGCGTGATTGGCTGCCGGCACGGGCCAAGGTCTTCGCAGGGAAGGTGGGAGACAAGGACCCTTCCTGATCCTAGCGGCCCCGTAATCCTTCCTTCCCCAACCCCTTATCTCCGGGGTCATTTCCAATTTCCCGTGTTTTGCTTCGGCCTCTAATCGTGGAGGCGGATGCTGCCTTGTCGGACCCGAGGAAGAGAATAGACCATCCCCCAACCACCCCCGAAACGGGGGTGGGACGTCGCTCCATGTTGGAGAGGGATGTGCCCCAGAGCCAAAATCTACCACTTTTCCCAACCCCCAATACTGGGTTTAACCCCTCCGTGACTGTGCGGGGTAACTCAGTCACCCTAAATTATGTTAATATTAGATATGGTCGGATCGGATACCTCGGATCCAAAGTCGCGGAAGACATCGGATCTGGATCCGAAATTTTAAATAATAGCTTCAGTGAATGCAATGCAATAATGGTGGAAAGAGTTCCGATTCTCTCTTCGAATGCGCCGTCGCATGCGATTCTTGTCCTAATCATTAACCGTTTTGTTTGAGAGCTCTCGCAGTGGTTACGTAGAAGAATTTCAGCCGTGGAAAATAAAAAAGGCAAAATACGACTGGCAAATAGTGTGACTCTTCCCAATCATCGGGAGAATTTCAGCGTCAGAAATTTGAAAATGCATTTGGATCGGAAAATATCCGATCCGAAAGATCCGGCTCTGAAAATCAAGGACCCGATCCGAATCCGGATCCGAAAAAAATCCTGGATCCGTCCATCCCTAGTTAATATTGTATAACTTTTTATTTTGCCCCTTTAATATTTTATATGTAACGGGTAGAATGTTGGAGAACGATGGAGAGGAAGGAAGAGCATAGGATTTTTGGAGAGAATGAATAGGAGATAGGCCTTATCATGAATTGAGGAGGGAAGTCCATTAAGGGGGGGACTGTTGAAATGATTCGTTAATGCTCCATGCAAACTTACCGTAAACGGTAGATTACTTTAACCCTTCCGCGACTGTGCGGGGCAATCACTGCTCAGTTATCCCAAATTATGTTAATAAGGTATAATTTTTTTTCCCTTTAATTTTTTTTGTATTTGAGCTCAAATTTGTCGTTATTTAGGTGAAAAATGATTTTTTTTACATTTAAATCGTTTTTTTGAAAACTTCAATTTTTATTGATGGGGTAACTGAGTTACCCCGCACAGCTGTTGTCGGGAAGAAAAACAACTTGTTTGTTATATGAGTGCAGGGGTAAAAGTTGAGTGCAATACATTTTGTTACATTATAACTTTAATAACGCCAATATTTTACATGATGGCACCTTTTGTGTTGAAATATAGTTGAATGGTTCTTTGACTTCGTGGAAGCTAATTGACGCAATGAAATATGGGTATTCATACTGTCTTAGATGCGAACGTACCTGACGATGACGTGCCACATCGAAATCTTGGTCTTACAGTATTAAATTTATGTGGAATTATAAAGCTTTTTACATTTCATTGTATGGTTGAATGGTTTTCTAAGCTGCCTCGGTGTATTTTACGGAGATCATATCACGATTCGATACTATTTTTCACCCCAAGATGTGTTCATGTATAATTCTCGGTTTAAATTTAAAAAATACTGAAAAAAAGCTCATGAATCACTAAAAGAAATTATTGTAACACTGCGTGTTCCAAAACTTTCACCCTAATTATCCCTAAATCAATATCAACCAAACGCTAATTCTCCTCAGTGAACTCCACCTTTGACGTATGAGTACTGGAAACTCACGCCAAGTGATTCCTACTGTATATAGCTAATTTGTTTCTATAAATCGGCCTTTACCTTGAAGAAAGCTCTTTACAACTACGTTACAATTACATTGGGCAGTGAACTCCTTTTCTTTTTCTCAGCTGATGTCAGTCATGGGATCAAGTATTTATTCTGCTCAGGGTACTACTTATTCAAGGTATGTCTACCCCGTGATCAAAATTCGTACGTTCTGCGTATAAAGTTATTGCGGTGCATAAGGTGTGCAAAAATGCAAATAAAAATTGGCAATGATGAATGGACGGATGGAGTACAAGCATGAAAGTTGCGGATTAAATTATACATTGCAAAAATATTTTTCCTTTTTTCTTCCAGAATTCAAATAACTGCAGTTGAATTGACTTTTTATCTCTTAAAAATTCAATTTTCTTTTTCTCCATCTTCTGTGTTACCTTTTAAAGATTTTAAACATCAAATTTTAATTGAAATTACTTTGAAAGAAAAATCCAAATGCCTTCTGATAAAAGTTTCCGCTTTTTTAATTGCAAATTGTAATATATTTTCGAATTTTGGTTTTTTGTACTCTTAAATGTTAATGTGTTTTGCAGAAAGTACATCAGTGTACCTAACACCACCATATTTTATTTAACAATTTATTTAGTTATGAAAAATGTGAAATTTACTGGCAAGTATTATTTATGAAATGATGATGTCATTTAATAAATATAATATACATTCATAATAATGGTAAATAAGTGCCATTTATACGGAAGGAATTCCACTAAATAAGAAATGAAATATTCATTATGAATTTTTTCTTTGTATATATCAAGCTGTGTGATTATAAATTGTATTCAATATGAAACATCTGTTGTCTCTAGTGATTCCAGTTTAAAGACAACGTTTGGTTCGTTGGAGATAATTCCTCTGTATTATATACCGTTCGTCTGTAATTTCCGTTTCGTGAGACGCTATGGCCTCCAAGCCCGAAGTCATTTTACTCGCGGGGCTTAAAAAAATGAAGAAGCGAAGGAAAAAAAGAAACAGAAAACAGTCGAGTGCGGAAGGTTATGACCGTGGAGCGCTCCCTCTTGTTTGTATGAGAATTTTCCCGGGCAAAACCTCTTCCGTCCGCTCCAATGCGTCCTTTCCATTCTACCTTCCAAGGCTTCTTGATTTTTCGCTCCTTTCCTCATCATTCTCGTGATTTTTGAAAAAAATACTAAAGAGGGGTCTCATCATTCTTCTTCGGCAGCCATTCTATGCAGTACCTCCATTAGAAGTCACAGCTCTCTCGTCATGTCGCAAGGTGACGGAATTCGTTTTTCTTTTTTTTTTTTTGTTAATTTTGTATTTTTTTCGCGTAACATTCTTTGTGAAGGCTCATTCTAGCAGGCCAGACTGGATGAGAGCGAATGTTATCTCGAAATGAAGGATTGCTTTAGAGAAGAAATCGTTCAAGTGGACGAGGGAATGGGAGACGGGATAATTGGTGGCGTTGTTTGGGAGGTGCGGTTGAAATGCTGACATTTTTCTTAGTTTGTGACTGAAGAAATTGTTTTTGGGGTCAAAGGGCATGTTACTATCATACCTCCGCAAAGTTGAATTCGATAAAAACGTACAAAATTGTGTGCTAATCGTTCTTAACCATTAAATTGTGTGGTGATTGAGTGAGGAGTCCCCATTCTATGCCTTCTCATAAAAAATTCTCGAAACACCGGTTCTATGCATTCATAACGAATGGGATCCCTTGTGGCGGTATAGAACCGAGCGAGCTTTATTCGATTGCTTCCATGCTAACTCCGTTTTCCGCATTTTGTTTTACTGTTAATTTTCGATGATTATACTTTTTATGTAATAACATGTTACCTTCGTTTTCGCATTTTATTTCATGGTTAATTTTCGATGATTATACTTTTTTAAGTAATTACATGTTACCTCCGTTTTCCGCATTTTATTTTATGATCGATTTTCGTTTACTTTACTTGTTTCTGTAATTACATGAGGGTCTAACCATGTATGTTGACATTTGAATTGGGAAATTACTAATTTTGTATGAGTTTAAGATCCTCGTATATCAGTAACTGAAGATTTATGAAATTTAAATTAGTCGAAACATGAATTTTTGTATGGGGTTAAGTAAAATGGAAAGTAAATCAGCTATAATTAATAAATTAAATGCCACACAGGGTGGTCAACTTGAAGGCACCAGTCAGGGTGGTGATACTGCTAAATCTTACAATATTCTGAGAATTTCTAAGGAGGCCATCCGTTGAAGTAGGAGGTTCTTTTCCTACGGAGGTTAAGCTAAACTTTATAAGCCATTATGTCGTCTAATAGTGGTGGGCACGTGCAGAATATAAAACATTAAATAGGTTCGTTCTATATCATTCAATTATTTTCCTATACATGCACCTCGTTATATAAGTATACTTGCAGTTAATGATGCGTACAGTGAAGGCTCATACTTTTCCCCCTACTTCTTCAGTCTATGTAGCGTGTATTCCTTGTCCTCAAAGCTCAACCTCTCCACTGTATGCGAAATAAACGCGGATTCACGAACGGTTTGTGTATGCAATCGTGAAAACTAGTCGCGGGGAAGAAGCCCGGGTCTAAGTTATCTTTCCGCTTCGCTTGTTCCACGACGGAATGAATAGCGGAAACATGCTTATATATATGAATAATCCTACCCGCCAACCCCTTTCTCTCCCATAACAAGCGAGTATATTTTACCCCTGCTTTACGTATTCTTCTTGTCCCTTGTTCCTCTGGCGTTATATTGTTTCCGCATCTTTCGTCGATCCTTCAGCGTATAAAGGACAATGCGTCCAATGACAATGGCAGCGTCGCGAGATATTCAGTTGTTTTTCCTTAAATTCCCATCGTCTGCAGGAAAGTCTTCTTCCAGTCTGCTTTAAGGAGATGATTTGTCGTCTTCAAGGTTAATATTCGACCGAACAGAATCGCCCGCACATATACTTCGCAATCTCGGGCTCAAGCATCGGCTCGCATATCGGAAATGTCGCGGTCGTTATTTATGCGAGGTCGCTTTTCTTACCCCCGTTTTAAAAACCAAGAATTCTGCATTTAAAGGCCGTCTTATTATTTTTAATTTAAAGAGATATTCATATTGTCACTCATCATTATAATCGTCATCGCTGATCAACGATCCTAAAGGTGGGTTTACACTGTGTAACATGTTATATGTAACAAGTTACTTGTAAAATTTGTTTTATATAACATTTGTTTTATAACAAGAGTCCATCTGAGCCAAAAGTGCGCAAATAATATGTTACAGATTCATTCCTAGCCCACCCGTCAACTGGCTATCCCCAC
Source organism: Ischnura elegans (assembly GCF_921293095.1). Lineage (NCBI taxonomy): Eukaryota > Metazoa > Arthropoda > Insecta > Odonata > Coenagrionidae > Ischnura > Ischnura elegans. The sequence goes on from NC_060253.1 coordinate 25,770,285, forward strand.
CATGCGCCTCACCTCTTTTCTGTAACTTAATACACATTTTCCCACTTCGTGCGGGAAACCAAAAGCTTGTTATGTAACACGAATTTTTGCTTTGTAACACAATGTTACATGTAACTTGTTGCACGGATTTGTAACTTTTTCGTAAAACATGCTATTTGTACCTTGTTTATGTAACGTGTTACACAGTGTAAACGCACCTTAAGATTGTGGAAGGTTACACGGGATTTCCACCGGGTCAGGTACTCCAACTCCATCTCGGCCGACGTTTCGATAGGCGAGTTGTCCATCGTCTTCAGGGCATAACTTAATTCATGTCCTGAAGACGATGGACAACTCGCCCATCGAAACTTCGGCCGAGATGGAGTTGGATAACCTGACCCGGTGGAAATCCCGCGTAACCTTCCACAATTCTATACGCAACTCTCCGCTAAATTATCCTTTAAGCTAATCTTTTCATGCCTACGTATTTCTTATTTTTCATATCTCTCTTTATCTGTGTCGTATACTTTATTGTTTTCTTCGATTTCCATTCTTGTCATCTACTTTTCCCTCTTCTATTATCTTTATCAGGTCATCTTGTCGCAAGATATGGCTGATTCTGTTGTTCCGTCTTCTTATCAAGGTTTTCGTGAGACTTCTCTCCCACCCTTCTCAGGACTTCCTCATTACCATTTGATAATCGCCATTCTTCTTTTGCACCACATTTTGAAATCCTCCACCCTTGATTTCTCATCTGCTGTCATTGTCCATACCTCACGTCCGTAGAGAAACACACTCTATACATTCTGATAAATTGTTTCCATACTTAAGTTCTTAAACTTCCCGCTTTAAGTAGTCCTCTCTTTTAATGGAATAATATCTTCGCTTTGGCTACTCTGCTAATAATTTGAACTTTGGCCTAATTTTATTTCTCCATAGACAAGGTCCAGCAAGAAAACTTAAAAAAAAATTCAGATATTTAGGAGCGGATTCCCAAAGATAAAGGAAAAAAGAGCTAGATTGTTTACGACATTCGACTAAGAGGGACCGGAAAAGCATTCTTGATTTTCATTATAAAGACTATTACTTTGTACTGGTAGTAGGGGTATTAAATATTTGCGTGGCCCGTTGACTCCAGCATCCTATCGGAAGCACCATAAAAATTAAAATTTAAAACAGTTACTTTGTTTGCCGCTTCAGTGTCGCTTCCAGAAATTCCCCGCCATCTGCGGTCAGGAATTCGGGGAAACTTCATTGCGATCGTCCGCCGCTGGTTGCCGTGACTCCTTTGGGAAAGACGAGCCCGCCGTATCCATGGTCGTGCGGAGAATGAGAAACTCTTGAGATGGCGGCTAAACCCTAGGGAGGAATAATACCATGTTCTAAGGCGTCTGCATCTTGAGATTAAGAAGGAACCTTCCCGAGGAATATGAAGGGCTTTCTCTTCGGCGGTACGGCGGTAGGACTTCACGGTGTGCTGTGGGACTCGAGCAAAACTCAATTTAGGAAGGACTTGAAAAGGTTTAATGCCAGAGCAGCTCTGTGGATTAAAGCTTGGGTTTCTGGAGTGCAACATCTTTTCCCGTGCTCGTGGAGGGAAGTGGAATGGCCCGGACTCCAGGATAAGTTCCAAGTTTTTGAGGGTCTCAACGTCCTCGTAGCCGCTGCTAGTTCCAAGGCCTCCCTTTCGGCGCCACCCGGTTGCATTTCCTGCTCGCCAAAGGGTAGAGTTTTGAGTGTCTTACCCGAATCGGTAACTCTGGATTGAGCCCTCACTCAACGCGGTAAGCAAACTGCATTAGCTCGTTTCCCCGCCGAATAAAATCTACTCCCGAAAAAATAATTGATTTGTCTTGCTACGATAATCCTCCGCGATTCCTTTCGTGGAGGAATTATTATTGGAGTGATTAAAGCACTAATGGTAGGTAATCTTGGATATATCGTTATTCCACAAAATTAAGCCGGAAACGATTTTATACATATTATTGGAATTTTGGAATTGAACGCATCAAATTCTGTGATGAATGATACACGAGGAGTTGCAGTCATTGGGACACAGGTGGCGCAACGAAACACACCGCTGATGAACCACTAATACTGTTTTTACGTTGTTTTAGTTTTCCCCCACTTACAGTTAGTAAGGGGAATTTCTGGATTGTTGGATCCTTAACTACAGGATTTTACCTCGTGACTTGTGACTCAGTACTTCCCCACTTTTTAATAACTGCTAAAGTTTTTGAAAATGAAATGTCAAAACAACCATAGTGACGGACGGTATTGGCTTAACTTATTCTGATATTGACTTTTTTTATAAGCTTCCCATTATGAAGAAAGTTTACCTTTGGACTGGTTACGACTTCACCTTTCGTCGGCTAATTCAATTCGCAATTAGTGTCAAGTATGTGAAACCATTTGGTTTCATTGGAAGAAAGGTTATTGCTGATCAATCCCTAAACTCTTTGGCTCCTTGATTTTTCGGAAAAAATCCTCATAGCTTTATACTTTTGGTGTTATTTACGTTTTAAAAAATTCATATTGTTGTATATGATTAGGTTGGTGTACAGGCCTTATTACTGTATTAAAAAATCAAAAGTTATAGTGAGATCACCGAAATTTGTCGTCGCGAAAATCAAGAAGCTTTTCAAGAAACTATAATTACGGAAATTGAAATAGACCTTGGTTCAGTGTCACAGGGTATTTTTCATCTTATTAGTTTCAATATGAATGGTTCCCAAATATTATGTGTGCTTTAAAACCATGTTTTAGAGGGAGGAGGATTTTTTTTTGCTTCAAATATTGGAGAAACTCATATACCGAAATACTGCCGTTTATTATTCATTGGAGAACTAGTAAAATACTTCTCTTTATTTTTATTTTTTGTCGGCTAAGATTATAAATGAAAGATTGAGGGTAAAGGGGACAGCCAAGGGAGACTAAGTTCATTTTATCTAAAGTATTGCGGAAAGAAAGATTAAAAAAATCTAATAAAAATTGGATTGGCGTAAAATAATATAGCCAAAAATATTGTTGATGCAAAATGGTTCCAAAAATATCGTTGTTTCAATCGTGCTATAAATACGGGAGGATTTTTTTCGCTTCCGATACGAGCAAAATAATTTTAACTGATTCAGTGGAAGCTCGACGCATTGAAATGAAATGTAGATGCTTTTTCCACAGTAATTTTAGTACGCATTACTGACGATGCGTACTTTAATTATTGTGAATAAGTGCAACTATCTTTCATTGCAGTATGAGAACTCCTCCTAACATGCCTGACTACTACCGTTTAATTTTCATCGTAGAACTAGTGAAATACTTCTCTTTATTTTTTGTCGGCTAAGATTTTACGTGAAAGATTGAGAGTAAAGGGGACAGCCGAGGGAGACCAAGTTCATTTTGTCGAAAGTCTTGGGGAAAGAAGTAGAAAAAAAAATGTAATGAAAAATTAAGAGTCGAGGAAAAAAAATGCACTCTTCGGCAACCCTCTCTCGCCATCAACGACCGCTTCGTCGTAATTTCGGGAGAGTGGAAGGTAATCCTTTGAATGGAAGTTTTCGTTGAAAAAAAAACTCCTCGGTCCCATGCCTCCTTCCCCTCCGTTGCATCTTTGTCCGGGTCGCTCGTTCCTGCGTCCCAACGCTGTAGAGGTACCCTTTCTCCACCCTTCTAAAGTTTATTTTCGGCGGCAGGGCCTTGTACCCGTGTCCCCACCAGAAGCCCCGAAAAGCAAGACGGTCTTACGTCTCGCTAGGTTTGCGTGCTCTCAGTTATGGGAGGAGGAGGTACGTATTTGCTCTTAACTGCGAAAGGTAGTGGGGATTCTAAGTGAGGTAAGGTGTCTTGAAGACTGAAGCGTTGAAAGAAATGGCAGATCCGTGTTGAATGTATGAAGAACTATGGGGAGGGGGATTAGGGGATAGATTCACTCCCCGTAAGCCTCAGAGGAATAAAGAAATTATTTAAAACTATTGTCTAGTTTTGAGGTATAATAAATTTTAATCTAAAATTTTAATGAAACCCAAATTTTAAGTGCCAAAATGATGTAATATGTATTTCCATCCATGTCATTTTTCAAAAATTTTCCCGGATCCCCTTTGCCTGAGAGGATATCCCCTTTGGGCGGATCAGGGGATCGCCTTCTCCATATCCCCTTTTCCTCCAAAGCACATTCCTAGTTACGCAACTGGTATGAAACAGAATAGAAAAAGGTTTTGTCACTGTCTCCATTTGGCATTATCTTTTAATTTGTATCTTATTTTCTTATATAATATGTATGAATAACCATGAGAAAAAATTTCCTGGACTAGTAGTATAATTACGGACGTGGGCTCTCCTGACCATTGCGCAGACCACTTCGCTCTCCAGGTTTCTGCTATGGAATCGGGAATTGAACGACGCACCTCGACGCGAGTGCCTGGCATCTAGTACTATTAGCCTCGGTACAATTTCCATGGGAAATGAGGCACCTGGCTAGCTTACAGTAGCCTTGTTAGTGGTCTGCGTTGTGGCCCAGAAACCCAAAGGTACGATACGACATTCGATTCCTGGTCCAGGGGAAATTTTTCTCATCTCTCTCGACCGGTTATGGCTTCAGTTCTTTCTCCCTCGCGTTGCCATCCTTGATGAATTGTGAGGGGCTAACATTCAGTACCATGACCCTCGGTACAATCCAAGGGAGTAAAGGAACCAGGATAGCGTATTGGTCTGCACAGTGGATACGAAACCCTACAGCAGGCTCGCGAGGTTACTCTCCTGGGCCGAAGTCTGAAGCCGAAGCTTAACACCTCTGCACCGCAGAAGGGGGAGGACAAGGCAGGAAAAAGGAGGGAGGCGCCGCCGCGATAGGAGCCCGACGACGACTCCTGGGACAGGATAGGGTTGGAAGGGAAGGGAAGAGGAATACCGCACCGCCAAAGAGGCGGGCGGGTCCTACTATTAGCGAAACTATAATTTAATGTTTCTACAAAAAAGATAGATTTTCCTATGAGGAAGGAAAATCCTACGATTTTTCGTAGATTATTGGTCTGCATAGTGGCCCCTAAAGCCAAGGGTTCGTGATTCCATTCCCGGTTCAGGGGAATTTTTTTCTCGTGGATGTCATTTTTACCGCTGTTTACTGCGGAAGGCTCGAAATGTGATTCACATAATCAATATAAATGGTTCCGAAATTAAATTGGATTCTAAAATCATAGCGCAGGCTATTTCTTCAATCTTCTTACAGCTCAGAGTACAGGTCTAGAAGTAATGTAACAATTCATCACATGCTACGTATGGATCATGTTTCTCTTTGGGAGTGAGGCTTGGACGTCTACAGGGGCAGAGAAGTCAAGAGTGGAAGTATTCGAAGTGGTGTGCTGATGAGGAAGTGCTGAGAAGAGTGGGAGAAAAGAGAAGTGTTCTAAAAACCTTGAGGAGAAGAAGGGACAACTTGGTTGCTAGAGTGCTACACGATGAATAAAGATTGTCTCTCGTTCCGTCCGCAATTGGGCGGAATGCGAGTGAGCTACTGATAGGCCGGACATTCCATAATTATTACGGAAAGAAAAGTGGACTGTATGAAACAGAAAAAAAAGATAATGGGCCTGCAGGAGAGCACTGAGTGACTTACCCCTGGTCTCTAGGCTAGAAGCTCCACCGTCAGACGTCTGGATGATAAAGGTGATACCTTTTCGTCGGTTCGTCCGTGAGTGAGGCCGGGTTCGTCGCCTCATGGTCCCATGAAAGCAATACATATCAACGAATTATTCCGACAGGTGTCGGGATAAGGGGCAAGTCCCTCACTGCCCTCTTTTGGCCAAAAAGTAAAATAGACTTAGGGCGCGAAGACCAAACAATGATGCCCTGATGAAAACTATCGCGGAAGAACAGATGGAAGGGAAGAAGGGCAAGGGACGGCCCTGAATGAGTTACATAGGACATAGAGGGTCTGAATGAGAAGAAATGCGTCACTATGAAAAGGCTAGCGGATATTAGAGCAGAACGGAGAGCTACGCTAAAGGCAGAGTCCTCTAAATTGCTCTCTCAACACTACTCTCTTAGTTATTATTTGGCATTATAGAGGACTCTGCGGTAAAGTAATCTCAGGATATTTCAACAAATAAAAGATCGTAGCACTTTTCCACAAAATTTCAATAAATAAAAGATCGTAGCACTTTTACAATTTGGTGGAAAAGTGCTACGATCTTTTATTTATTGTAATATGTCTAACTTCCAGCAAGTAAAGCCTGAATCTGTTGAACTCAATCTTAGGATTGTTGACTTATGATAATGGCTAAAATCCTGGTTGAAATTGCAAATATAAATGGCTCATGCTTGTCAGCGCTCCTTGCCCTCCTAGTCTGTTTGTTATTCATCGCTATAGTGGAGAACCATGCATTGGCGCGTGAGTCTTTCCGAGCAGAACCGCTTGAGGAATTTACTGCTCTCTCCTTGGGCTGCTATGGAAGGATACACTCGCTTAAGGCCGTGAGTGAAAAGGCGAAAGAAGCGTGGAATAGTAATCCGGAGCCGTGGACTCAGTCGGCGCTCGTGCGACACAAGCCGCGCGTCCAGGAAATGATTAAAGGCCGACACGACGAGGGAAACTACTGCTCGCCAGGGAGGCAGTAAATCAAAAACTTAATCATGCCACCGCTCCTGGAGAGTTTTTTTGGCTTGGACCTCACTCTGTGTTCTGCGTTCGCCCGTATCCCCTCGACGACGGGTCTGGGGAAGATAATGTGGAGGAAAGAGTCGTGTTGTCTCTCCAAGAATAATACTCTGTGTCAAGCGAATCAAACTATGTATTACAAAACGGCGAGGAAAGAGTTTTTGATATGGGAGCAAAAGATATATTCATTCCTCCTTCTCGTGGGTTATTTTTACTCCGTCTGAAAACGTCTACCTATCAAAAACGGATACACGCAGGAAAAAAGTAGCCTGAGCCCTATAAATAAAAGCATTTTACGCATACGTCTTACCGTGTTTATTCTTAAAAATGTATAGGTTCTGATATATATGTGTGGGGCCTATATATTCATTGTCAGTATAAAATAAACTTACAAGTCCACCACTCGATGGGGTGTCTATATGGAGTTGTTATACCCAAGGTAATACTTGAAGTTGCAATGAAAAAAAACGTATGCATGGAGAAGCATATGCAAGTAATACATTATATACTTTACCCTAAACATTGTAAGCATACAAAAATGAAAAGGCCCCCAACAGTTCAATATTATTTAACTTTCTCATGAGGGTCGTTGGGTTACGCGGGAAGGGTTCAGATACTGCATCTGGTTAGCCGTTCCAATCCCGCGATACAGGGGATAATATTTCTCAGGGTTTGAAAGCTGTTTCGCAGGGTCTGTATCGTTCTTGAGATAATTTTTTGACAGCTAGTGCGACTTTTAAAAACCTATTTTTGATGCCTATCCACGCAGTTCCGATTTATTATAAACCGCCATAAGGGCTTGAAACGAAAATAATTATGTAATTTTGTTAAATTAACATAATAAAAAAGGTGAATAACTATGATTTTTACAGTAAGATAAACCTATACAGGCGTGATACAGTGGAAGTTCCACGTATTGAAATAAAATGTATTTGCACTTTTCCACAAGTATTTAATGCGTACGGCACGTTTCGCTCCTCTGGTACAAATCTTGGCTCCGTGAGCCGAAACGCCTCTTACGCCTTAAAATTGTCGTGGGAAAGTGGAAATTCATTTTATTTATATATGTAGTAGAATTTCCGCTATATAACGCCTGAATCAATTGAACTTATAGTGAAAATCATTCTAATGCACCTTTTTATTATGTTTATTTATTGTAATTATATAATAATTTTCACTTCAAGCCATGATGGTGGTTTATAAATAAACCGAAGTGGTTTTTACAATAAAACAGTAAAGAAAGAGATAATCAGTTGTGAAGTAACTAAAAAGAAGAGACTAGAACTTAGATTCTTGTGCTCAATCCTACATTTCTACCTTTTCACGAGCTAGATCTTTCAGTTCCCTTGTATTCTTCTTCCTTGACACTTTCAGCACCTCCTCAAAGTTCTTATCTCTCGTGGGACTTTACCTCAGTTTCTCGCCACGTGTTATTTCACACCTAACTGATTTTCCTTATGGCGCCACATTTCCATCGGGTTCTATCATTAGCCTAGCTATTTTCAATCCAACTATTGGTTATCTCGAGATGCCTACCGACTAGACTATGGGACTGGAGGAAAAAGTGACGCAGTCCCAGAAGAAAAAAAAACATCCGCCATCAAGCGAATCAAAACGAAACAAAGTAGGACGGAAGTAGGTGTTGCAAAGAAGGGAAAAACTTATTCACTCTGCCTCCGTCTCTTAGAGGTTATTTTCACTTTGGCTGAAAACATGTGTATGCGACTTCTTTCTTTGAGATTTTGCTTGGCGGAAGTGTGGATTTGTGATTTGCCGAGTGAGTCGCGTGTGTGTAGGAGCGAATGGAGTGGTTGACGTAGACGGAAAAAGATGGCAAACAAAGAAGTTTGCTGTGCACGGTCGATAAAAGGGAGAAAACTTTTGTGGGAGTTGAGGAAGAGTGAGAAAAGGATATGTGTCGTGAAGGGAAGATGATTTTGAAGTATTACAAAAAGAGAAGGCTGCTGGAGAACCGGGAAAGGGTTGTATACGTAGAAAGGGCTTTGAGGAAGAACAGAAGATATGGAGTACTTGGAATGACTGGGAGGACTTCTGAGTGTTCAGTATGGCTTCAGCATGTTCATAGTGGCGCGTATGGTTTTACCTCTGTTTAGGAATGGCAACAAAAATAATCGATTCTTATTATTTTATTATTCGCTTTGTAATGTTTTATTTTTTTATGATACAACATCAATTCTTTCGCAACTTCATTAGTCAGGGAACGTACACAGGAGGTTTTCCTCAAAATCCATTTAGAAATATCGATCTTTAAAACACACTTATGCTAAATTACCTAAAAAATGATTTAGATTGCTTAATACATACATCATTTTGTGGTTACTCTGTTTATTCGTACCTCTCTTCCCAGGAAGGACAAAATTCACTTGCCTGTAGACAATATCATGGTGAGCTTTACCCTCACCGTTCCAAACCATCCTTTGGGTTGAAGCATTGACTAAGTCACTAGCTGATATCATATTGATAGCTGGAATAGTCTTCAACATATACGAAAATCTCACATGTAAATGATGTCATCACTGCCTTATTCCACAGTCCTCGCCGGCACACGATTTCAAAAAGCTAAAATATTAATTTAGAGGCTTACTTTTCCTCATTAAATTAATGGGGAAGCACAGGATACGTATTCAACGGATATGGACCAAGCTACAAAAGAGTTTGTGATGATGGGATTACAAATTTTAATCATAGTAACCTACCAGACTACGTTTATTGAAACCAAGCATTTTCGATACTTACTGCATGAATAATAAGGGTGCAATTTCAAATTCATTCGGAAAATGTGCATGATGAACCATGCTCTGGCCGACGATCAGTGATTTCAGACGATTTGGTCAATGCGGTTGACGAAAAAATTCAACGACCCACTCCAAGTGACTTCCACTTGTTCCGCTATCTAAAGGAGTTTCTTGGCGGCAAGCGCTTCGACACATGATGAAGTGAAAGAGGCAGTTAAATTAGTTATCTTCGCAGGCGGCCGATTTCTACAACTTAGGCATTCAAAACCTTGGTGAACGATGAGAAAATTGCTTAAGTAAGTATGGAAATAATGTAGAAAAATAGGGAAAGATGTAAGAAATGTAAATAAAACAATTGTTTAGGAAAAAATTTGATATTTGATTCTTTTTTGCTTAACCGGACCTTACCTTTGGAATAACCTTCGTAGAAATCATCTGTTAACGCCTTTTTTTGCCTTTCATTTTAAACGGCTGGTCCCCTAACACCACCGTTATAAATCTATCTAATCTAGGCGGCATACGGGGTAATATTTTATTTATTTATTTTATATTCAACTTGCCCGTAAGCATCTACTCTCAGAGGCTTTTATAACGGAGGAATTTACATTAGTAAAATTAGAAATTGCTATATTTCCACTGAGTTTTATTATGACACTACGCGCTTCGTCGTTACAAACAACATTATCACATTTGATTATAATAGTAAACATACTTGGAAATATTGCAATGTTTAATTTTACTAATATTAAGAACTTCCACCAAATGATATGCCCAACATGATACAAGAGGAATTTAGTAATCATGATACAAACATCCATGCCCTGGATAGGGCCTACTTAGCCAGGCGGGATTTGAACCCGCGACCTACGGTATGGCAAGCGAGGGCTTTACCCCACCGCCACCGAGGACGAAAGGAGATGTAGATTTAGATGAGGAAAAAGGTTTTAGTTCTGAGTGAAGCCCCTCGGAAACCCCAAATCGAAAATTTCGAAGTGCTGGTCGACCGAAAATTTTGATCCTCAGAAATTCTCTCTTCGTCCTCTGCCCAGAATACCCGCGCGCCCTCCGCCGAACAACTCTCTATACATACGAGGGTGTTTTTTTTCAACCTCCGTGTGGTCACGATCAGTAGACGAAGTGATTGGTTAAAAATTATTCAATTTCTAAAAATTGAGCACACTTGTGGTGTCCTATCGACATGATCACCCCAGCGATTGAGGTATTGATCGTGCCTGTTGACAAGTTTTACGATACCTTCTTCATAGAATGTTGCCGCCGATGACTTCCAATGAATCATGCCTACGTAATGAATCTCATCGCCCGTTTGAAAACGCATTCCTACTAGCCACATATTCATTTCAGCGTAAAGATGGAAGTCCCCCGGCACCGGGTCGGCATTGCACGGCGGGTGATCGAAAATGTCCCATTGAAATAATTCAAGGAGCAGTTGGGCTGTATCAGCGCTGAGATGACGGGCTTTGTTATCGATCAGAACCCTTCCAGAAGTCAGCATTTCTCTTCTTTTGTTTTGAATGGGAATGGACGTAATGTTTTAAACTGTTTCACATTCTCGACAAATTGCACTAAAGAAAAATTCTCTTTTCTCGGCATAAAGGTCAAGACATGTTAATGCTGAAGCCATTCTGCGAGTTTTATGGCTGTGTCTTCGCAGTGCACACTTGGCGGGAGAATCAATTAAGGCAGTGTAGTTTACGAGATTGCAATTTACCTTAAACCAACAACATACGGTCAGAAATTACTTGAATGTGTGGTGCAGAGGATGCGCGCAGTACCCACTTGCCGCCTGAAATGTGTTTTTGCTGAGCTATCGGAGGTCGAAAAAAAACCTCCCTCGTATACACATCCATCCCTAGCCGATGCTGTCGTGGAGCTTCCTTCGCATCCACTCCTTCTTTTGTTTTCGCATCGAGATTCCCGACGCAAGCAGGAGACCGTCTTCTCTCTCGTCTCTAGATCGGGGGCAAGGGTTAACGCCCCCGGACGACAATGCATAGAGCGAGTAGGGGCGGGAAAACTCCACTGAGGGTGCCTCCGTTCTATATGCTGTGAGCGGTTGACTACTACTGCCTTTGAAAGGCATTGAAGGGAAGCCGAAGGACCTCTTCCCTCCGAACGACACGTAGGAGGGGCGGATTTTATTATTCTCGTCGTCAGTTTTCGTCGCTCCAGCGAGAGGGAGCCAGGTCCTCCTCTCGTTTCTTTTGTTTTTTTTTTGCGCGGACGGCTTTCGAGTGAGAGAAGAAGGGGTAGATGCGAAGCGGACCGAGCTCCATTGTGACGCGAATTCCAAAGGTGTCGTCCCTGTTTGATTAATCATGCCCTCTGATCTATTGTGTGACGACTGCCTTGTCTACTGCCCCGCAAGCCGACTCAATTGGCGCGTGGCGGGGGGTGTTTGAACAACAGACGTTAATAAAAGCGTTAATTTAAAAGGAAATTAAGTGTGCGTTGGAGATATTTGACCGCTGTGTCCCAGCTAACATTTATTGAAGTCCTATATTGATTGGGCTCATTTGGTTGTACTCCCTCGGAAAATTCCTTATTTTATCTGTGCCGGGACTAGCCACGTTCATAACTTTTCGGTGTCACCCGCTACGCACAAATTGTGCGTATTCGACTGAGAATAAAAATTATTCGACTTGACCGGGACTCGAACTCAGTCCCCCGACGCCTCGGTAGCTTAACTGGCTGAAGAATTCGACCGAAAATTGGGGGATCAGCGTTCGAATAAAAAATCCGTCGAATTAAACGTAAGACTGTGGACAGTACATAAATAGCGTCTTTAGTTATGATTAAAACATACTACTCCACCATGAATCGCGTAAAAAGGATGATCATAAGAGATTATTGGAGAGAGCGTTAGCCATATCTGCTACAAGTTTCTCTAACGACAGTACTACAATCTCTTTTCAACACTTAAGTGAAGAAAGTTGTTTGCATGTGTTTACTAAAAGTTTATATATTTTTTAATGCTTGTTATATTAGTAATTATCCATTAATATGATGGAGTGTATAATTTTAGCGTACAAATTGAATGCTTCGGCAAACTCCTCGTGTTCAGCAACATTAGTTTGCTATTTATGCATGCACACTAAACGGAAATTTCGACGTTTAAGATGCTAATGAGTTGTAAAAACTGTCGTATGGGATCCTAGTAATCTGTATGGCAACTCTCTAACTCACCCGAATCTTATGAGGTGAGACAAGGATTTCAATGCTGCGCGATTTCCCGAGAATTTAAGTGAGCACAGTAGGGTGGTTTCCTATTATTTTTTATTGCCTAAATCGAAAGATTATTAATCCTGGAGTACGTATTTCACGCTTTTAGACTTTTAAATGACCATATCTGTTTTTCGCGATTAAATGAAAAGTGAAAAATTTCAAGCGCGCGAAAACGAGACGCGTAAGTATGAATGCCGGGAAATCTCTCTCCGTGTGGCGTATTTCTGGTTCCCGCTGCCGCCCTGTGAGGTGACCTTGACGCGAGTTGAGCGCTGATACGACGCAGGCTGCTAGTGGGTGGCTGAGTACCCTGCTGGCTGGTAGCGCTTGGCTTAAATAAGGATTATTAATATCTTATCAAATGCAGAAAACTTTCCGACCTTAGCCAGTTTTAATAAGTGATTATTAAGACATGTTTCCCTGAGCTCTGCGCCTCATGCATGCATTGGTAACCTCAGACGATGTATAACTCCTATCTTCTCGTATAGAAACTAGGTCCCTGTGACGTCACGTGGAGTGGCATCGCATGGGCGCCAATCTGGCCCTTTTCAAATGAGGATAAAAATGGACCATTGCCATTCGTCTAAACCGGTATTTCTAAAACGAAATAATTTGTATATTATGAATACAGTTATGGTGGATAACGAATCGCAATCAATGCCTTTCATTTTATTTGATAAAGGAAACTACCCTGTTCTTGAAGTCTTTCTCAAGATGGCCAAATGCGCATTTTCTTAACTTTATTAAGAGGCCCGGGGTATCAGAATTCCATTGTTCGCAGCTCAGTGATCCAAAATTTCGTTAGGGATCCAAAATTTTAAGTTAGGGTATTGAGGGGTAGCAATGTGTCTAGCTACATCAAATATTCTGGTACTAATGAGTTTCTTCACCTAATAAGATGATTAAATCTCACGAGTTCAATTTTGAATATGAATTATAATATTTACTTCTAAACGAATGTTTGAGATTAAATTAGACAAATTCTCCAGTAGTTTGGTCCACGTGCAGTTAAATTAGTACTCTTGAATCTGTCTTGTTCTGCCCTCATTAATTTACTAAGGAAAACGAGTTCATGAATTAAAATTTTAGGTTTGAAACTAATGAAGGTACATTTCTTAGAATCGTATGAGCTCATAGGTATGTCTTACCTAGTCTCAATGCCTTGCTCATTAAAATATCGTTGAAATTTTGAAAACTCTTTTTAAGTACACTAAAAAGACTTCGCGTAATGATCAGATCTGTCTTAATTTAAAAGTAGAGAAAAATTGTTTTTGTTTGGTGTAGATTTCATGCCTTTCAGGAAATAGCCTTTCTACTAATGATTTTTCATTAAAATAACTGAGATTTACCTCCGGTGTGAGTTCTACCCGAAGATCTAACCGTAAGTACCTTTGAAATGATTCGTTGAGTGAGAGATGCTATCTTAGGACCAGTTGTAGTCATGTAGAAGGAGTGTGATGTATGGTAAACCATAGGGCTCCTTGTTGAATGATTTTTGTGAAAGCTTTTAGAAGGTAGGTGAGGTCATCGGTACCTGTACCTGTTTGATGGATTGATGTGGAAATATCGAAGTGAGAGGCACTCGCTGAAGACGTCGAGACCCTTCTCGGGAAGTAAGATAACGGCAGTGAAACCTCAATTTTTTCGGTCTTAGGGGCCTTACAATTTTTGACGTGCAAAAGTCCACACGAACCTTTTTGTAGAATTATGGAGACATTTTTGGCTTTTGAATATTTTTGAATTCGCTCTTTATGTAATAAAGTGAAGAAGAAGCGTAATAATAGCGCGCAAAAATCTTAAACACGCCTATGAACCGAACTAATCGGTGATAGAGGTAACCTAAGGTAAGAAAATGTTGATTTGGTCCTTTTTTGATAAACTTTTCAATTAATTTGATGGGTGAAAGTCATTTTCATGTGATATCTCTAGGAGCTTAAAATTTGGAACTTTCCGGAACGGGAGATGGTAAAATAGGGCTGATGGGCTACAACTCCACTCAAATTAGTTGTTACAGTCTAGAGCAACTTAACAAAAATAATAACATCATAAATTATAATCGCTATTTTTTTAATATTTCTATTTCATTATTACGTAATTAAAGTAATATTATTAAATTACTGGCCTCAGAAAAATATTCCTTTGGATTAGGGTGAGAATCTCCCAATTCCCCTTCCCCGTCTGTGTTCGCCACTGGATGTCTCACCTTTAAATTTGCACTTAAAAATTTCGCTGGTCCCAGGAAATCAATCTGGTTGCGGAGAATCGGGCGAAAATGACAGTTTGACTCGATAATGCTAAGGAAATCCTTTTCCATAGCCTTGTAACAGCAGTGACATTTTCAAATTTTCGTGCAAAAGACATGCACTTTATTTTCTTGAGGGACTTTCCGATGCGACGCTGACGAAAATCTCGACTTTATCATTCTACTGACTTAAAATTGCTAATTAAAATTTTGCTGCTCTCTAAAAATCAGCAAAAACATTTGGCGATAAGGGCAGTATTCGCCACGAATAATTTTGTGGAATCCTTTTCCCCATGTAATAGCTGTTATATTTATCCGTGTAGATTTGCTCTTAATTTCCGTGCGGGAAGATAACATTTGCCTTAGGACGGATTTAAAACGGAACGGAAAAAATATGGAAAATACCGTTCTCTTAATTCGTTAATCACCGCAATAATCGAAATTACGATAATAAATAATAGTTGATCCATTTAAATTAATAAAAAATAAATTAACCAGTCCACGTCGCAAAAAAGTGTACCTGCATGGGATTTTAAAATTACTTATAAAAAACTTTAATACTTAAAAAAAGTTTATACTCTTCCTTATTAAATAAATGAGGCCAAACAAGCCCTTGCTGGTTCACTTATTTTTTTCGACGCGGGCGAAAATCTCGAATTTATCATTCCCTTGACTCACGTAGTCGCGGGGAATCGTCTTTAAAAATCCTCTTTTCCTTTTCGTTTCTTTTTTGAGTCCCGAGCATAAAGCCTGCTCTTTCCTCCACCCTCTCTTCATTCCTCGCTGTAAATCTCATTCCCCATCCTCTTTAGCGAGTCGTATAATGCCATCCGAGATTCTCGGGAAATTGGGCGTAAACCGGCCCCCCTTCCGCGATTTGTCTTCTCCTTGAACTCGCGATTGTTGGCCTCTTTTGAGTGGTAGTCCTCCGTCTTGGGGATCGAGCGTCTCTAGTTCTGCCGAGTCTTAAGCCCGTCTGATTGGTGCTGTGATGGCTGGGCAGTGAAGCCTCAAAATGGGTTAGTTCACTTACTGTTTCATTAATTTCGATTTTTGTAGCGTTTGGAAAATAATCTTCTATATTATTTCTACAGTATAGATACCTATTTCTCAACATATAGGCAACCAAACTCTACAAATGAGGTACCAAAATGCTCAGAATTTATCAGAGAACATGTGATGGCATATCTTACTTCCTTAATATTGCTATTGTTTCCTAAAATTGGTTTTTAAATAATTGAAAAGAAACAAAAAAAACAAAAACCGGTAAATATTCCTGACGTTAACGGCGCACAAACTGATACACTTGTTCATTTGCAACAATATCTCGCATTCTTTAAATAACTTTTATCAAAATGCGGCTGATTCCGCATGCAAGTCTCCTGTTGATACGCAAGTATGAGTCATCATGTGCGTTTAACAGAGGATAGTGTAATTACTTCCAATGTTGTGTTTAAAGAGGTCCTCTGACCTCAATTTGTACATGAACATTCCAATTAAATTTGTACATAAGACCCTGCCTTTTTTTCTATATTTTAAAATTAGAAACGCGCCTATCCTTGTGTGGACCTGCATTGAAAGGAGCGGGGGAAGCCCGCTGGGAGCGGGCGCAGAACGTTGTAGAATTTTATTTCCGTTTTTCGATCCATCTTACGCCTATTGCGGTGAAAAATTAACTGCTTCATAAGTAAGGAAGCAAGTCATCGATCGCTTTTGGTACTAGTCCTTACGAGTAAACATGCATCTTAGTGTACTTAACAATCATAATTATTTGTATACATATATTATTATTATTTATACTTAGCAAATTCCTATAATATTTTGATATCGTGTTATGAGAATAGCAATTATAATAGTAATGATTGATTCTGAAGTCAAACAATAATTCTCAAATTTAGCGTGTCAAAATTATTGCTAGAAAAAAGTTAACTCAAAAAATTTTCTTTTGAAAAGTATGTATTAATTTCATAACCCTTATTGGTTTTGCAAGTATTTCCATTTCCTTTAGGAGGTAACGATAAAGGAGTTGCTACATATAGTGGTACGGTAAGGAAAATATAGCATCCCTGATTTGCTCAAGGATATAACCCAGGGATAATTGGGAACAGTCTTGAAAATAATGATTAAGAAAATAAGATTCCATAAATGAATACGTCAGAAATACACTATGCGGACCTCTATTTTGAACAGTGAATCACTTTAATTGATCACTGTACGGAGAGAGATGTTTACGGCGGCGTGGACCGCAAAATAAACCTCCTAAGAGTTTCGTGAGGGTTTTTAAGTAATATTCAATCTACCTGGTAGATCATCATCATAGATAAAGTTGATGGCGTCTCGAGCTCGTGTCGAGCTTTTCACCGTTTCTCAGAAACTCGTCGGCCTTGTGCGTGTGCCTCCGGTCGCTGAGCGAATGTATCCTGGGTGTGTATGCAATACACGGCACATTTATGTGATGCGGGGTTGCATTGAAGAGATTCTAGGGTCTCATCGTATCGGGATAAACAGAGCTGTTGGAGGAAGACGATTTTCGCTTGGAGCAAAGTTAATCCTTTAGAATTAGTCAAGTAGTACGAGGTGTTTTCAGAGAATAACGGGAATTTTTAAACTGCGCAAGAGTTTAAAGAGTCCTATCGTCCAAAATGTTTTTATTATATTGGTATTCATGCCCCTGAAGTATGATTATATTAAGTCAAGTAGTACGAGGTGTTTTCAGAGAATAACGGGAATTTTTAAACTGCGCAAGAATTTTAAGAGTGCTATCGTCCAAAATGTTTTTATTATATGGGTATACATGCCCCTGAAGTATGATTATATTTTCAGCTGTACTAATTGTTAACTTTGTCTGTGGCAGCATAGGCTGAAAACCATTGTGAGATAAGTAGCCGAAACATAATAATGTAGCTTATTTTAACAAGGGAGGGTGTAAAAACAACTATTCCTTTCATGGAAACACTTTAAATTTCGTACATTTATATTTTTATTTTACGACGTTTATTCCGTAAATAATAATACACAGTTACATTAAAATCTCTCCAAATGTGCTCTGAAATCTCTCCTTGTTGGTTATCCTCTCTCCGTCAATAACCAATGTTGCCAAGTCTACCGCTATAATGTAATAACATATCACAGTGGCGTAATCTGAGCAAGAAAACCAGGTATGTTTTTACGCGACAACATTATGTATTATCCTTTTTTTAATATAAGTTCGTGGCCATGATAAAAAAGAATTATACCCATGCATTTTATATTACTTAGTTTTTTTCAGACAAAATCAAATCACAGTGGCTTAATCTGAGCAAGAAAACCCAGTATATTTTTACGCTACAACATTATGTATTATCCTTTGTTCAATATAAAATTCGTGGCCATGATAAAAAAGAATCATACCCATGAGTTTAAAATTACCTAGTTTCTCTTCAGACAAAAACAATTACAGTGGCTTAATCTGAGCAAGAAAACCAAGTATATTTTTACGCTACAACATTATGTATTATCCTTTTTTCAATGTAAGTTCGTGGCCATGATAAAAAAGAATGATACCCATGGATTTTAAATTACCTACTTTTTCTTCAACGGTGCCGCCACATTCTGTGGTTTTCTTGCTCGCTGTTTTCCGCCCTGAACCTCCTCCCATCCACGACCGAATCCGTTTCACCCTCTTCCATCGCGTCAGGATATCAAGACGTCTCAACTGGGGCGAGAAAAAAGGTGCCGCTCCGCTGAGATTGAAGAGTTTGCTGTGGGGTGGAGGGGCGTGGGAGGGAGGGGGTTGTTTGATGGCTTAGCCGCGGGAAGACGTGCTCTGTGTTCTGCGGAAAAAGGGTTGGAAGATGGAATGCGTTCCTTGGGCCGGATCACTCATTTTATCCCTCGTTCAGCCTCCTTCTACTTCCCCCTCGGGAGTGATATGTGCGTGGATATGTGCTGCCGCAAATCCGAGGGTTAAAAGGCGTGGGAGGGTTCTAGATTCTCCCAGGTCGAAAGTTCCGATGGTTTTGGAGGGGTCTTTGTGGGAATATATGTCGGAGTTGTTCGACGAATACATTTATATTACTTCGCTAAAAAAAAGTATTCTGTAAAATGAGTATTTTTTCTTTTTTTTCCTTTTTACTGACCTCTATATTTAAGTGTGTTTGCGAATTTATCTGTGTGTTTGGGAATTTATGTCGGAGTTTTTCCACTTATTTGTATTTCATCCGACCTTTAAAAATAATGAGGATAATATTGTTAAAATAAGACATTGCCATATTTCCACTGAGTTTTATTATCACACAACGCGTTTCGTCGTTACAAACGGCATTATCAAGTGTTCAAGTGTTTGATCACTTGATAATGTCGTTTGTAACGACGAAACGCGTTGTGTAATAATAAAACTCAGTGGAAATTTGGCAATGTCTTATTTTAATAATATTAAGAACTTCCACCACATCGTGCCCAACGTCATACAAGATAACGAGGATAATGTTAAGCATGATTGAATACATTGCGAATATTATAAAAAAAATTTCGATATTTTCTTGTATGAAACTACTCCTGTAAAATTAATGAGTTTAATACTGAACGAAGGGTAACGTGGATTCGAATGGTGGAGTTCCCGGAGTTAGGAGCTTTATAAAGAGGTCTAACGGAGTGTTTCCATGCGCGCGTTTCAAATATGTTGATGCACTGCAGACTATAGCATGCGTTGATCGGAGTTATAGGAATTACCTTATTATCATATAACGTTGTGGATTATATTTACCACTCTTAGTCAATCGAAGGAGACAGAAGAAATTGATGGAGCGAGCACTGAGCGGAAAGGGGATGTTGAAAACAGTGCTAGAAGAAAGAAATACGTGTGGTGCGATGATCCTTTCTTTGCTTTTGGGATAAGAGGTGTAGCCTGAGATGACAGGGGATCCAAAAAGAAGGATCACAGGCTAATCTGCGCGTCAAGACAAATATGAAATGTGGTCTTGGTGATACATTCGTACTATTTTCATCTAGATCTGCGAGGTACCGTGTAAGCCACAATCTGGCTGTGTGGCACGGTATGATTCCACACCAAGCATGCAGCACTAATCCTAGCCTTGATCAGAAACACGCTCGGTTTCTCGCGAGCCAAGCACTCAAAGCGACACGCGGTTAGACCAGAAACTAGGAGAGTACCACAAACTAAGGACAGGAAAATTCTACCATGCAAATAAAACTATTAGTTAGTAATGGAAAACAAAAATTTGGCCAAGTAACTGATTTATAACTTGCCGAAAGTTTTATTCTCATAGCTAGTATTAATAATTACGTTATGTTATTAACAATACATGCAGAGCCTATTTATCTAGTCCGAATCAAGCTATCGTAAAGTTCGCTATAATTGTGATCCCTTATTTTTCGCGGGAAAAACGACATCTTAAATCCATCGCTTCAGCAGTTTATTTCGATTATATTATATTATCCATGTATTATTTTTCGTCTCCATGGAAATATTCTCGTGTTTGATATGTTCAGTGTCGTTCAAACGTAACAGTATTCACTCGTGCATTTTAAACAGAAACATGTTCACATAGACCAGCTCTAAATACCTGGAAAGTTCCAAGATGGTGTCGGATAATTTTAAAGGAAATGCACGTTGCTAATAAAAATGCGCGCCAGGTTGCGAGGGAAGAATTCGTGCTCTAAGGCGTTTCATACTCAATGTTGCCGCGAAATAAATCACTGCAGAAACCGTATTTTTTTATGGCAGCCTGGTAGCGCGCTCGTGGTAAACATTTTGAAGGAAGTGTTGCTTCTGGGAAAGTGAGAGGAAACCCTTAAGGAACGTTTGCAAAGCCGACGAAGTTTCCGTCTCGCCGTAATGAGATTACCGCATCGGCACGTGATTAAGATCTGGAGCAGTGCTCAGGCAGAAAATGGGTTAGGATCCATCTCGGAAATTAATGGTACTTAATTATTGACGTTAATCATTGTGAAATACCCCGTGCTTGTAGTAGACCTCCTTCGTTCCATTTAGCTCGCGAGGGTACAGGGGAAAAAATTAAAAACGTTTAATCTCAAGCCCAGACTTCTCCTCAGGGTTCATTACTCCCGACTAGGGTGAAATAGGAGATATTCGGGAAATGAGAGCCGTTGCTTTTTCCTTCGGAGCTCTTTGGAATAAAAAAAACTCGGGCGCCTAGTACCTACTGCTCCCACGTACAATTCGTCTTTGACGGTGAGGATGCCGCGTCAGACGGGGAAAGAAAGGTTTTTATTTTTTTTTCTTCTTTTCTTTAGGCCAGGAAGCCGAAATATTGCCATCGTTAGTTCAGTGCTGAGTGCGTTGGTTCCACGTTTTCATCGGAGGGGGCTGTAGACATCGGAGGGAGGACTCTTTGTAACCAGGATTTTGGGAACGTTATGGCACCGTCTTTTCTCGTTTTGTTGAAGAAGCAAGATTTCCATTTGAGTTTGCGCATTTCTCTCTTGATCCTCCCTCATGCCAAGCTCCTTATCAACTGAGAGACGGTGTAGACGTCTCGTATTTCAATTTTGAACGAAATGACACCCCTTATTGTCAAGGAAAGTATGTAATTATTATAATTAAACGTTCGTCTTGACTCAATTTGCCTTTGACTAAGTTGGATTGGTAGTGTACCGGAATTCGGGAGATCTGAGTTTTCTCGTCTTTTTAGAATTATATTTTTCGCGGTAAATTTTATTCTTGGTATGAAAATGCAGCATATTTACATTCATCCCTTTTTCCTCCATAAGTTTCCTTCTTCATTTCGCCTTTTGATATTTTACTCTTCTTTCTGCCGATGAGTTCTCTTCCTGCCTATCAATTATCCAACATTCTTCCGTCTTTCACGGTTTTCAGAATTACCGCACACCTGGCTGCACTCTCGATTGAAACCTTTCTGCTTTCAACTCCATCTTATTCCGATTCATTTCTTCACCACACATATTGATTTGTACCTTTCATGTGCTTTGGCATATATATTGGAATGTGAAATGTTGCGCTTCTGTTTCATTGAAAGCGTTTGGCTATTCATTCCTAGGGAATGGAATGAAGCCGTTGACCCAGATTCCTGTGCAGGGTCGAAAATACATACTTTTCAATTTCGTGAATTGGATATTTTTTCCCATATGCAATGCAATAAATGAATGAATTTTGTATCTGAAATACGTGGAATTAAGTATTTTTAATTGATAAAGACTTATTCTACTCTTGTCTGTTCATGAGAAAGGTAAGAATATTTGAATTAATTTAAATGAGTAGAATTCCGTGATATCCGGCGTGATTTCCTGGAGTTTTCATAATATCGTAATTGAAATGCTGCAATTTCGTAGCCCAATGTGGTGTACAACAATACCTGGGTTTCAGTGCTTCTGGTTTTCTTGAGGTGAAAAAACAAAGTAGCATTGTGTTTATAGTAGTTTGTTTGAATCTGATGACGACATTCGCGGAAATGTTTCAAATCGATTCCGTTGTAATTATAAAGTTATGGCATTTCATTCACATGTAAATGGCATTATTGTTATTACACCTAGAATTATATCAGTGAAAAATCTGTATTTCATTTTACAAAGGTACATTTTATTTTTTATTTCAAGAAAGCATTTTGAAATTATGAAATTGTGCATTATTATGGAATTAGGAGGGAAGTTCAGGGAAGGAAGGCTGCCGGGATACGTCTTAAATATCCCTTGTAAAACCACCTTAATCGTTGGAATACTTTAGTAATAATATTATGAACTTGCAATCCTATTTTGCATCGGAAACGATGATCAATAGTTCAAATCTTAATTAGAATAAAATTGAACTATATCATATTCTGCTTAGGAAACCGTTAATGCCTTTTGTGAGTAAATTGTACTTCCAGTTTTGATTGTGTTTTTTGTCTTCATAATTGACATGTGATGAAAGAAAAGGTAGTTACACCTTATCACAATTATTTTAATGCTTATTCGACGCGTTTCGGCTCATAGCAATACGTTCATGGGCACTGTGTAATTACTGTGATTTCTTGTGCTAGATGATGGATCTATGAGCCGAAACGCGTCTTACGCATCCAAATAATTGTGGAATTGTGCAATATTTTTAGTCGTTAATTAAAACTATGGTGGTAAGCAGGTATTTGTAACCGGTTGAAACCCCGAGAAGAGTTCGCGAAAGTGCTGATGGGTGTCCACCGACATTAATATTTGATATAATATTGCCGATCGATTTCTTTTCTATAAACAAACTGTGGAAAAGTGAATCTACCTTTCATTACAGTATAATGAACTTACACTGTATCATGCCTGAATAGGGTAAATTTACTGCAAATGATTGGGGCAATCCATTGACATTAATTTGATATTATAAATCATATCGATTTTCTTCACTAAAAAATAATTGGGGAAAAATGCATCCCCTTAATATTTAATTCTACCAAACTTCCACTGTATCACACCCGAATCGGTCGAATTTACTAACCTATGAGTCTATATGGCGACGGGGAAAGACGGGGCTGAGTGGTAGAGAATAATTTATGATGAGTGGGGGTGATCCGAGTGGGCTGGATGAGTTCACGTGGGAACCAGCTCACCGATATTAGTATTCAGGAGGAGAAATGGGGTGAGCCGCGAGAAAGTATTCGGTGGCGAAAGTTTCAGAGGGCCATCTGCTTTGGCGCGTGGGAAGATTAATCGCCGGGAAATTCTTAAGCCTTCATAGACTTTAAGTCTAACGGTGAAAGGGAAGGTTGGGGGATTAAATCCTACATACCTTTGTAATTAAGAAGATATCGATATTTTTCCCATTAATCTTTCTGGGAAATTCCTAATTCTCTACTCTCCTCAGGTACTGCGTAGCTGCATTATTAAAGTTAATCTCTACGGTTTGTTAGTTAAATGAAACATTGCAATATTTCCAATGACTTTATTTGAGCACGGCGCATTTTGCTGTTACATTAACATTCTCGAGTGAGACATTTCATTTGTTATTTTATCACTTTTTCACTATGCACTGTGGTCTCTGCACCACAATGCTTTTCTTCTTGTATTTCGTTCTTGAAGTCTTTCGACCTAAACCTCACTTTGTAAAGAGTGAAAGAAATGTTTATGAGCACCTATCCTAAAGAATGTATAATAGGGACTATTTTGAAGTCGACAACATTTATGCAACTGGATGAATATAAATTAATAAAAAGCTAAAATTACCATTGTAAAATTTTAGGTTTTCCCGGCGTATAGATTGATGAAAAATTTCTCGGAATTCCCACCGGGTGTGGTATCCCATACATTTCCAGCTTCAGCGACAAGATAGCCCGGATACTCCGAAGGCATAGTATAGATACAATCCACATACCTGCTACCAAGATTAAAACCTGCATCGGGACACCGAAAGATGACTTGGGCCTCAAAACCTCGGTAGTGTACAGCGTCCCGCGTGAGTGCGGTCACGTTTACATTGGGGAAACTGGCCGCACAATCGAAAAACGTCTGACGGAGCATGAAAGATGCATACGCCTGTTTTATCCGCTAATGTTGGCGGTAGCGGAGCATTGCTTGGACCTCGGTCATAGGATGGACTTCAAAAATACGAAGGTTTTGTGCCGCACTAATAACTATTGGGATAGAATTGTAAAGGAGGCAATTGCTATTAGCCTTGAGGAGAAGAGCTTAAACAAAGATAAAGGCTTCCAACTGAGCAGTGCCTGGAATGCCATAATTAATCGCTATATCCGCACACAATAATAACGGCAACCACGGATATGAATAAATAAATAAGTACCGTAAAAAAGTACCATTAAGCGTTAACCCCTGAAGACGATGGCAGACTCAGCCATTGAAACGTTGGGAGAATTAACCCAATACCACACCCGGTGGGAATCCGGAGAAATTTTTCATTAAAATTACCATTATTTTCTTAACGTATTTCGTATATAGAGAAGACCCTTGACTTTATCACAAATATAAAAAGAAATTCATGTGAAAAACTACTGTGACAAAATTTACCAAGGGTTCACTTAATGTAACCTGGAAATTTGAAGATGTTTGCATAAGTATCAAGCGAGTGGCAAATAAATGTCACGTCAACAAAAAAATATCGGTCGAGCGACAGCAATTCTTCCTTTTAAAACGAAGGACTCCCTAGAGAACAATGCTACGGCAGTCATCCGTTTAGCAATTCGGTTTTGACCCTAGAATAGCTATTAAAGCTTAGTTATAGTTCACTCCCGCTTCTCGCTTCTCCCTTAGAAGACACTTTCGAGCACTCTCGCGTCCTTGTAACCGCTTTATTATGGGAGCTGCGGGATGCACAATAAATTGCCGCTCGCCGAGGGGCCTTTTCATCAGAAGAAGTCTCTCCTCCGCCTAGTCGTACGCTTTAAGCTAGTATTATGATGCCCGTCCCTAGGTGCTTATCCCCTCTCCAAAGTTTTGGCTGAGATCCGAGAGTTCAGGCGCAATTCTTCTTTGGAAGTCTTCTTTTCATATCAAGGGACTGCTCTTCTCTCTCTCTCTCTCTCTCTTAAGCCGAAACCGTGGCTGATTAGTCTCAAGGGAAAGAGAGGAACTTGATTTACCTGCGTAAAAGAGTTCATTCCGATTTTTTCTCGGAGGTTTTCGCCGCCTCTTTTTATCAATTATTCGTGTTCGTTTTGGGAAGTGCTGCGTGCAAGTAATTTTTTTGCTCGACGTTTCGATCGCCGAATTGGAAGCGTTATCAAGAGATGGAGTAGTATCGGCTCAGTGTCTCACTCTTTAAAGTAGGCAAATAAAAGTTCCTTTGCCATCAATGAATCTACTTTCTTTCTCAACTACTAGTTATTCTCTTTCGTAAGAGTTAGATACGGAGAAAATATTATTCCTCTTTCAGATTACGATTGTCCGAGCGATCGTCCTAACGATAGTTGGCCGAACTAGCAGTGTGAATGCATGTCTGGACAATAGTTCACGTATTTCCGAACGCTACAATTTTACGATGGTTAGGCGCTGGGAGACCGGAAGAGGAAGCGACAAGAGAAGGACGAAAAGTTCGTGAAGCTCCCTTAGCTCTGTTTCTTTCATGTATTTGTCCAAGCAAGGAAGAATATGGGTGGAAGAAAAATTATTCGTTAAATACACGTTGAACACTGTAATATCTTGACCCTGCATTCCTCAACACCCTTGCTAACCGTCAATTTCACGTTCACTTTAAATGCCAGCATTAGAGGGCAGCACAGGTTTTAACAATCTTTGTGTGAATGCACGATTGTTCCAACGATTGCTGGAAAAATCGTAATCTGAACGAGGCATAACTCATTCCCTTGGTAAACGTCACAGTGTAATGAGCGAAACGTGAAAAGGACTCGGACGCAGTATTTCAAACAAACTCATGGAGTTCGTATAAAACTCCGTCAACAAATATTGTTTATAAATTGTCTTTAAAAAGAAAGAATTCTATCTTGAATAATTGAGGATTGATCCCACCAGTCGTGCTCTAACGGTATTGGGTATGCGCTAGCCTTTCTGCCATGACAATGGTGTTACCCAAGGGTAAGGAAATATCTACTACATACCTCAATTTTTTAGTAAACTATTCATTATTCCATCATTGAGTCAATTAACATGTAATATAACCGAACGGAAGTAAAAATAAAAACTTGGAATAAGCGCCCGTCGCCGAGTCCTCTGTGAAGAAAAATATTTTTTTAAACGGAAAATATAGTGTAAACGCAATTTTAAGAACAAAATTAATAAAAACATGAAAAAAATCGGTCGTTATTGAGGTGTTCTGCATATATCCCTACGTTACTGCACCTTCCCTACGTTATTGTTACCAAGACCTGTTCCTGAATATTTTTCTCGCCTCACCTTCCTAGAATCTTCCAGAGCATCCTTCTCTTCACGTCAAACGCATTACCCCTTTCCCTCTCCATTTAACCCATCCTCTCGTCAAATGGAAGTTAGCGGACTTCATCTTTTTCCTTGTGGAAACTTTCCCTGTTGCTCAAAGCTTGCCCGGGCGTACGTGACGAAGGCAGCGCCTCTGCGGTCGACGGCGGAAATACTCGAGTCTCATCTTGCCATCAGCTACCCGTCCGTCAAACGCAAGCGTCTAAGGCCAACTCTTCTTCAACTATCAGCATCGACCTCCCACGTGATTGGTAGTGGACCGGAGAAAAATTGAGGAAATATAATTTCCATGAAAATTCTGAAATATTCCCCACTCTCATGCTCGCTAGCAGCTGGTCGTGAAGGCTTTTCAGCTAGTCTTTTCCAAATGTCCTCGGTCCTGATCCGTAGAAAGATTTTGCCCCCACTAATTTTTTCATTTACTGTTTCCGTTTCTCCGACATAGTATTCATGGGGCAGAGTATCGTCCTGGGGATATATGAATAATCCCATTTATTTCCTTCTTTTGATTGCGTTTAATTTTCGGGTACCCTTTGTGCTCATACACTTCGAGGCTAATATCTTCGGCACCTCCACTCTGGGCTTTTGATTTGTACATTATTATTATTATTATCATTATTATAGTATTCTACCGATTAAGGTAGGTTTCCATGGAGTATTCAAGAAGTGATCTGGGAGCCTCCCTTTCCTTCCAGCCCTGCCTTCTTTAATTCACTGTAAGGCCTACTCCCTTTCAATCTATCTAAAAACCCTATTATTTTCCTTCCCCTCCCTCGTTTCCCTAACATTCTACCCTCTAACACCATTTTCAACATCCCCTCCCCGCTAAGCACTAACTCCATCCATACCTTCTGTCTCCTCCGTATCTTATCTAAAAGCTGCCTCTCCTCACCCACCATGACCAGCACTTCGTCGTTCCTTTTCCTCTCCGTCCATTTCACCGTCTCCATTCTCCTCCATACCCACATCTCGAATGCCTCCAATCATCTCTCGTCCTCCTTCATTATTGTCCATGTTTCCGCACCGTAGAGAGCTACACTCCGGATCAAACTCTTCACTAACCTTTTCTTTAAACTCTTACATAACGACTCAATCTGTACATCCGAATCAAAATTACTGCATTCGGAAGGGTGTTGGATATTTAAACGAATCGTTTAATGAGTCATTCTTTTCTCGAGGCAACTGTAATAATTATGAGTCGTTCCCGTAGAAGTGAGCCCCTTCGATGAGACGTTACTCGCGCGCTGTAGTGAGTCACTCATTGAAATTTCAAACAATGTTCGTATGTGGATAAATCTGACGTCGTCCGAATTTGAGCCTTAATTCGGGAATAGAGAATATCTCCCATTGTCCGGCGCCTTACACGGCCGCATTGTTCGCCTGCACCTCGGGCGGGGCCTGGGTGTGAACGTTCAACTTGGAATGGAGCAGTTGTGAAAGTGACGCCAGGGATGGGTTTTGTGAATAGGGAAATGTTTTCAGGTAGTTGTCTGCACAGTTGGGACATTCCAGTTGCATGCCGAGAGGACTAATCTGTTAGCCAGAGCTCTGAACTTCGTCGTCTCGGGTTTAAGTACTTTCTATTGGAAAAAGCATTCAAGCGAAAAAAAGGCAGAGTTGCAAAGGCAAAATGGTTTTGAGGCATGAAGAGATGCATAACTTGAGGTACATCATTTCATCCATATTGAATCCTGCAGCTGGGATTGATGATGAATACGTGATGAAAATTATAATCGAATTTATGGAATAGTTAAATTATGCAAACTTTTGTGCGAAAGATTTATTGAAGACCCGCTTTTCCGGCTAATTTAGTAATCCTCTGCTGAATGTGGTAAATTATGGTATCTTTTTTAATTGAAATTTGCATAATATATCGGCATTCGAATCTTTTATCTTATAATTTTCATAAATGTATATTTTTCGTCGTGCTAAAATATTATAAAAACTTTCCCCGTACAATTCGTGTTTAAATCGAATTGATTTTGGCCTAAATTTAAACATTAGTATTTAAGGGAAGACATTGTAGCTCTCATTTTTTGGGTGGAATTGAAATATTGTGATAAAAATGTAAAAAAAGTATCGGGGTCTCAAAGCAATGTAACACAGTGAATTCCTATTTCCTCTATCTCATTTTGCTTAGCCGAGAATCATCTTTGGTTTTATTCAGGTTTCTGGTCTATTGAAAACAATTTGACATTCAGACTCTTTCCTGGGAGTCGTGGAATAACCAAGTTGGTGTGCTCTAAATCGTATTCCCATTAATTCTTATTGTTTTGAAACTGGATTTATCTTTTTTCTCGAAAATTTTGAAATGAAAACCTATAATATCCCATGATGACGCTTGGTTTAAAAGATGGCATGGGTATGTATCGTTAACATATTGCCGGCCTCGGTGGCGGCGGGGTAAAGTCCTCGACTGCCAAAGAAGTGGTCGCGGGTTCGAGTCCCGCCTGGTTAGGTTTGCCTTATCCAGTGCGTTGTTGTTCGTGTACTTGTAACATTTGTGTAATACAAATTGAATTAAATTGAAAAATAATGAATAAATTGATAAATATTGAAATAAATATAAAATGGCCAATATGAGTTGCATTCGTTGGTTTGGGAATAAAATAAGATGAAGAAAGTAATGTAACTGCTAATGCTTGGTTGATTTTTTTATCTTGGTATAAACATTTTTTTTAAAATCGAATAACATTAGTTAAATGCCCATTTGGACAAGGTTTATAATGAATTCAAAGATCAGTCACTTTTTTTCTGGGTCAGACGACTTTTATGTCCTCAACCTGATCCTTCCATTCGAGAGACGCTCGTATTGTCGCTAATATCTCGTTCGAAGACGAGCGGGATACGACATACTAAAACTAAAAACAGTGACTTTGCAATGGCTGCTGGATGCTACATCCCGGATGCTTGGATCGTACAACCCTAGCGGAAATATTCAAAGTGCGTGGTAGCCCAGAGAAATCAACTGGCCCGACTTCCTGCAATGTGTGTAATTAATACGTTTAAGACGTAGTTGAGGTATCGACTATGACACACAGCGGATAAATAAAGGATATAGGCCTTCGAAATGTGGTGTTACAGAAGAATGATGAAGATGAAATGGATCGAGTTAATGATGAGGGAGGTCTAAGAAGAGTAGGGGAGAATATAAGCCTCGTTAAAACTTTGATAAGGAGGCGGAGCTACCTTATAGGAAGCAACTTGAGAGAGGATTGCCTGATGAAGACAATAGTCGAGGGACATGTAGATGTTAATAATCTAAAAGGAAGACATGGAATGAGATGTATGGAACAGGTAAAGAAGGACGTTTAAGAGAAGAAATTTGTAGGAGTGTAAAGATAAGCTATTAGGTGAATTGAATGGAGATCTGCGTATAATCAATATAAAGGCCTGGTTACACGGTACATTAGATTGTACAAGAAAATGTGAGAATATCTGAATCTCAGAATGAACGCGAAAATGTACCGTGTAACCACCAATTCGTGGATATTGTCCTTATAAATGTACAAGAATCTGTTCAGAAAACCATTCAGAAAAATGCACCGAATCTTGTACATTCTAATGTATCGTGTAACCAGGCCTTTAGGATTGTTGAACAGTGATGTTAATGAAGGCTCAGTTCTGGGGGAGATTTATCCTCACCTATCCAAACAAAAAAACTTCGGATTGTATCACTCAGGTAGGGGGTGAGTGATATCACTCAGCGGTAGAGAAGGCATATTCAGTGCAATAAATAGGAGAGTTAAAATGATTGAGCTTCCAAAAATAGACATTCATCTTTCTAAAGTTTCGGTCACTCTTCTCGGACGACCCTTATTTATAAGTGCGCTTGAGTGCACTTGCCATTCATGGAGCTGCCTCTTGCCGGGTGCCCTCCGTAGCATTCAGCTCACTTTTGAGGCCCTCAAGTGTGACCTTTGCCCTTTAACTTGTTCGTAACCCTCAAAACCTGCCCTTTCCCCTTACCCGTAGGTGGCTGACTAGCTACGGAGGGTCTATTCGTTCTCATCAACCCCGACCTTCGTTCAAAATCTTCTTCCATCATTCAGACATTATGAGATAATCGGCTGCCTTCGCTCCTCGGGTCGTGTGGTTTAATTAACGTCTCAAAATCTCTCGCGCGGGGGCTGCTTAAAAACATTACGCTTCCCGCCGGAGGGAAAACGGCTGTCTTGGAACAGTCTATGGGATTGGGCGGTGTCACGGCGGTTAGCGTCGGAGTCTGTTAAAGGCACCATGGTTGAAGACATGGGGGATATTTTGTAGCCAAATGGGTTATCATTCGTCTCCCAAGAATTACCGATTAAAGATGCCGACACTTGTCATTGATCTGAGGAAGAATTTGCATCTACGAATAGAGTTGCCGGTGTGATGTGTGGCGATGATGTAAATCTGAAGACATGATTCGCGTTCGAGATGTGGGTGTGGAGAATAATGGAGAAGGTTAGGTGGATTAAGATGGGGAGGAACGACGAAGTGCTGGAAATGGTGAGTGAAGAGCAGGGGCGTCGCGGGGGGGGGGGGGGGAGCAGAAGGGACCCGACCCCTCCCCCTTCCGAAATATAAAAACACCATTAGTTTGCTTCATCATAATCACAAAACAAAATATTGAAAAATCGTGAATTTTCATAAGATTTATTTGAAAAAAGAAGTATTTTAGATTATGAAACGTTTTGAAATTATAAAATCGTATCCGGCTCGATTTTGTGGAAATTCTTTATATCCATGATAAAAAGAAGAACACAATGGTAATTTCCACACTTTTAATGTCACAACTCAGCAACCGACCATGGTTTCAACACGTAAGTGTCATTTTCAAGAGATGAAAATGACACGTGTTGAAACCATGGTCGGTTGCTGAGTTGTGACATTAAAAGTGTGGAAATTACCATTGTGTTCTTCTTTTTATCATGGTTTTTAAATTAGTTTAAAATTATTTTAAAACCCTCTATTTATTTAGCAACCTTTTTTTCAATTTTTTTTAAATTGGGCCTTGAGTGATGTAAATGCCTGTTTACACGTACATTAACGCGTACGGGTTAATGCCTAAATGTATGAACGCGAGAATGAACGCCAAAATGCACCGTGTAACCACCTAACAACTTGTGCGAATGCATGCACAGAAAATAGAACCTGTTCTAATTTGGTTCGTGCATTCGCACATGTTCCGTTCCGCTCCACAAAAATCATTCACGCAAACGTACATTAACTCGTACGTGTTAGTGTATCGCGTAAACAGGCCTTAAAAGAATAATGTAAAATGTAAAAGAGATGGCTCTTTTTCAAAAGTTTATTTCATACCGTACTTAGCGTTCCGACCGTAGAGCCTGATTGCCTAAGGACTTGAGCTAACTAAAAGTAACTGAAACGAACTAATTTTGGTTAGGTTGATTTTAATTAATTGCGAAGTATTTCCTCAACGCATCATTACGAATATTGTAATCCACAAAGTCACTCAAGAAATGATATCATATTTTTGATCTGTTGTCAAAAATGTGAGCAAGGGGGGCCAAATGAAAGTAAGCTACCTTAGTTATCGGAAGAAGTATGCGTACGAAGTGTGTTCAGAAGATAGAGAAAATTTTAATACTTTGAAAAAATTATTTATATATCCGTATATACATCAGAGTCCACGCTTTCAAAATTGTCCTCGTTAGATGTCATGCACTTGTTTTAGCGCCTCTTTCAATCCTCCAAACACTTCTTCAACTCGATCATTGGGATAGCCTTAAGCTCTGTCAGAGATTGTTTTAATGCCACCGATGCTTGTAAGACGACAGCCCTCTAAGGTTCTCCCAATATCTAGAAATGAGAAAAAGTCTGAAGGAGTCATGTCTGGCGATTACTGTGGAGGGTGGGCCGCCGTTACATTATTGTTTTTGGCCAAAATTCATGAACAAACAATGAAGTGTGAGACGAAAATCGCCGAGCTCGTAAAAACACGTCTAACCTTAGCGGCTGACGCAAACAAAGTAAGCAATAAATAAAGCTGAAAATTGTATAATTTCTTTGGAGCATGAATACCAACGTAATATAAAAATTTGACAATCCGAATCTCCAAACTCGCGATAAATTCAAAAATGTAATTACCGTTCGTTCACTTATGCTAGGCTCAACTATGTGGAAGTTAATACTCGAAAATGAAAAGGAGACTTCGTTTATTTCCACTGATTTATTTCGTCCATACGACATGTTTCGAATTATAGAGGTCATTATCAACTTGATAATGACTTCCATGGTTCGAAACATGTCGTACGGACGAAATAAATCAGTGGAGATCAACGAAGTGTCCTTTTCATTTTCGAGCAGTCACCGTTATTTTCTGAACAATGAAAATTTTATTTGAAGGAATGAAACATTTATTTAATTTAACTTAAATGCTGGAGGGTCAGGGTTAAAATCTATCGTTGAATCTATCGTCAGCGTAAACGGTAAAAAAAATCATGGAAAACCTAAACCAAGTCTCTAATCGAGCCCCAGTCATTCTCGAGTGTCAAGAAACAACTCTTTCTGGAGTCGGCCGCTCCTACGGTCTGCTCCTTGGCTTGTTGAGAAGCAGCCGAGCGTCAGTAATTAGCTCTCAGGATCGAAGGGTCAGCCCGTATCCCCTTCACACGCGAGTTCTCTTCTGCTTCCACGAGCGATCACTCTTCCAGGGATTTTGATTGGCTTTGCGTGGCTCCGTGCGTCTTTCACAGAATCGTAAAGTCTGAGCGATGTTGTGCGTAGGGCGTTGATTGATCGATCTTCTAAGCTCCTACCCGAATCGTCAAGGACCCCTCTTTCGTGGGAGAAAGAAGATTCCCTCCTAATGCGCACTTTGCCCGATCAGATGGCCTCCAGATTAAATTCTCATTTAATGTCGTATCAAGAAGGATTTAAGTAACTCGTTTTAGATTAGATCGAATTTCGAATGAAGATTTACAACGCGAATTATCATTCAGAGAGCTATTCCAGTAACTGGCACTTTGAAGTCCATTTTCTATTACGAAAAAGTGACTCTCTGCGTTTCCACTATGGAGGACTTTTAAGGTTTTTCTATTGCCATTTCAATCCACGCATCTTATATAACTAATATTATAGCTAGGGAGAATAACTTATTGGTTTGAACTGG
This sequence comes from Ischnura elegans, assembly GCF_921293095.1. Classification (NCBI taxonomy): domain Eukaryota; kingdom Metazoa; phylum Arthropoda; class Insecta; order Odonata; family Coenagrionidae; genus Ischnura; species Ischnura elegans. The sequence continues at coordinate 25,804,118 of NC_060253.1, forward strand.
GTGAGAAACGAGGTATACCGAAGGATAGTAGAAGAAAAAGAATAGCGTGGTTTCCTATTATTTTTTAAATGTCTAAATCGAAAGATTATAACTCCTGGAGTACGAATTTCACCCTTTTAGATTTTTTTAATGATGATATCTATTTTTTGCGATTAAATGAAATGTGAAAATTTTCAAGCGCGCGAAAACGCGACGGCTAAGTATGAATGCAGGGAAAAGCCCGTGTGACGTCATTCTGGTTCCCGCTGCCACAAAGTGAGGTGACCTTGGGGCGAGGACATGGGCGCCACTGCGATGCAGGCTGCTAGCAGGTAGCGCTTGGCTTAAATAAGGTTTATTAATACCTCATCAAACGAAGAAAACTTTCCGACCATAGGCAGTTTTACTAGGTGATTATTGACAGATGTTACCCTGAGCTCTGTGCCTCATGCGTATATTGGTATTCTCAGACGATATAAAACTCCTATCTACTCGTATAACATCTTGGTCTGTATGGCGTCATTGGAGTGGCATCGCATGGGCGCCAATCTGGCCTTTTTCAAATGGGTTTAAAATTGACCATTGCCATTCGTTTAAACCGGGATTTCTAAAACCAAATAATTTGTATATTGTGAATACACTAATGGTGGGTAACGAATCGCAATCAATGCCTTTCGTTTTCTTTGATGAAGGAAACTACCCTATAGTGGACAAAAATACGCCAGAGAAGGACCTAGTGGATAGGCCTTCCCATAAGGCGTAGTGATTACTTGAGAATCATTTTTATTTTCAAGTATTCCTCTCATTAAGGGATATTTCCATGGAGTAATTAAGAAGTATTCTGCCAGTCTCCACTCTCTTCTTGATTTCCCTCTTCAGTTCACAATAAGGCCTTTTCCCTCTCATTCTCATCATCATCACTGTCAACAGTCCTAAGATTGTTTTGACGCAGCTCTCCACTGAATTCTCCTATCAGCTCTTATTCCATTTTTTAAAAATCCTATTATTTAATTCCTCGCCCGCGTTTGCACAAAATTCTATCTTCTAAAACTGTTTTCAAAATCCCCTCTCCGCTAAGTATTCCCTTCATACATAGCTACTTTCATTCTTTCTAAAAACCCACTTCTTTTCCTCCTCTCCCTCGTTTGCCTAACATCTACCCTCTACCTCTGTCTTCAACATCCCCTCCCCGCTAAGTACTCCCTCCATCCATACCTTCTGTCTCTTCCGTATCTCATCTAGAAGATACCTCTCCTCACCCACCATGTCCAGCACTTCATCCTTCCTCTTCCTCTCTGTCACTTCACCTTCTCCATTCTTCTCCACACCCATATCCCGAGCGCCTCCAGTCTTGTCTCGTTCTCCTACACAAGTTTTCAACCCGAGAAACTTTTCTGCAACTGATACGTCGGGAAAACCTAAGATCATACATAAGTTTTCATGTTTCCGCACCGCAAAGCTGTACACATGAACGGGAAGGAATTTATTACACTCCCGAGAGGAAAACGTTAAAAAAAGTTATTAGGATAGTTAAAGGAGGACACACGGTAGAAGACCATCAGTGGAGTGATGGAAATAGCTTGGGAAAGGAAGGAATGGAAGGCTAGAGTATACTTGCCATGACATTATAATGTTGTACTAATTAATAAAATATTACGAAGCATCGAATGGTAATTTAACTATTTTTAATGCAAGTAATTGTTTTGAAGTAATAATAAAACTATTTTAAATGCAAGTAATGATTATTAATTGGAAGCATTATTTACAGCGCTATTGTATGCACCAATGCTAATGTTTCTTATCTTCTATCTTTTCAGGTGAGTCGCAACATAACTTCATATTTCGCAAAGTCTTCCGCTTCCGTAGCATTGAACGCCAAGAAGCCGCGGTGAGTCTTTGTGTGAAAGGTTGCAATGCAAATTCATGTCTAACGTCTCATAAACATCTCTCACAATACCCAACTTGAAGATGCGCTCTAATTTTCGCTTCAAGAAACCTTTAAGTCTGTGCTCCATGAAGTAGTCTCTCTGTTTTCAAAACGACAAGATATATTCCGCTTGCTCCGAGTGCAGTGTTTAATATGCGCCAGAAACTCCCTCCTTCCGCTGTTCGCACGCACAGTATGCGATTTTTTAATTTCTCTTCTCCGTTGTAGACTTAAAAAAAGCTCCTTGTAAGTCGTTAACAAAGGTTTTGAACAGTTCAGTTCGTCTTAAGAGACGTGTTTATTCCCTGCTTACATAAATATTTGTTGTAGGTCTCGAGAATGTGCATATTTTCTTGCAATAATTTGGAGGAAGGGTATTTAATTCTTTGCCTCTCCTGCAAAGTTGCTGGAGTGTCTCCTAAGCTAGACCTTAAGGAAATGTTAGTGGAAATTTTGTGTCACACGTGCGTCCTATTATCTCCAGCTCACTATACTTTTCATTTTTTAAACTACAATATTTAATTTTCCGCCTGTCATGGAATATTGTAGGAGTGCGATAGGAATAATGATATATCATTTAAAGTCCGTGCCAAGTGGCTTACTTTTTCATGCATTGCCAAAATTTTAAATTCATATTTTTATTCTACTTAGAAGAGAAGAAAAAAAATATGAAACACTTATTCTCCAAAAACAATGTAAAATGGATGAAAAAGTAAAAAATAAGCTTTTATCTCTCGGAGAATAAAGCAGGGTGGCAATCTTAGCACACCTATCAGGTTATAGTCACATTCAAATCATTTATCGCGCCATGCGGGTTTATAATGGGGTGGATAATATTTCTCAATCATTTGCGTGACGGTACGTTGAGTGAACTGTGGAGGAGGCGATCTTATTTATCTAATAATTCTTGTATTTTACTTTATTGGGACATTATTTTGCTTAATTTTTCTGAATAATCAACCACTCATCAGTCGGCATAGATGCGAAAAATGAAATGGGCGTGTCAAAACAAATAGCTGCAATAAGCGTCAAGGGTTTATGCCACGTAGTGTCGTGGAGAAATAAAAAAAAGCTTGTTCTGTGGCTGTCAGATCCATTTCGCCCGACGTAAGGTTAACGCTTCCTCACCATGCTTAGTAATTGTCCTTCGAGTATCCCTTATGAATTCCCACCTCTCCTACTTTCTCTTCATGCTTTATTTTTTTTCGCCTCCTCCGATGACCATATTGGAGAAGACCGTTGGTTGGTTTTGGTTGCGGCGTTGTAGGTATTTTTTATGCAGATTGATGTCACTCCGCCCCTGAGCAAATCGCCCTCCTCCCTCATACGCTTACAGGCAACACCCGCCACTCATCCCCTGACCGAGGGGCAGGGCTACAATCTCTCCATGATACCTCCCAGTGGAATTTGCATAAAGGCATCCATATGCATGACAGTGACGACGGACGTTACACCACGATGCACAGGGCAGACTCCAGTCACGACCAAAATCCAGCGGTCTTCTCCAATATGACCATCGGAAGCAAAAAAAATTAAGGAACAAAGGAAATAAATTGGGGGGAAAATTCATGGAGATGCTCGAAGAACAAACTCGCCCGGTGTGCCGTTACCACGGCGCAAAAGATATTTTTCTCCAAACTTTTCTCACCGCACCGTCATGCAAACGAATGAGTAGTGTTATCCAAAGAATGAAACTTTGATAGGTTTACTTGTATAGTTAATCAGGCACCCCCTGGGTTTCATTACAAAGTATCTGAAGATGGAACTATGTTATGAAACCCTAGTCGTGCCAATTTTTTAAATATAGAAGTGAACGTGAAAAAGTTTCATTCATTTTCCATAGGTAGTGGAAAAGTTTCACAAGCTTAAGTTTGACGCTATCAGTTATAATATTATTCACCCTATGCTCACCGACGTGTGACGCGATGCAAATCTACACACTACCCTATAAGCCGCCTTGATAGGAGGTTGTCGGTACAGCTGCTGTTTAAAAAGAAAAGAGAATCGCGTAATAAATATCACCTAGCCTATTATTTGAAACGTTGATATGGGAAAGGTAGTAAGTCAGAAAAAGAATCGAGTAATTCATGATATAACCGTGTAACACTCACTTCTCGCTCGTAGCGGTTTTTGATGAATCCTCAAGCTTTAATTTGTATTACTTTCCTAATTCACACTTTTTCGAAAGGCCTTAAAACAAATGAATAGTTCGCTCACAAGAGGTCGAACAAATGAATAATTCGCTCTCGCTCTTTCTGTCGCAATGAAAATACATTGAGTGCTTAAATAGCAATGGCAGAAATTATAGTTGGCAATTAAATTCCACTCACTAATACACAAGTCTATATCTACGTTTTACACTGTTTATTGCGGAAAAAAATTACGTGATACTTGCCAGGATTCCCTGTTTCCCCTACGTTATACTAGGTGGGAGTAAGCGTGACCTTCTCCCCCCACTGAACACCCCTCGTAATCAATGGATGCCCCCTAGCGTAGAATGCATGAGATAGCACAAATACGGTCACAAAATACCCAGTAGTTATTTATTTACAATTTATCCCCAGCTCTGCTGTTTCGGAAGTTGCTTGAGAGGGATAGATCTGTAAAGGAGATGTCGCGGAAACGAACGTTGCGATTCTTCCGGCGTCTCAAAGCAGTGGCCTGCTAAGATCAAAGGGACGATGGCGTATCAGAGAATCAAATGCAAGTTCACGGAACGACTATCTCCAGTTTCATGGAAGTAAAATTGATCGGAAAGGTCAAAGTCGTCCCGATGAATACAGTTCAATCCGCGACCTTTCACATTTCGGTAGGTACGTAAGTTAGACGAATGTCACTTGGCGAGCTAACGAAATGTTGAAATCGGAAATTCCTGAGGTATTCTTTCTTCTGAGATTCTTCGTGAATATCAAACGCTCTAAATCAATAGCACACGCGTACTGCAGATTGTAAAATGAACAAGATATTTTTTGCATCTAAAACATGGACACGGAATAAAAACAAGAAATTTATTCATTATTCAATAATCATTTAGAAATTGAATTCAATGGAAGGAGTTTCTTGCAAGGACAGAAAATGGACACTCACTGTAAAAAGCACGAGACGTATTAAGAAAATGACGGGAACCAATTTTTAAATTTTGTTGCCTTTTTGGAGAGCCGTTCTGTCAAATTCTTTTATTATGTAGCTAAACTTGCCCTTGCGGCATGATAATATATTTTGATGTATTAATTGTTTACTTTGTCAGTGCCAGCCGCTGAGGTTTTACGTGTTTTTATGAGCTTATTCGGCTCACACGTCATTGTTTGTTCGTAAATGTTTGGCCAAAAACAATAATGTTACGATGAAACTGTTTTTTTTTACCAATAATGCTGAAATTTGGTTAGCCGGGGAACACCGCGATGGAGTTGGTGTAAGATGTGGTGACGACGTTTTTGAAAAGGCCGGAGCAACAGAAGAGCAGGAAACCGAACCAGATCGGGGTAAGAGGAAGATAAAGATGAAAGCAAGTCGACGCCGTTAATTTCCAACCGCGGAACAGAGGTAACAGGTAGTAGGAAAATATTGTTTTCTTGTTCCCCGTAAGTGAATCCATTAATTGACAAAGAAATGGTACATACTATAAGGTATTGCAAGAATGTGATCTGGGCTGATAAATCTGCGACCGGTGACCTAAAATAATGCAATTTTTCCGTACTAAATAATTATCTAGCTAATAATAATTACGTTCTACATTCTTGGTACACATTTCAGAAGGAGGAAATTAATAAAAGTAGAACAAAGTAAGCCGCTGTCATATTTAAATCAAGGTGAGTCAACGTACTACGGTTTTTTAATTACGTTTCAACGCCAGGAAATACTGGAAATAAAAGAATTCATCATCTCTCATGCATACTTCACGGTTTATTAATGGAGAGATGCTAAATTAGCTCAATAATCTACTTCCGAGAAAATTGATTTTGATCTCCTTCTGAGAAAAGTTATTTTCCAAGGTGTAGCAGGAAATCTTCGTGGATCAGATAGGTTTACGTATCCTCGAAATTCATTTCGACTTCATAAAGAGAATTCATGAATGAGTAGGTTATAAGTGTACGGGTTTATCGAACTTCCAAGGTATATATGCCCCGGCACATCAACCGGTACAAAAGTCTATTCAGAAAGAGGAATCTTCCGTCTCCATATCATACGTATTGAGATTTTCCAAGAGGAAAATCACAGCTTTGAAAGAGGGAAAGAATCCCTGCTTTTAGAATTTCGATGGAAATTTAATTGAAGTAGAATTTTCTCTCAAAAGAAGAACCTTATATTGGTTCGTGCAAAAAAAAATTTCTCACGGCATTGTTGGATCGAATTCAGCGAACGTGAGTAAATAAGTAATGTTCCCAACGAAAGCTCATCTGGGCTCTCCAATTCACAATGAGAATAGTTCAACATGCAAGAGTACTGCTGTGCCGTTTTTCTTTGACTGTGTGACTTCTGTGTTTCCGTCTCCTCTAAGGAAGTGTTATTCAGGTATTCGATCAATGAAAAGCCTTGATAGTGACTCGTTTCATTCAGTTACATCCCCGATAGAGATACGTAATATCAAATTCTAAAAGGATATAATGGAGCGAAAAGTAACGAAAGCGGAAATCATTATCAGTTCGAAAATAAAGGTTTCTCTGGACGTATAATAATAATAGAGAGAATGGAACTTGCGTAGGTAGTAGCTTTCTCATGGTAATACGATACGTAAAAATTCAGATTAGCCTCAGATCTCTACTTACGAGACTACTCGAGAGGACCCTATAAAGGATCATTTTACCTAATTTTATGCGAATCAGAATGTTATATCTTTCTATCTGCTGGGAACATCATTGTGGACTTTCAGTCCCCTGGATTTTATAACTCCGATGAAAAAATATTAACATTTTCCACTCTAGTTTGTTACAATTTCGGCACGCTTTCTAATCGCTATGGATATCGAAGATGTGTACCCCGTTTTTTGGACATTAAAAACTTTTGTGCATGCTCTGGCCTTCAAAGTTTATTTTCGTTTTCAGTGGCACCAGAGATTAATTATTGTTCAGTCATCCTTCTTCTATCTTACTTATTTTTCTTAATTTAAACGTAATAAAAGAGCAGACGTGAACTTATGGATGCATATCGTAAGTTTCGTAAAAAGCCAACCCTCAAAATTTGAAAGTAAAGCGTAAATCACTTATATGACCGTGTTACACGTAAGTAGCGCGTTACGTCACTATCCTGGGGAACTTCTTGTGCTCAAAAATCTTATGCATCGGCATTTTATTATTTATTATTTTTCGCCCGAACAGGTTAATTATCCGGTATATCTTGAAATCACAATGGATATTTGTATACATAACGAAATTGAATCTCAGATAAAATATATAATACATTTCATACATAATAAATTATGCATTTCATTTGAGATGGTTGACGTGGTAACCCCAAAGCGAAAATACTCTCCGGTGAGGCACCTATGATTTAGGCAAATCATTGTATAAATAATAAAAGCGTTTATCTAATATAGAATATAGATCAGCATTATGCTATTGCCATTTTTATTTTATTATAGACATTATTCCCTCTACTAGTAGATAGAATCGGATTTTGGAACTACGTATTCGACCGAGTTATACGCGAATCATGATTCATTCCCTTCGTCACTGCCTTGTGAATTTTTGTCGTGCTCAAAATATTATCTTCGGGGTGAAAAAAACTGCGCTTTACTTTTTCCACTCCCTCGTGAAAACTCACAAGTAAGACTTCCTGGATATCCAACATTTCAACAGGGCTATCCAAGCCTGCGACGCATTCATTAGCTCTTTTCAAATTACCCTTCCATTTTCGACTGCACTGAAGATAAATTTTCGTTCCGGCTTCCTATGCCTGTTTCACCTTCTTAATTTAAGAAGAAGGGGAGGAATGGAGAGACTTGCGTTCTATCGATTGTGACCGTGGAAGATGTTTTTTTTGAAATGAGGATTCGTGTTGCAAATGAGAAATAATGCGGTCCGGAGGAAAGGAGGAAGGAGAAGAGGGAGAGATGGGTTCAAGTTAATTGAGGAGGAGAAGAGCCTTTGCTGGAGGGGTCAGTTGTTGGTTGGGGAGAGGGATGGGGAGAAAACAAGGCTCCGAAATGTTAGACGATTTAAGGGAAGGAAAGGGAGTCGGGGCGAATTAAAGAGAAACTAATGGAAGATCCGTTGCGTGTCTCTCGTGCTTATTTGTCCAAGTCCGTGCTCTCGTCAGTCAGCAGCGCGACGGCATTGTATTCGGCGGCGTAAAGAGGTCTGCGCTGTGCACGAAATCTTCAACTTCGGTTTGGAAGAAAACGATTGCCATGGCGTGTAGAGGTGAATCGAAGTATTTACACCATTTTTAACCCTCTTAGTGCCACCAACATTTGGTGGTACTAACGAAAAGTGCCTACCTAAATTTAAGAGTTTTGTAGCACTTTATGAAAAAACACAATATGAAGTTACTATTTTAGATATCAATGTAATGTTTTTTTTTATTTTACTATAAAGGAATTATTTGTTGATTATAATATTCTAATACATTGGATAAAGGATAAATTTAATTATTACAACAATATTAGTTTGAATCTTCTTCTTCGCCTGACTCTGTGATAGTAAGCGCTGACGGCCAGGCCAAGGGCTAAAAAACAACACGTGCAGCACTAAATAAGCACTCCACTGATTGCACAATAGACGAAACTGATTTACAACCAGCCCTTTGTCATTACTCCCGTGTGCGGACAGAAGTTTTGTTTCAGTTGCAAACTGGTTGCAGACGCAACTGATTCCCAGCTGTGGTTACATAATAGTCGCTCCTGTGCGCTGGGCCTAAATAGGTTTACAAAAGTCGCCACTTAAGGTCAAAGTATTCCGGATTTCACAGGGAAATAGTCTAAAAACAGGGGTGATAACCTAAATTAATTGTAGGGGAGGAATCATCGAGAGCATTGGCTTGCGGTGGTTATTGAAGGGGAGAGGAGAATCAACAAGGAGGTTATTCAGGAAATGGTGCGTTTGGTGAGACTTTAATGTGTGTTTATATTTAGGGAGTAGATGTGTTTAAAGTGGTTCCGGAAATGGGAATAGTTGTTTTTTTTTTACACCCGCGCTCATTAAATTTGCGGAATAGCCCTGAAGAAATTAGGATTCGTCACGCGTATTGTGGGAAAATTTTTGGATGAGAAAGTAAAAGAAAGGTGCTATTTCGCTCTCGTCCGACCGCACCTTGAATATGCAGCGAGCGTATAAGATCTGGTGCAGAAAGAGTGTCGCGCGTTTCGTCAAAAACTGCTACAGGCGTACAGACATTGTTACCCAGATGTTAAGCGAATTAGGCTGGGATTCGCTGGAGACTCGGAGGCTGCGCGCTAAGCTTAGGTTGCTTGAACAATTGATAACGTATATCTTTAAGGGCGACACGGAGAACATAATGTTAGGGCCGCACTATATTTCCAAGCCCTTAAGGAGATAAAAACTGAATGCTCGAAAAATCGATTTATAAAAATGAACATGTTGTATAAAAATTTTTGTGAAAAAAAACGTTCGATTTTTATCGATTAATCTATCTTTTGATGAAAATCTCGCTTTTTGCTGAAAATTCGATTTTTTCATTTCGATGAAATATCTATTTATAATGGTAAATATGTTTTTTGCAGGCTTTTCTTTGTGAAAGAAACCGTCGATTTATCGATATTTTGGTTCAAATTTCAATTTTGGCTGTAAAGCCGATCTTTTCATTTCGATTATTAATAGATTTATCGAAATATCGATTTTTACCGAATTTGAACCTTTACCTCTACTCTAGTTTCTTCACCCTCTGCGTCACCGTTATTCGGTTCACCGCCTTCTTCATAACCTTTCTGTTCACCATTTCCCCCCATCCCCGCTTCTTATCCAGGTATTACCTCCACTTTTCCTCTCTTCCACCCTTAATCCCAAAAAAATTGTCTAACCCTCCCCCCCCTCCCGTTCCCCTTCTCCCTTCCCTCGAGTCTGGTCCGGGGAAAGTGGGTGTGGTTTTGGCGATCAATCAAAATGCAACCGATAGCAGTGACGCCTATGGGCAAGTCTCGGGAGTGCATCGCTCCCGACAAAAGATGCGACCGTTTTGGACCCAGCCCTCTTTAATGCCCTGGAGGCTATTTCTCTCTTTATGTCTATCCCTCTGTCACGATCTCTCTCTTTCTTCTTTCCCTTCCCTCTACGTGATGTATGACTTCGGTCCTGTGGTGCTGCCTTCGCTTGTTTTTATTTTACGATGCCGTTTTGTTTTGCTGGATGTAGTCGAGGATTACCCGCGTATATCTCCTTCCAGAGACACATTCTTCGTGGCCAACCTTCGTGTCGTGGCCTTGAGTGATTTATGTTCTTCGAACTTGTCTCCCTCGTTTCAATCGGTTTCACTCTTCGATGCTAAAGACTGGAGGGGAATTGCTTCATGGCATACCTACTTGCTGTTGAAAAGCTTTCTTTTCGCCGTCTTTCTTAAAAAAGGCTTTTAATGCCTAATCATCGCCTTCTATTTTATCAATAAATCAGGTACCATTTTCAAGGATGTCAATCACCTTAGTTTAGGTAATGTTTCATCGCTTTTCAATCCTATTTTTTAGCCTTACATTATAAGTAAAATAAATTCGGGGTTTTCCCAGCTGAATTACCCTTTCTAGAGACTCTTATCTTTGTGGATAAATTTCCCTTCGTGGCCTTGGAAGAATAATATCCTTCGAGCTTCACCCTCTTGCTATCTAGAGTGTTTCAGTCTTTAATGTTGAGCAACTTGAATGAATTGTGTTCATTACCAGGGATGTCGACTTACAAAAAATATTGAGGGGGCCCAGAGGTTCTTGCCCCGAGAAATTTTATAAGCAGTGAGTTTTAAGTTTTTTTAAGCATTTTAGAAGAGTTATATGATCAAAATTAGAACCCTGGTAATTCGAATCTCGATATCTGGACACTCCGGGGAAAATCAACAACCCTGGCACATTTTTTCCTCACACCCATAACGAATATTTGACGGGGCACGGGCCCCCTCATGCCCCATGGAGTCGGCGCCACTGGTCATTACATTGCATTCTGCATAGGACAATTTTTCATTCTGTTACCTCACTTAAAAAAACTTTTAATGGCTAATCGTCACTTCTATTTTATAACCATATCAGTTACCATTTTCTGGAATGTCATTCGCCGTAATTGATGGAGCTATGAACGTAATGAGCTTTTAATGTCATTAATGCTTGTAAAACGAGGACCCCTGAAGGTTCTCTTTATTTTTGGAAATAGGAATAAGTCAATCGGAGTCATGTCTGGGGAATATGGAGGCCGTGAAACCGTTGAAGTATTGTTTTTGGCCAAAAATTGACGAACAAGCAATGAACTGTGAACCGAAAATCGCCAAGATCATAAAAAAACATCTAGCCTTAGCATAAACAATAAATACAGTTGAAAATTTGATAATGCTTCAAAGCCATATATACCAGCATAATAAAATAATTTATTGACAATCAGACTCTCCTACCAATCGAGTAATCCAAAAATTTAGTTCCCGTTATTTTCTAAACTCACTTCGTACGTCTATGACCGACGGGACTAACATAGAAGAAGAACCTGTCCGTCCTTTGGGATCTTTTTATGCTGCCTTTTAAGGACCTTTTTGATCGGTTTTCAAATTTTAATGTTTAAAGACTAACATTTTCATTCACGGTGGGCGACAAGACATTTTAGTGGCTGACTGGAGAACCCTCGATAGTAATATTCGTGGCGGAATTTTTAACTCTGGACACATCTTTTTGCGTCCATGAGAGTGAGTTGAAATGCAATTTTTGGAGTCCATGACTTTTAAACTTCTTGTCGGTAATCCACAGTTGGACCTCTTCGCGTTACGATGTGTGCGAATGCTTCCGATGCTAAGTGCCCCGGGCCTTGCTCTCTCTTCGCATCGCGTTTCTCTTCTGTTTCCATTCAACCGTTCCCCCTCTCTTTTCCTCTCCAATGTTCTTGCCGCATCCAGTTTGATGGCGTCACTTCCGCAGATTTAGAGCCATTCTTCGAACCTTTTTTCCCAAAGTATTCCAAATACTTCTCTCCTACTCCTATGAAAACTTTCAATTTACTCACAGTATCTCTCCTTATTGTCTTAAATCATCATTTATGCTCTACATTACATTTTTAAAGCTTCTGGCCTTCATTCATTTCATCGTCACCGTGTTTTTAAAACCAGCCAAACCTCTCTCCGACGTTCCACAAGCTTAATGTTAGCATATTCAGGACTTAAGATTTTTTTTGTAACCGCTGTTCGAACCCTAAAGTAAAGTAGATTTTATAACAATGGATATCTCAAGATTAATTGCATTGAAGATTTCGAAGAGTCTCAGTGTTGTGTTTGTCTATCTAAAAAAATTCAAATAATGTAGATGTAGGAATATATTGTGCGAAACATAGGCTAGAGGATTTGCTGGTTATTTATAGATGAATCGACTTACCTCGTATAGTTAAAAGAAGGTATTTCCATTAAGTAAAAGAACATAAAAAATAAGTTCGGAAGGAACAACTCCCTCAGCAATTCTATCCGTATTTTGGTGGAAGGAACTGCAAGTTTCTTTGCAATATTACCCAGTTATTTTTGCTCAGTTAATTTCTTGACGAATCAACCCATTTCTTAGTGAAGTAGACCGGAGTAAAACGTGGTTACTTTTCTCCGCAAAAATATTCACCATTATTAAAATTCATTTTGCCATCAAGTTTTTATATGAAATGTGAATATTCTATTTTGACCAAATTTTGTGTGCTTTTAGCTTTATCGGCAGATTGCCTTCCTGAGTAGTTACGGCAAGTTTTGCCTTTGCATGGATGTTGTGGTGTAATACGTTCTTATGACCGTGTGGTGTGCATGTGGGAATCCTCTTTCATGCTGGTGATTGATCACCCCCTGCCAAACACCCAGGAGGTGAAAGGTCGTAAGCTCTCCAAGCGAATAGTATTGATGAAATATTCTCGAGTCTGGCACCGGATATGGCTGTTTAAACCTGAGATAAAGTTGAAATTTAAACAATGGATGTCTCGAGGTTCATTACATTGAAAGGTTCGAAGAGTCTCTGGGATATGTTTACTTATTTTTAAAAATCTAATAACTGAAAATGCGCGAATATATTTTGCGAAATGTCGACGAGAGGGTTAGCTGGTTATGTGAAGAGATGTCCACATAACTCGTATTGTTACAAGAAGCTATTTCCCATAAGATTAAGGTCATAATAATTGAGTTTGGGATTGGCTTGTCATTGACTTTAAATGCCCGTCTTAGCCTTGATGATGATGAGGAAATTTCTCATCGAAACGTTGGCCTTAAACAGCCTTACACGGTGCAAAACCTGAGAAGATTTCACCCGAGAGGAGGCTCGCGGGGTATTATGGAGATGCATGTTGGAGGATTGCCCAGAAAGTAACGCACCGTATATATTCCTCGACATTTATTTATCGCACATAATGATAATTTCATACACGAAAGAATGTTTCTAGTGCACACCCTATTTTCCCGCATAATCTATGTCCCGTTCCATGGCCCACTTATATTGCGAAAAAGGGACATTTTTGCCCTGTTGGTACCAATCCTTCTTCCAGACCGCTGCAAATCCTGGAGCAGCGATTTCTTATGCTCTCATCCTGTGTGTCCAGCGATTGACTGTACTCATGTGGACAGCGGATGCACCATAGACTTTGCACAAACGTATTTGAATATTCCTTACAGTTTCTTTATCTGCAGCGAGAAATTCAATGACTTCACGCTGCTTGTAACGTAGTATCACTTACATACATCATCATCATCATTAGTCAACAATCCTAAGATTGGTTTGACGCAGCTCTCCATTTCTCTCTCCTATCCGCTAATCTCTTCATAGCTACATATTTATTCTCTTTTACATCCTTTATAACCTGTCCGATGTAACTCATTCGGGGCCGTCCCTTGCCCTTTTTCCCTTCCACTTGTCCTTCAACGATTGTCTTCATCAGACCATCGTGCCTCAAAATGTGGCCAACTAAGTTGTCACTTACATACGCTATTTTGAAACGGTCCTGCAGCTGCGATACGTGTCGGAAAAATCCAGAAATTTGGCATACGCACGAAAGAAACTTCAGATAATGCATATGTGACATCCCGCTTTCGCACCATTGTTGGCGGCTGAGAAAAAATTGTGGTGCATTACTTCCTGGGCAACCCTCATCATCATCATCACTGGTCAACAATGTTATATTTGTTTGACGCAGCTCTCCACTCAACTCTCCTTTCAGCTAATCCGTGCATACCTTCGTATTTCTTCACTTTCACATCTTTCTGTACCTGTTCCACATATTTTGTTCAATGTCGTCTTTTTCCATTCTTGCCTTCCACTTGTCCCTCGACGATTGCCTTCATCAGGCCATCATGTCTCAAGATGTGGCCTATAAGGTTGTTCCGTCTCTTGTTAAGGTTTTCATGAGGCTTCTCTTCTCTCCTACTCTTCTTAGGACTTTCTCATTCGTAACTTGGTCGATCCATTTGATCCTCATTATTCTTCTGTAACACCACTTTCGAAGGGCTCTATCCTTGCTTTCTCGCTGCTGTCCGTGTCCATGCCTTATTCCATAGAGGAGCATACTCCAAATGTAGGTTTACTCTGGTGTACTTATAAATTGATTCCTTACTTCCGTACCTAAGTTACCCGCTGTAAGCAAGTCTCTCTTTTGGTGGAATGTTCTCTTTGCTTGAACTATTCTGCTGATAATTTCTTTCCTGCTCCTCCCGTCACTAGTGATCCTGCTTCTCCTCCACCTCCACCAGTGTTTTCGTCCCTATTTTAATGTTAGCCTTGACTTCTTCTCTTCTGCTGCGTACTAGTATCTTGGTTTTCTTTGTGTTTATTTTCAGTAGGTATTTACCCATTACCTTACCCATATTAAAACGAACATTTTTCAAATCCTTCTTTTTTTCTGTTATGATGGCTATGCCATCGAAAAATCTTTAGCATGCTAATTTTGTTCCATATTATTATTTTCATATATTCGCTCCCGAAGTCTTTTCTTTGATTTCATTGATTGCTTTCTCGATGTAAACGTTGAAAATTACGGGTGATAAAGCACAGCCTTGTCTCACTCCTTTCCTAATTTTTGCTTCTTCACAGCTGGGCCCTGATGTTATCACCGCTACTTGGTTTTTGTATAAACCGTGGATGATTCTTCTGTCATTGTAGATCGTAGATGTAGAATTAAGGTGTCGCCATGTGGTTTTACCACCCCCTTAAGCATGGCGCTGCCGTCGTCAGAATTTCCCTAACAATCAGCATAGTTACGCCTCTGTCCTCCTCCGTTCTCTGGTCCCTATGCGCGTCCAATTATCCCATTTTGTCTCCATTCTTTAGCTCTTCCTGTGGTTTCTGCGTTTCTCCACCATCCTTTTCACCCGAGTTCTCGCCTTTATTATCTTCCCCAAACCCCCTCCGCACTCCCTTCCACGCCTAGCGTCCTAATCTCATGGGTTCAGGGCCGCCCGTCTAACTCGCGTTTCAGTCCGCAATGCCACCCCTTGTAGAGGGAATTATCCGACGGGTGGTGAGGGGCGTGCCCTTGAAAGAGTAACGCGTCAATTTGGGGAAATTAGGGGAAAGTGGTCGAGAGAAAGTCCCGTCCGTTGGAATCGTAAAATTCTTCTCGACTGCATCCCATTCCTCATGGGGCTCACCTCAAAGAGAAAGAGAGGGACTGCTATGTGTGGCGTTTTAAAGGGAATACTCGCTAGCAGAGGCTCTGCCTCCTACCTCCCAGACCTCCAGAAAATGCCTGCGGCCGTTTCTGGTCACTCTGCCTGTTCTTTCAACTTTTGTTCAACCCTATGACGCAACACCGTATCTCCCTCCGTGGTCCTTTTTAAAATCTTTTGATGCTTTTGGTTGGAAACGTTTCGCAAATTTTATTTTAAACTATTAAATAACTTGTTTTAAAATATTTAGACTCGTATTTATGCGTTTCCAATACCTGGAGCTGTTTATTACGAAAAATCGACGGCTTTAAACATTTCGAGGACGAGTTAATGTCGTCGCAAATTCATGCTAAGCGGTTCACCACTTAGTCGCTACTCCTCGGCTTCACGCATCAACCACGCCTGTTAGTTTTTCTTTACTCTATTTTGATTTCATCCCTCAAGGAAAGGTTCTTTCCGAATGAAGTACAACTCCAAGGATGTCACCAAATCATGCAATTTGGGCGGTTAACTTTTTAGTTTTTTTAGTATTTTTTTGTTTTAAGCTTACAAGGAAATAATGGCTGATTTGGGAAGTTCTCTATCTTCCTTCCATGGAACTCTTATAAGTTATAGCGATTTCACCTCTCAGTGCATGAACCCATTTTATATAGAATGTTACGGTAGGGTAATTTGTCATTCCGGCCGCGACTTTATGGAATTGACTTGGCATAATGAAATGCAAAAAAAACTTAGTAATTATACATAATTTAATACTGTACATGTACTGTCATGCAAAAAAATTGTAATTCCGCATGAAGTTAATACTGTTCTTGCACTCCAGTAAATTTACTTAGCATTACCAAGATTTTTGCATTTCATTACTACGATGGAGTTTTCTCAACTGCTTCAGTTACTGTAGCTGCAGAGCCAGGCTAATCAATAGAATCTCATCCGGAATCCAAGGGGTTGAGTCTTGTGCAGCTAGTTGTAAGATAAGGGCGAAATTTTCTGATAAAATTACGGTTTTCCCCGGTGTTTTGACGTCCCTGTCAAGTCTTTTACAGGCATTTAATCCTCCTTCGTCAGCTATTTCCCATGGAATAGACCGTTCAACCAATTTGCATCTGCCTTTCAAGGGAACTAATTCCTTCCCATTAACATAATTAACGATCAGATTAATGCTATACCAGTCCCTCATCTTCATGGTTAACGCGAGCTCCCGTCGCGGTTTTATTTCATCAAAATCGTCTCCTTTCGAAGTGCTTGGAGGCGATCAAATTTTCGCCTTCCATTTTCTACGTCTTCAACGATTGGAACGAAATCGGCGATGAAATATTCATAGCCTCGCAAGTTAATCCATTTATTGCATCGAATCTAGACTTGAGCGAAATAAAGGCTGAAAGATTGTCGCATTCACTGATAAGCGTCTCCATGCTTTTTGTTTTGTGTTTTTTTTATTCTTTTCGTGTTGATTCGGATTGAGGTAAAAATTTAATCAAATATTAATTATTGTATTTTTTATGCGGCTGGCCTACTTATTTACAATGTAAAATATTATATGATTATTTGTGTTTGTGAAGTGTGAATTTGATGAAAATCGTAAGCTTTCCTCAGGTAGGATTTTTAAGCTTTCGAATAATATTTTTCGCTTGCATAGTGTATGGTTCGACATTGCCCCGCGATAATGAAGGATGGTAGAAATTACCTTTTGTATTATTTCAGTGTCGTTTCTGACTAGAAAAAATAGTGATTAATGTGTGATTTTCGGTCTAGGTTATTCTAGATTTTACTGTGAACACTAATTTGTTGTTATTGCAACTGCTCTACCATTAAAATGGCAGAAGAAGTGAAATATCTAGGAGCGGCATTAGATTATTCCTGAACTGGGATAAGCGAATTGCAAATGTAATTGCTGTCTTAAAGTGTAGTCTCACCGAATTTTATTTTATCCTAATAAATGCCCCCCTTCTATCTGAAAAATTATTTACCATGCCTTGATGCACTACAACCTGTGCTATGGGGTTACCTACTGGGGTGGAGCTCATTAAATCAGCCTACTTCGTGCAGAAAAAAAATACTTAGACTGATACTGCTGAAGCAACGTTATGATCACTCCCGTCCTCTATTCATTGCATTAAACATACTTCCTTTTTGATGTATGTATTGTTATTAAGTGTTGAAAATGTAATTTTTGCGTATTGGATACAGACCTACAAATGCGAACTTCTCGCACTATATTTGCGTGTTTTTCCTACATTTTCGATGTATGCGATTGAAAAAATACCTTGGTCAATAGATGTATAGTTACAATTGAATGGGTATTTAATTTTTTCCCCCTTTTTCAAATCTTTGGAAGGGGCGGCGTCCGAGAGTCCTTATGGGCAAGCCGCCACTGCCCCTGACCTGTCTTTTCCAGTTCACCCTCTCGTCCCTTCGATTCCTTCCCTCTTATCTATCTTGTCCCACTATCTCTCTCTATAAAGTCATAATGTGTCATCCTCCGAACTCAACCTCCTCACCCATTATCGGATAACTCGATCAGGCGAAGACGAGAGTGTCTTCACACGTCCAAATGGAAAGAGAAGGGCCTGCCACCAGTGCCTCCTGGTGGCGGTGATGTAAGATACCCCTCTCACGTTGGATGGTGTCCCTGCTACTAAGATTAGGACGGTGATGGTGATATCCGAAAAAAAAGCCGACCTGACGGAAAACGAATCGCTTGCTACCACTCAGTTTTTTTTTCGATTAGATGCCGAAATGTTTCTTTTTTCTTTCCCACCGTATCTGAAGATTTTTTCCCGCCAGGAATGGTTCTTGCCTTCAGAGTAATCTCTGATTGAATTTTTTTCTCGAATGGATTTTTGTGAGAAGCTCTTTTTTTTCTGGATTCTCTGTGCTATGATGTACTAATGGCATCATGAAAACTACTAAAGACTATGTGCATAGTATGATGCATTGTATTGTTTTAATATTATCAAAAGTAGTATCTCCCTAAATAACATTTACTTTTGATGTAGGTACCTTTATTTTTTACCATCATTCCTTACCAGAAATAGTTCTTGCCTACAAGGTACTCTGTGATTGCATTTTTTTTCAACTGAGGTTTTTTTAGAAGCTTTACCTTTCTTTGAAATCATACTTCAGTATTTTGTGAATTATGATGATGTACGGATACCATATATTTCCATAGTAATAAACTTGGTTACAGTATTCATTCATGTATACTATAGTAATAGGTTATATACAGTAACGTTTGTTCACATCTTTTGACACTTGGTAAATGTAATTTTTTTCTTTTTTGGTATTTTTAAAGCTTACTGATATGTCTCTATTTTTATAACTCGACTGCATTTGATTTCAAGAGTAACTTGGCAAAGTATTCATCTGCAAACATTCAATGTATGGCGAGGGTAAAATGGAAGATGAGACTTTCTAGTCTCAATGTCGCCCTATAAAGTAAAACAATCTCGCTAAATAATGTAACAAATGAAACTGGAATGTAACAAAACGCCTGATTTTAAAGCAACTACCTCAGCTCCCCCCTCTGAATCAACTTTGCGAGCATGAAAATTTTCACATTCACTTGAATCCTCTGGTAGCTGTGCGCAGGCGGTCCTTCCTGACTGCGGTTTGTCCTAATGCTGCGAACCGGTGGCATTTCTCCGGTGATTGAATCATAGAATGCCACTACAGCGCTTTCTCCAGAGGTCTTGTTACTGCCGGCGGAGGCAGGGCGTCAGTCGGAGGCGAGGCGTAGGAACGGAGGTAATCGGAGGAACTGGAGATTTATGGAGGATACGGAGGTTGACAGAGCTGTGAGTCAAACATGACTTAATGCGCCATGGATGTATATATCTAGCGATTTGATCGTTGGAATATTCTTCCTCATAGAATAATCCTCTAAAATCGCTGGCACAGCAATGGTTTTCCTGGTTTCGCTGATGGTAGGACCCGCCCGCCTTTGTGACCGTGCGAGATTCCTCGTCCCATCCCTTCTTTCCCTATACCGTCCCAGGAGGCGTCGTCGGGCTCCTATCGCGGCGGCGCCTCCTTCCTTTCTCCTTCCTGTCCTCCCCCTTCTGCGGTGCAGAGGTGAAAAGCTCGCGCTTACAGACACTGCCCTAGGGGCGTATCGTTGCGAGCCCGCCCTGGAGTCTCGTTCCATTTGTATGCGCCATGGATTACAGTGAAACATAATTTAAGCGTGCCGGGATAAGCCACGGTGATAACTTTACTGAGTCACCCGCAATGCGCGAATTGCGCCGAAAATCCACAGAGAAAAATATCATTCGCCTTGATCGGGATTCGAACCCGGATCCCCCGATTTCCGATCGAGTCCTTGCGCCAGTTAAGCTACCAAGACGTCAATCGTATCTACTTCGGAAGAATGACGCCTCGGTAGCTTAACTGTCGAAAGCACTAGACCGGAAATCGGGGGAACCGGGCTCGAATCCCGGTCAAGGCGAATGCTATTATTCTCTGTGGATTTTTTTCGCTCTATAGTGAAACCTCTCATAAACGGACACTAACGGTCCTCTAAAACGTGTCCATGAGTCACTGGAGTCGCTAAATAAAACCTTATTTATAGGCTTGATATTACCGTGTAAGTATAATAGGTAGTGTAGGAATTATAGTCGGCTGAATGAAATCTTTTTATTAAAAAAACTCAATTTTTGAGAGATCGGTGTGAAAACCCATGGCAATGTTGTCCATAGAAGAGTGAAATTGTGCCTATAAAATTTCCGTCTGCGTAAGTGAAAGAGTACGTACTCTTAAAGGTTCTATCCTTGATGAAATTCGTATCATTTTGTCGCGGAAGGGAATGCGATCCTTTAGTCAGTGGTGTACATGAACATAGGTTTCACAGTATTTCATTGAAGCCCCGTGTTTTCAGGGAACTGTAAATGAACATAAAATTGTTATATATGCTCACACCTGCGATTTTAATCATAAAAATATTAAGAGAAATATTTACATACGAGAATAAATTAAAAAGGCACATTTCCAGAATTTAAAATTTACGCATTCAAAAATTACAGCAAAATTTAATGCAATCATCGTTCAGTTTTTCCATCATTATCACAAATTAAGTCTTCATTTGTAATTCAATTCTTTTTTAGTGTACATTACAATCAGTATACTGATAAATTGGGCAACCACCGTAAAACACTAGAAAAAAAATAACTGACATGGCAACCCATTCAAAAAATAACTATTATAAAAATCTTATTGCTGCCGCTAACATTTCCGTTTGTTCATTCCACAAGTTTTTAGCCTATGAGTTACAGTTCGGACATGAAATGCTTCGAATAGGTTTCATGGCTCATTGCATAGGTGGTAATTTTAGAAAAAAAGGATACTTCGATCCCGCGTCTATCGTGAGTAATCGGTTACTACGATTGAAAGCGTCCAATAATCGCTCCGAAAGCCTCTGCTCTGTGCCCATGACTAGATTGTTCCTCTTTCCCCTATATCTATCCCAACAGGCTCACTGATCGATCCTTATCCCTGCATCTCAGACCCCGATGTGTAATACCTGCTTCGTTCGCACCCTTCGGCTGATATCTTTCCTATCCCCTTCCTTCTCTGTTCTCTTTGTCCGGCCAGTCACGTTGACACGGAGATCCAAATCTGTTCTTGAGCCAGCGGTGCTGTTTTTTCTGCGTGAGAGGGACGAGACATTTTACCGTGGAGGACTCAACGGCGAGTTGTAGTGTTGACGGGTGTAACAATGGGGATCTCTCGAAATTCAGGAAAAAATGCCCTCTACAACGCTCCGGTACATCTCCTGTCTCAGCCGAGTGATCCATATTTGAATGCAAACGTTGAAATAATTTGACTGTCATCGAGATTCGATCTCATGGCCACGAAAGCATGATATCGACAGGTGCTATACGAGATGTATTCAGAAAATATCGGGAATTGAAGTACAGTAAAACTCGCTTATAACGATCACGCAGGTAACGAATGCCCGCCAAAAACGAGGTAAGTTCCCAGTCCCTTGAACTTTCCTATGATCGCCAATGCTAATTTCCCCGCATGTAAATAGTACGGATGATAAGAAATTCCCGCTGTTACTAACTATAATTTGGTCCCTCGGGAAATTATTTCCTCTTTTATAAAGATACTAGCTGACCCGGCGAACTTTGTACCGCCTAACATTAAATGAACTTATAGTTTAGTTGCACCATTTATAAATAAAGAGCGGCTGTACCGTTTTAATCATATTTGATTTATTATAAATTAAATGAGAAAATATTGATGAAATAAAAATTATACGCATTCAGTTGTTGGCTATTTGTGTTACTAACCGTAAAAAATGTTTTTAGGTCTAAGTCCGTAGCATAAACTTGGCTCGTTCACGGGGCAGGTTAACGTAACGCTAGACCGACGCTTGACTGATGCTCAAAATAGTGTTAGAAAAGCCCCTATGAAGCAGCATTCGCATCAAATGACTTTAGGCGCGCCAGTTATAGTATCTCTGTTTGGAAAAAGTGCACTGCGTAAACGTGCTGCATGCGTAAACGCACCACGGTGTGCCCTACACATTCGGGTTTAATGTCTTGCGTCAAGCGCCTTCTGATAAACAACAGTTTTGTTTTGTTATCAGGCGCAAGATAAAGCGAATGAAGCTAAATAAAAATAGCGAAGCGAAGCAGGGACGCAGCAAGGGGGGTTTTTGGGGGTTGAAACCCCCCCAAAAGCTCAGAGAATCTTTTTATAAAACATTTGGTTATTAATATTAGGGGGACGGATGTGTCACAAAATATTTAACTGTTCACACAGCCGCAAAACCTACCATTTTGAACCTTTTATACTAAAAAATGTCTGGGGAGGGCCCCCACACCTCTAGCTTACCTTGGCGAGTTTTCTATTCCCTACAGACCCGCCAGTATTAGCTGCGCCTATCCTTAATTCCTAGCTGCGCCCTTGAAGCGAAGGAAGAAATACAGCGGATGGTTTACCGACTCGTAAACATACCACATATTGTTTACCATGAGAAAATCATGGGTTTTCACTGACACATGATAATAAACATCACAAAAACTGAAATACTGGCCATGCTATTTGTTAATCGTTATCACGAATGCAACACGAATTGGAAATTGAATACGTTTGAGCTCAAAAGGGCATATAAGTTGGGATCATGGAATCTTCGGATTGAGAACTTCCTCATCTTTGAATTTTCCTTTGAGTATAGTGGTGTGAATCACCTTCATTATCAGTTTTTTTAATAACCAAACACATTCCGTTGGATAGTTTTGGTTGGTTAAGGTTTCGAAAGATCATGAACACAGAGCCTACCTTTAGCTGTAAATCGTGCCGTGGTAAGCCAGGTGCGTCCAAGGACTTTAAATATTCAGATAGATAGTTGGTGACTTCGTCTTCATTTATTACAAAGTTAAAAGATTTGAATTCATGCAGAGTACATGGACATTACTGATAATCAACAATTGCTTGGAGATTTGTTCACACACACGGTAGTTATGTGTTTGTTGACAACTCAATTCGAGCTGAGCTTACCTCTAATTCAATTATTTTAATATTATTTTAATATTACTTAAATGTTTTTAACAGTTTTGAACATTTTATTTTTTTAAATGTTGTTAAAAAGATCAGTCAATACATTAGTATAAACAAAATAAATGAAAAACAAAATTAATCTAATTTCTTTGACCGTCTTAACAATCAACTCCTAAAAACATATCACTAAGAAAGAGATGAATTTTTTTTTGTGAACTTTTCCTATTTTTTAATATCCTATATGTTAGCCCGGGCTGAGACGAATCTAAAGAGCCTAATGTCACTAAAATCGGTGCAGCCGTTCTCGAGTTATAAGTGTTCTAACTAACACGATTTTCGACTTTCTTTTATATATATAGATTACGGCCATCCTGGCTACTTAACCGTTCCTTACCTTATCATCGGTTGTGCTTACGTCTGGCTATCAATACATAGTTCTATTGTTGATCTAAAAATACTTCCCTCAACAGCCGTTTCGTGGAAAGGGTGGGAGGATGATTAAAATTTACGGATCTGTTGATTAAATAAAGACGATATTAGTCCGCAAATTTCACGGAATATTAGCCCGCAATCCTGTGATCTAAGGCCAAAAACCTATGACCTCCTCAGTCCCGGAACCGTTATTTACCGTTATCTGCCGCAATTTTTTGGTCTGAACTTCATGTTTTCTGGTTAATTAGATGATTAACAAACAACATTGGCGATTTATGTTAATCATGCTTCTATATAATGCTGTCGTCTGTTGTCAGGAAGGACTGAACAAGTTGCAATAACGACATTTCACTTAGCTAAGTGGTAGAAAATCAATCGTCGATGTATTATGTATACAATGCGCCAAGAGCGAGGAGGATATCATGGATAAAAGTAAATCCGATTGATAAAAACAGAGAACAATGGACCGGAATGATGGATGGATTGTTGTATGAATGGTTGGAACGATGGATGGTTGTATGTGACGGATCTTTTGCTTAAATGAAGATAATTTACGAAATATTAGCCGGCAATCCTATATTGTATAGTGAAAAATCCTTCAATATGGACACAACGAATTCACGTTTATTACAAAATAGAGCGATGGTCCCCTGAAATTCATTATTAGCGACTTTTACTGTGTATCCGAACGATGCGTCTGACATCTGGAGGCCTAAAATCGAAGCTTTGGAGAAGTGAGCGCGTGAATGTGTTTGTTGTGCTTTTTGAATAATTCTAGTGTAATTATCCAGCTCTTGAAAATCAGGTAGATGGCGAAGAAACTTCGTTTTTCTTAGCTTTGAATTTTCAAGCTGATAGGTTAATAATACCCACTCACTAGACATTATAGTCTTATTATAAATACATTTTATATGGGGGAAATTTTCATATATTATTTTCATATTTCATTTATTTAATCAAATTGTGTGGGGAAATTTTCATATATTATTTTCATATTTCATTTATTATCATATTCGGTTTTGAAAATATGTAGGTAAATTTTTTTTCATTATGTTGTAATGTCATCTGATCTCTGTTACCATACCAAAATTAAAAAATTAATTTTCGGATTTGGAGGAAAATAAATATTTATTTATTCATGTTCACGCATCCTAAATATTCCCCATTATATTTGAAGACCCTGGAAGGATAGCCAATCAAACTGGTGTTCACTACCCAAATGGCTCGGTAGAAAACCCGAGAAATCTGCAGAGGTCAAACCATCGCCGCAGAAACCTTCCATCTTAAATATTTCTAGAGCGTTGGTTTATATTCAGATCGCATTGATTTTCAAATCCACTCTCCGCTATGAAGAAATGTTAATTTCGTGGTACATGCTGTGTTAAATTAAGTTATTCACTTTTTTCTATGCCTAATTGTGAAAGATTTCGAAAAGTCTTCCCAAGCTCAAACTCTCCTTTATGCTGACGATTGTAAATTGTTCAAGGAAATTCAAAAACCATCTGATTGCCAAGACCTACAAGATGCCTTACGTCAGACATCGAATTGGTGTAATGTCTGGAATCTTGCATTAAACCCAGATAAATGTAGTGTGATGTCCATTTCCCTAAAGAAGATAACTCATCAATTTGACTACAGTATTTTTAATCACTCGCTGAAACGTGTATCAACATCTAAGGACCTAGGCATTATCACTGATGATAAATTAAATTTTTCTCCACACATACAATCCATCAAGTCTAAAGCAATGTCCCTCTTAGGACTCCTGTTCCGTTTCACTGAAATTAAAGACCCCCAGGCACTTCGAACTTTTTTTTCATCTATCATTCTTCCAATTCTTACCTACTCTTGTCCCATTTGGTCTATCTCTTCACAAACCAACCTCTCATCCCTGGACTGTGTCAGCAATTTCTTTGCCAATATAGTAAAAAATAGAATACCGCATTTACGCAACATGTCCACTAATGCTATTCTCTCCTCCCTCTTCATCCCTAATCTCACTACCCATAGGCTCACAGCTGATTTAAAACTTATTTATAAGATTCTCAATTTCACCATCGACTGCCCAGCATTGCTCTCTTTTATCAATTTTAAAGTTCCACCCCGCCCTACCCGTTCTCATCCCCTAATCCACATGCCCATTCCTAGACTTTCACTCACTAAACGTTCGTTTTTCTACCGCATTACTTCTGTGTTAAACTCACTCCCTCCACACATCGACCCCTTTGCACTTCCATTGAAATCCTTCATAAGCCTTTCCCTATCCTATCTGTCACCGAAGTAGTCTGTCACTGCAGTTTCTTGTTGTCCTTTTGTTTTTGTAAATGTAATTATTGTTTTCTACATGTTATATTGCGTCTTCGTCCTCTAATTTATGTATTGTTACCTGGCCACTATAAAATGGCATATGCTGCATGTGGTTATATTTCTTTAAAATAAAAATAAAAAATAAAATAAAAAAGGAACGGGATCAGGCCGTGACCAAAGTTGTAATATTTTTCTCGGGGGCGGATTCAGCATCAAATTTAGGGGGGTCATGACCTAGGTTCGGGGAGTATGGAATACCCCCCGTGATAGAGGAGGGCTCTCCCGTGTACATTTTTTTGTAGGTAGTGCCACGCTCTGCGATAAATGCAACTCAAACTTCTCTCATATTTCGGACGTGTAGACATGCATTTGCATATACTCTCTCATTACTCCTTTACAAAGAAGAAAAACTCTTAGAGCATTATATATTAAGAATTTTTGATAAAATTTGGCGGGGGGATGGTCATAAACCTTGTGAACCCCCTTTTAAACTCTACCTCAGTGCGCATGCTTGCTTGACGAGCAACGCAGGGACATTTTCGTCCTTTGAGCTCTTTTTTTTTTCTTGCGCCCGAGGCTTTCTTGACCAGGAACAACTTTTCAGAACGTGTCCTTTCTTGCGATGGGATGATATCCACCCGAACGCTCATGAAAGAGTGTCGCTTTGCTCTCAAGTTTCCTTTCTCCCCTTGAAATTACCTCAGTGTCCGACATCTTGGTTCGAACAAGCCCCTCCGAAGTTTTTTCCCACTTCCCTGTTTGGACGGCGACGATAATACCATGAGGCTCTTGGAGTTGGAAGTGATTTTATTTCCTGGACGAACCATAATCTTGAAAGTTTATGAAACAATTTTTGTGGAGGATCCAGGCTGTTACGAGATCGCAGCATGATACCACTCTTTGGGATCGGTTCATTCGACTTTCTCATGATCTATAAGCTTACATTATTTGTTTGAGTGATTTCTCTTCGCTCACTAATTGTCATTGGTTGGAAAAATTATCGGAAATTAAATGAATTTTCCAATTTTCATTATAAATTGTCGAAAAAACAATTTAAATAAATTTTATTGATATCATTGACGACCTCGCGATGCCTGCACACCTGTATCTATATAATCCGCCGCAAGCCGCTAAAATAGGCTGATGGATTAAGTTACTGCAGAGTTTTGCTTACAGCTGGCAGTGGGTGTTCAAACTGAAGCCCTGTTAAAGAAACATATATTTTATGAGCAACAGAGTGTATTTGATTGCTTTCGGGGTACGAGAAAAGAGTCATCGTTGAACTTAATGTTTCTCTTATTTTTTGTTCAAAGACGGTGTTTAAATTTCAATTCATGCTATTAATTATGCTACAGTTCTTGCCACGGGAATTCTTAATGCTTTCCTCTTTTTCGTGATTATTTTTGGTCAAATAAAGCGTTCTTTTGGTTGTATAAAACCCCGAACTGCATCTATAGGGTTAGAATTATATTGTTTAAGTCTATTATTTATTCGTAAAATGATTACGTTAAGCTCGATGTATTTCCAATAATGGTATGCTGGTTCTCAACGAATATGACACGAAGTTTAGAATAGTTCCTATGTGCTGTACGAAAGTGAATTCATTAAATTTTAAGTGTTTTGGTTCATAAATAAATAAAATAGGTAGCTAATCTTTTGGTGCAGGGAAAATTCCACATTCCGTAATCATCGATGCTCGGCTTATTAGTTATCATAAAAGAATGTTACAGGATATTTTTTGTCTATTTTTTGTGTCGAAAATCTTTGGTGTTCCTTCTTATAATACTGTCGTGTCGGATATTTTGTGACGTGTGTATATGCGTAAATAATATCCCTAAAGTGTATTGCGTGCTGCAAAAATATCGTCGAAATTGTCTTTCGTGAAGCCTTTGTGATATATTAGTCCATTATTTTTTCATAAAGTGAGCTTGCGTGGGGATTCATCTTGGATTGAAGTTCTGGAGTCTTCGATGATAAAATCAGTAACCTATGAGCTTAAAGGTACCTACTAGTGAAATTTTAATAATTTTGAGATCAGCGCCAATAATTTTTTAGGGGTACATAATATTGTTGTATAAAGGGAAACAAGTGAATCGGCGATAAGTATATATGATGGGTTGAGATGCTTGGGGTACAAGTGATTTTTTTCTAAACATAGTTAGGTACAAAACTTGATAGAGGAAATATGTGAAAAAATAAAAAATAAAATTCACTAAATCATTATTAACTTTGTGGAATTCCATTTTAAGTTTTCTTGGATATTTCACAATTACTTATACCACTGGTTTAAAAAACTTAATATGCGAAAACTTGGTGGCTAATGGATGCGATCCATGTTCTGTGCTGACATCGAGTGGAAAATCGAATGGAATATTAAATATCTAGTTGACCTCGTTTTGTTTTATTTACCTTATTTCTGTACCTAACTCTGTTCAGAAACAAAAATCACTTGTACCCCTTGGCTCCTCACCTCCTCATATATGATAGAGAGATTCAGTAATTCACATGTATCTCTTTGTTACAAAAATATTGTGTACTTCACCGACCGTTATCTGCAATTTTCCCCAAAATTATAAAAAAATGCACCTTCACTCCTTGGTTTCGAGGGCACTCAAATGATACGTATACGTGCTCTATTTCAGTTACTTCTCAGTCGTGAGTTTCAGTTCTATTCTCAATTTCACGCTCATCCAAAATGTGTCCGTATAAAATCATAGGTTCATTGCCATGACATCTTTTTTTTCTGTCTGCGGTACTTCTTACTTCCTATTGGATTGTCCAAAGCGATTTTATAGCGTGGATTCCGGTGGAGGCTGGGGCAAATTGCTGCTCCCCGCTAAAACGTCATACGAGGAGGTGGATTCTGAGGTCCGTACGTGGGCAAAATTCTCCCTTCGCCGTCGTAACCGTAATCCGAGCCGTGGGAGGTCGTCTGCTTACACCGTTGGGGTTCATAGGTTAGTGACCGCTCAAGTTGCCTCTAAAGTAATGTTCATTGATTTTCGGGCTGTGCGGGATGGGATGCCGCAACTTTTGTCCTCTCTCCGCTCTGGGGATCCGATGCATTCTCGCGACTGAATGTGACGATTCATAAGTAGCGCACGTATTCCCCCCTTTTCCGTACACCTAAATTTGAGTTTCGTCCTCTCTTTGAGTCTGTCTGCGGAGCTCCGTAGGTAATTAGTTGAATAAGATATCGCAATATATTCCCTGAATTCATTTTCGCACGACGCCTTTCATTGTTACGAAAGCGTTTTTAAGTGCACCTTAAAATGTTGTATCGGCGAAACGCGCAGTGCGAGAGTAAATTATTTAAAATTATTATTGAGATTATATACAGTGGAATTTGGTTACAACGGCATCGGCTGTAACGTCAACTCGGGTTTAACGTCACATTTTATACAGACCGGCCAGAATTGAACATTTTATGTTGCACGAAAACCCGTTTATATCGTCAACAAATATTACGACGCTCGGGTATAGCGTCAAAAATTTTGCGATTCTTAGGTTGCAAAAGTGGTAGTGTGATTGTATTATGTCCCAAAGTTCATAGAAACCATGTGTAGAAACATCAAAAGCAAAAACAGGTCTCAAGCTGGACGTTAAGCTGGTGACGGGATGCAACTATTTTGTTTAATAGGTGTCTGGAGGGAGCGGGGGCTGTCCCGCATACCTGGGTCTTATCCCTTCCCACCCCTACATTCTACAAGGTCACTGACACAGGCACACTGTATTGTATTGTTTGTTTCGTTAGTTACGGTATATTATCAGTCACATCACAGTAAACAGTGCTGTATATAACAGAACATTTGCGTTTTTACTTTGTCCTTTCACTCAGATTTTAGGCTGCTTTTTTTATAACGTCACTCGGATATAACGTTAAAAATCTTCTGGTAAAACCAAGTTCCACTGAATTAAACTAGCTGACCCAGCGAAGTTCATTACGCTTAACAGTCAATGTGCAGTTTAGTTACGCCATTTATAAATCAATAGCGTCTGTACAGTTTTTAACCATATTTGAAGTATTATCATAAAATGAGGAAGGAAAAAATCAATAAAACTTCATAAATAAATATAAAGATTGCTTTCAGAAAGACATTTTCGTTTGAAATCGTTTGTTTGACATAGGGTGGATCGGGGCACGTTCACGCGGATTTTTTTCGATGAATTTTATAATTTTGATGTTTTAGCTTAAGGATGCTTTAGCTTTTAGCTTAGTTGGGCATTGTGTAAGTTGTCCGCATGCAACAATATTGCAAATTTACTTTGGCCCAATAGCTAAACATAACTATTAAATAAGTACCTATATTGAACAAATACACAAAGCAAAAAGGAGAGAATGGGAACAATCGTTTACAAAATTAATGAGAAATGGTGATATGCGTTATTAGACAAATGATAAAGACCTAAGTGTATAAATACGTTTTGGAATAGAAAAAAAGGGATCAAGGCTCTCAGGAAGGAAAGTTAGAAGAGAGGGTTGGTAGAAAGAAATGAGCGCTGAATGAGTGATAATCTGGGAACTGAAATGTGAAACATGGAGTGGGTGCGCGTAAGGCACTAGGATACTCGTAAAGTAAGACAAGAAAGGAGTTCAGGACAGTCTTAGATTGCTTGAACAATTGAGAATGGATATCTTTAAGAGCGACACAGAGAACATAATAATAGAGCCACACTATATTTCCAGGTCCGATAGAAGCGATAAATTAAGAGAGATGTTTTGCCGAACGGATAGATATGGGAATTCGTTTTTCCCCCGAACCATAAAGGACTTCAATAAACGCTAGTCCCAACCTCGTTAGAGCACTTCATTTTTTTTGTTGTAAATGGCTGGTGTCCTAACACCCCCTGCCACACGCCTTTTAGGCGGCTCGCGGGGTATTATGTAGATGTAGATGTCTGTGATGAAGGAGGATGTTGTAGATTTATTCAAAGTCGAATGAAAGTGTTTTAGTATAGGCGTGGTGGAAATGCGATGCATCCATGATAAAATATAAACAACAGATGGTAATTCCACATTATAATATATAAGTCCACCACTGATCACGGTTTAGACACTATGCCATTTTTAAGATCTTGAAAAGTATTGGCATTATATATTTTTTGTAGAAATACCATTTATTGTTTATAATTTATCTTGGATAATTTAAAGTCACTTTTAGTGCTTTAAAAAGATAGTTTTTGAATGGAAAGAGAAAATTAAATGGTGTTAAAGGGATTATCGCGCCTTTAAGGGACTCTGTATATATTCTTTACTTTTAAAGAAGTGGGTTATAGATTCATAGGCAGCGAAAATTGATCTTTCCGTTCTTTCAACCGAATTATATTTTTTTTAAATCGCCCTTTAATACCATATATTTATCTCTTTTAGGTCTGAGTTAACGGTTCCAATCATATATAGCACGAGTTTCCACTCTCTACCTCCCTTACCCGCCAAATTTTCAGTTTATTCCCGAATTTGAGTCCAAATGCTCGGCTCAATTTTCGATCTTCGTCTGTTTTCCCACCTGGTCGAACCACCTGGTAGACTGTGTGCTAGTTATGAAAGTATATGTGTCTTCAAAAGGCTTCACGTGAGCGCTTATGCTGAACCGTGAGTACGTGATGAGACTATATCTATGAGAGTTACCACTCTTATTGCAAGTCATTGTACGTACAAACGTCGTCCGTGTGCACAGCAGTGTGCTCGCGCGACAGAACTTTCGCGATGCTCCAAATAGATCACTGTATGATATGGTTTCCTTCTGTAAAGTCATCATTCCGAATTTTGTTTCGAGCGACCTAGTTTTTCGGCGCATAAGCCACGTTATTTAATGGCTTTTGTTTCACAATCGATCTTTTGATCAAATTCTGAATAGCGTTTGACGTCATCTTTGAGTAAATGAAGTGAATTGATTCGGTGAATGTTCATTGGAGACCTGACAAGTATTGGCCAAAGAGCCCAGGAAGGATGCAGATTATTGTGTTTAAAGATTATTAGTACAAAATAGGATATTATCCTGAGTGTCAATTCTTAGATTTGAAAAAAAACCTGAATAAAGCCTAAAATTATCTCAATGATATTCGGAAAACCTCAACAACCAACCGATAAAGCGATACAGCGACCAGCATCGGTCGGAAAACGCATGGGCCACCCGAGCATTGTCGCGGTGGCATAGCCGAAAATGTTTTTAACCACCATGATGAGCACCCGGGAAAGTTTTAACGACTAGTTCAAGATGATAGCTTAAATTTTGGTGGAGTTCTATGTCACCAAAGAAGACTTCTCGAGAGGAAGGTATGCCATCTCTTAAGTTGCTCATTCTATGCTTTCTTTTAAATATCAACCCTTCCCTCGCAAAACCTGCTATTCCTGTAGAGGAGGAAGAGTTTCTTGTGTTCCTGTGTGTGTATACATATGTGTATATGCTGTATATATATTTATGTATGTATTTTCTCTGAATGGGACGCAATTTTCCGTTTCCTCATCTTCTCCCCGCACGAGATAGTTTCAGAAAAGAAAGAACGTGGCCTCCTCATCCCGCCACCACTTGGCAACCCAATTGAATCTTCGATTTCCTTCCTTCGCTCTCAGACGCGCCGCGTCCTCTTCTCATTCGGAAAAGCCATTTCCACAGCTCTGCAAAACCACCCCAACTTCATCTCCTTTAATCTCATTCCAGCCACCCGACTGTGTACACTAAACCCGCCCACCGATTTCTGAGACCTCCTCCTTAAGCTCCGGAACGCCTACAGAAACCAGCCGACCTGCGTCTACTCTCGTATATCTTTTTTTTATCCTGATAAATGCGTATGTATGCATGAAAGTAAATAGGGTTACGGTATTTTTGGAACAAAGAATAAGATGAAGAAGTTGGCTTTTCCGATGGAAGAGGAAATTTTTCTTATCTGTTCCTTGTTATATTACCGTTAAAGTCCTCACATGCCATACAAGAGGTGGTGGGATCGAGTCCCGCCTGGGTAGGTTTCTTCTGTCCAGGGAATGGTTTATAGTGCACGTTTAATTTTTAGCATGCTGAAAACCCCGATGTAAAAGGCCAATATGAGCTGTTTTCGGTAGTATGGGAATAAATTAAAAAAGAAAATCTGGTATTTCCGACGGGAGTTAAACTTTTTTCATTTATTCCCTGTTATAATAATTAGCTCTAATATAGCTAAGGAAAGCTATCTTTCCAAGTGAGAAAATGAAATCTATGGATATGAAATCCGTGTGTCTAAAAAATTAATAAAGTCTGTTTATAAAAACAAAATAAAATCTATACCTTTTCGGCGAACATGATGGTGACATTCTTCTAGTGTTCTCTACCGGGTCATGTTTTACACAGCCGATGTTTAGATACGTGAATCGAGGTTCAAAACGTCCAAACGTCTTGCTCTTAAGGATTCTTATAATTCTAATTTCTTTCCTAACGTCTCTCGCTATTTTACTATCTTATATCATTTGCGCATAAATAACTGACTGTCCAACTTTATTTTGTCAGCCTGCGTGATTGCCATTGTATTTCCGTTCTTTCTCACCACAATTGTCAAATTATTCATCCTCTGCGTCGCCACACCCGAATCTAAAAAGTTTCAAATGTTTCTTTTCCCTTACATTTCTCTTTTACATTTTATATTCGCTATCTCTTCCCATTTTATATATTTCATCAGATTGCATAAAGCCACCCTTCCTACCTACCTAACGGGCTCTCTCTCTTCGTAATGAAAAGTTGGGTTGTGCTTTTAGTGACACATACATAATCTTAATCTGTCTACCAGGAAAAGTTTTGGTGTCTTTTTCTTTCGGGTGGCAATTTTTCCCCGTAATCTGCTTTCGTGTTATTATAATTTTTTTCTGAAGGGAAAGGAGGAAGATAGCTTCAGGGGTTCGCCGCGAAGCCTTTTTATTATTATTTATAATTAGTCCGGAATCACTCGACCTTCCACCTCCAGCTTCCCGGAGACTTAAAAAGGCGCGACGGATCTTTGCAGGGATGCGGGCGTAATGCTTCATTTGTTTTTTGTCTCTCTCGGTTCGCTCGTCATCGATCTCTTCATGGGATAAAAAAAATACATCTCCTATTTCCATCGCATGGTGGCGGCTCGGTAATTCCATTTCGCAATCAGATAATTTCGGAACGGGCTCGGAATGAAATTACGTAACCATCGAAAAAGTTCTCGGTATTGGATTCGAACCGCAATTCCTCTCTAGTTTTCTCGTAATCCTATAATAGAACAATCTCTCGCATCAAGTGTGACTTTTGATGTTTTCATTTTCTGATCCCAAAGTAATGGAAATCTTCCCTATTCCTGTATCGGCAGTTGGGAAAATGGAAGTTTCATTTCATATATTTGCATTGATATCTATATATGAGATTGCAATTTTCATTTTACCTATTCTTCGAAAATAAATAGCTGTTATATGGAATGCATGATACCCTAAATTTCCAAGTAAAACGCGCTGGTCAAGTTTATGCTATTATCCGCACGTCTCGAGTATGATAAAGGATAACACGCACCGGCGGCGCCGACTCCATGGGGCCTAAGGGGGCCCGAGCCCCGTAAAAAATTCGTTATGGGTAGGAGAAAAAAATGTGTCAGGCTTGTCGATTTCCCCCGGAGTGTCCAGATATCGAGATTCGAGTTATCAGGGTGCTAATAATGGTTATATGACTCCTCTAAAATGTTTAAAAAACTTAAAACTCAATACTTATAAAATTTCCCGGGGCAAGATCCCCGGTTTGGGCCCCCCAATATTTTTTGCAGTTTGAGATCCCTGACGTGCATTTTGCGAACTCTTCACCCAAAAACGTTGGCTAGTGACACTCATATTGAAATTCGCAAGCAGATTTATCACTTCACTCGTTTGATCTTTGAATGAAAGAGATATTTTGAATTGAATACCTGACTATTATTTCGTATGATTAATGCGGACTATTAATCTTATGTAAAACACGCTGTGAATAATTTAGGATTTTATAAGATGCTATCCTATATCTATGGTGAAATAATGGATAGATTGAGTGTTGATCTCAATGTTGTGATTGAATTTTCCAGTTTAATTGAGGATTTGCCATGTATATGAGTACCGCGATTTCTCTCAGTGAACCCCAAAGAGTCTGTTTTAATTTGAATTTAAGCGTGGATTAACTCTTCCGCCTGAATGGCGGTGAAATTCAAAACAAATGGGATGGAGAAAATACCCATGGAGCGGTAGGTTTTCATAGCAATCAACGAGCTTTCGCGGGCTCGACCATGTTGGGCTGATATGAAATATTTGGCATCGTATGTTTTTTTTTCAATATTCTCTAAAGAAAGCACTGATTTTGTATAATGCCTTTGAGGCAGGTATAATTTTTTTATTTTCTTAATCTATTAAAATTGCCATGCATGTTTTACATGAATTGGTTTCATAATTTGTTACCTCTCGCTTTTTTTTCTTACAGGTGAGTCGCACCGTAACTTTCCATGTTATGAGGGATGGCATTGAGGTGGATACTGCTTTGGACCATTGGCTTTCCCGTTGAGGCATTTTGTGTTGACCGGGATAGTGAATCTGCCGCCACCGTCCAGGTATCGTGATAAAAAAAACTAGTAGGAAATACAGGGAAATGACGGTAAAGGGGTTTTCAGCATTCTGGCAATGAGGAAAGAAATGTAAGTTTACCAGGACTATAGCCACGGTGATAAATTTACGGAGTCATTCGCAACGCACATATAGTGTGAAAAGTCCACAGAGAAAGAAAAGTCCATAGAGAATGCATGCCATTCCGGTCAAGGTGAATGATTATTTTCTCTGTGGAATTTTTTCACAATCCGGCAAGATCAAAGAAATATGCCTTGGCTGAAATTTACTAAGAAATCTGTGGGGAATATTGAATTTACTGTGGATATTTCTGTGGAGATATACCCTTCTATCACTAGCCCCACGTACCACCCAATGGGGGGCTACTAACCTTCCCCCGATCAATAGAAAAGGGAAAAAAGATTATAATTCTTGCCAGGACATTCTGTTCGTAAAATTGTAATTATGTTTATCTCTCAGTTACTACCTTAGCTTTTATCCAGTATCAATCCTTACTACTCATCATCATCATTAGTCAGCAATCCTGAGATTGGTTTGATGTAGCTCTCCTCTCAATACTCCTCTCAGCTGATCTTTTCACACGTATGAGTATGTCTTCTCTTTCACATCATTTTGCCTTTGCCATAAATTTTGTTCGAGATCTTCCCTTTCCGTTCTTGCCATCTACTTGTATCTCGACGATTGTCTTCATCAGGCCATCATATCTCAATATGTGGCCTATAAGGCTGTTCCGTCTTCATGTAGAGCTTTTCATGAGGCATCCCTTCTCTTTTTAGGACTGCCTCGTTACTAACTCGGTCGATACATTTGACCTTCATCATTCTTCTGTAGCACCACATTTTGCAAGCCTCTACTCTCGAATCTCCGCGGCTGTTGTTGCACATTCCTTACTTCTTTAGAGAAGTATACGTACTTCAATTGAAAGTTCTGATAAACTTTTATCTGGAGGCTTGCGGTGCCGACAGTGCTGTGCAGTGCATAGTGTGCACCCAGGTTAAACTTGCTGGGCTACCGGTTGTTACCTTGTTGCCTAGTTATCTTCACGGCCCAGTCGCGAGAATCATGGGCCAATTGCGATATGGTCAGAGTGGGTTTGGAGGACCTGGAATTAATGGTGTCATGTCAGTGCCTGGTTCTCCTTTGCTAGAGTTCTGCAGAGGAGAATCACTGAATTGGGGAGACAGGAATTAATTGTGGCTCGCCACTGTTTGTCTCCCGCTTTGTGGGCAGTCTGTTTTTGATCCGTTTTTGCACGTTTTTAAGCCCGTGACCAAGTATAAAATGTGCATGCAGGTATTCTGTGTTGAACGCACCGAACCCCATCCCTGTAGCACTTGGTACGACTTAGATAGACCCTAAAGTATGACTGCGGAAAATTCACATAGACTGGCACTCTACAAGCTTAATATGTATAGAAAGAAAATTTTATTGGGTTTATTCCACAAGTACAGTCTTTTCTTTATGCAAGGTTTTCCCTATTATGCACGCGAAGGTCATTTTCACCCTTAATATTTTTCGTCTTCTTGCTGGGCTAACATGATTCGTTGTGTCTATGCCTTTTATTTTGTCTGCCCTTCCCCTTCAATTGAAGTGTCCTCTTTATACCATGTATCTAATCCTTTGTTAGCTCCGTCTAATTATTATTATCAATACATTGTTACAAGTAGGCCATTTGCCTGGTGCTGACATGAACATACGATGCAAAAAAATTGAAAACATATTCCCCTAGGCCGTACTCTTTGCTTTGTTAATTAGGGGGATAGGTAGGGGAAGGATAAGTGGGAGGGGGGGTTTGAGAAGTTAAAATGGGTGTCTATGGGGTGAAATGCTACGATTTGTCATTTTTGTGAGTGGGTCCCTGGCGTTAGCTGAATCTTCATATGCCTGAGTGATGTGTGATTTCGACCACTTGGAGATTTATTATTGTGTTTTCACTTAAAATGGTTTAATGTTATCCCGTAGACATCGTTTCTAACTTCCCCTTCCCCCTACTAATTCTAGCTTTCCTGTCTGCCTTTTTCTACCAGATAAAGAGTACGGCCTTGAGGGATTTATTTTTTTCAACTATTGAGTGGCCATAGAATGTTCATGTTCATAGACTAAATTCTATGCTGTGCTGTGGCATAACTATGGGGGGATGAGATTATAGTTCCTCCCCCACTCCTCAAAGCCTCAGAGAAATAAAAAAATATTTAAAACTGTTGTCTACTTTTGGCATGTAATAACCGCATCTGATTTAAATTAAATTTTAGTTCCAAAATGATGTAAAATTTATTTCCAGGCATGTCATTAAAAAAAAAATTCCCAGGCCCCCTGGCGTGTCGCCACCCTAGGCCATCCCATCTTCCCCCCCAAAGCATATTTCTAGTTACGCCACTGATGCTGTGGTTACTCCCTCTACGCACTGGTTTTCTAGTGAGAATGAAATGCGGTCGAAAGTGTGGATAGATAAATGTTACCGAGGAACTTTCTGCTCCGCGGCAAAGGAGCGATTTCGCTTGTGGCTGATGTGAACCTTTCTCGGCCGCCTCCGCATAAATTTCTGCCTTGGTGCCAGTGGCCGCTCCGCCGTGAATTATCCAGCGGAGATATTTCTGCGGCACCTTTTTTGACCCCAACGAATTCTTCATCTTTATTACTACTCACTCTCTTTCTCTTCGACCACCGCGCATTACCTTCCTTACCTTTCCTGACGACCGATCCTTTGTCAAATGCGAGTGGTTCCCGCCGCGCCCACTACACGGAAAAGGTGCGGTCCCTAGCGCAATGCGGCACCCATTTCAGCCTTAAGTATAGGGGGAATAGGCTCGAACTGAACTCGCAGGAATTTTCCAGAAGTCAAGCGATTCATTCAAGTAAGGGCGTTTTGCGATTTTATTCCAACCTCAAACCTACCCTTAGTGATGTCTAAATCTACATGATAATACTGTTTGAGTTACCTCCCCTAGGAATTATGGCTGAGGGTGAGTAATCACCAGCATAGCTACTCCACGTGCACGTACACCAAGTAGTTGTATGTACTTGTACAAATTTTATTAAATACATAATAACAAATATCACGTACACATTCATAGTGGTGGTGTGTTCTCCCAATAAACATGCATTTATTCGTGAAAATAACAGCATATATCGGAATATGAATTCTAACGAAGTATGTGCTACCATAGAGTAAGTATACTATACTTACTCTATGGTGCTACTCTAGGGTTACTGAACCGATGAAAAATATTTCTGCTGTTCTTCAATCCATCCTGACGAGTAGTTACAAGGTATTAGCTACCCCATTCCAATGATGTTGTGTTTTTGATCATAAAATAAAAATACTTTGTTATATTCCACACTTTATTTTAAATAGTACGACCCGGGTTTCTGCATATCGTGCTATCATCAACCAATGAAGCAGTTCCACAAAGTAACGCCGGAGACCGTGTCTTATAAGTATGTTTTGTTTTTGAATTGGAAATTGAGGGGATTGGTTTTTAAATAGTAAAAAATATGCGAATATTATGCGCATCAAATGTAACGTCCTATATAGTAAACGTACTGCGTGATACAAGTAACTTTGCACGCAATCACATATAATACGGAACAAGGGTGAATCCAGGATTTTTTCCTGGGGGGGGAGGGGGCATCAGGGTCTGACAGGCAAGCTGTCTTCTCATCTTTGCGATTAAAAACTACCAGCAACAATTATATACGAAATATACTCTTAATTTAATGTAAATGTTTTGACGTGTAAATATTTAAAGCTTTTATATTAAAATATAATTTAAAAAAAATATTTTTATTAAAAATACTGTCTATTTTTTAAGCGTCTAGGGGGCCATCTGCCCCCGACCCCCTCACCCCTAAATCCACCTATGATACGGAATAAATAGGATAAACTATGATGCCTCCCACGAGGAGGGGAATGAATTTTACGGATTGGGAAAAAAAACGGAAAACATCTAGTATCTCGCTCTTTGAGCTGGGTATCATTTTGCACGTGTCGTGTACGAGCCGGGGGAAGGAATTTGAGGTGTTTGGAATTTGGAAGTGGCCCGAAATGCGGCGAAAGGTTACGAACTCGAGTGGATGGCATGCGAGGTGAGGATGACGCAACATTCCTGATATTCATCTAGTCGCTCTGGGAATTTTTAAATAATAAATTCTTGCCCCCTAAAAGAGCTCGGTCGGTAAGGTTGAAAAAATTCAAAATGCTCGATTATGAGAACAAAAGAGGGCACTTTGCTCACGTGGGTGTGGAAAGAGTAAGAACGGGAGGTATGCTAATACGAAACAGCGGTGGATCTAGGTTTGGACCAGGGGTCTGAGAAATTCCCCACAGCCAGACAATTCCTAGATCTTGGAAATATGAGATTTTTAAGACTATAAAGCGACGGTATAAGGCTACTTTTTTGGTAAAAAAAGGACAGTATTATGCTTATGTAGTTGGTTGTTTTATTAGTACCAAAGCGTGTATAATAGGCCCTGAGTTTAAAACTAATGTATATTTCAATTCGTCGTAGTAGGTAAATTTACCGGAAAATATGGCTGAATACTTGTGTATAAAGTGTTAACCTCCAATGAATTTCGGTTTTATATAGAGTATGTTTCGACCCAATTTGCGGAGGGTACCGAATCCCCCTCCCTCCCAAGGAACTACCACTTACACGAGACAAGAGTATTCTGAAATCTGTAGCGTAATCAGTAAAAGCGTGCCCAGTATCACATCCCCATTGATATTTTACTGCCAGTACCATTGATGGCCAGGAATAATACCTGTATGTGAGTAGGACATGAATTCTGCAATAGCATAATTTTTTTCGTAAATTTCTCAAATGATTTGTTTTGAGATACTTTAAGGTCAAACATTAGAGGATTGACAGTGGGATTTATTTCATTAAAAATTCGATGGATCTATTAATGAGCTTCGCTATAACGTTAGAATCAATACTTTATCGTAATAACAACAAAAGCCTCATCTATTAGTATGTACTAGCGTTAGCCGCTTTTAACAAAAAAATTAAATCGATAGAAATGTTTGAAAAGATGAATATTTAAACTATTTTCATTGTTGAAATATGAAAAATGAGCTTCATTCTACCATTGTTGATTATGTTACACTCGCTAAATTTCGTGGAAATCGGGAAAATTTCAATGAGTGATCGATCTGACATGGAATGACTCGTATGAATGTAATTAAAAAAAATCAATTCTCGGGTCTGAAGATGTAAAAATGAGCGTCGCTAAGCGTCGGCTAAAAGGTTGGTTGATTTCTACAAAATAGGAGTAAAAATAATGGCTGGATATATGAAGGGGTACCCGCGGCAGAATGAGGTAACCGATTTTCAAGTGAAAAAAAATGCTGCAATAACTATATCTAGTTCAGATTGGTGTTGCTTAACGTAATTGTAAAGCAAGACCAATCTGGACTAGATATAGTAATTGCAACTTGCGTAGCACCTTTTTTCGCGTTTAAAAAAATCGCTTACCCGGCAAATAGACTTCGTAAAATGTTCTCGGGATCGCTACCGGGTCAGGAACTGCACAACTGCCAACGTTTCGATGTCCGGGGCAGTTAGTATCGAATGATATTTTTCCTTGCTTGTAGCGCAAGCCGCTAATGGCAGCCAATCAGCAGTCATCTGAACACAAGAATGACTGTATATAATCAATGAAAAACCTCACTCAACTCTCAAAGCCCTTGAGGATGATTGCCGAGTCGGACATCGAAACGTCGGCAGTTATGCAGTTCCTTACTAGGGATGCCAACGATTAATCGTTTGGTGGATGTATTCGATTTTTCTCTTTCAATTAATCGATTAATATAATAATATGATAATAAGCAACTAATTAATTGAATGATTAATCGAATTTGATACAATTAATCGAAATAATCAATAATCGGAATAAAGGAACACCAGGGGTCTCGTTCACAAACAGAAGTAGTTGGACAGCAATTCCTCAGTTAGAGGGCTGAAGCAAAATAAAGGCGAAGCATGGGAAGAAATGAAGTTCATTTATCCCAGGCTTTATGAACTCACTGCCGCCTTATAGGTACTTCCGCACCATGTGAACGATTGTTATCAAAGGATAGAGCGACGGCCTTTGAAAAAAGAAACAGACTGACCTCAAAAGTGCAGTCAAAAATATTGTTTCTGAACTCTTGGGTTGGAGGAGGAGTTTTTAATGCGGAGATTTCAAATGACCAAGAATAAAGAATGTATGTATTTTTCAATCCTAGCAGTAACATAAATAATTTCATGTAATTTTGTTATTGTTTGTAAAAATATCAAAGTTTTTTATTGTTTTAAAATTAAAAATCATGCTAACTGAATTATATCATCTACAATCGATTATCAAATAATCTATTTATAGTCCACCAATTAATCGAATAACTTGGAGCACTTCTGCGATCAATCAAATGATTGATTAATCGATTAGTGTAATTTTTTTGCCACCCCTATTCCTGACCCGGTGGCAATCCCGAGAACATTTTAAGACATAGCTTACCCCGTTCAGCCATAGCCACCTAGAATACAAGGCCTGTTCACTGCTTTGTGACGTCACTCAGAGAAGTGCCAGGGAAGTTGCTACGGTACTCGGACGGGAAGTCGTCTTTCGCTCGGCATTCAGCTGTCTCCAGCCAATAGAACGCCAACTTTTACCTAAATTATTACTCATGAACTTGCCTTTGCCGTGAATAGTGTAATAATTATATAGCCGTCCAGTTAATTGGCGTATTTGAATCACATAAAATAAATTACAAGAGTGAATCTTTAGCGATGGGAACTGAAACCAACTACTATCGGCGCAAAAAAGGTAGAACGTTGAACTTAAGCATTTTTATAAAATTCTGCCGAGGCTTCATAGTGTTGTGTCATATATACTATGTTATACTATGAGTCTCACTTGTCAGAGTTACTGAGCAAGGCATATCTTCTCAGGATATTTTGTTTCTCTCTACTAACACTCCGAAGTCATTTACCCATTTGGCTACACAAATTAGAAAAGAATTTGTTAGTTGTCTTCTCTTTAGGACAGACATATGTTTATGCTTTACCATCTACAGTACGTTTTGCGGAAGACGCACGCGATAGCATCAGTTCCTAACTTCACCTCGCACGAGTGGTTCCGTACT
The DNA here is from genome assembly GCF_921293095.1 of Ischnura elegans. NCBI lineage: Eukaryota > Metazoa > Arthropoda > Insecta > Odonata > Coenagrionidae > Ischnura > Ischnura elegans. The sequence continues at coordinate 25,846,706 of NC_060253.1, forward strand.
TTCCAGGGGGGGTTGAATTCAAATTAGCTAGTGTTTTCCGTGTGGGTTTAATAAAGCCAGGTTTCATTTTCATTGGTTTTACTTTTATCCGTCTTCGGACCAAGGCCCTTCCGAAGAAACAAGTGAGTACTTTAAAAGATTGTCTGAAAATAATTTAATATGAAGAAAAGCATCTGGGAATGATGAGCGTGAATATTGGAGAACGTCTCGGGCTGTCAGCAAGCACATGACGGTAGGGGTGGCGTTAAAGCGAGCTACCTGGTGAAAACAATAAGTGGGATGAAGCCGAGGCTCAGGTGGGCGTGCCGCTAACGATTAACGCAACATTGTTCACGCTTTACACATTGCCTAGATTACATGAAAAATATATTATTAGACAGGAAAATTACAAATAATTGCCGATTTTAGGCCTATGTGATCCATCTCACAATCAATCACGGCGCAAGCGAAAGCGTTTGTTTTAGGCATTAAAGAACATTACTCTCGTGAATACGTGTACTGGAAATGGCGTTTCATGGATAAGAATTTATACATCAGAGAAACATCAATAATAGCAGGGTGAATATCGAGTGGAGAGCAAACATTTTTAGCGAGGTTGCGTGTTCCTCTAGGATATTTAAAAGAGAATCAACAATATGATCTAAGTGCCTCGATGAAATACTAGTATTCCTGTAATTGGCTGAAATCTTGTTATGAATCCTATAACGAATATCACAATTACTCGCCAAATTCCTAGGTTTCCTGGGACAAAGGCAACCTAGCCAAACATTCCCGCATCGATCGTTTTCACGCATTCATCGTTTTTTTCGTCCATTCCCCTGAAAAACGATAGTTCGAGGTTCCACTGTATTTTATTTATCTAAATCACCATTGTGCTCAATATTCAAATCTTATCAATAAAAAAATCAGGGTAAATAAAAGAGGAAAAATATAAAACAAGAAAACATACAGTTGTCCTCAAGATTTCAAACAAGCAGAGCATTTACATTTATGTACATCATTCACAGTAGGAGGTAATTTTGATTGATGACTAAAAATATTTTATCGTGACACCACTTGAACACAATAACATTGTCGAATGTTTCACCATAGTAAACATTTTTTAAAAAGAGAGAGATTAAAGAGAAACCGATCTCAAGCAAATATAGGATATAAAAAGAATATATAAGGAAATTCAGGCATTATTTTTATAAAATTGTCACAACTAACTAGACAAAATAAACTTGCATTGGCTCTCGGAATTTTAAAGGAATTTTTGAGTAATCATTAAATTTTATTACATTCACTAACAAAAAGGGTAAAATAGTGTTTTATCGAAATAAAATTCCTCTGATTCTTTCGCTGGAAAAGTTAATGACAATGCACTTGAAATCAAAGCAAAGAATTCCTTTAAAACAATTCCCAAGTTGATGATTGAAAAACACAAGTACATTTCAAAGTATTTCCCGCATAACTTTCAATGCTTTTGGGAATCGTAAGAGCTATTTAGCACAAAATATTAAACTAACTGCCCCGGCGTACTTCGTACTGCCTAACAATCAATGAACTTACAGTTCAGTTACACCATTTATAAACCAAGAGCGGCTGAGCTATTTTAATCATATTTGATTTATTACAATAAAAGAAGAATACAATTTCAACAAAACCACCTAAATGAGTATCAAAATTGGTTGTCAAAAAGACATTTTCTTTATTGAATCTACATAGGGTGAATCTGAGCACGTTTACGCGGATTATTTTTAATGAATTTCTAACGTTTTAATTGAAGAAATTTTGGGAATTGTGGTTTTATGAAGCAGTTAATGAAATAAAAATTACACGCATTTAGTTGTTAGCTATTTGTGTTATTAACCGTAAAAAATGTTTTTAGGCCTAAGTATGTTGCGTAAACTTGGCCCGTTCACGGGGCAGGTTAACTCAACGATAGACCAACGCTTTACTTATGCACAAAATCGTGTAAGAAAAGCCCCTAGGAAGCAGCATTCGTATCAAATGACTTTAGGCGCGCCAGTTATTGTATCTCAGTTTGGAAAAAATGCACTGCGTAAACGTTTTGCATGCGTAAACGGACCACGGTGTGCCCTACACATTCGGGTTTAATGTCTTGCGTCAAGCACCTTCTGATAAACAACAGTTTTTGTTTTATTATCAGGCGTAAGATAAAACGGATAAAGCTAAAGAAATATAGCGAAGAAAAGCTGTGACGCAGCGAGAGGGTTTTTGGGGATAAAACCTCCCCAAGAGCTCAGAGAATTTTTTATAAAAAATTTTGTTACCAATATTAGGGGGACGGATGAGTGACAAAGGAAACATATTTAACTATTCACACGGCCGCAAAACGCACCATTTTGAACCATTTATCCTAAAAAATGCCTGAGGGAGGGCCCTCACACTTCTCTCTTACCTTGGCGGGTTTTCTGTACCCTACAGACCCCCAGTATTAGCTGCGCCTAAAACCCCCCTATCCTTAATTCCCAACTGCGCCCTTGAGGCGAAGGAAGAAATACAGCGGATGGTTTACCGACTCGTAAACATACCACATATAATTGACCATGAGAAAATCATGGGTTTTCATTAACACATGAGAACAAACATCATAAAAACTGAAAGACTGGCCTTACGATTTGTAAATCGTTATCACGAATGCAACACGAATTGGAAATTGAATACGCTTAATCTCAAAAGGGCATATAACTTAGGATTATGGAATATTCGGAATGACAACTTCCTCATCTTTGAGTTTTCCTTTGAGCAAAGTCACGTGAATCATATTCATTTTCAATTTTTCTAATCACCAAACGCGTTCCACTGGATAGTTTTTGTTGGTTTAGGTTTCGAAAGATCATGAACAAAGAACCTACATTTAGCTGTAAACCGTGCCTTGGTAAGCCAGGTACATCCAAGGGCTTTAAATATTTATGAGCTCACCTTCCGATGAGACTAATTTGCAAAAATTACGAGGAAGTGATATGAAACTGCTCGATTCCTAGTCAGGAACACGGACATTACCGATTGTCAACAATTGCTCGGATATTTGTTTACAAACACTTACGAAGTTCAGCTATTAAAATGGTAGAAACAAAACAAATAATTTAATTTGTACTTTTGACCGACTTATCAATTGTTGCTGTGAATTGAATGAATGATGAATTGATGAAATTCTTTAGCGAACTTTTCCTATTTTTAATGTTCTATATGTTATCCGGGACTGAGACGAGACCAAAGAACCTAATAGCATTAAAATCGGAGCAGCCGTTTTCGAGTTATAAGTGTTTTAACTAACACGATTTTTGACTTTCTATTGCATACATATAGATACTGATTGTAACGTTATAACTAGAAGTGGTGTAATTAAAACTTAGATTTAAAAAATAATTTTGTAATGTCCACTCGGAAATGAGATTTGCTCAGAAATAAGCATAGTAGTTATATTAATTACGGCAATTGAAGGTAAATACAGCAATACCGTCACAAAAATGATACCCATTAGGAATAACTTGTTAATGAGTCCATGCGTAGCTTTTCAGTGGAAAATATCATTCATAATTACGTTAGGAGAAAACTAGGAATAAATAATACACACCTTATTATTTTTGGTAGGTGTGAAACCCTTTCTTCTTATTGCATGCAGCCACTTTCTGTGTAGCTCAGAGTCTTTCGGAAAGCTGAACACTTGCACTTTTGGTCCACTCCGATAATTGCCCTTGCATCCAGGCACGACGCAAGTATTAGGCATTTTATCGTAGAATATTGGTTTATAAGATGAATAAAATAATCCACAAACCAATATCGTCACTATAATTATGCAAAAACTCCACCAACACAACCAAACACACGTTTTCTGCCTGTGGGCGTCTCAACAAACCAAACAAACTCGCAATGGCGTGGTAGCAACGATAGCACTTCCGTACGTGACGTCATCACAATTTGAGAGGCTAGTGAACAGGCCTTGTATTCTAGGTGGCTATGGTTCAGCCCCAGGTTCCCTTATATAATTAAAATTACATTTAGAATTCATGATATTTGGAGTTAATAAGTAAATATCCCCACATTGAACTTATAGTGCTGAGCTACTTCCGGGGTGAAAGGAGGCGTGGAAAGTTCGCAATGCGATAGTCATTCGTCCTTTCACTCCTCTCCCATTCATCATCTAAGCAGATCCTCCGTCTGCTGACCTTTTGGCGAGGTGGCGGTTTTCGATTGGCCAAAGATTGATGGGAGGCAAAGAAAGTCAGCGAATATTGACCGTTATCTTATCTATAAATCAAAGTCCTTTCGATTTATTTTATTATTTTTTTCTGGCTCAGAAGATGAATTGGCCCCATCATTGTCGCATCGTATGGGCGGACGTTGGCACTTTCCTCAATCTGGAGGACTTCCTCTCTTCTCACTCAGGGCCTCCTATCGGCCATTATCATCATCACCCACTCACAATCGAAACTCCGCTCCAAACAGAAGCTGCTGGAATTTTCTACCTTCTTTAACTGGGTTCCGTCGCGCTGTATTTTATGAAATTAGATGGCCTGGTACGAGGCGTGTTCAGAAAATGACGTGAACATTGAAATTTCGCTGGATTGATCCGAGGGTTAATTTTTTTATTATATTGGTATAGATTCCCCTACAGAATGATAAATTTTGTTTTCATTGTTTACTACGTCTGTGGCATCCTCTAAAGTTGGTCGTTTTCATCAGCTCTGCGATAATTTTTTTATTATGTCGGTATATATTCCCCTGAACTTTTCTGCTGTATTCATTGTTTCGTTGTGACAACCGCTAATGTTACACGTAGTTTTACGAGTTTGGCGACTTTAGTTTGTGAAAGAGAAGTGGATTGAAGAATGATTACCAAAGAAAGTGTGAGAAATGTTAATGAAAAGCCCTTTAGTGAGTCTGATACGGGTAAAACAAGAATTTACGAGCGGTATAATTATTCCAAGTTCGGTGTGAATATGTATGAAGGGGATCGGGTTGGTGTGGTGGCTAGAGTGTTGGATTCCCATCCCGTGGGCTTGGGCTCAAATCTCGGCGGTGGCAGAGAATTTTACTGCTTGATCCCTGTTTGAACATTGTGTGGAGGACATTTTAAGTACAACACTCCGTCCGTCGGATGGGACGTTAATTCGTGGTCCCCTTGGCACCCTTCGTTAAGAGCAGGCTAATGCCGACGCCGGGTTTCTCTCCACCCTTCCCTCATGACGTGAATGACCTAATCTTTCAGTCGCCTCCTTCAAATGCCATAATATAAATACCAATACTTTGAAGTTGACGAAAGCGTTGGACGCCCCATCACAAACCGAAGAAAACATGGAAAAAGTGAAAGAAATGTCTATGAGCATCTTATACAATCAGTATACAGTGGGAACTATTTTGAAGGTGATGAAATTAATGTAGGAGATTAAATACTTTTTTCAAAAAACTGAAATTACCGTTATTTTCTTAACACGACTCGTTTGGGATGGGCCCAATTTTTATTCGCGAATCTAATGGCCGATGTTGGCAGCACAATCGTTGGCGAAAAGATACAAACGCCAGTGCGAAACACGTGTTGACGATCGGTGTTTTTTTATTAAAAATTGGCGATTGTCTGGATAACTGCACTCTTTGAGCTTGTGAAAAAAATTAATTAGGCCAGCAGTCTTTGACCCAAGGCCCGAAATCTTTCATTTCCGTTCAATTAATTAATTACATGCGGTGTAATTGATTGCTCGTTTACAGGGGTATCTGTTGAAAGGTGTGTGCTCCGGGCAGATAAATTCAATAGGAAAGATCATGAGATTGAAATTTCGATCCTATCATCAAGTGATACCAATATCCAAGCCATATCTGATGCAACTTTAGGTACATGTCTAGTTCGGGAGGTTTACACATGCTGTGGACGTTGAAGTAGTTGTACTGCTGAGATTATGTGAAGTTTCTGAAGAGTAACTCGCCAACCAATTCATTCATTCAAAAGAAGGATTATCTTATCAATCGCAAGCACCTCCAAACCTTAGATGTGTGCAAGTAATGTCGGCGATCCGTTGGCTCAGGAGAACTTGATACCGTGGAAAGATAATTATGAATGTCATGAAATATGTTTTGAAATGTGAATTATTATCTATTTATTAATTTTTACTACTTATAATTTATATGATTGATTGGATGTAGTTCTTTATTTAAGTCTGTAAGTTGATTTTTACCTAATGGATTATTTTTTAATATTTAATAGAATGGTAACCATTTTGCTAGAGCAAATTCATAGCGCTATAAACTATATTATTGTATTAAATTTTTTATAAAATAATTTTCATGTAGAATGAAAGGTGAAGTGAACGGAGAGGAAGAGAAACGAAAAAGTGCTAGATTTGGTGGGTGAGGAGAGGCAGCTTTTAGATTAGATACGTTAGGGACTATAACTATGGACGGAGCGAGTACTTAGTGGGGATGGTATGTTGAAAACAGTGTTAGAGGGTAGAATGTTGGGTAAATAAGGGAGAGGGAGGAGAAGAATAGGATTTTTAGATAGGATAAAATGGAGTAGGACTTATTGTGACTTGAAGAGAAGAAATTGAATTACATGAAGAAAGAGGAGGCCATTAGAATGCTTCTTAAGAACAATATGGTAACATAACTTAATCGGTAGAATACGATAATAAATAAATAAATAAATTCAGTCTCTGCCGTCGGTTAACAGAAAGTCCTGCGTGCACGCGCATTAGTACGTGGTCCCTCCGCCTTCGTTCTGGTTCGCTTCGCGCACCTATAATCATTTCCGAATCCTCCTTTGAGTCCGCATGTGTGTATCACAGTGAGTTTTTATTCCTCTCGCTTAGTCGATGGGAGAGAAAGGGTAGACTTTCATTTGTTCCTTCGCACTTAGGAAGCGTATGGGAAGGGATGTGTCTGCCTTTCCTCCTCCAGGTTTAAAGTTCTAACCACTACTTTTTCACATGCCGAGAACCTAGTTTCGATGAGTAATCATCATCTCCAGCGCCCTGATTATGTAACTGTGAGTAGGGTGAGAGCGATGTCGTTGCCAGGGGCAACGCGATTCCCACGACGGAAGGTGATAGCAGCGATTATGAGACCGTGATCGCTCCCTTTATCACGCTGCGAGCGTCATCGGCCTATCACGTTCGAAACTCATGGTGACAAGCATATGCTGACATAAAAACAGGCACTAAATGCATATATTCGCAAAAGGTTATTGTTTATTTAATTTAAAAATGCCCTATAATCGATTAAAAACCAATATAATTCTTAATTATTTCAACTGGAGTGCTCTATTGCCTTTATAATTGTCCACGTTGTTCAATTGTTATATGCGCATTGTGATGAATTCGATTGAGCAGCATTATTTTCACACAGCAAATTGGAAAGTACTGCTAATTGAAGTACATCCGTGATTCAAACGTCAATTACTTTATATCGAAGTTAAATTATCAACATTTGCCAAGTACGTTCTCCAAAATATCAACATCGTTAAACTCCTTTTCAATTTTTAATCATCATAAATCAACTATTAACGAACTATTCAAATCGCTAGCGCGATTACACTTCCATTATCATTTCAACATTAATTAGTTTCAATCCAAGGTCACGACTTTTCGACCATTCTCTACGATGTAGCAAATAATTTTCAGCATCTCCCGGCGAGCATTAGCATAATAGATTACGTTATCACACATCTAAAAGTAATACTACACTTTCCCATAACTTTGCCATAATACGAGTACTTAATTATAATATTATCTATTGGCGAAGCGAAGTACTTAGCTTTGAACTGCCTCCATTTTATGTTTTAGTTGTTTGTTATTGTTATTTCAAACTCTCCGCAGACGACGTATTCTCGGACAGAAATGTGTCGAAGGATTTCATTGGCTCTTCAGATTTCTCAATGATACCAACCTCACGCGCTCGTACCTGTATGATACGCGCGATGACGGTGGCTTACATGATCGCGTGATACAGCGGAACGTGATAGGAGAACGTGATGGTCATCTCTCGCCGTCGTCACCGTCACATTTACATAATCGAGGTGCAGGTGTAAATTATTATTTATTTATCTTATTATTGTTACCTAGTTACCGAGTAGGAGACGAATTTTAAAACGGACGCCAGAATAGAGGAATAGATTGGGTAAAGATATTCGTCCATCAGAGTGCTGTCCTGACTTTCAATAAATTTTGAAATTTCCATCTGCTCTCAAGAGTCTAATCACGACGTCCGTTGCATAATTTTAAAATATTCACTTTAAAATCGCTCTTATGGCAGTTGCAAAATTTCAAAATGAATACAGTACAGTAAATAAGTAAAAAATAACAAACACAAAAAGTACGCGTCTGTTTATTTTTTAAACTCTATCAATCAACAATTTTTTCAAACTTAATGATAGAAGAAAAAACAAAAGAAACAATGAAATTCCAGAATAATCAGAAATTGTTGATCGAACCTATTTATTATACTCCGCGATCGCTTATTTTTCACTCTATTTTTCCATCTCTTGTTGTCTCATGTGGTACGGATTCTTGATGTCAGGAAAAAAAGCCATTGCAAACCAGCCCTATCCCGCCATTTTTTCTCCGAAAATCCCTCTGAAATTATTTGGGACGAATTTAGGGTGGCTGGGGGTTGGGAGGGTCGTTTCCTTCTCGTGCCTAATTGACCGTAACCGACGGTGTCTGCTGCTGATGTGTTTTGAAGGGTCTCTTGAGATTTTTTTTATATGCATCCCCTTCTTTCTCATTCAAGATCAAAATCCCATAAAGGACACTCCCGACTTTCCTTCAATCCCCCACTTTTCCCTCGCATCCTATTTTTATCGTCTTCCTCTTCGGGCTTTCTATCGCTCGGCTACCCTTTTATAGGGGCTCATTCGATAGATCGATTTATCGACACGATATTCGATAGCTATTTTGTCATCCTATTTTAGTATTTCCTCTTCGGAAGACATTCGCAATTCGTTTCTATTTACATGTAGACTAATTAGATGAATAAATCGATTAATCGATTGCTGGTACTCTCGTTCTCTTTAGGCCTTCTTTCGCTCGGCTATGTTTTTATAAGTGCTCATTCGATGGATCGAATTATCCAAACGGAATACGACAGCTATTTTGTGAATCTATTTTAGTGTTTCCTTCTCATACGACCTTAATAGTTCGGATTTATTTTTTTCGGATTTTATATGATAAATAAAACGATTAATCGATTGTGGTACTTTGGTATTCTTCAGGCCTCCTATCGCTTGGCTACCTTTTTAATCGGGGCTCATTCGATAGATCGATTTATCAAAACGGTATTCAATAGATATTCTGTCATTCTATTTTAGTCCCTCTCTTTCGTAAGACCTTCGTAGTTCGACTTTATTTGGATGTACGCTTATCAGATAAAGAAAACGATTAATCAATTGCAGGGGCTGTGGTACTCTTCGGGCATCCTATCCCTTGACTTTATCTTTATAGAGGCTCATTCGTTAGATCGATTTATCGGAACGATATTCGATAGCTATTGTGTCATCCTATTTTAGTCTTCCTTCTCGCAAGACCTTCATAGTTCGGCTATATTTTTTTGGAAGTTTATCAGGTAAATATATCGATTAATCGATTCTCTGGGGATTAATCTGTCTTGTGGCCTTTTAGATCCGATTTTGAAGCTTTATATGATAATTTCAGCTTATGCGAAAGATCCACAGAGAAAAAATCGTTCTCCTTGACCGGGATTCGAACCCGGATCCCCCGATTTCCGGTCGAGTGCTTTAGCCAGTTGCACGGTTGTGCATTGCAGGTGACTCCCGTATAAGTTATCACCGTGGCTAGTCCCGGTATACTTTAAAAATTTCAACTTAATTTGGTCCTATGCGAGTGATCTTAATTTGTGAAAGAAATAAAGTAGATTTTCATTTAAGCGGACTGCATAGAAGAGGTCTCCTTCGTACTCGTTGGAGATTGGTTTAAGACATCTCATCAGGCGCATTTGAATAAGGATTCGAAAACGTCCGCGGTAAGACGAAGAGTGCAGAGGATTACGAATATTCTCAGAATTTGAACTTGAGTAAATGCACCCAAGAGGAATAGCGTTTGAATGTTATTAATTTGATAGATTTTAATACATCGAATATCAATTTCGGTTAACAGCCCTTATTATTACGTTTCCCCATGAAGTCGGATCTGCCATCAGCGACTCAAGTGGCGACTTTTGTAAAGATATTTAAATGCACCTTGGCCGACAGTACACTTAATGGCCGAGTGGAAAATCACTAACCAGTACTATGTGGAGATTCTTCAACCGTCATTGCTGAGTGAAGTCATGGAGGCTACTAGAGAATCATCTATTATCACTATCTTTTTCTTAACTTGCTTCATCTGGTTGTCTGTTTCATCGATGGAAATCATGTAATTTATTTTAACCCACTTACCATTGTCGGATCGGCCTGAAATTCTGCACACTTCCTTCCTTATGATGAAAATATGATAATCAATAATCAGGCATTTGAAGTTTTGTTCCATTGTGCCCTAATTGACTAATTTTCAAGTGGAAAAAGTTTTTAAATTTTCTCAATAGATGGCGTTAGTAGTATTTTTTTTTGCAAACATTTCTTTTATAGCCCTTTGTTTAATCAATCAAATGATTCACCGCTGAATGAGTTAATAAATATAAAATAATTAAGTTAAAATCTTTCCTTTTCCGAAAACAGTATAAAATGCACAAAAGACGTTTTTTATCACTCGGAGGGTAAAGCATAGGTTCTAGTTAGACTAAGATAGAAATATTTGGCGCTAATACCCTCTCACCTATGATGTTGCTTCTCAAATTGCATATACATGAATGCACAGTGGAAAGTTTTACATTTTCTCTACAGATGGCGATAGTTCCGATTTTTTTGGGAGAAGTTTTCAACAGCTCCGTAGTAATCCAGTAAATGATCTACCCCTAAGCTGTAGAAAACAGAAATAAAATATAAATGTTAAAATCACGCTTCTTCCAAAATCATTATGGAATGCACAAAAAAATGAAATAATAAGCTTTTCGTCTTTCTGAGAATGAAGTGTTCGTTCTTATAGAAAAATTAGATATAAGTGTTGATGCACTGACATAAATCATTGTATCAATTCCTGGTATTTGGTCGCATCTAAGGTTGGACCAAGCAATCTCACAAGGGAGGGATGCAATTGGATTACTAGGGATCATCCAATACTAATTTGAGATAGAAATGGGCGAAATTCCGCCTTAATCGATTAATCTTATCAAATAATCATCGGTTCCCTAACAGCGATTCAGTGTAAATATCGGAAAGGCATAATCGATTTTTTTTGTAAAGCGGTGGAATCATATGATTTTTTGTAGTTATCGAATCATATGATTCTACCGATTATGTGCAGGCAACGAATCATATGATTTTTCAGTAGGCATCGAATCATGTGATTTTTTTAGTAGGTATCGAATCATATGATTCTACCGGATATGTGAAGGCAATGAATCAATTGATTCTACCGATTATGTGCCGGCAACAAATCATACGATTATACCGATTCTATGTTGGATAATCGTGAGGATATTATACGATTTTTCGATGCGAATTTTCCCTATCACTAGCAATTCAAATATACTGCGATATAATTGCTATATAAAAATGTAGCCACCGGTACTTGATTATCACGCGATTAGAGATATATTAAAACAACAAGTAAAGCCGCCGATTTTTTCAAGTGAAGATCAAGCTTAAATAATCGATTCAACGATTAAATCGACACCCCACAATCGATCACATAATCGAAAAAATCGGAACACAATAATCGATTATCATCGAAAATCAATTATTTTCACCCATCACTAATTTGAGATCACTCACACTGCAAAGGTTGCATAGGTCTCTTTACACTTGTGCTTTCTTGCCTCCGGTCGAACGCAAACGGTCGAAGTGGTGGTTTAGAAACTCATCAGCAGCCAGTCCTTTACCGGAGCATTTACACCGGGTCGAAATTAAGGATTGTCGTGGTCGCCGGCTATAACCAAGACAATAATATACAAATCATACCTTCAATCAATACTACTGTACGCGGCACCGGCGTGGTGGGGGTTATTAGCAGAAGACAAAATCGAAAAGATCGAAAAACTGGAGAGAAGGCGCTTGGAATCATTTTTTTTTTAAATTGGACAAGGGTTGGGCAAACGAGTTGTGTACCTACACTAGCAGTAAGTTGACGGCCATATAATAGGGTAGTTTCCTTCATCAAAGAAAGCGAAATGCATTGATTGCGATTCCTTACCCACCATTGGTGTATTCATAATATACAAATTATTTTGTTTTAGAAATCCCAGAGTAGACGAATGGATAGACGAATGGAAACGGTCAATTTTAACCTCATTTGAAAAAGGCCAGTTTGGCGCCCATGTGATTCCACTCCAGCTGACGTCACAGGGACCTAGTTTCTACACGAGAGGATAGGAGTTTTACATCGTCTGAGATTACTAATGCATGCATGAGGCACAGAGCTCAGGGAAACATCTCTTAATAATCACACATTAAAAATACCTAAGCTCGGAAAGTTTCCTTCGTTTGATGGGGGAATAATAATCCTTATTTAAGCCAAGCGCCACCTGCTAGCAGCCTGCGTCGTATCAGCGCTCAAGACTCGCCCCAAGGTCATCTCACACGCCGACAGCTGGAACCAGAAATACGTCACACGGACTTTTCCCGTCATTCCTACTTAGCCGTCGCGTTTTTGCGCGCTTGAAAATTTTCACTTTTCGTTTAATCGCGAAAAATAGATATCGTCATTCAAAAATCTAAGAGCGTGAAATGCGTACTCCAGGAGTAATAATCTGTCGATTTAGGCAATAAAAAAATAATAGGAAACCATCCTATTATGAAACTATTCTACCGATTGAGGTGGGTTTGCATGGAGCTTCGCGAAGCATTACGGTAGTCTTCCTTCCACTCTTGGACTCCCCTCTTAGGCCTCTTCTCTTTATTCTATAATGTATAAAAATTATTCTATCTAAAAATCCTGTCCTCGTCTTTCCTTACCCTCGTTTAACCAACATTCTACCCTACATCACTGTCTTCAACATGCCCTCCCCGCTAAGTACTCGCTCTATCTATACCTTTTGTTTCCTCCGCATCTCATCAAGAAGCTGCCACTTCTCTCCCCCTAAGTCCACTACTTCTTCGCTCTTCTTCCTTTCCATCCGCTACACCTCCATTCTTCTCCACACCCTCATTGGCCATAAAAGACAGTAAAAAAATTATCAACTAAATATTTTGAAGGACTGGCAGCCGGCGACTATGAAGCCATCAAAGCTTTGACGAGTTTTAAAGAAACGTACAAGGACAGATTCTGCAGACCAGTGGCCATTTTAAATATTTGACGGAAATACGTTTTCATGAATGACGAACGCAAGGGCGCAAGACAAATTCAGGAAGCAAAAGATGTCAGAAGTCTTCAGGCTCAAATAAACCAGGACCACACGGGATCTTCGTCGTTCTCATCTATCAGGTTCTTCTACTCTCATCTGTATGTATATATAAAAGAGCATTTCAGTTTTTCTGTCCTCGATACGTTTCCATTCGGCTGCATGGATTGCGGCCAAAGTTAGTAAATAGGTGCATCTCATACTCTCGAAGCCCGTAGCGATACTTCTGGTTGTGTGCGAAGCGTCCTTTGAATTGTTTTCTCATTGCTGAATCCTGCAAGTGCGCGTAGCACCACCTGGTACCCATTCCCCACCCCAATGCTTACTCTCACACCTTCGGATAACACCCCAATTCACTCTACCAAGCTTGTTTTTAATATACCTAATAGCACCTTTGCTTTATTCTCCATGTGATAAAAAGCTTATTTTTTACTTTTTATGTGTATTCTATACTGTTTTTGGAAAGAGGGTATTTTATTAAATCTTTTGGGTGAACCGGAGTTAGAGCCCCTTATTCGCCAATTGGCGGATTGGCGGCGGTTTCTTGAAATATTTTCTGGATAGGTTTCTTCTTTGTGATAGGCTAATTTTAAAGCTTCACATCCCGAGCGTTATGGTTACTTCATTTTTTTTCAATAAATCCCGGATTTATTATCGAAGTGACCCATTTGTAAAACGTTCGGATGAATGTTTTTTTGAAAGAGGTGAAATATTCTAGCGGATATTTTGCATTGTTGCCTGTATACGGTTAAAAGTATGTGTTAGATTGGTGAATGAAAGACAAATTGATTTTTTTTCTGTAAAATTATAAATTTCTTATTAATTATTTCTTTCTGGTGTAAGTAGTAATAAAATTATCTATTTAAATGGTATTTTTGCGCTAATTTTACATATTTTTCAAAACGTTTATCGTGCGCCGACGAGAGATTCCAGCTACGGTCGCGCCAATCTTTTTTGTGTATACAACATTAGTGCTCACAGCCTTATGGAAGGAGGCGATGGTCGTGGTACGAAGTTTTGTTTCTCTTCAAAATGATTGGCATGAGGGAAGGTGGGTCGAGCCATCGCAATAAAAGCCTTCCCACTTGGCCTAAAAGGTCGCTGTGAAACCGTACCTCTTCCTCTTTTTCCCTCTTTATGGCGAGGCGTAAGATGATTTGTAGCCATTTCCGAGGGGGTGTTCGAGGCCGCGTTTGCCAAAATAAAGAAAAGGGTTCGGAAATAGAGGACCTCTGATTATCGAAGTCCCCTTCGCTCCCTAAGCGTCAAATAAATTGTGGTGGAGGGTCTGTATTTTATCTCGAGTAGTTTCTGGTGTGGCCGGAGGAAATTACGGAAGCATCAGGTTGATATCTGTGGGTGGGACTCCATAAAATGTTTGATTTCTTACGCCGCAGGAATTCCTCATCCGCGACGATGGTAAAAAAACACGACGAAGGCTCGAAATTTTTTCAGCAATTCACTCCATGCGTGGTAGAGAAAATAGTCGATGAAAGCTGTTTAAAAGTGCTTGGAGAGTACTCAAACTCTAAAGATTCTTTTGTCACCTTTGCCTTTTTATTATAAATTCAATTTTTATGCTATGAATTGAGAAGATATATCAAATAAATTTTATAGGAATTTTTACCTCTTTGTAATAATTGATGTGACTGAAAACCGGATATTTAATTTTACTATGTATTATTATGGATTTACTTTTGGAACGATAAATTTTTTTACATCTGTCTAATTATTAGCGCAGGAAAGACATGAAATTATCCTCTTTCCCATGAAATTACAATCCACGCAGCAATTGAAAACTTTCAAATGTCATTCCTGTTCATTTAAATCGTGCGTATAGAGAAAAATAATATATAGCGGTACAGCACTAAGCGTACACCATCACTGCCAAACGTCACTGCAACGCTGCAAACGAAACTGCACGTCTTAGAGCAAAACGAAGTTAGAAAACACAGATTTATGCTGAAAGAAGCGAAGTGAGCTCGAATTAGTAAAAATCCCAACATGCCAAACGCCAATCCCTAATGAAAACGAAAATCCCTATCAGTTAAACGGGAACTGACGTTAATAAGTGAAGAAATAATAATAATATACATATTAACGTTCTCCCATTAGTTAGAGCAGATCGCTTATCTCCCCCCATTCTACCAAAAGTGGGTGCTCGGTTGGAATCTCGAATATGGAGAATTCAGACCAGCCAGACGCCAACTATCGGCCAAATTCGGAATTTGATCTCCGAGAATACCAAGCCTCAATTACCTTAGATTACCACGTAGACATATCCTTGGAATTTTTAGATATTTTCTGATTTCTCTTGCAATTAAGTTGGTGTTAAGCTATCATAGCGTCGTAAGTAATGTATTTTATGCATTCGTATACATGTATAATACCTTTTAGCTGCCTTTCATTGCTACAATTCATCATTTACAGTGACTGTGGTTTTAAGTTTAAAGTATTTAAAGAAATCAACGTGTTCATCTTTTTCTTCCATACTCTGCTAATATAAGTGCTTTTATTGGAGTAACGTAGGAGCCCTCAGGGTAATTGCCGTGAGCTAGTAGCGGATATTTCAACTTTACTTTATTACTTCCTGAATCTATATTGCGGTCTTTCGTTGCCTCTACGTGTCGAAATGATAATAATAATAATAATAACAATAATGATAATGATATAATAATAATATAATAGTAATATATATTTATTCCACATTATGGTACATGAAATTTTAATAGGTTACTCAAGCATGAGTTTTTACAAAGGTGGAATATAGGCACCCCTGTGGTAAGAACCAGTGTTGGGGTTGCCATCTCTTAAATTAAACATACAGCTGGCTGGTCCGCCCAAAAACAAAAGAATATACCGTAAGTAATGAGTCAAAGTGCGCTTTTCTTAAGCGTCTGTTCCTTTGAGAAAAATTATTATTGATATTGATAATGATATTGATAATGATATTGATAATGATATTGATAATGATAATGATATTGATAATGATATTGATAATGATATTGATAATGATATTTATAATGATATTGATAATGATATTGATAATGATATTGATAATGATATTGATAATGATATTGATAATTTGATAATGATAATGAGAATGATAATAATAATAATTTTTGTACTCCTAGATTTTGTTGTTACATCTGAATACAAAAATAACAAGAGAAGGAGCTATAGGTTGTCTCCAAGGTTATAGGACCAGAATTGAGCCACCATCAAATAAAAAAATATATGCCAATAAAAAAATAATAATGCAGCAAATGATACATGAGTGTTTTAAATAAATAACATATACCTACTTAAAAACGAGAATAAATCTTCCAGTTATTTTCTACTTTATTTTTCGTAGTGGTTCGACGATTGAACCAATGCTAACATCAAAACGCTATCCGCGATGCTTCGGCCATATTGGCAAATAGGGTAGTTTCCTTCATCAAAGAAAACGAAATGCATCGATTGCGATTCCTTACCCACCGTTAGTGTATTCATATTATAAAATTATTTGATTTTTGAAATCCCAGTTTAGACGAATGGCAACGGTCAATTTTAACCTCATTTGAAAAAGGTCAGATTGGCGCCCATGCGATTCCACTCCACGTGACGTCACAGGGACCTAGTTTCTACACGAGTAGATTGGAGTTTTGCATTGTCTGAGATTACTAATGCATGCATGAGGCACAGAGCTCACGGAAACATCTCGTAATAATCACACATTAAAAATACCTGAGTTCGGAAAGTTTCCTTCGTTTGATAGGGGAATAATAATCCTTATTTAAGCCATGCGCTACCTGCTAGCAGCCTACGTCGTATCAGCGCTACCTGCTAGCAGGTTACTCAGCTACCTGATAACATCCTGCGTCGTATCACCGCTCAAGTCTCGCCCCAAGCTCACCTCACACGAAGACAGCTGGAACCAGAAATACGTCACACGGACTTTTCCCAGCATTCCTACTTAGCCGTCGTGTTTTCGCGCGCTTGAAAATTTTCACTGTTCGTTTAATCGCGCAAAATAGATATCGTCATTCGAAAATCTAAGAGCGTGAAATGCGCACGTCAGGAGTAATAATCTTTCGATTTCGGCTGTAAAAAAATATTAGGAAACCACCCTATTATGTCAGCGCCTTAAGCACCACCATTGGTGGTTTGAGACTCGATTGTTAAGATTGATGATCGATGATAATGATGACACAGACTGTGTAGGTACCTCATGACTCTGGTAGAGGGAGCATAAGAGTCCTTTCTATAGACTGGCGCATATATGCATATTTCAAAAAACACGGTCGTCGAAGGAAGAAAGGCGAGGCGAAGCGAGATGGAGGGAAGCTCTGCTCGGGGACACAAGGGCTCTCTGCAACTAAATACTTTCACATACCTGTCGTTCCCTTCTCTTCTTCCCTTTGAGAAAGAACTGCTCTTTGAAAATAAAGAAAAGCATGGGAAAAGGGAGCGTTAATTGGAATTTCATGAACGACTTTCAATGCGAGCCCGACATAATGCCGCGAATAATAAAACGCTCACGATCGTTATAAAAATGTTCCCTCTCTCGCTGTGCGGCGAAATACATTGTTAACCATGTAAATATTCCCACTTTTAACAATAAAGGAAGCTTTTATTTTAATCAAACGAGATTTGAGCACGACGCACGGATGAATATGGCCACAATTAAGGGAGCTACGTGCTAGGATTAGATTGCTTGAACAATTGAGAATAGATATTGTAGCAGCGACGCGGAGAAAATCGTCTTAGAGCCACACTGTATTTCCAGGTCCGACAGAAACGACAAATTAAGAGATATTTTGCGGAAACGGATAGAAATGGGAGTTTGCTTTCCCCCAAACAATTTAGGACTTAAGTAAATGCTAGTTGAAACATCGTTAGAGCATTTCCTTATCACTTGTAATCGGCTGGTGTCCTAACAACCCCTGCCACACGCCGTTTTAGGCGGCTTGCGGGGTAGTATGTGAATTTAGATGAACTTACAATTCAATGCAAAAATTAGAAAGCGATTACAATGAATAAATTTCAGAAGACGAAATAAATTCCTGGATAATTTTCGAGACAATCCATGAATGCCCAACAATGACGATCTACGAAATTTTATATTCATGTCTTACCATTGTAGGTATATTTTGTTTATTTTTTGTTCATAGAACAAGTGCTTTTGATATGAGTAAAGGAAGGAATGATCTGTTGGGGAAGGACGACACTACTGAGCTCTGTGGGTTATCCTATGATGCTAGGGAAGGAAAGGAGGTGGACCCTATCGACTCCCAAGGAATCGGATGGCGATATTGAATTCACACACAGGCGCCTCATAAGAAGCGGCCGGCCGGTTGGCCGTGATTCCTTCCAGTTTATAGGGGAGGATGGCTTCGATTTCTTCCCCAAACGCCCACACACACCCTCTTCAGGAAGAACCGCTCGCGTCAACTGCGGAGAGTGACCGGATATGTCCTCAGACGGGACGAACACCGGAGCTATCTCGAGGAAGGCGGGGATAATACGTACTGCAGTAGTGCGAGGACAGACTCCGAAGCTTAAGAGGACACGTACCTCCCTCTGGACGGGTCTTTTTCGGTTACGGATTTCTCCCTCTAAACCAGGACGGTATTCGAGAATCCAGACAAGTGAGACCTCAACTACCGAAAATTCGAAAGTGCGTTGATAATAGGGTGGTTTCGTATTATTTTTTTGTTGCCTAAATCGAAAGATTATTACTCCTTGAGTACGTATTTCACGCTTTTAGATTTATGACGATATCTATTTTTAACGATTAAATGAATAAATGAAAATTTTCAAGCGCGCGAAAACGCTACGGCTAAGTATGAATGCTGGGAAAAGCCCGTGTGACGTCATTCTGGTTCCCACTGTCGGCGTGTGTGGTGACCTTGGGGCGAGGATGTATGCGCTGCTGCGATGCAGGCTGCTAGCAGGTAGCAGAGTACTCTGCTAGCAGGTAGCGCTTGGCTTAAATAAGGATTACTATTACCCTATCAAAGGAACGACACTTTCCGACCTTAGGCAATTTTAACAGGTGATTATTAAGAGATGTTTCCGTGAGCTCTGTGCCCAATGCATGCATTGGTTATCTCAGACGATGTAAAACTCCTATCCACTCGTATAGAAACTAGGTCCCTGTGACTTCACGTACAGTGGAAACCCATTGGCGCCAATTTGACCTTTTTCAAATGAGGTTAAAATTGACCGTACCCATTCGTCTAAACTGGGATTTCTAAAACCAAATAATTTGCATATTATGAATACACTAATGGTGGGTAAGGAATCGCAATCAATGCATTTCGTTTTCTTTGATGAAGGAAAATACCCTATTATCATTATTAATTATAATTAAATTTATTTATTTATTAAGCTATCCACATACATCATATTTTCCACTTTACAGTGGCAAAATATAACAAACATAAAAAAGTACAAGCACCATTAAGCATAATAAATATAAATGAATAGCAATGTACCGTATGTACTCGTGTAAGCCGTGCCCTCGTGTATCCCGCGCACCCACATTTATGGGCCGTCTCGTGAGGGAAAAAATCTTCTTAGCGCTTTTAGCGGTATAATATAATTTTGTGGATTCGTGTAAGCCCCGCACCCCGCTTTTTTCACCGGCATTTTCGGAAAAAAGGTGCGCTGCTTCTACGAGTATATGCAAACAACAACGATCCCCGTGAGGCCCACGCACAAGGTCCAAAGAGTTGCTGAGCAGTGTAGACGCGATCGGCCTTGGATGGTGACGTCATCAACTTTTCTACGGAAAGGGTCTACTATTTTTCGTTGCGAATAGCTCCGAAAGTTGGCGGTGAAGTGAGAAAAGGAAAACATAGAACTCCTATCTTGTTAAAACTCTAACCAAAAAAATGCATTCATTTATTTATGAAGTTGTCCACGTACAGCATATTTTCCAGTTTAGAGTGGAACAATATTACAAACATAAAAAGTGCAAACACAATTAGACATAATAACTTAGAATAAATAACCATGCATTGAATGCAGTATTATTGACCTTAAGGGTTTCTATTAAGATAGGAAAGAGCGCGGTTTGTAAAAGTGTGTTTAGGAAAATAGAACGGGGTCAATGTTATCTGCAAGTGAATTTATGAGGGTAGAGAGGTGGAAGAGGATGGAGCGTTTGGTCAGTGACAATCCGGGAATGGGCGTATGGAGGTGCGAATGCGTGCGAGTGGTTCTACATGGAAGTTTAAAGGTTAAATTGGAGATGAGATCGGGACAGTCTATGGCAGAGTTTAAAATTCTATGTATTAGTTTTTAATCGGATTTGAGAAGTAAATTTGGAATACTTAATGGAGAGAGTGTAGGAAAAAACAGTATCAGCTGGTATATTACGAAAATGAGGGACTCAGTACTTAAATATTTTAGCGAAAAAATTTGTCACAGTTATGACAGCCAAAATATTGGATGAAGCTGAGATGGTCCACATGGAGGAGCAATACCTGATAACTAGAACAGCAATACTTCTCTCTACAATTGGCATTGTTAGGTATTTCATTATTACTCTCGTTATTTTGTTGGTATTAAGTTGTCATAACGTCGCAAGTCATATTTCTGCATTCATATTTATGTAAACTACCTTTTGGTATTCATTCATTGCTACCATTCGGATTTACCGTGGCGGTGTTTGTACGTTTAAGACGACCAACATGTTATAATTTTTCTCCTCTACCCTGCTAAGAACATTGTTTTTTATCGAAGTCACGCATTTATTGTCATTAGTAACATTTTGAGTAATCGCCGTAAAATATAAGCAGATATTTCAGCTATGAGTCATTACTTCCTTAATCTTTATTGCTATTTGTCGTTGCCCATACATATCGAAATACCTCCTTAAATGGATTTTTCGCAGTGACTCAATAATTCACCCTATCACCCCAGTGTTATCATTGGGCAATTCCATTTGTGACGAAATTACCTTTAGAGGAAACTATGAAAAAGGATATTTCGATAAAATTGTGAAATAGAAAAAAATGCACAACTTCTATCTGTGAACGATCAAAAAACATTTATGAAGATGATGTCCATATACAGAAACGAAATTAATTATCGAAATACCTTCTAAATATTCCCAAAATTAACATGTGACGGAAATACAGCCAGGTCAACCTCCTAAGTGTAATTATTTCAAACATCTTCAAAATTTTCACACTTTCCTTTAAACATTTTTTTCTTAACTTAGTTCATTTTTAGAACAAAACTTAGTCACCTCAAAATATCAGTAGGAGACGGTACAAAAATTGTCAAACCAAGAAGGCGGACCACGCTAAAAACTCGGAAACAGGGCCTCCAGATATTTAAAACCTCCTTGATCACCACACTATCCTCGATGCGTCGGCCATGCCGGAAGGTTACGTTTGCGCCTTAAGCGCTACCATCGGTGATATGAGTTTCGAATAGCTACGGAGTGTTTGAGTGCTCTTTTTTTATCTATCCCTACACTCTTCCTTTCTCCATTTCTTCCGCTTATCTTCCATTAGCCTTTTTTCCTCCGTTTCGCTTTTTTTCTAGCGAGAGGGAATACGCCACCTATTTTATCTCCATTGCGAAGATTCGCTTCGACTCCGTCGGTCTCTTGAGCGAGTGCGATTTTTTTTCTTCCTCGTCTTTTAACTCTATTGGAAGGAAATAACACTCTCGCTTTCGCTCCGTTCCTTCGGATTACCGTGCAATTTTTCTGAGTGGTCCCTTGCCACGTTTTAGACCGTTATCCTCACCTAGTGGTGTGTTCTCTTTGCTTTCGATGTGAATACTTTCTTGTACGAGATCGATCGTATTGCTGATGACCTTTCTTTTATCCTCAAGTCTGATCGGAGACTCAGCGCGGTCACATACGTATTCCGCACATTTTATGTCCGTCAAAAAAGGGTCGAGAAAAGGTCCACTAATCCCTACGTCTGTATTCCGCAAATGACCAGTACTTGGTTGTTCTTTTTTTGAAAGTTTTCTTTTTCGAGATCGACCGTATTGCTGACGATCTTTCTCTCCTCCTCAAGTCTTCTTAGGGAATCAGCGCGGTCGCATCCCTATTCCACACATTTTATGACCGTCAAAAAGGTTCGAAAATAGTCCACTAAACCGTATGTCTATATTCCGTAAATGGCCTCAGCATGGCGCCTCAATGATTCCTCGGTGGCGGCGGGGTAACGTTCTCGCCTGCCAAACAAGAGGTCGCGGGTTCGAGTCCCGCCTGAGTAGGTTTCCCCGGCCCAGGGAATGGTTGTTTGTGTACGTTTACTTGTTACATTTGTTGAACACCTCGGTGTAAAATGGCCAATAAGAGCTGTATCCGGTGGTTGGATAATAAAATAAAATAAAAAATAAAATAAAAATAACATCTTACCATTCGATATTATATAATTTTCTTCTCTGCCAATGTTCAAGCGACGTGTAAATAATCTACTTTTCGACCAAGCATGTTATTGCAATTCTGAATTCATGGCATCTAAGAGCCAGTATTATTTTGCATGGTCAGCGGTAACCCCTTAGGCGACACAGCCTTCAACAGTACACGGCGATGGCTGAGAGTGGTGGTGGGCTTGAAATACGATCTTGTTCAGAAGATTACCAAAACCTTCAGCCACCTTCAGGTGAAGATGAGTGCTGTACCCTCTTATTAATAGCGTTAAACAATTATTATAAAACCGGCCCTAAGTGTGATTGATGTAGCACTTCAAATTACTTTATTTTATTTCTTTAAACTATGTCCTGTTGCGTTCTTATTTGTTTACTTTTTTGTTTGTTATCTTGGTGCATCGTTTTGACGATTTCTATCTTACTTGATAACCTACGGAAATACAATTGAGTGGGTTGGAAGTCAAGGGGTACAAGTGATTTTTTTCTCTACAGAGGTAAAGTTAATTGCTAAAATAAATACACAAAAACCTGGTTGCCAAGGGAAACGAGTGAGTCTCTGTTCTGTGCTGACATCGAGTAGGTATAAAATCAAATGCACTACTCAGAATCTAATTGATCTCATTTGTTTTCTATACCTAATTTCTGTACTTAACTCTGTATGGAAAAAAGAAAACACTTGTACCCCTTGGCTTCCAACCGACTCCATTATCATTATTACATTCATAGAGGCCAGATAGAAATTGATCGGTACCTACGATGCCGATAAAACCTGGAATTCTATAAATAGACCATATACGATTGAAATGTCAAGCTTCCCCTCTTCAGCATGTTGCCGACCCATTCGACGCATTTTGGTCGGATGCAGTTCAATTTTTTTCCTTACTTCCCCTCTTGTCTTTTCCAAGGATTCCGGTGGCTGAATCCAAACTTGAGCCAAATCGAGATCGTGGAGATATCTCATTTTTTCCCGTCCTTTTCGTATTCTAGGAATTCGCGGTGGGAACGATGGGAGTCTCT
This sequence comes from Ischnura elegans, assembly GCF_921293095.1. Classification (NCBI taxonomy): domain Eukaryota; kingdom Metazoa; phylum Arthropoda; class Insecta; order Odonata; family Coenagrionidae; genus Ischnura; species Ischnura elegans. The sequence continues at coordinate 25,870,505 of NC_060253.1, forward strand.
TCCTCTCGTTGAGGATCCCCAAGGTTTCTTTTGTTAAAGGCGAACTTTTTAAAAAGTTCTCCTCCGAATCGGCATCTTCTTTCGTGGCGGCAAATCCGCCGCCGTTTTGGGGGTCGCCGTTACGTGATTCCTCCGCGAACTCACCGGGACGCAGATGCTTCTTTTTATTTGTCCGGATATTAATGTCTTCCTATGCGGCGTGATCGTCTTCTTCATTCCCGATGTTAATTTATTTCCCGCATATTTGTCGCAGTATGGGATAACTTAGATCGAAATATTCCACAGCTACTGCTAGAGTCTTATGCATCTCCGGCATTGCTATACGCACCTCCGTCACATCTAAAGAAAATCTAGACCGCAGGAAATAGAATTGCGAGGCGAATCATAGGCGCTCCGTGGTTTGTAAGCAACCTGAACATTTGTAAGGATCCAAAAAGTAACGCCAATACTAACTCATTTGAAATGTGCACTAGAAAAATTTTCTAAGTCATTTCTTTCGTCAGGGACGTCAGACGGCAGGGAGCGATCCGAGGTAGAGTCCTCTGGATGGCAGTTCCCTACACTACCCCCTTATAGGGTTGAGTTTTCGCATACATTTTCACAATAGGAATCGAGAATTCCGCCATATTTGTTCCAAAATCTCTGCAGAGTGTAATGGGGAAAGTGAAATTAACGAAATCTTTTTATAACTACGCGATTGCCTTAACATTTTGGGTGATTGTAAATTATGATCAATTCAGTCTTGACTTAGTAGAAACATTTTTTACCATTCTTTTTTTTATTTGAAAAACGTGACAAAGTACAAATAAAACGCGCATCAGTAAAGTTTTGATTCTCTTCGCGGGACTTTACAAACCCCTATGATTCATTTCCTCAGATATTGATCCGTTTTCGCTATCGGATAAAATATTTAACTCACTTGATGTCATCGCGTTTAACGTATAATGACTATGCTCTTTGCTAAATACCGATATTGTGGGGACTGTAATCAGTTTGTTTTTCAGTTTTGTTACTGTTTGATTTGAAAATGTAATCAACCTATTTGCTTATTTGTAATAAGTAAACTTTAAATTGGCAGTCTTGCTGTATGCGTAACATTTTAACTATGGAGCTGCGAGGAAAATAAAGCATAAAAAGCATAAAAGAGTGAAGGATAAGGGTATTTTTCAGGATAACCTTATAGATATTTCAACACGATGTAAAACCTGTGAATCATTCATCTAAGTCATCCTTCGGAGAACTTTAAACACTTCAGCAAGAGTGCGTCTTTTAAAAGGGTGACATATGTTAGATAAATTTGATATGCTCTGAGCCTACGCACGCCATCGAGGAAGCCCGTTGTCTTCATTTACCATGCTCGCTTGTCCAACATCCCTTCCTCTAAGAGCAACTACAGAATATCCTCGTCCATCACTATACCTTCCTATCACGTACCTACGTGGGTACTCTGTCTTCCCCGTATCTGTTCAATAAATTTCCTCTCATAGTCGCTCCAGTGTGGAGCGCCTCCTTCTCTACACCGAAGTGAGGAATAGCTTTTGTTAATATCCCCTTATATACATACGATCCGCAAGGCTAAGTCACGACATTTTAAAGGGAAATAAAGTAGGGGATACCGGGGTATATTTACGCGGATATATATGTAGGCTTTTTTTATTTTATCTGCAAAATCACTTATGAACAGAACCACCGCACCACACAGAGCATGATATAATGCCTGGTTCTTTCCCGACGAACAATAGTAGTGAAGATTTATCAGGTTTTTCTCCGGGTAAGGTCCTCCATATCTCCTTAAAAGGTTTCGACAAGTAACTCGCCCATCGTCTTCAGAAATTCAGGAAGCCAATTCATTGGATTCCTGTGTGTATTTGGATTCCTAATTCCCTGAAGACAATGGGCGAGTTACTTGTCGAAACGTTGGAAGTAGATATGGAGCACCTTACCCGGCGCAAAACCGAGTAATTTTTACTGATACAGAGAATTTCTTTGCCTACGTTTTTGAGCATTTAAACGTTTTCGTAAATTATCAGTAGTCCCTCAAAAAAGTAATGAATGGCTCAAAAAGGACGTGTAAACTTGTCCCTGGTATGGTATGCTATGAATGACATAGGTATGTTGTGTACGAATATTATGCCGTCAAACTGAGTAAACATACCCTGCGAAATTTTTAAAGTATTTATTTTCTTCCATTTTGCATAACATTTTGCGATTTTGCACCATCATATTGTTGATACTTACTGAAAGCCCTCGTTTGATTAGCTCAAAGATAAATTGTTCAAAGCTAGTATAGTCGCACATTTTCCTCCAACCTTAATTATTTAATGTCCTTAAAATCCCCTTTACTTATATTAAATAAAATGTCGAAAATGTTGGATATCCAAGAAAAACTGTTTTCATGATGGCTGAAAAGTACATTCAAATGATGTTTACGTTGCCATGCACCTGTCACTAAGGAGTTGCAACGCCTTGTTTATGGACATAGAAAATGCTTAGAATGGGGAACATGCACAATTTTTTATAACCAGATGAATCGGAAGATCACTATCTAAAATGGATTTGGTAAAAATTTCACAGGTGACCTGCGGTTTTTTACTGAAATATCACTCTTTAAAAATAATTCTTTCTCGGCAGCCTGAAAACACTGCGTCATGGGGCAATGGACGCGTGACGTCACAGAACGATATCGCTAGAGACCATTGTTTATATTTTGACAAGAAAGTAAGTGGACGAATGATGGAACAGCATTTCGAGTAAATTATTGCTTTCGCTTCTTAATTAGTGATTTTCACTAATCTTAATTGATTATTTCATTCAAGCATAACAAGCATAATGGATGTAAACGAGAAAAAAGAGAGAAAGTTTTACAAATCTTGTGTCGTGCCCCGTTGCTCAAATACCTCAAATTCCACGCCGAAGAAGGTTTTCATTTATCTCCCGAAAGATTCGAAGAAGAGATTAAAATGGTTGAGAGCCTGCAGAAGAGACGTAAATTCTATCTCGAAATTATCAACAGCTTTCTGTTGTGAGGATCATTTCAGCGTACGTGCCAGTAAGGTTGCAAATCTTATTTTTGTGAGTTAAAAGTGAATTGAGCCAAAGGATGTTATTGCCACGTAATATAAATTGAAAAGTTACAAACAATCACATCAAAGGAAACAATTATGAACGGAAAAAGTGTTATTATATTTCAAGAAAAGTATTATTATAAGATTTTTCTACCGTGTTGATGGAGACTTTCGCGGGGTGGTGCAGCATGCGCAGCAAGGTTTTCGGGTTGACCTTGCTGAGCATTTTTCTGCCGGTTTAAGTACGTGTGCATGGAGCTTTGATACTTGCATTTTTCAATTCATATATATAAATAATTGAGCACAGGTTCCAGTGGCAATGAAGCTGACAAACTATGTGAACTTGAAGCTGAGTCAGTGGATGACCGGGAGAGTAGTTCAGGTATTTCCTCTCAAGTGTCATCAAGTGTTGGGGTTCAAGTACGCACTAAATTCAGGAGCAAACAAACGCAAATAAAGACATTTGTTTCTGACAGGGCGACATCACCAAAAAAATAAAATATGTAAATACCCAGACACCACCCAACACAAGTTTGAAGAGAAGGAAAGTCAGTGAAACTTGTGAGGAGTCGAGTTCTGAGGAGGATGTGAGTGAAGAAGATGAGTACAGTTTTTCTGATAATTCATCTAATGACTCAGAAGCTTAATTTCTTAATGAAAATGACTCTTAATTGAAAGAAAGCAAGTAGCAATTGCACGAATAAATGTATTTAATAGAAACCCTAAGCTATACATGGGTGTACCTGAAAACTGTTGCTTCATTCTGGGCACTCTTCAGAGAAACACAAATTTACATATGTCCATGATCATGCTAACTCTAAAAAAGATTAGACTTAATGAATGCTTTACTATTCTCTCTGATGACTTTAGCATATCATTCAGCACAGCTAGTAGGGTGTTTCATGATGCTGTTCCAAAAATATCCCAATGTATGAAACAGCTCATTATATGGCCAGCCAAGAAAAAGATATTAGAGTTACTGCCCATACCATTTCGATCAAAGTATAGCCATGTACAATCAATTATTGATTGCTTAGAAGTAGAGATAGAAAAACCATCGGACCCTGTAAAACAAGCTCTAACATGGTCGGAATACAGGTCTGCAAATACTCTGAAGTACTTGGTGTCTAGCTCACCTGATGGATTAATAAATTACATATCTAAGGGCTTTGGAGGTCGGATATCTGATTCACTGCTTGTAGAGCAATGTGATTACTTTAAATACTTGCCTTCTCATTGTGCTGTGATGGCTGATCGGGGTTTCAAACACATTGATAGCTTTCTTGGTACAAAAGGCTGCACATTAATTCCACCCCCCAGTGTTAAGTCTGAAGTTAAGAGCACCAAAAAGGAAGTAATGGAGACGAAAATATTGCCAGCTTGAGGATTCATGTTGAGCGTGTTATCAGACGCATTAGGGAATTTAAAATGTTAATTCCTCATGCCTGTATAGATCACAATCTTATTACCTTGATGGATGATGTGATTATTATATCTTGTGGCTTAATTAATCTTCAGGCTCCATTAATAAAGTAGCATACTTGAAAAAATGCCGACAATGAAAGGGAGTGCAAAATAAATTTATTACAAAAATATAACAAGAAACATATGGGGCCAGTTCTGGGGCAACTAAAAAAACTAATCATGTTTACAGCTGTTGAAAAGAATAGGAAAAATATTTTTCTCCCAAAACCTTGTGGCGGCAGCCACAACATTCATTACAAAATCATGGTCATACTCAATCCATAGACAATAAATATTCTTGGTCTTCTCAAAATCAGGAGCAGCAACACAAAGTGCAGCTCCTTTTTTCTTTTTTTCAGAGATAGTGTCATATTATGAGACACATTTAGTTTGCTAAATGCCGAATCGTATTTTTGGTAAGTGAAGATGTTGTAATAATTCAGAATTATTAGGCATTAATCATACCTGAAACATATTTGTACATTAGTCTATTATTTCATTACTTATATTCTAACGACTATGGAGCTGATATAAGAGAACCGCATGATGAGTTTGGTATTAAAATTATGGGCAACTAATAACTAACCGCTGATGAAGGATAGTTTATTTGATTTCAAAAATAAGTATTTATAAACAGAAAACAATGTTAAAACTTAAAATTTTTCCTATGCATTAAATAGCTTGCTTACCTGCTTGCTTTCACTCCACGCATCTCGGCGGCGACGAAAGAATCACAGTTTTTAAGGAAGGCGGCCACAATAAAGGAGTCAACCATAGGTAAATTGTCTGACTCCGCCTTCTTAAATCCCACTTCAGTCATTTTGTCAATCAGTTTTCTTTTCACCTCATTCCTCCAACAATACCCCTCTTTTTCCATCAACAACTCCCTAACGACATTAAAGATCTGTATTCATTGAAAAACCGCAGTATTTAGACATCGAATTTTACGGAGAACTGAGGCCACTGAGACTGAACGATAGTTCGGTGACGTCAAGCCAATGAGAAAGCGTTCCGGGTCACGTGACTTTCGTCGATTTTTTTTAGAATTTCATTAGCATTTTACAGCATTTGTGATTGACGTAGACAACTTTGACTTATATATTCGGATTGGTGAGAAAATTCTCTATAAGATAGGCTACAATAACGGGAGAAACAAAGTTCATGCATGTTCCCCATTGTCAATTCCCTAACACTTCCTGAAGCATAGGCGGATTTTGGAGGGGACATGGGGGCACGTGCCCCCCCAAGACGCTTAAAAAAGCACAACATTTTTTATACGGTTATCAATACGTTCGGTTTGTTTGGTTTATTTCGGAGCCTCAATCATTGAATTTCATAATAATAACTTTCACATTAAAATAAAGAGAATAGTTCGTGCAGTAAATTTTTTATCTTGTTTTTAATCTAAAGCATGAGAAGATCAGTCTGTCAGATGTTAGTGCCCCCACCAGAAAAAATTCCCGCATCCGCCCCTGTCCTTAAGTATTGCAGATTCCTCCGGAAACACCCTGGATATATTCTGCGGGCAATTTCAAGGTGGCATCACTCGTTTTAAGCGAGTTATCCGTCACCAAAAAATAAAAGCCGGGAGATGCACGTCCTCTTGAGCACAGGGGTCTCCGCTGCGGCGCGCCGTGTCGAAAAATTATGTTCGGGTCTGAAAATGCCTCTCGCCGCGAGTGTCTCCTTGTTAACTGGACGCGCAGAAGGAGTGTGGGGTGGTGAGTGTTTAGCATTGAGCGGATTTTTGAGTGCGTCGTCGGTGGAGTTGTCCCAGGCGTGGGTTTTTCTCGCCCACGTTGAACTCTTTCAAACCCTCGGACCTCAAATCCCGTGAGCCTCCGCTCGTATTCTAATTATAAATTTTATGATTTTCTACCCTTTATCCGTGATGACCTTTAGAAAGTGTCAACGCACTTCATCATGGTAGATGAGCCTTAGATATCGATACACCTCACCAGCAAAACTGCAGTCCGTTCAAAGCTTGGTGGACGAACGTCAGTGTTATTGTTGTTATTTATTTATTTAATCCTGTCCTAAAACAGCACGAGGCCAATTACAGGGGACTACAATAGCAGGAGACACAATTTAATAATATTAAGCAACGTAACTTGTAATGAACAAAAATAATATTCAACAGTATTTACAAATAAATAACAAAGAATAGTAAATTTTATCGGGTGGTGTGAGGAATAGGGGGAAAATTACGATAGTGATGGTGCAAGATGGATGAGGGATGAAAAAAAAAGGATCAAAATTTGGAAAACGCATTTGGCAAAGGAGTTAATGAAAGAAGGAAGTCTGAATAGAAAAGAACATTTACAGACAGAAAGGCGGGGGGTGAAACAATTAAATAGGTCACTCGGCCTCGTCGTGCGTGAAGGAACAAGAAGTGAAAAAAAGAAACGTCAGATGATCTGTATTTGCCATTAATGATATTTAAGGAGAGTCTCCAGCCATTGAGGATACGGCGATCAGCTAGAGTAGCAATGCCAAGAGAGGATCTTATCTTATTGAGGGAGAAGTTAATGTATGCTACCGATTAAGGTAGGCTTACCTAACATTCTACCCTCTAACACCACTTGCAACATCGCCTCCCTGCTAAGTACTCCCTCCTTCCATACCTTCTGTCTCCTTCGTGTCTCCTCTAAAAGCTGCATCTCCTCAAAATCCATGTCCAGCATTCCGTCGTTCCTCCTCCTTTCCGTCCACTTCACCCTCTCCATTCTTCGCCTTACCCACGTCTATTGACACCTCCACTTCTTTCTCGTCATCCTTCCTAAGTGTCCATGTTTCCGCACCGTAGAGAGCTACACTCCAGACTAAACTTTTCTCTATCTTCTAACTTTTTTATTTAAACTCTTACCCAACGATCCTCTCACCCTTCCTTTTCATGAACGCCTCCTTTACTAACGCAATTCTCTCAATGATAGAGTCTATTTTGAAGAAGATACTTTTGCTTTTTTTGGAAAGGTTAGCGGATAGGAGAGCGGAATGGAGAGCTGCGTCAAAACAATCTTAGGATTCTTGACGTAGGTATAATGATGACCGTTGCATGGGGGTGTTAGTTAAAAGTTGCAATTTTTTCTTGGGACTTAACTCCATACAATGTCTCCATTTGCCAGAGGCATTTTACCCTCCACTCTCTTGATTTCTGCGGACCACCAAGTTTCAGCCGCACCAAAAGCATCAAGCATCGATCGTTTACCAATGAAGGGAGTAGGGCCACTTATTGTGATATGTTCTATGCTCTTTGACGGAATTTGAATCTTGAGTTTCTAGTTTTTTTTTCTCGATGAATTTCAGTTTTTCTCGATGTGTATCCTATAACGTAAAATTCGTCATTTTTTTCATTGTCAAATGCTATCACAGGATCAAGCATAGTTACGTGTCTGATAATAGGCAAAATCTTCCCGCATTGATTTTTGATTGTTACATACGGATGCCCCTGGATGTCTCTTAATATATTTAGAACCTTATTCAATTATATATCTAATTCCCGTCATTTCTACCTTATTCGAAATTCGTTTTCTTGTATTTATTTAGTTTTGGAATGATTAAAGTCCTTCTGCTACGGGATTATTCATTTTTCTTTCGCGGCGATTCTGAGTAATTAATTATAAATTGTTTTAAACGGCTTTTGGATTGAAGATATGTTGCTATTTGATTAGAACAGCTTGCAGTTAAAAGAGTTAAATGTGGAACTAGTTCGATATCACTGAGCATAACTGCCAAATTTTCATACCTGTTTGTAAATGTGAAATCTCACTCGATAACAAATAGGTTTTAGAAACATGAATGTAATGAATACCCCATTTTTCATTGCTTTATCGGGAGATGAGGGACATTCCGAAAATTCTCTGCAAACTGATGCTTTTATAATTTGAATTTCCGCATGGATTGTCGCATATAAATTCCATTTATGGAATTGATACACCGCACGAAACGTGTTCACAGTCCCTCTGCTTAAAGGTTTGGGAATCCTTTTTGTTTTTTTGTTTCTCGTAAGCCAAAGGATAAATAGATGGTGTTTATGAAGTTCACGCAGTCGTGTACCCTTGAAAAGAGAGACGTGACGTAATCATTATTCCGTGATGATCTTTGTTGTTATCTCGTGGATGATATTTCACTTTGAAATCCGAATATTTTGGGCTTTGTGCTTTGTGACGCGCAGTTACACACCTCTTTGACGGAGAGATTAGGAGGTAGAGCGTACAGTCGTATATATTCTGAGCGTACAATAGAGAGTATATCGATGGCTAAGTTCTAACAGCACGTATTTCAAATTCGGCCGGATTGAGACAGGTATCTTAAACAAAGTGTAATTACATTAAAAAATAAAATACAAGCAAAGATCAACCCTTTATTTGCAAATGAATACTTCTTTTTCAGTTTTATGAACTTTTGGTTTTTTATTTCAGTGTGAAAGTAAAAGAAATGGATCGTTTTTCTGCTCTCCTGAAAAGTTGCTATTTTTGAAATACCTACGTGATGTTGGAACTCAGCCATAATGTTTCGTGACATGATTTTACTCCTCCTAGTTTATACGTATATAATTTTTTTAAACAATCGAAAGTAGAGTCTTTAAGCTCATAAAAGACGAGCACACAACGTACTGCAAATGGAAGTGATTCCACAATTTTAACCCCGCACCCAAATACACCAGTTACAGCAGAATGTAATCCATCTCCTTATTAACGTAATTTTCCTAACTTTCGTGGTAAAACTGTTTTGAAGTCTATTGATCTCGAATAAACCAATATTCTCTACTGCATGTACAGAATACATGTGCACGCTAAACATATGTATACGTGGCACTCAGTTTCTGTAGTTAAAAAATGTTGCCTTTTCGATCTAAACATCATTGATTATTTTTGTTCTGGGGATCGGGTCGGTGTGGTGGCTAGAGTTTTGGCTTCCCACCGCGTGGGCTCGGGTTCAAATCCAAGCGGTGGTAGAGAATTTTCGGAGACTGCCCAACCCCTGCTTGAATGTTGTGTGGAGGACATTTCAAGCGCAACACTCCGTCCGTCGGATGGGACGTTAAGCCGTGGTCCCCTTGGCGCCTTTCGTTAAGAGCAGGCTAATGCCGACGCCGGGTTTCGCTCCACCCTTCCTTACCTACCCTTACCACATGGTGCAAATGACCTTAGCTGTCGTTCAATTCCTCTAAATACCATAAAACCATACCATACGGAGCACAAAACGGAATAATAATAATAAGAAGTACGTTTCCTTTTTCAAAGTCTAAAAAAAACTATTTGTGAACCAAATCTGTGAACTCACCAGTAGGTTCTAGGCAGAACAAGAAGAGCTTGCTTACGTGCAATAGATAAGAAAGAAAAATTAATTATGAGACATTCAAAACCAATAAAGCGTTGATAAAACATCTCATTTCAAAATTTAAAATTATAGGTTAGATGTGAGCACATGGTCAGTCATTTTTATTCTATGAAGACAGACGAAAAAAATTTGGATTTGGACAATACTTTGCCGAGATCAAAACGAAATAATACCAATATATTGCGTATACCCCATAGCAGGCTCATGCCGACGCCGGGTTTCTCTCCACCCGTCCTTTCCTTCCCTCCCCTCTTGGCGCAAATGACCTAAGCTGTCGGTCGCCTCCTCCAAATACCATATTTGCATTGTCATATCAGCTACCCGGGGTTGAAGTATCGTGACACAATTTGTCTCCACCCCGTAATCGCGGGCGGGGACGCGTCTGCCGGTTTTTCTAGTGCACACGTATATTTATGTGTGGGTACACTTACGTATGGAGAATGCCGGCGAAAAATAAAAAATGAACTCTCTCTCTCCTCTCTCTCTCTCCCCTTGGAACTATATACGTGCTTTCCCTCCCTCCATCCCTCCCTGCCTCTCTGTCGCGGCTAAACCACTACGCTATCGACCGACGTGGCTGTAAACCCCCTCCCCCTCCTCCCTTCCCCTCCCTCATGCATTCCCCCTCCCCGTATTCCCGTGCTCTGAAAGGATGGGGGGGAGGGGGTTCGCACGGAGAGTAGGAGGGTCCTTCTTTCTTTATCACTTCCCCTACATTTCGTCTATAACAGCCCCTAGCACGCTCTAGCAATAACGGGTGGTATTCTCTAGGTATTTTCCTCGCATCACATATATCGCGTTTTATTGCCCGAAATTTTTTATTGTCAGCCCTTCTAGATGTCAATCTATCTGTACAGAATGTGTTAGTTGGTTGGGTTTTTCCAGACTAATGGCAGAATGAATGAATATAACCAATCTTTGTAATTTTTCAAAGAATTCTTTTATTTGTGCGACGCATTTCTACGCTAAGATGACGTTTTCTCGGGTACATATGAGCGTTGAAACGCGCCTTGCCAATGAACGCTCTGTGAAAATTAAAAAAAATTTGTTTATCTTCATTCAAGTATGAATTTCCACCAAGTGAGCGCCGAATCTATAGATTTTCAAACGCAGAATATAAAAGATTATAAATATTATCAATATTTAATTATAATTGCAAATATAATTTTCTTTTACGGTCTGAATTTTTGTGCAAACAACTTTTAGCTAAAACTCACAAGTTTATCTTGGAAATAATAGATTGTAATTGTGAGTATAATTTGTAATTTTGGGCCTAGGTCTGTTATTATTTGAATTTTCAGATGTTCGATGGTTGGTGAACAAATGTATTTATTTATGTTCTCTCCGAGTGACGATACCCTTCGATTAAATGTGTCTGTGATTAAATCAAGTGTCTGAGTTGAAGGCATATTTTTCACTTACGCTCAACCAGTGTCTCCTCTTAAGTTCGCGTTAAGATATTAACAAGGTCTGAAATGCAACATATGTTCCATTCGGATTGCGTTGACGTTTTGAGGAAACATTTATTAAGCTATTCCATTACGATTTGTTTTCGGTTTATGTATAAACTGAAGTTTATGAGAAATATAGACAGGTAAGACGACGCATGTCGCGTTTTGCTAATAGTAGTGTAAAGGTATGCATGTGTATCTTATTAAATTCGGAGATATTTTTTAATAAACCAATACTGTAGCCAACCCTTCACAAATTTTATTCTTGCATCAATAGGTTTTGAAAATTTTAATAAAACAACCCAAGTAAAGTCTCCACCCTTGATGGGTTGGTGGTAAAGTTTTTGGAAATTTAGTACAACGTTAGAACGATGAGGATCAAGCGGATAGACAGAGTGAGTTATGGGGAAACCCTAAGAGGAGTAGGAGAGAAGCCTCGTGAGAACCTTGATTAGACATAAACAATTTTACCATTTAGAAATCCGTGGAAACACCTAGTACCATCAGCCTCGGTATAATTGCCAAGGGAATTAAAGAACCTGGATAGGATAGCGTAGTGGTCTGCGCATTGGCCCTGAAATGCAAAGGTCCGTGGTTCGATTCCCGGTCCAGGGGAATTTTTTCTCATGGTAATTCTTGTATATGTCACCGCCGTTCACGCGACAGGGTTAGAAATATTACACATACCGCTTTGCGTGGCTTTAGCGCAGGTTTGAGGCTCTCAACCGGTTGTGGCTTCTTGGAAGTTCTTTCTCCCTTGCGTTGCCATCCTTGATGGACCGCGAGGGCCTAACACCTAGTACCATGAGCCTCGGTATAATTGCTATGGAAATTAAGGAACCTGGATAGCGTAGTTGTCTGCGCATTGGCCCGGAAAGCTAATGGTCCGTGGTTTGATTCCCGGTCCAGGGGAATTTTTTCTCATGGCGATTCTTGTATATTTCACCGCCGTTCACGCGGCAGGGTTAAAAATGTTACACATATATGATTTAAATTTTTCCTGGTGAATAATATTGTGGAACTCTTCCCGGGATGTCAACCATGTTAATTCAGACCTTTTGAATGCCGTAAAATATGTGTGGGGGAGACCGGCCGAATGATTGGGACGGGGCCGAAAGAGCACCGAAGGTATTTCAGATTAGGGCAACCGGAGAAGTCGGCTGTGGCGGAACACAGTATTAATGAAGACCATGCCATGAGATGGGGAGATGCTAAAATTCTTAGCCGCGAACAACGCTTCTGGGACCGCATAATTGAGGAGATCCGCCTCAATCCTGAAAATTTCAATCATGATTCTTGCTTTCATCTTAGCAATACATTGAGACCTTTAATCAGTTGCATAAAATAACATAAGGGAAGCCCATAAAGAACTTCAAAAGACCTTTAGCCAATCGGACGACACCTGAGCCTTATTGTGGTACTGGACAATCGGTCGATTTGGTTCAGTGTGAAATTGAGTAACTTACCTTAAAAATGGAAGACAAGTCGTTCTCCGAATCATCGGCCAAAACGACTTAATTAACCTCTTTGATTATACATCTAACTTTCCACGTACTACCACTTTTACATCATAGTGCTTATTTATTTTCATTCTACCCGTAGACCATTAGACTTCCTCCTCATTCCCAATTTATCCAGAATTCCAATGGAGTATTTGACTCAGGACTGAAACAACAATTCATTAAAACAAATGCAGTGTCCGGCGTGATATGGTGGAAATTTTTGATATTCAGCTTAGTTAAACCACTTTTCTGTTTCCACACACTGTTATTTAAACCTACCATGGTTTCGGCAACTCGTGCCATTATCAAGATATCATTTGCCTTGATAATGGAACGAGTTGCCGAAACCATGCTCGGTTTCAATAAAAGTTTGTGGAAACAGATACGTGGTTTTACTAAGCTGAATTCATTAAAACAATGAATAGGTGGCAGTGAAATACGTGAAGATGTTACGATTAATGAATCTTCCTCATCTAGTCATTAGCTCTTAGGTCTAAAATAAGGAAATGCATAAGTTGCCGCCCACTTTTCATGAGTTGGCTACGTCATTAGTGTCCCGGATCGTTTGTTTGATCAAGGATCATTCATTCATTCGCTGATTGTGGGAAAGGAATCCCTCGCTAGAGTAGTAATGGCAATTGAGAACGAAGGCCGACGCGAGATAGTAGCTGATTTGTTTCACTCGATAGGATTGCGTGACGTCATCCACATATTCTTTGCTAAAACTATCGCGGGTATTCGTCACGTTAAATAAAACCTTTTGGGCTATGTCGCCGCGCAACGTTTCCCGACGGATGTTGGTCGCTCAAGGGAATCTTCTCCAGATTCCCTTGAGAAAGTGACCAGCATCCAAAAATTTACGCGGCAACGTAGCCCAAAAGTTTTTATTTAACATGTCATCAATTTCTTTAAAATATGAGTTATGGCCGGTGACTTTTCCTGGTCAATAACGCGCGAAGGATAAAATAACAGGTTTTTAAGAATAAAATAAAAATACTTTGTTTTATTCCACACTTTATCACACTCTATTTATAGCATCTAATGCTATCATCAGGTAGATGGCATTAGATGGTGAAACCCGGGTCGTACTATTTAAAATAAAGTGTGGAATAAAACAAAGTAATTTTATTTTATTCTATGATGAAGCTATTCCACTAAGTAACGCCTGAAACCGTGTCTTATATAATAACAGGTATATTTTTTTCTCTTTAGCAATCGGCTGTAAAAGAAAATTGTTTAATGAGCCCATTTTCTTTTCTGGATCTCTATACCTGAAACTTCCTTATTCCTCTATAAATCCACCTTACCGTATCTGTTCCCTTCCATTCATTCAGCCCTTACCGTCATAGGGTGACTGAAAAATTCTTTATCCATCCGGTATATTATGATTGACCTGAAATTTCCAGTAATGGGGTTTGTTGCATTAATTTATTGTTTTCGGGAAATCCTCGAGAAAGAAAGCTTTTTTCATGAAAATTTCATAATGTGTACTTCGAGTTGCATGTCCATTACTTACGAAGGGTATTCCTTACGCCTGAATGTAGTAAAGTATAGAAATCAAACGACGGTTTACAATAATCGGTTTCTTTCACTTTGATGACGATGGACGACTCGTCCGTTGAAACATAGGTGATACAAAACGAACAAACCCAGTGGAAATCCTGAGAAAACTTCTCCTGGTCAACTAGCCGAGAAAGAAGTACTTCGTATATTTTTGACGGTTTACAAGTTTGACAACGTGATATTGGTTTTGCCATGATTTAATTCTGTCTTACTACTTAGGTCGAATACCGTGATTAATTCCCTTATAAAGGTGATCATTATATAACATTAAATATTTTCCGCGGAACCCTCGGCAATGTTATAATTAAAATCGAGTTAGTGAACAGAATGTTTGATAAAGCAGTATAAATTTACCATCGCAAAATGTACTTTCTGGGGTGTCTAGAATGGAAACGTAAAAGAATTGTGCTCGGGAATATTTGAGTCTATATATTTACCAATTTCATAAATTTTATGTATATCCATATATTTGAATGGTATATTTGTACTTATATGGTCATTATCGACATTATGGAACGTCTACTTTTTTGTGCCAGGTAGTGTAGAATAAAAGAGGGTTACGGTAGGATGACCTCCTATCGCGATATCATGAAAGGGCCTATCAACTTATCAAAAATTTATCACGCTATTTGTAGAAGCCACTAAAATGTTATATGTTTTTTTTCAAACCTTGCGACATTCTCTCATTCTTTACTTATGACTAGCACTAAAATGCATCGAATTTCGTTCAATTAATTGCATTGCACCCAGGAATCGCCACCGTTTGTCAGTATAAGTCGTTATATTTGTCGAAGAAAGGCGAAGGTGAAATGGACGGAGGGATGGAGGAGCGACGAAGTGGTGGACGGGGTAGGTGGGGAGAGGCAGCTTCTAGATGAGATGCGGAGGGTTTGATTTGGAGCGAGTACTGATATTGGGAAGGAGTGCTAAAAACAATGTCTGAGGGAAGAACGTTAAATGCATGCGGGAAGAGAAGGAAGAGTAAATGATTTATTGGCGGAATGAAAGGCAATGAGCTTATTGTAAATGGAGGAGAGGTCTTAGTTGGGGGGCTAGATAGGCAGGAGTAAGCTGCAAAATACTCCATAAGATAACAGGTAGAATACGTTAAGATTAATCGCGAAACCCACTAAAATGGTTTGATGCTTTACTTGAATTTGCATAAATTTTTTAGGCATTTATAAATATTATGTAGGCATTTCTAGAAATAACTAAATACAAATAGGAGGCGCTCATATTTCCTCCTATTAGAGTTTTCTAATTTTTTTAGTGGAGATTATGAATAATAAACATTGAATTTCAATCCAGACACCTTTTAGCAATACTTGCGATATCGCAGAATGCTTACTCTCCTTTAACCCCTATTTAATTTCCCCGCTCTGTGACACCTTCCAATCCGATCCTCTTTCTCTCCCTATAAACGTCTATTCCCCTACGTATTTTATCCATTTATTTTCGAGGGTTGCTAAATGTATCAAATTTTTTATATAGTTTCAGGTATAATATTCTCTATATGATTTGTAATGGAGAAAAAAAAACTCTTGAAATGACATAGACCTAGAAACAATAGCCCAATTCCAATGCAGTGCGTCGCGGCATTTTTTCTTTGATATTCATTAGAATGATTGATAATGTCCAACACGAATTTTACTTTTAAATAATTAGAAATACCTGGAGATTCAAAATGCTGAAAACAAATCGATGGAAGTAGCATCTAGGGATGGATGTGACGCAGGAAGCAAGGCAAAAATATATTCGAATAGATTATTAAGAGACCAGACATTTATCTTATGAACTCGCAATAGAATATAAAATGGAGTTTTGAGAACATATTTACCTACAGCTATGAAATATGGACACTATCGGAAGAATAATAAACATTAAGCACCATTAAGCTCGGAGCTCGTACCATTGAGCACGGAAATCGACTTCTGGCAAAGACCGGGCGTATTAAAGATAGAAAATGGGGAATCAAATGATCAGGGAATTAATGGTACATTAGGAGATGAAATGAAAACACGACAATTGAAGTGGCACAGGCATGTACGATGATAAAAAAAATACCCTTCGTAAAATTTCTGATGTTTCGAATGAATTTACGGAATATAACGGCAGAACAAGAGAGTAAATTAAGAATATCAGGGAAATTGTGAATATAAGTGAAAGAATAGGAGATGATATAAGAACGTGGCATTTGAGGTGGTACGGGCACATGTAACGAATGGGTCATGAAAGACTCCTGAGACAAATGTTGCTATGGAACGCAGATAGAATATAAAGGATAGACAATAAAGGTGGATATATGGCGAACTGAAATGAATAGCTGATAAAGGATTAGATTTAGAACTATGGAAGGTTTGGATGGCATGGAGATTGGGAATCGGAAGACCTTTAACGCCATGAACCGACACATAAATATATTTCCGAAAGGAAATTATTATTATTAGTGTATTCTACCGATTAAGGTAGGTTTCATGGTGTATTTAGGAGGGAATCTGGCAGCCTTCCCTCTTCAATTCAAAGTAAGGCCTACTCCCTTTCGTTCTTTCTAATAATCCTATTCTCTTACTTCCTCTCCCACGTTTATCCAACATTCTTCCCTCTATCACTGTTTTCATCATACTATCCCGGTTAAGTACTCGCTCCATCCATGCCGTCTGTCTCCTCCGTATCTCATCTAAAAGCTACCTCTCCTCACCCACCGTGTCCAGTAATTCGTCATTTCTCCTCCTCTCTGTCCATTTCACCTTCTCCATTCTTCTCCATACCCACATCTCGAATGCTTCCAATCTTCTATCGTCATCCTTCCTTAGTGTCCACGTTTCCGCACCGTAGAGAGCTACACTCCAGATCAAACTCTTCTCTAACCTTTTCTTTAAACTCTTACATAGCGATCCTCTCAGAAGCTCCTTCGTATTCATGAACGCCTCCTTTGCTAATGCAATTCGCTTCCTGATGTCCGTTCTACTATGTCCGTTTTTCTCTAATGTGCTGCCTAATTAGTTTGATTGCTCTACCTGCTCAAGCTTCTCCCCACCTACTTTTATCTCTCATTCTCAAGTCTCACATTCCTCGCTCGCGATGCTTTACAAAACCGCATTACCTCGGTCTTTTTGTGATTAATCCTCATCCCATACTCCTCTCAACGCTGGTCTAACCCATCCACTAGAGCCTGCTGACCCCTCGCTGACTGGCTTATGAGCGCCTGATCAACCGCGAACCTTACCAATTTAAACATCATTCCTCCCACTTTCACTCCAGCTTCCGTCCCGAGGCTTACGCACGTGTGGTTATTAGTGATAAATATTGAATTTCAATTTGAAATCGCGCCCTTTTTAGCATTTTTTCGGCGATACCGCTGGATACTGACCCGCCTTCAACCCTTATTTCACTTCCCCGCTTCTCCCCGCCCCGCCGTGTATTACCATCCCCTCCATTTCTCCCGTCTCCACCTCCCCTCCTTCCCCCTCCATTCCCCCCCCTCCGTGTCTCTCACCCTCCCCTCCCTCCGTTCACCTCCCCTCCGCCCGCCCCTCCGCATCTTTCGCCCGGTCTCATGCTGCTGCTATCTATTCCACCGTCCGACGTCTCCGCAGCTGCATTGCGGGGAGGTCTACCGTGCTACGAACACTAGGGCTTTTGCCCCCGTCCTCTCCTCTTAACTCCGCTTCGGACCCTTCGCGCATAAGGGTCCCTTATTCCTCACCTCTGTGGTCCCTGAAAGGATACGCCCTAAAATTGCCTCCCAACCCTTTTCCGGCAGTGTCCTCACGATTTAGTCCCACCCTGCCCATGCGATAGTGTTAGGGGTGTGTTTGGAAACGTTTGCGAAGATCATCTCCCTCTGTTAATTGGTAGAAGAACGTACCGCGTTATCCGTCTGTGTGATCTTAAGGAATAGTCCTGGTCCATCGGACAAAACAGTTTTGCCGGACCCCTTCCCACCCTGCATGGCTCACGAGAGACTAACTTAATGTTCCTGGGAGTTAACGAAGATTATCACCTATTGCTTCTTCGTAGAAGATCGCATCGGTTTTTCTCCCCGTGTGATTCTTAAAGAATAGAACAGTTCAACTCGATAAGGCAGTATTGTCACCCCCTGTTTCACCCACGCGAGGGTGACATACGGGTCCTGGGGTGTGATTGGGAACGTTGACGAAGATTAACCTCACCTGTTTCTTCTTCGTAGAAGTTAATTTTGTGTGATTTTGAAGACTTATACCATTCAGAATCCTCTCAAGTTAAGTTCTATCGTCTTCCCCAAGAGGCTTGTTTTACTCTTCTCACCGGCAATTTGCGGATATGTGCGTGTGAAGAACGTTTTGGAAGCCTGCGTCATTTTCAAACTAGTGTTCATGTCTCTGTAAGTTCTTGCACTGGAGAGTAGTCGGGAAGCTAGAGAGAAATAAATCTAAGTATAACGTGTTGCGAGTAGTTTCCACGGGCACGATAAGCCCTACGGTGTTAGCCGAGGGAAAAGACACAGCGAAAGTGCTACTCCGAAGTGATTTCTTTCAATCCTTTCTACTTGTATACTCGGTCCTGCTCTGCCACAAAATATTTGACTGTTTAACAAGCAGAAGACCGCGGGGAATTTATTTGACAAACGTTTGTCTCCGTCGGTGGGTTTTTATTGTGCTCGGTGGTGGTGATAGTTGAGGAATATAGAGAGGGAAGGAGAGAGAAAGGGATACAGCTTCGCCGGGAAAATTTCGTTCGTCGCTTGTTTTGGGTGATAAATCTTCCTCCCCTCTATTCCCGTACCTCTATACCCTCCCCCACCCCTTTTTACCTGCTGCCATTCACAGTGATTTAAAGGGGAGGTCGAATAAAAGAAAAGTTGTGTGGTGATGTTCTTTCCGTTTTGGTGGTGGTGATATCGTGGTGGTTCCTACCGCTATTCGTGAAGGTGTGAACGTGTCGCTTTACCTTACTTGATTTATCATTTTTTTGGTAGTGGTGACTTTGAAGGATTTTATTTTTCCTTTACGGAGTCAGTAGGGGTGGGTTGGGAGAAAGAATTATTCCCCCCCCCCTCCACCGGTGTTTATCTTGCGGCTCCTCCGTTCCTATGTGGTCCATCGCTGCGATACGGTGTCGACTGTGCGACGTGCCATTTCAAGAGATGAGTTCGCAGCCAAAATAGATGGGCGGCCAGATAACTCCACTGCGTTCGGCCGGTGTGTACTCACTCTGAAAAATGTCGCATGCACGTTACGCTCTTCATCACGTTCACGCTTTTTATGTGCTGTGTTTTTTTTTAGACCATTCATGCATTCATAGTACAAAAATCCCGTGTCAAACGACATAGTACTTGTCGGCCTAGGTAGTGGCGGGATAAAGTCCTCACCTGCCAAACCTATTATTAAACCCAATCTATTGTTGTTCCAATGCGTTGAATTTCACCCGGAATCGTCACCTTTTTTCATTTTATGTCGGTGTCGAAGGTGAAGTGGGGGGAGAGGGTGCGGGTTCGAGTCCTACCTGGGTTGCTCGCCCATATCCAGGGCTTAAGTTTGTGGTCATCGCCCGTAGTTGTTCCATAGATTTCTCCGCCGTAAAGGCCTTAATGGCGTTGTTTATCGGGGCGTTGAAGATTGAAAAAATTGTTTGAAGAAAATAAGGTAGCACTTTTTCCTGAAGTTTTACTTTGGTACTACGTGTTTCAACCGCTAGATCATCATCAGGCACATACCTAGCGGTGAATCCGTAGCACCGAAGTAAAACTTGTGGAAAAAGTGGCATCTTGTTTTCTTCAACCAATGTGTATTCTTTCCTGCCTCGGTCAATTTTATTTTGAAAAAAGATAAGATTAGTATCAGGGAGGCCTCCAATTTTCCTTTTCCACAGGTAGTTCCTTCAGTTCCTCAATGTTCTTTTTCCTTCTGTTCCAAGGGCTTATCTTTGCCTTCCTAATGCGATTTATTCTTGAAATTTTCCCTTCATTAAATTCATTACGTATTTGCTTATGACATAGCCTATCCAACTCGTCCTGCTCTAGCTTCTACGGCGATTCGCAATTCCCTTTCTTCTTCTTCTTCTATTCTTCAGTACACCGCTTCATCCTCACCCTGTACGTCTATTTGGTTTTCAGCATCTGTGGCGTGCACAAAGTTGGAAAGAATTCAAGACTTTTCTGGCCAGTTATTAAAATGGTCCGTATTTTTGATCCATGTTTATTATCCATTCATATAGCCTATTCCGCTTAACTAATTGCTATTTATCTCTCCTCGGAAGGTTTTTTTTTGGAATAATTCAGTTGATCTACTAATTCGCTGAAGTCAATGTGTCCGGAGACAGGAAATCCAGATACTGATGAAGATTGGAAGATAAATATCTCTGAAACCGTATCTTTGATGGTCTTAAGCGATCATCAACGCGGAGAACAAGTGTCAACCTCCCCAGAACCAGGCTAAAGGTGACTGAGACTCTTAGCTTTGCACTCGGTGGGCTTACACCTTTTAATAATTGAGACTAAGACAATTGAAAACGGGTGTTGGTGATACTTTCCTTCCAGATTTAATTGGCATTTGAAGACTGTTATTTCTTACTCTTTTTCGTTCGACGTAATATCTCTCTTACTTCATAGTTCCTGTCGGATCTAGAAACATTATGAGGTCCTAAGAATGTTTTCTTTATGCCGCTCTGGAAGATATATGAGAAGGTAAGGGTAGGGGAGGAGAAGGGGTACATGTAATTATTTTCTCGACAGAGTTAGGTAAACTTAATTGTTAGAAGAAATACTCAAAAACTTGGTTTCCGAGGGATACGTGTGAGTCTCTGTTCTGCGCTGATATCGAGTAGAAAATAAAATGTACTACTAAATATCTAATTGATCTCATATCCATACCTAATTTCTGTACCTAACTCTGTACGGAAAAAAGAAATCATTTGTACCCCTTGGCTTGTCACCCACTCATGTGTAAACTGCCTGTTTCGCAAGCATTAAAAAAATTGCAGATGAGGAAATTACTTGCTTAGACTCACTACTCTGGCCACTTAAATCCAAGTGGATTTTTTTGCCGCGACAACAAGTTCTCTCCAGACTCCTCTGCCATCTGCCATGGATGTCAACCTCTCCTCCAATTCTTCTTATGTCTTCAACCACTTGGTCATTCCATCTTAGCCTTTGTCTTCCCCGTGGGAGCCTTTCCTCTGGTTGACCTCTACACTATCTTCTTATCATTGTATCCTCCTCCCTTCTTCTCACATCACTACCTGCTAAGCTACCGATCAAGCTACCTAAATCCCCTACTTCCTATCACAGCCACAATTTCTTGTCTTCCGTAAATATTCCTGAGCTCTCCCCTTTTCAGTGTTCCCCATACCCCTTCATCTCTATGAGGAATAAACTGACCAAAAATTTTAAATTTGAGATGCGGGTGAATGTTTAACGTGGTCTCAGTTATATTCCGTGAAATTTTCAAGATGATAGCTAATGTTTTATGCGAGTAATCTTGTTTTAAATACTTCAGGAACGTCATCAAAGATGACAGGTTTTTAGGGAGCAAAGGATCCCCTTTGCGAAATATTTTCATATGATTTTCTATTAAAAATCAAAGGGCATTCCTGAAAGAAAGAATGAGTGAACGATACACTACGCTACAGATTTTTAACTGCAGTCTAACATCTGAAACTTTCACGTCTAAAAAATTACCCCTGAATAGTTTCGTTCACCCTCGGAGATCTCACGTGGACTCATAGGTTAACTCCTGTTTTCCTTGTTTTTTGACCTTTAGGCGTTTGTGTTGTGCGTTTTTCGTTCGTATTATTTTGTTGCTATCATTATTGTTACTTTCGCAGAACGTGTGTTTCAATTTGGAAAATAAGCGTTCTTCTCTGAAATCGCATGTTGTTAATTTCAGGAATCTGCTGCCAAAGCTTTATTTGGGGATAAATTAAGTGTTGAGCGTGCGACTCAAATTCCACGAATCGCTCATGGAGGAAATTTCATCCCTGCTTTAATAATGGAAATTCTTTGATTTGAATACTCTGTGGAGCCGGTGTTGTATTTTTTACGCAAATATACTTGCACGTGAACTTTCGTTTAATTAGTTTGTTTTACATGAAGTCAATTCTCATGCATGCTGTAAAAATAGGAAGACTTAATTAATCCACCTGATCTCATTCTATATCCTGTCATCGTTTTCCAACGTGCTTGATTGTAATTGTTCAATTTACCTATCATCTATTTAGACTAATCTATAGAAAATCATGTACAGAATATGATTAAATTTCAATTTTTGTATTTGTTTTTTATTGAAAGTATTTAATTTTTAATTTCTGTGTTGGTTCTTCCCATTGTTTCCACTGCTTATGATTTTATCAAACCGTGGGGAACACAGCAAAATTAATTTGCATTGCAGATTCCTCTGCATCAATTCCCCAGCTATTAATATATGTTCCATAAAATTATTACACGCTACCTGCAATCGACAGGATGTCCTCTCACATTTTATTGGCATTAAATCTTAACGTAAAAAATAAGAATCGAAATGCATAAATTACGAATAATACTACCCAGTTGTTTTACCGGAAAGGATGAAGTAATGATTTTATTCGTTTTAACGGAAACCTATATCAAAAGGGACATATGCGTAATTAGTGTTGGTTGAGCACTGATGATAATCACAGTCGACCAAAACATTAATGTAAATATTCCGCAGATGACGATAAAATCGCACTTTCGTAAAAAATCGTAAAAAAAACCTTGAGCCACATCTTCAAGCGTCCATAATTAAAATTTAGGCGTTTATCACTTGCACGCATTTTTCAATATTAACTTTTGATTTTAATTTTGGGGTAATAAAATTTGTCCATTTCATTTTAATCTGCCTCTTGTCATCATGTCTCATAGGCAATGAATAAAATTATTAAATGGATTTATTTTACCTTTTTCTATTAATGAGTAAAAATATAAACGCTGCCTAAGGTATCCATTTGTTAAAAGTATTATCTGTTTGGGCAAAAACGAAAAAAAAATACATTTGCCAATGAAATTACCTAGTTGTAGCAAACTGAATTAAAATATGATTATAGTCTGCCAACCGGTAACCTATATCAAAGGGGATTTCAGCTTATTTGGTATTCATTGTGCAGTGATGACGACAGCTTCCAAAGAATGTATCTTACCCTTAGACGATGTTCACATTTTATTTATAAACCTCATCTTTCAATATATAGGTTGGAGTCCTTTGATAATTATAATTAACCTTTGAGATTTCAACACCAGCACGCATATTACAATCTAAGCTCGTTGGCGATTCATAAACCTCATTTTAGATTAAAATAAAGGAAATTTCTGAACCTCAGAAAAATGAGGACTGAAATGCCATCAAAACTTCCTGTAGTAAATGTATTTGGTTGATTTAGTGCTTGTAAGAATGCCAGGCAAACCTCTTCAGGAGATTTCGCAAAGATTTTTTTCTGATGGAGTTTCGTAATGGATTACATCGTCATTATCACCATTTAGCCTTCCGAAGATTGGTTTAACGTAGCTTTCGTCTAAATTAGCCTATCGGGTACTTTTTTTAACGCATACATAATTCTTCTTTTTTATGTTTTTCACCACCTCCTATGTGCATTCCTCCGTTTCTCATGTCCCTTAACGTATATTTTTATGAGAACCTCGTGTCTCATGATATGGCCAACTCAGTTTTTTCGTGCTTTTCCTAAGTTTTTCATATGAAATCTTAAAACTTCCAAATTACTCACACGATCCATACAATTGATCTTCTTTATAATGAAACATCAGATGTAAAAGGCTGTCAGCTTTGATTTCTTTGTTATTGTCATCGTACCTATTTCTCTACCACATTGGAGTCCTTATCCTCCAAATGTAAGTCCCTAGCAAGTAAGGAAATACTTCTTAAATTCAGCGCCTTTATTCCCAGCATTGTATCAGCAAAGGAGGCGTTCATGAACAGGAAGGAGCTTCTGAGAGGATCGTTATATAAGAGTTTAAAGAAAAGGTTAGTGAAGAGTTTGATCTGGAGTGTAGCGCTCTACGGTGCGGAAACGTGGACATTGAGGAAAGACGAGGGAAGATTGGAAGTATTCGAGATGTGGGTATGGAGAAGAATGGAAAGGGTGAAATGGACGGAGAAGAAAAATAACGACGAAGTGCTGGATATGGTTGGCGAGGAGAGGCAGCTTTTAGATGAGGTACGAAGGAGACAGAATGTATGGATGGAGCGAATACTTAGCGGGGAGGGGATGTTGAAAATGGTGTTAGAGGGTAGAATATTGGGGAAACGAGGTAGGGGAAGGAAAAGAATAGGATTTTTTAGATAGATTGAAAGGGAGTAGGCCTTACAGTGAATTGAAGAAGGTAGCGCTGGAAGGAAAGGGAGGCTCCCTGATCACTTATTTAGTTCTCCATGGAAACCTACCTTAATCGGTAGAATACTGTAGTAATAATAATTTATTTCCAGCTGTCTATAGAATCCTCTTTTTGAGGAAAGCCCTCCTCTTTTGGGTTATTCTACTGACTGTTACCTTTTTTTCTTCGTCCACCTCTGGTTACTCGGCTACTCAAGTAGCAGATCTCTTCCAATTCGTCATGTTTATATTTTCGTAGTTCATGTTAGTCCTCGCCTTTTATCTCCTCCTCTTGACTAATTCCCCTTGTTTTATTAGCATTGAAGTTCAGCTTTTACGCAGTAATTGGATTTTTCATAATTAATTGAATTTTCTCGAAATACCTCTCTGTTCCTGCTAAGTATGGCTGCTCTGTTATCGGAAAAAATCGCAGCATACTAATTTTTTTCCGTCTAGTTTTTCTCTTCAGTAGCTTACTCTTAGATACCTGTCGCATGAAATGTTTTATTTGTGTGACGTACGCGTAAAATTCTTTACTGTCTGTATTTAAGTGCAAACATCCTTCAAAAAAATGTATTAAATTACTGATTCAAGGGTGGTCTTTAGAAGCCATTCTTAGGTATCCACCATTTTTTCCGCTAGCGATTTTATTCGGTGATTGATTCCTACATCCCAGCTAATGATGGGATTAAGATCCTTATTTTTTTTGGGTTTACCCGTGTCACAAATTAAAATTCCTTTTAAAATTCCTCATGGGAATTTTAATTTGTGACACGGGTAAACCCGAAAAAATAAGGATCTTAATACCATGGACCGTGAAAGTTTTAACCAATTAATGATGGGATTATTCATCGAAGTTATTATGGCTTATATGTGTAGACATTTCTTGGGAACTCTGTACTCAGGTTTCATGCAGTAGTTAGGGCCTCGTTCCCATGCGGCTAAAAATGCCAGGGATCATATCGCTCGTTTGCTCTAGAATTTCCCTGCACCGGTCATTATGAAATTTCCGGGCAAAGCCCAATCATTTGAGGTCCCTTTCCGCGTTTAGGTAACCTTCGAGCGTTCCGTACGGGGTCCTCATTTGCCGGGGTTCGGAAGCGAAATAGGTGGGTGTGTGTACTTTTTCCTCCGCCGCTGTTCGCCCACGCGCTATGCCTTTATAGGCGTCTTTACAGTATGTGCCATGGAACACAAACATATTCTCCAAGGGTTGCAACGGGTTTAACTACATAGTAACTTGATTGTATGGGCGTGAAAACCCATACAATCTAGTTGTGTAAACTTTAATCGTAAAAAAATGAAACATTATGAAATGTAAACTTTAATCATGTAATGCCAAGATAACACACAAAAAAATTTCAGTGATAAATAGACGCTCGCATGATATAATTATAAACCTCTCTTATAAACTTGCTCTTCATTGCAGCCGGAATCACAATAAAAGGGTTATGAAAATACCACGAATACAAGGATCAAGAACTTTGCTATTTCCACACAATATTTTATTAGCACCGACCATGGTTTCGTTACAGAGTAACATTATCAAGGTGAAGATTTAGGTAAATTGACAGTATATATATAGCAGGAGCCGTTGGTTAGGGGGAGGTAAGGGTTGGGGTTGGAGCTGGGTTAGGCGTCAACCCTTACCTCCCCCTAACCAACGGCTCCTGCTATATATATACTGTCAATTTACCTAAATCTTCACCTTGATAATGTTACTCTGTAACGAAACCATGGTCGGTGCTAATAAAATATTATGTGGAAATAGCAAAGTTCTTGATCTTTGTATTCGTGCTATTATGGATTTCCACCAAGTTACGCCCTCTACGATTAATTATAATTAGGTTATGAAAATGTTTGTATTTGGATATGGGATCAAGGAAAGAGAGAATTTGACCATTCCTTTTTCTGTTGGAAAATTTTCATCATACCACTCCTTCAATAGAGAGCGAAAATAAACTCCTAAATAAAATACAGCCAATATATTACGTGTGTTGTTAAATTTTAATCTTTGATTACGCGTCATTTCTTTATTTTTTGTGTATCATGCTGCTTTATTGTTATTACTTGATTTTTTTCATGTACTTCGAGTTTTTGATAAGCCAATTATTTTAAAGTGTGTTTTGCTCCAAGGGTATACACAGAGCATGAATAAATATATGTTCTATTTTATTCTTCCATGGCTGTAACTACTTTCCGCTATAGAAGGAGTGGAACCCAGAACTTTCTGTGGATCTGGCATCATGGATAAATTTAATGAAATTTACTTGATATAGCAACCAAGGGATGAATAAATTCCGCTAAAAATTATGCGCTTTCCGTCGTTATGTATCAAGAAAAGATTTTAAATTTGTCTATAGGTTGGAAATCCCGGGAATGTTGCACTCGTTATATTTTGCCTGCAGTTGAATTTGTTTGAGGACAACATAAGAGACTTATGACGAAGAGGTTATCTCAAAATATCTTGAACCTCAGGCAAAAATTACTCCACACACAAATTACATGACAATAGCAAATTTGAGTAATTTTAGGTAGGCTCGAAGGATAACCTGTTTGAGGCTACTATCCAAAACAATTATATATTTTGCTTTACATATTGAGTAGCTCATTTTTGGTACCTTGGTAATCATCGTTAACAAATCTTAAGTGCGTACATAAAAAATAACAATTAAAATAGTATTTATTATTCATTTACATCAATATATTATTACAAGCATCCATCCACACTTTCTTTAGTGAGAAGCCAA
Organism: Ischnura elegans; assembly: GCF_921293095.1. Classification (NCBI taxonomy): domain Eukaryota; kingdom Metazoa; phylum Arthropoda; class Insecta; order Odonata; family Coenagrionidae; genus Ischnura; species Ischnura elegans. Next base: position 25,897,963 of record NC_060253.1, read on the forward strand.
GAATGTGCATTTCGCAAAAACTTTTTCGAAGACTTAGAAATAAAGCATGACCAGGGTAACAAATTAAAAACCTTTGGTCCTACATACAAAATGGTAACTCAATTCTCAAATCCTAATTAATTCTGTTGCCTTACCATGTTTATAGATATTACTGCTCCCTACTGTATTCTTTATGGTATGTCCTAAAACATTTTTTTTCAAACGGTTCCCTATATACTATACGGGTGCTCGAAATGTATTCAGAAGGTTAATGATAGAAGCAAAATTCACTAACTCTTGATTTACTTTGTGGTAATCCATTATAAGTTTTCCTGGATATCAAACAATTACTTATACCACTTATTTTTTACCAGAGCGCGACCTGGGCTTCAATGAATAATCATCATCTTCAGGCGCTAATTATGATTTGTTTATCTTATTATTGTTACCGAGTTTAAATAAAAAAATGAAAATTCTTTAAAATTAAATTTTTTAAATTCATCAAGTAACTAGGTGACAATAACAATAATAAGATAAACAAATCATAATTTGCGCCTGAAGATGTTGATTATTCATTGAAACCCGGGTCGCGCTCTGATTAAAAATAAGTGGTATAAGTAATTTTTTGATATCAGGAAAACTTCTTGTGATAGAAGCGCCTGGGATTAGGACGCGTCAGTCTTAGGTTTTGGACGGAATGGCTTTCAAATGCGACGAAATCTCCGGCATTTGAGGCCAGTCCCATTTTCCGCTTCCCTTTGGCGTTTCTGAAACCGCAGCAGGTCTGGGATTGACCGAGCGCGGGACTGAGGCAAGGTCGGTCGCAGTTGCAGCGGTGGCCCGGGAAGTCCCCCCCGCTGCGGTAATGTCGAACCGGCTGCGGTCTTCATGACTTCCTCTCTTTTTTTTTTTAACCTTTTTCACTTTCGGAAGGTTTATTTTTTTTGGGATTCAGGGTCGAAGGCGCTCGTTGGTTCTAAAAAATTCATGGAATTGAAGGAGAAGTGAAAATTCGCTGTATTGAAGGAGAAATGTGACTATCATCTTGAGGATGGCTTACGAAGGCATCTTTATCCCGGGCGCGTAAATCTTCGACCTTATGAATATGCACGGGATATTGAAGCGTGCAGAAAAAAGAATTTTTCGGAAGCGTTTTGGAAGCATTAGTGAAGTGGAAATTAGTCAAAAGTCAAGGATAAGTCTCTTTTTTTTAAGCTGCGGATAAATGTTTCCTATGCTCTTCCTAATCGAAATTGATTGAAATACACTTGACTAATTTTAACAAACGCAACATCCAGGAGTTTCCTGCCTAAAAATGGCATAAAATTCTTAACCTGATGCAAAGGCGACATAATGTTATGATATTAGCTAAGTATTTATAAAAAAGGGGTTTCGCAAGCCTTGTGGGAACAAAAGTGGAGTGAAAATTAACCAAAAGTCAAGGATAATATTCTTTCTCATAAGCTCCGGGTAATTTTTTTATCTTCTGCCCAAACCAAATTCAACACCTGACAATTTTTAACAAATGCAACATTCTAGAGTTTCCGACCCAAAAATGTCATGAAAATCATTAATTTATACAAAGGCGACAACAAGCGTATAATTTCAGTTCAGCGTATAGAGAAAAGAAATTTTCGCAAGCGTTTTGAGATCATTGTTAGTGGAGTGGAAATTAGCCAAAAGTCGAGGAAAAAGCCTCTTTCTTATAAGCTTCTGATGTTTCTCATGTTATGCCCAAGCCGAATTCAACGCTTGGATAATTTTAACAAATGCAACATCCCAGGGCTTCCAACCTGAAAACGGCATAAAAATCTTCACCATATTAAAAGATTAAAGAAAGCCTACAGTTTAAAGTGAAGTATCCACAAAAAAGAAATTTTCGCAAGCGTTTTAGGAACGTTAGTGAAGTTCAAACTAGCCAAAAATTGAGTATAATCCTCTTTCTTATAAGCTGCGGATATTTCTTATGTTCTGCCATAGCAAAATTCAACTCTTTATTAAATTTAACAAATGCTTTATGCAAGAGTTTCTTAGGTTTTGGAAGCGATGGTTTCCAAATGCGACAGAATGATCCGGTACCTATGGTGTCATGTGACAGAAAATAGACGAAGGGATTATATGGAAAAAATAGAAATAAATTATCCATAAGGAGTACTTAGCGTGAATTTCTTGTTCGCATACATTCATTAAAAAATAGTGCGGAAACTGGAAATAAATCATCGCGAAAATCACGATGGGGCTTAATTGATTTTAAATTGAAGTATACATTAGCGTGAATTCTTTGAAACGGGCATTATCTTATAGTTTGAGTGTTTCATAAGCTTTTACCCGTTTTTTTTTATTCAAACCAAGTATCATGGAAGAACAAATCTTGGGAAGAAAAATACCACAGATAGAATATGTAACGGAGAAGTGAATTCCAGAGAATACATAGCTTGGAAGCAACCCCAGTCAATTTCCAATTCAGTGTTTGCTGCAGGCTACGATTAGTCCTTTATATGAATGATACGTGACATCCAATTCGGTTTTTTATTTTATTTACGCCCTGGAGTCCTGGAGCTAATTTTTCGTTTAATGTCTAATTAAAAATTTCGCCGATTTTTTTTCTGTAAACAGGTCTAAGGGTTTTGTTTCCGGCTTCACTAAAGTAATCACGGAAGAGAACTTAGTTTTAAATCCAAAATTTTATTTTCCTTATCGAACTAGTTTTAACTTGATACCGTCAACACAGTAGTTTCATCATCTGATTTAGCTACGATATGGAAACTTGGGTCGCTTTAGAAATTTTAAGTGTGGACTTAGAACTATGTTTTTTCCCTATGAATGTGACGACTTCTATCAAGTTAAACCAAGTAACGATTACTTAGAGTAACCGATGGAGTATGTAAGTAATGCCATGATTCGATTAAATTGTATCACACCAGCCGAGTAATAGATATTATTCAGATTTTCCATTTTTTTGGAAGTAAGGAAATAAAACTTTGAAGAGTTCACTGTTATTTAATTATGGGCACGACCCAAGTTTCGTAACTTGGTTACATCGTCAGGTGACTTATCTTGCATGCATCATACATTTATACGCAAAGTACACAAGTGACTGTGAGGACATCTATCGGAAAGGAAAAGGACTGGCTGATCTTGCATGCATCATACATTTATACACAAAGTACACAAGTGTCAGTGAGGACATCTATCGGAAAGGAAAAGGACTGGCTGATCTTGCATGAATCATACATTTATACACAAAGTACACAAGTGTCAGTGAGGACATCTATCGGAAAGGAAAAGGACTGGCTGATCTTGCATACATCATACATTTATACACAAAGTACACAAGTGTCAGTGAGGGCATCTATCGGAAAGGAAAAGGACTGGGTCCTTTTCCAGTAGATGTTCTCACTGACACTTGTGTACTTTGTGTATAAATGTATGATGCATGCAAGATCAGTCACCTGACGATGTAACCAAGTTACGAAACCCGGGTCGTGCCCATAATTAAATAACAGTGAACCTTACAAAGTTTTATTTCCTTACTTCCAGTATGGAGAGGTTTCACAAAGTAAAGCCTGAAGTTATTAGTTCCATTTTTTTCTTTGTAGTTAAAAGTGAAATCGGCCATTTTATCAGATTGTGAAAGAAATGTTTAAGAAGCAGTGCACTCGTAAGTGATACGTCATTGTAATGCGGTGATTTCTAACCGTGCCGTCAGAAAGACTATGAATTGTAAGTACTTAGTGTTTCTTGTAAAATTAAGTACATGTTTTCATCTAAACTGTCTTTCTTTTTTAAATTCATGCGTATGTGTACGATTGAATTTAAATACGCAATAAGTCATAGAAACAAGTTAAAGTGTATCTTTTCAACACTCGCATAGTTCGTGCTTGACGTCGACCAAATATATGGTTTTCGTGAACACTTACCGAGATAACATTTGAGTAATCTGAGGAATCTCGCAAACAAATTATTTTGATTGGATCTTCGGATTTCCGCTCAGTATTAAGAGAAAATCAAAGTTATAGCAAAGGATTGGCGTTTCGAAAGAAAAGGCTTGTTTTTCTTCATCGGACCAGAGGGAACACTTCTGATTACGAAAGTCAAGTCGATACAAGAGAACACGTCAAGATATTTTGAAACACGAGCCGATTTTCATTTAACTCACGATCTCTCCCTGCTCTTAACTGTGATAAATAAGCCTTTTTTCAAATGTCTCCATGACGTGCGAGTGTTTACCTCATAGCATCAATTTTGAAATTAAATCGTGGAGAATGTAAGAATGAACTTGTAAGGTTCACTTAATGTGCAGACTGTCCCACAGGTCGTGTGTCATATTTGACCCCACTTATTTTAGTAACTTTGCATCGAGAAATGTTCATGAAAATGGGCAAACTATTGGGAAAAGGTCCTCAGTTTTGATGAGTGTAAGCAAAATTTTATAATTTTGACCTTTAGACCTCACGATGTGAGTCCCAACAAAAAATTTGGGGTTTCAATGTAAAAAAAATCGAGATTTAAAAGTCTGATTTTCACAGACCAAGATGTCAATTCTTAGGTTTTCGGACATGAGAAAACCGAAATTAACACTTTAATCCACGAAAATTCAACTCTTTACCCACTAAGGTCACTTTAAAGGTAATAAGGGTGGCAAAAAGAATGGTATGCTGACAAAGGCGTCGATCCATGAGGTTTCACGGGTACGCAAGTCAATGGTATTATCCTAATACCCGTATTATGCACTAATTGATCTCCATGGTTAATACGGAGTTCAAAGATCAATGAGGTGTTTAAAAAGCGCATCCTGGGTTTCGTAACATGTTTACAACGTAAGGTGTACATATCAAACTAATTGATGGAATTGCTACTTTCCCCCATCTCCTCAGGTCCTCCATACCTCCCAATAGATCTGGATTTTGCCATAATTTGGGATCTAAATGTTCCTCTCCTCGTCGGCGCTTAAACGAAGTATCACCCTGTGCGAATCTCGAGCAATATTTTTACGTCCTCTTATTTTAATTGACCGAGCGGCTTATTTCAAGTCATTAAACATTCGCGATTCGCTTTAGTATTTTTCCGCTTCTCCTCTTATCACCTCTCCGGCTTCGTGAAGATTCCATTAATATTAAGGGTTTGACGAGTGTGCAACTTACCCGGGTTCACTGTATCTCCTGAAAAGGGTAACACTCACTGGTTTTTTGAAAAGTGCGCCTTGCACTTGAGTACGTGAAGTAGTTTCTCCTGCTCGTCCCTGCAAGTAATGGAAGTAATTCCCTCATTCGCGGATTAAACATATTCCGGGCAGGCGTTAGTGTTTTATTTATTTTTTTCGTAAAAACCCTGTCCTGTCTCCCTCTCACGCCCAATTAAAAGGTACGGATGCTGATGACCTCGTTCCCTGCATGCCGTGTGAGCATAATGAACGCAAACAAAAGAGGTACGAGCTCCGATGTGACGAATAAAGCTCGCTCCGCGGAGATGACGGACGGAGTTCGTTGCTCTGGCGACGAAGATGACGAGGCTCCCTCTCTCTTTCCATATACGCCACCTATTTCCTCCCTCCATCTGTTTTTTCCCTCGTTGGCGACCGCCGTGTTTTACCCCCGTGTTCCATGTTTTGCGCATTTGGGTCAGTTCGGCAGTGACTGTCGCATACGCGAAGTGCATAACCCGGGAAGTTACTTTGCAAGCGAGTGGAAGAATGACTCATTAAGCAGGGAGAAGAGAGGAAGTTTATCAAGGAAAAGTGGTTGATATGATGGCTCCATTCTGATTTAATAATTGGTTAACTCCTCCTTTAATCCTTTCTAACCCAGAGCTGCTTTTGAGGGAAATAAAATAGTTTCAAGTCTTCCATTTATAAATTGTGAAAAATTTCCTCTCCATCATAATTATTGTGGAAGCTACATATTTCGCCATTAAAGTTTACTGCACCAAATAACACGTAGTTTAAAACTTTCCTGAAATGAATAGGGCTGAAATGAAACGAATGGAGCTGAAAATTTATACATTTTTGGTATTAATTAGAAGTGACACTGGGTTATAATGGGCTAAATTGGACCTAGCTTAGAATGTGGTCATTATAAAGTCATTGGTTTACTCCTCCTTAAAATTTTCCGAATCTGATCATTGGAAATTCCTTTTCATGGTATTTAAATATAGTGCCCCCTACCGCATCCCTAGTCATGGCAGCTTCCACAGCGGCCCTCGTATTAATATGTTTTGACGTATGTGCCGAAATACTCCAAGTGAATGGAAAATGCAATCATCCCTTGTTTGTGGGAACTCCCTGGGAACCACTGAGGGAGTGAATCTAATCTTCTTACAGCTGAAAAAAGACAAGCATGAAAGTGAGGAAAAAATCATCAGATGCTACGTAAGGGGAATGTTTCTCTGTCTAAGCGTGGCTTGGACGTTGACAGGCGCAGATGAGTCAAGAGCGGTGTATATTGTAAAAGTATTCGTATTTAAAGACTAAAAAATTAGTTTGCAGCAGAATAGAGGATGCTAAGACAAAGATTAACCTAGGAAAGCATAAGCTTGAAGAGCTGAAAGAGTTTTCATAACTGGGAAGCCGAATTACCAACGATGGACGAAGCAAGAAAGAAATAGTCAGTAGAATAGCGCAGGCGAAGAGGGCTCTCTTCAAAAAGAAGAATCTTCTTACAGCTGACAATAAAAGCATAGAAGTAAGGAAACAATTCATCAGATGCTACATATGGAGTATGTTTCTCTATGGAAGCGAGGCTTGGATGTTGACAGCAGCAGAGAAGTCAAGAGTGTAAGCATTCGACATGTGGCGCTGCCGAAGAATGATGAAGATAAAATTGACCGACTAAGTAAGTAACGAGGAAGTGCCAAGAAGAGTGGGAGAAAAGAGAAGCCTCCTAAAAACCTTAAGGAGAAGACGAAGGACAATATGAAGAATTGATGCAGGGGCCGTTTTTTTTCAACGTCCGATGGGTCATGATCAGAAAACTAAGTGATTGATTATAAATTATTTCATTGCTAAATGTTGAGCACACGTGTGGTGTCCTTTCGACATAATCAGCTCGACGATTTAGGAATTGGTCGTGCCTGTGGACAAACTTTACTGTACCTCCTTCATGGAATGTTGCTGCCAATGACTTCTAATGAATTTAGCCTTTGTTCTGAAGCCCATCGCCTGCTTGAAAATGCTTCCCTTCTAGCCAAATCTTCTTTTCGGCGTAAAGATGGAAGTCACACGGCACTAGGTCGTCATTACAAGGCGGGTGATCGAAAATGTCCAATTGAAATAGCTCAAAGAGCAGCTGGGCTGCATCAGCGATGAGATAGCGGGCATTGTTATGCATCAGAACAATTCCAGAAGTAAACATGTCTCCTTTCTTTTCTTTTAAATGGAAATGGACGTAATATTTCACACTCTAGCCACAGTAAATTAAAAATATTATCGGTGTGAAGGTCTAGGCACGTCAATGCTGAAGCCATTCGGCGAGTTTTCTGGCTGTCTCTCCGCAGTGTACTTTTGGCGGGAGTTTCAGTTGAGGCAGTGTAGTTAATGAGATTGCTACTAACCTTTAACTAACAACTTACGGTCAGAAATGTATTAAATATGTGGTGCAGAGGACGCTCTATTGCCCTACCTGCGCAATACCCGCCTGTCGCTTGTATGGTGTTTTTGCTGAGGTATCGAAGGTTGAAAAAAAAACCTCCCTCGTATATATAATAAAAGCCGCCAAAATTAAAATCTAAGGTAGTTAATGGGTGAGGGCTCTCTTTTTTAAAATTCATTATTACCAAACTTTTGAGTATGCCGATAAAACCATTGACAAGCATGAAATATTGCCTATAATGAGAAATAAGATTGTGTGATATTGATTGTAAGTATTATTGAAGTATTCAACCGATTAAGGAAGATTTGCATGGAGTATTTAAGAATTATTTCTTAAGTCTCCTTTCATTTTATTTACTTCCTCTTCAATTCATTATAAGGCCAACTCCTTTTCATTTTATTTAATAATACGATACTATCCTTGTCCTTCCTTTCCCTCGTTTAGCCTAAATTCTATCCTCTTATAATTAATAAAAAATGGTAAGTTACAATATCAGGTCACGGTTGAAATTTCTATGTTTTTAATTCATGCTGATGGAACTGTTAATAATGCGAATAAAATGATTAGGAAGCATTAAATATTACCTTGTTGTAGTAGACGAAATTGCGAAGAAATGAGGAGCCTTAATAACTCTGCATCTTATTTCCAAGAAATAATTTTTAAAATATAATTTATCTCCAAGCCAAGGTACTTGCCGATTCAGTAATGAAGGATCAACCAAGATTCATGCAATACTAGTTAAATGACATTAAAGTGTCTGTCTGTTGTTATAGAAGACATTGCAAGGAAATGAGGGCAGTAATCCCTGAGCAAATTTTACTTTTCAAGAAATGCTTTTAAATTCGCAAATGAAAAAACGACTTCGTTTTCTTTACTAATTTATTTTGACGGTACGAAATTTTTCGACCTTGAGTGGTCATTTACGAGTGAACACTCGTAAATTTCGTGACGGTCGAAACATGTCGTACCGTCAAAATAAATTAGTGGAAGAAAACGAAGTCGTTTTTTCATTTGTGAATTTCAACTTCCACAAAGTTGAGCCTGACACCATTGAACGTAAATGCTTTTAAATGTCTACAATGTCCTAGCCGAGACATTTGCCGGTCAAGTAATGAAGGAGCCAAGGTGAGTGCATGACCAGTGAAATGGCATTGAAATGTCAGTTAGTTGTAGTACAAATATTGCAAAGGAAATTAGGGCAGTAATCCCTGAGCATTTTTTTATTCAAGAAATAATTTTAAAAGTCTGCAATCTCCTATCCGAGATATCTGCCGATCCATTAATGAAGGAACCAAGTGATACTTTAAAACTCTTCTATCTCCAAGCTGAGACATTTGCCGATCCAGTAATGAAGTAGCGAAGGTGCCCGCATGACTAGTTGAATGACATTGAAATATCATTCATATGCAATTGACCGGAAAATCAATTCTCAAAACTCTTAAAGAAGAGGGAGGAAGTGGACGGTGGACTTGATTGAAAGCAAAGGGAATTCTTAAAATCATTATTGAATCTCGAGGGAGGATTAAATCGGGCTGAGCAAATGACTGTCGGAGAGCACACGGTGGAAGAGAAGACGCCGGGAGAAGCGAAAAGTAGGGCCTGGCATACTTTTCCTCGAGGAATGGAAGAGAGATTCCATCATTTGTATGCATCTTGAAGGGCTCTCTCTCTCTCCTAAGCCAGCAGCTGTCTTGGATCACAGTCGTAAGACTGTTGCAGTCGTCCTGGAGCAAAAAAATACGGCGATGGTTGGAAAAAAATAGTCCTGAATCGCTTGGAGTAGGAGACATTGATCGTTCCCTTGAAACACCATCGTCGCCTTGGCAAACATGAATATGTGGTCTGACAACAAGCTCGTTTCGAATTCAATCAACAGTTTTACTTAGCGCTGGAATCTTGGCATTGTTTTGTAATCGTTTTGTGAAGGCGTTGCTAAGTTTCGCGGAATGTGTTCTATCCCTAGAAGCATTTTCTTGTGCCCATATTATTTCATGTGACTGAACGATAAAGAATCATGTGAGAATGAAGTACTTATTTTAGTATAATTAAAACGCCGTCTTTGAATATTGATGAAGTCCTTCACTTCCTTCTTTGATTTATGCTTCATTGTCTTCTCTTTTCTACCTTACAATATCCTTATTCCCGAACCCATAATGCGTCTATGTGTTTGCCTGTTTTGAGCTGCCAAACTAAATAGTTATCTTGGCGTCAGTATTAGCCTGCTCATAACGAAAGGCGCCAAAAGGACTAAAGCTTAACGTCCCATTCGACGGACTGCGTACCACAGTTGAAGTGCCCTCTTCAAGGCACTCAAGCAGGGATCGGGAAGCATCTGAAAATTGAATGAAAGTGTGCTATTATAATTCTCTGAAACAATTAATCTTTGATCTTATTTAAAAACTTTGAGCGAGTATCTACAATATAATTGCGTAATCTCACCCATTTTGAGATTAATTATTTCAGACAATGGAGGAGGTGAGAAGCTAAGGGGTACAAGTGATTTTTTTCTCAACAGATTTAGGCAAAGTTATTTGTTAGAAGAAATACTCAAAAACTTGGTTGCCAAGGGATACGAGTGTCTCTTTTTTGTACTGACATCGCGTGGAAAATCAAATGATTTACTAGATATCTAATTGATGTCGTTTGTTATCTATACCTAATTGCCGGCCTCGGTGGCGGCAGGGTAACGTCCTCGCCTGCCAAGCAAGAGGTCGCGGGTTCGAGTCCCGCCTGGGTAGATTTCCCCTGTCCAGGGCATGGCTGTTTGTGTACGTTTAGTTGTTAAATTTGTTGAATACCCCTATATAAAATGGCTAATATGAGCTGTATTCGGTGGTTTGAGAATAAAATAAAAAATAATTAAAATAATTTCTCTACATAGCTCTGAAAGGAAAAAAGAAATCACTTGTACCCCTTCTCACCCATTCAATTATAATTGCGCATTTTCGTTCAGCCAGTAATTAATGCCCTTAAAATCCAATGCATTTAATAAAATATCGGAAATGCTGGATCCCAAAGAAAAACCGCTTTCATGGTGACTGCAAACTGCATCCAAAAAAATGGTGTTAGCATTGCTGAGTAACTAAGGAGTCACAACCCCATGTTTATGGATAAAAAGATGCTTAAAATGTCTCCCGTACCTCCTCCTGAGGTATTGCAGATTCCTCCTGAAAAAACTGTAATGTCTTGTTTCAATGAGTTAAAAAGGTGTGCGTTTAATGCTCTGAATGTTTAAGTGGTGGCGCTAAGGGTTCGCCTTTCTCCCCCCGCGAAATTGTTTGCGGGTCCCCTATATAAGCCATGTTTTTATAAATGGGAATGAATGAAAAGCTTCCTATTTTGCATAAAAACCTGCATATGATTTTATGCCTATGAAAGTGTAGTTTACGACATTATTTAGTGGTTATTTTTTTCCAGTAGTAAGGATATTAGGAACAGAATTGCATTATCAAAGGAGGCGTTTATGAACAGGAAGGAGCTTCAGAGAGGTTCGCTGCGTAAGAATTTAAAGAAAAGGCTATAGTGAAGAGTCTGATCTGGAGTGTAGCGCTTTACGGTGCAGAAACGTTGACACTGAGGAGGGAGGACGAGAGAAGACTGGAGGCGTTCGAGATGTGGGTGTGGCGAAGAATGGAGAAGGTGAAGTGGACGGAGAGGAGGAGGAACGACGAAGTGCTGGACATGGTGGGTGACCAGAGGCAGCTTTTAAATGAGATACAGAGGAGACAGAAGGTATGGATCGAGCGAGTACTTAGCAGGTTGGAGATATTGAAGATAGAGCTAGAGGGTAGATGTTTGGCAAGCGAGGGAGAGGAGGAAAAGAATTGGACTTTTAGAAAGAATGAAAGGGGGTAGGTCTTATCGTGAATTGAAGAGGGAAGTGCTTGCAGGAAGGGGAGGTTTCTAGAATGCTTGTTAGGTACTTCAAGGAAACCTGCCCAATCGGTAGAATACATAAAGAATAATATACAAATCACCAAAAAATACGCTTTTCAAACGAAAGTATTTATGTATCACAAGGAACCATAAAGATAAAGCCCGACGAACAGATTTAGAGAGAAGAATGTTAGGTAAACGAGGGAGAGGAAGGAAAAGAATAGGGTTTTTGAATAGAATGAAAGGGAGTAGGTCTTATTGTGCATTGAAGAGGGAAGTGCATAATGAAAGGGGAGGCTCCCGAAATTCTTCTTAAGCACTCCATAAAAACCTACCTTATTCTATTTAATACTTACAAAAAAATTTCCCTGCTCGTCATGGGGCCTGGGGGGCCCTTTTCACCTTCATTGGGATGTTCCATTTAACCTTGTGTCATGTATCATTTCCTTGAATTAAAAAAAAGAGGAGCAATAGCAATTTATATTTTTCATCCACCGTGCAAGCGATTCAGAGGCGTCAATTAAGCTCCAATTGGAAAATTGGAGCGGGGGATTGGAAAAGTGCCGTCTCCGGACACGAGCCTATCTCCCGGTCATTCCGTCACCTCAACACTCTCCACTCTCCTGCAGAAAAAAAAGAGAAAAAGGGAAGATTTAATTCTCATTCAGCGTGAGAGAGGGAGCATTCGTACGAATTGCCGTCCTCGAATGAATTAATCGAGTCCTAAGAGGATTTGTCGCCATTTCGTCTCTCCTCCTTTCCACTCTTTGGAATCGAGGCGTTATTTTTTTGTAATTTCCAACCCAACTACAACTTATTCATCTCTCCACTCTTCCCTCTTCCTCTATTAACTTATTATTTATATGAGATTATTTTTATACTTATTTTTATCATATTTAAATAATTTATTGCTGTTTATATAACCCATTATAAAGGCGTTAGTGCTGTTGTTGGTACTAAATGCATATAAATAACTAAACTTAACATCGTCGTTGCGCAGGGGTTTCAAGCCTCTTACGATGGAAACGTATGTTGCGTTATGGTTGATTATTCAGTTTTCATGGATTTTCAAGCTTTCATCGAGCACCTTACTGTGGACTAGTATGTTGTGTTAAGGTTTTATACTCAATTCATGCTATAGAATGGTATTTGGAGGAGAGGATGTTTTTTAGGAGGGAAAATTTTAATTTAAAAATCAGCCTCCGCACAAATGAAGGAAAATTGAGAGAAAATATTGAATGGAAAAATAGATTTCCAAAACTAAATTCAATTTTCAGACCTAAAAAGCGAACCATCATATGTAAGTTGCCGGGCGCTCTCGTCCTCGTCATCCGCAGGAGAATAAGGAAAGTCGCGCAGAAAAAAGGAGAAGTCACATGTCGGGGAGAATCACACTTTATTCTGCCTTGGTTTCCTTACAACCGTCGACTGCCCCGCAAACTGCCGTCTCCCTCTGGTCAGCGTTTTTCTGTTGTTCTCTCAGGTGCGTAGCAGGCTCACGTTCTTAAGAAAGATCTCTTACCTTACGTGGCCATGCGAGCGCTTCCTGTCGGCGTTGAGTGGTTGGGGAATCGTGGGAGCGAAAGGGAAGGAGTTTTAGCTGAGCTGGTATGGGAAAGGAACTGAGGTAAGGAAGACGGCAGCCGACTCTTACAACCACTCCCCCCCAAAAAAATTTGAAATTTACATACATGGAAATTTTAAACACAATGAAACCAATTTCTTAGGTACGAGCAAAAAAGAAATAAAATAAAAAATAACACCAAGCACAAAATAAACAAGAATATCAGCACATGAAATTTCGTCCCCCACTAGTAATCACTGTCCAAATATACCCTTCAGCACATATTAGGTAAAACCTGAGCACTTATCCACATATCATGCATAGTCCTAACCCATAATACAGTTCAAAAGTTCAGATTGACGGGCGTTTTCCCATTAAACAAAATAATTAGACGCCCACCTCACATAAACATAATTGACAATAATTCTTATGCTCTGAAAAATTATGAAAAAAGACAATATATTATAGTCTTTGTTTGAGCTAGGCGGTGATTATAATCGGTTGGAGTATTTGTACATATATATACATTGAAATGTTGCTCGAACCCTAGTAAATGATGCTTCATCGTCTTGTATTTTCTACCTTACTATGTCTTGATTCCTGAAGCTATCATGCTCCTGTTTGTAAAGCGTTTGTTCATTTAGGGATTAGAACCCGTGCCTATGGGGTGAGAAGCGAAAGAGAAAGCGAGGATAGAAAAGGTAATACTCACTCTAATGCAGAAATATTTTGAAGATGAGGTATTAAATTTGTTTTTTATTTGCTTGTTTCTGTACCATAGAAAACATTACAATTCAGCTTCTACATCAGGACTTTTTACTCGAGTATGAAAAATACACTAACATCCATGCCTCATAAGTAAGTTCCTAAGAATGCAACCGGTAGACTAAAATTCCTATATCTTTGTCTTCTCTGTAACTATTGGAAATGCTATTGCAATTCCATCTCAGTGTTCAAGCGTAGAAATTTTCTTTTTATTTCTGAGACCAATTGAAAGATTTTAGTAATCAACTTCTTGAAGTTCGTGGAGCTCATTTACATTAGGAAATAAATTCTGTCTAATTCGTACTTGAGTAAGGTAGTTAATGAGAAACTTCTGTGTTCTAGGCAGTGCCTTGAATGTGAGAACACGTTGGTTAAAAGTATTGAATGAAATAGGTGCTGAAAATTTTAGGAAAGAATGTTTCATGTCCTTAAAACTTGGTGAATAACTTATGAGAATTTAATGAAACAGGAAGGAAGTTCAAATGAATGTAATGAAAAATAATTGAGACTTTACTGAAACCCTTTATGTTTCGCTTGCGTCGAATTTGTCTTCCCGGTAATTATTTTAAGTGCTACCATAATTCCTTCGGAGAGTTCAAATGTAGAAATGCTCTTTTATTTTTTGAGACAAATTGGAATAATTCAGTCAGAAACTTCTGGAAGTTCATGGAGGATCAATTGCATTCATTTATAAAAACATCCTTTTGATGAAGCGGCGTCAAGTTGAGATCTTGTAGGAAATGGGATTGAAATGACCTGTTGAACTGAGGCGGTTATTTTTCATTAAAACTGATGAATTGCGGGGAGTAAACTCAGGAAATAACTGAGTTATCAGCCGTCATTGTGAAACATGGAGGAATAAGATGTCTCAGAAAGGTCAATGCTCAAATTCCTTTGACTAAATCCTTCTTCCCAACCCTCTTATATGTAGTATGTTTCTTATTCAGTTTTCAGTCAATTACTCTGATTTAAGCCGCCAAGTCTTCCGTAGTATTCCGTAGTTTCGTAGTGGCGGTTTACTATGGCAAGTTAACTGTTTATAATATTTCTCGCTCCCCTGAATTTAGAGTAATTGTTCCGTAAACAAGTATTTTTTTAGTTGTCGTAACCGCCACAGAAGGGCGTAGTTTTATTTTGATGCTCAATTTTTTTTGTGTGTGCGTGCGACGAGTCGTCATCAACTCCTCAGTCAGTTGTGTGTGGAACTGTCAGTTGTATGTGAAGTTATGTAAATGATTAAAAATGTTCTGTAAAACTTCAATTTTATAGTGAATAAAACAAATCGAGTACAGGCTTTAAGGGCGTTTTGATGAGAAAAATGGGCATTCGCAGTTTTCTCCAGTTTTTAAAAGGGTGTATTCCTGAGTAGTAAATTATCGACGTGTAATTGCAGCATGTTAAATTTTGCCGTGCCCATACAAGATTGAACTTCATGGCTTTAATAACCAGTATATCTTCTGGTTATGCTAAAATAAATACCATTTGACTTGTGTTTCGTTACACCCTTGGGTCAACGTAACCCATGTTTGATTCAATTAGATTGTTGTCTGCGACTTAAATCGCTCTCTCTTGCAATTGAAAATATATAGACTCAAACAAAGATAGAGTTGTCTGATTATTTGCGTAGGCACTGTAATTTTTCTACTTATTTTTTGATCGTTATTACATTTGGATTTGTTTATAAATCCGCTTCCTCTGATTATCTTATTATTCTAACATTACTGCTTGAAGTAAAAAAGTAACCTTCACATTTTCAGTCGTACATTTACCGCAGATCTCACTGAACTGCTAGTTTATACCTCATTCAACGTGGGAGATTAAATGGAAGTTTTGCTAATGAGTCCAAATGTTTGCGCGAATTAACTCTCCATTTATATGGGGATGGAGGATGAAAATAGAGTGTTTAGGCTTTTGCGATTAGGAGTGATGAAATGAATTCAGGATTGCTGTAACCCTCTGCCCAAGTGGAGCCGAAGAATCGGCAAAATTCGCGGAAACGTGGGCACTTAGAGGTCGAGAGAAGACTGGAGGAGTTCGAAATGTGGGTGTGGAGAAGAATGGAAAAGTTGAAATGGACGGAGAGGAATAGGAACGACTAAGTGCTGGACATGGTGGGTGGGGAGAAGTATTTTTGACAAGATACGAAGGTGCAGGAATATTTCTCGGGTTTCCCACCGGGTGTCGTATCGGGATGTGGTTTCCAACGTTTCCATGACTAAGTCCGTCATCGTCATCAGGGGTTAATGATGGAAACGTTGGGAACTACAACCCGATACGACACCCGGTGGGAAACCCGAGAAATATTCCTGCAGAGCATACGCCGGGAAAAACTCAGATTCTACAAGATACGAAGGTGACAGGAGGTATGGATAGAGCGAGGAGGGATGTTAGTTACTTAGCGGGGAGGGGATGTTGAAAACAGTGTTAGAGGGTAGAATGTTAGGTAAACGAGGGAGAGGAAGGATAATAATAGACTTTTTCGATAGAATGAAAGGGAGTAGGCCTTATTATGAATTGAGTAGGGAAGTCCATGCGGGGGGTGGGGTGAGGGGGCTGTTGCAATGCTTCGTAAATGCTCCATGTAAACCTACCGTAATAGATAGAATAATTTAGTAATAATAACATGATTTGGATGTAATTGTTTTGTTGACTTGAATCCCGTACGACAATTTCTGCACCCCAAAATGCTATCCTAGCGGTCGAATTGTGCGCATTTTCTCTTTAAAAATACAAAGAAGTCGTCCTCGTTTGAAGCGCCAGGAAAGGCCACAGCCCGGCATCCACTGCTCCCGCGCGCGTTGCATAGCAACCAGAATTCTAGTGTTTTACGTTCATTGGGGTAAAGTCGGGTGAAAAATTGACGCTAAGCCTTCCTGAGGCGAAAAATCAATTATGCCTGCTGACTATTTTCTGAAGCGCGTGTACGGATAAAAAAATCATGTGCTTCTCCAGTCCGTTCGAGATTTTAACTTTTTATTTCAGAAGTTTTTTTCTCCGCAGCTGTAAGAGGATTAATTTGCGATGTGGACCTTAGCGGATGGTAACAGTGTGGGTCGGACTTGCATAAAACTCACGGAAGAATGTGGGGCATAAAAACACTCACCAAGTCTATCTTAAAATTCGAACTGCTCCAATGTACTGAGCTTATTAGCTGGTTGGATTTTCCAGTTCTTAAGTCAATTTCAAAAGTCCTTTGGCCTATTATACAAGTGGGTGACGCCGATGAATGCTGCTTGCAGGGCGAAGGGGTTCGAATATCGGCCGAAGCCCTCCCACACTAATAAATTAGTCCATCATTAATAAGTTGTCCAAAATAGAAAGATGCGGTATCTGTTGGCCTAATGAAATAGTGACTACTCAACGGAGAAGGTTTCTCTTTTTAAGACCACTATCCCTTAGGGAATGCAGTAAAATCCCCAAAGACGAAATCAAATTACCTCTCTACAATAAACAGTGGCTAAGGACTTTGGTTTCTCACACCGAGGACAGAATTCTGGAAGGAAATGAAAGTGTATAAATTGAATTGTGAATTTGGAGCAACTAACATCGACCAGACTGGACATAAGCTAAAAAAGAGAATAGTGTAGTTTCCTTCATCAAAGAAAACGAAAGGCATTGAATGCGATTCATTACCCACCATTAGTGTATTCATAATATACAAATGATTTGGTTTTAGAAATCCCAGTTCAGACGAATGTCAATGGTCAATTTTAACCGCATTTGAAAAAGGCCAGATTGGCGCCCATGCGATGCCACTCCACGTGACGTCACAGGGACCTAGTTTCTATACGAGTAGATAGGAGTTTTACATCGTCTGAGATTACCAATGCATGCATGAGACACAGAGCTCAAGGAAACATGTCTTAATAATCACCTATTAAAACTGCCTAAGTTCCGAAAGTTTCATTCGTTTGATAGGTATTAATAATCCTTATTTAAGCCCAGCGCTATCTGCTAGCAGCCAGTATCGTATCAGCGCTCAAAGGCTCACCCCAAGGTCACCTCATTTGGCGGCAGCGGGAACTAGAACGACGTCACACGGGGTTTTACTAGCATTCATACTTAGCCGTCGCGTTTTCGCGCGCTTGAAATTTTTCACGTTTCATTTAATTGTGAAAAATAGTTATTGCCATTAAAAAATCTAAAAGTGTGAAATACGTACTCCAGGAGTAATAATGTTTCGATTAAGGCATTTAAAAAAAAGGAAACCACCCTATTAAAGAACATCAATCTTGCTTCAATAATGAGTCTGCATGCGTCTCTGCTGGATGAAAGCCATATTAGTGACTTTACTCCAGATATCCTACATTTAGAGCAAAAGGGACCAAGATGATGCCTTAGAGCAGTTTGTAATTTTAAGATGTAGTGCTTCCGAAGATTGATGAAGATGAAATGGATTGACCGTGTAAGTAACGAGGAAGTGCTAAGAAAGTTGGGAGAAAAGAGAAGCCTCCTAAAAACCTTAAGCAGACGACTTTGTTGGCCACATTATGACGCATGGTGACCTGATGAAAACAATCGTTGGAGGACAAATGGAAGGGAAGAAGGGCAAGGGGCGGCCCCGAATGAGTTATATCGGACAGGTTATAAAGGATGTGAAAGAGAAGAAATACGTCGCTATGAAAAGGTTAGCGGATAGAGGGGAGGAATGGAGAGCTGCGTCAAACCGATCTTAGGATTGTTGACTAATGATTATGTCAAAAATAAGGAACCCATTGTGAACGAAATTTTTATCATTTCCACTCCCTTTCCCTTCTTTACAAGAAAACAAACCCTTTTCCGATCTTGCCATCCGCACTACCTCAGATGACTATGTTTTTACGGGCGCAGTGGTATTCTCATCTAACCTTTACCCGACACGCGCCACTACCTCCCGCCCTTTTTTTTATAAGACAATGCAAGTTCGGAAATCTCTAATCCTATCCATGCTCTTACACGCATTCACCACCTCTTTGTCCAAATTCCGTCCCTGGGAATTCCACCCGTTGACCCTCTCATAAGACCGTTTTGTTTTTGAAAAATGTTTTGAAATAATTCTGTTTGTGACTGTTTATTTTCGGTCTTCTATGCATCTGTACCAGACCACGTCGAAACTTAGGTTGAACGTTAAGTATTTATGTGGAATTACAGAGTTTTCTTTACTTTTCACTATGTTAAACAGATTCCATAAAGTCACGCTGGAAACAACTAATTTTTATATACCCATTGAATATAAGAGAAATGTAAAATAAACTTTTTTCAACAATAGTTGGTTCAATAGCAACCTAAAATATGTACCTAACTTTCCCTCTTGAACATCCTTTTTACATTATATGATAGTTTACGAACTATTAAGTTCATTTGACCACTGAACGAAGGGTCCCAGGTTCATATGCCGATGAAAGCCTTCCGGAGCCCTCCAACGAAAATCTTCGAAGTGTAATGTGGCCCGGAAAACAAATTGGCCCCCTTAACCTGAATTTGTGGAATTCACGCGCCTGAGGCTAATTGCGGGGTGAGCTCTACCTTCTCCTGTCCAAACCAACCTTCGGGTTGACACAACGAGTGGGTGAAGTCGATTTTTCGCACCCTGTAACCATCGGTTAGTCCGACATTTTGCGAGACCTCGTTTCAAGGACGTCTCTTAAGCTTTTTCAAGGACTCGCCATTGTTTTATAAGAGTTTTTTCTTATCTTTTGTGCGCCACCTCTGTATTGTTCGTTTTAGTCTGGCCCTCTTCGAACAAGGAGGAGATTTCAAGAAATCCTTAGAATCCAATGGCCTCCCCATCCAGACCAACTTTAAATCCTCGACATTTTCTCGGCGTATTTCTCCGGCACTGTTCTTTTTTCTTTGCGAGTGCTGTGATTCGAGCTAAATAACTCCAGAACCCTTTTCCATTGGGTAATACCCACGCAGTAGCGGGAAATACTAAAACTAGATCTAACTCTATGTATTCTCATGTTTCTTTGGTCGAAATACAAAAGTGGGAATTCAGAGGTAGAAAAAGAAGTTTTTGTGTATTTTTCATCGTAAAAGGTCCGTGGGAGTAAAATAATCTTTTTCCTATTCACAATTGCGTATTTGGTTTGAAATAAATCTTTGCTTGAGACTATTTCTAGAACGTTTATCTCAGGGTTCGTAAATAACTCGAAAAGGAAAATAATACTGGATTTAGACGTCTGGTAATTGGTGGGGTCTACGGTAGAGCTCCTTATAAAATAAATTATTTCGATTCTATTCTTCATTACCAAGGTCGCCGATAAAGTCTGAAAGTGTTCTTCAGTTTTGCTGTAAAAAGAGTTGTGAAACTTGGTCCAACTTGTATGCATAAATGTTAAATCACCGCAATCACTTCACCAAAATTCATGAGCAGTAATATTTTTCATCCCGCTAATATGAGATTGTTGCTCTGCATCTATTTGCAGAATGTCTTCAGTTAAGGAAGGTATGCTTCTTTCTTATTTTATTAAAAGTGACTTTGAGGTTAAGGTAGGTTCCGATGGATGGAGGAATTGCTTTTATATATCCTAGCCTTCTCCTATTTAGGCGCCGCTGTCATCTACTTAACCCTTAACCGGTGAGGAGTAATAATTGTTACACTACCAGCGGCCTACGGTCTGGGAGACCGCAATAAATCAAATATTCATACAAATGTTGTGACGGCATTTTCATTGCATAAGTTTATGTTTCTTTTCTGCTAAACTATTCCAAACTTTATATTTTATGCGTTACAAATACGTATCAATTTTTCGGTAAAAAAATGTTATTTAAAACGGGATCCAAAAATTGATATAAAAACACTAGATAAACACTCATTATTATCTTTTAAGCGTCAATATTTCTCCATAATTGAAAATAAGGCCTTAAATGCCAAAGAAATGTGGCTAATTAATAGGAAACAATTGAATTTATCTCGTCTTTCTTTTTTTTGATACATTCTATGTACGTGACGTAAGGTCTCTCATACCGCTAATCGAATTAATTTGTAAATTTACAGAATTAAATAATAAAAACGCTTAATTTTAGAAATGTTATGTCCTTATTATACAAAAAATTTGAAGCTAACGATGATTTTAGATTTTTTTAAACAGCCAATTTGAAAATATTCATAATTTTAAAAACGCAGAGGTCTCTCAGACCGCATGTCACCAGTTCAGGGTTAAGCGTATGTTGCTATTAACGTTATCCCGTCAAGAAAAGCTCATTACTTTTATATTTCAGTTAGCAAAGGAAACTCGTTTTATTTGGTATTGATCCTTTCTGCTTCATGAAATCAGGAACCTTCGTTTATTCGGGTGGACATCTGACCACTTTCAACAGCTCATAATATTATTAGGAAGATAAATTAACCTTGGGGCGCGCAGTGTTTAGGAGTTTGAAATTTCAATCAAAATGTCCGCGCAAAAGTGTCTTTTTCTTTGCTAACCTGAAGAAGTTCCACTGAAAATGAGTTCAACTGGATTATTTTAATATTGAAATCATTAAATTTACCTGAAGAAAATATCGCTATGATAACTACTTGTTTTGGTTAGGTATATCCTCATATTATGAGAGTAATTTGGGGAGAATATTAACAGCTTTACCTTGCTTCCACGACGCTGATGGTGATTTAATGAATTAGTTTAGTGTTACCTCACTTTTTCTTGGAGAAAATGGACAAGTTTAGAGGCTGATGCATGTACCGAACATGGAATAGGCTTATTTCAGGCAGTAAAAGGTTATATATGGTGCGAAAACTCCTCAAAGAAGAAGTCATTCGCCCTGAACCGGGATTCGAACCCGAAGTCCACGATTACCCGTCGAGTGATTTAGCCAGTTAAGCTACCGAGAGGTCATTCCCCTTTGTGGACATTTGTTGACACTACCTGACAAGGTGGCATGGACTGCTGAGCATGTGATGCAACAAGCAGTCCGCAGCGCGCAGCACCACAGCCGGAAAGTAAAGCCGTAGCTTTGAACACATAGAGGTGTTCGCTTTTGTATAATTTATGTATACCGGGACTCGCCACGGTGATAACTTTACGGAGTCGCCCACAACTATTTACTGTTCTATGTAGCTCATTCTCGGCCTTGGAATCCGGGTTCGAATCCCGGTCAATGCAAATGATTTTTTCTTAGCTGCGGAATTTTCGCAAAATTAGTGTATTTCGGGTGATTCCGTAAAGTTTTCACCGTGGTTAGTCCCGCTATATACTTAAATTGATCTGTGATTGTACTTTCAGGACTAGTCTATTGTAACTGATAGGAATCAAAAGATCACTCTAGACTTATTCGCCATGCTGAGGACATTTTTGAAAACCGAATAAAATTACGTTTAAAAGGCATGCAAAAACTGATTTGATGGCACATCCAACTTGTTCGGGAGAAACTGGGGCCTAATTTATTCAGCCCCTTTGCCTGTGCTTCTCAGTTTTGTGAACTTCCATCGCCCCTTCTACTTACCGCTTGAATTTCCGCCTTTCCTCTCTCGCACATTGCATGTTCCCTTAGTTGTTGATCTCTTTTTGGGGACTTAATGGGTTCTTCCCATGACGTCTCGCTGAGAGAGATAATGTTCTTTTGAAGGAACAACAGGCAGTAAGTGTGTGCGACAATGCCTTTGAGTGGCAGGTTTAGTGGTGCTCTTCTCGTGAGGTATTACACGGAGCTTATAGCCCGTCTTTCAGTCTTTGTCGTGGAGGGCTCGCCCGAGCTTTCGAGAACTACGTTTAGGGGGAAGAAGAATAACGAGTCGTGTTTCATTCAGCCGTTTCATTTGGGCCATCGTTGTTCCGCAGCTCCAGACCCTACGCAATTTCACAATGATTGATATTTGTTTTTGGATAGATACATCCACATCATGTTGGAGTAATTTGGGGAGAGGAACCTTTGTGCTCACTTTACAGCTGTACATAGTCCTTCCTCTGATACTTCATTAGTGATTAGATGAAGTAGTTTAATGGCCCCTCACTCCTTTTCGGAGTTTAGTAGCCAATGTTCATGTCAAAAATGGAGGCGGCACATTTCGTTCCATTTGTGTTGATACTTCGGTTGCAGTTGATTTTCAAAGATGTCCGCATCGCTGCGATCTGCACTGCGCGATCCGTTCAATCCCAACGTATACAATAGGGGAGGTGTAGAATTTTAAGTTTTTCCCGGCGTATGCTCTGCAGAAATAATTCTCGGGTAGCACACTTAAACGGCTCTCAAGGGCATAAATACCGGCAAGAACTTGGCTCGATATTCATTCCCTGAAGAAGAGGGTGGACTTAGTCATTGAAACTTTCGGACCTGTGACCCAAATCTACACCCGGTGGGAAACCCGAAAAATATTCCCGTATTTGGAACGGCGAGAAATAAATTGAAAATTTATGAATTTGATTTATTATAAAATTTGGATATTCAATATAGATTAATAATCGCAGTACCTAAGATAAATCATTCATAAGTAAGTGTAAAAAGACTGTCTGGTAGGAGAATTGATTGGAGATTTACTCCAAACCAATCTTCAACTGATGGTGATGAATTCTGTGATTTTTATGGATCCAAGGGCGCTTGATAATTTGGTGATAGGTGGAAGGAACTGGCGTAGTGGGCGATGGGTATGGGTTCTAATTATATTATTAAATTATAGGCACGGATGAATTATTATCATTGACTATGAGAATGGAATACCATTACCTTAAATAATTTTTATTCGCCAGATCATGTTTAAATTTGCAGTAGCAAGTAGGTTCTGGGAAAATAATTTAAAAGTCATACAGAATAATGAAAAATATGTTTGCTAAAAGATTGTGAATTGAAGTTTTCCTGATATCATCCCCGCGGGGATGTTTTCCTCTTTGAAGAATTCAAACATGTATTCTTTGCTTCGGCTGGCAGCCGTCAGAAGTAATATAGAGACAAGGAAAAGAAAGGGTCTCACCCACTGTCATATTATGCTGTATTTAGAATTTTGACGTCCCCATGACAATCTTTATAGAAAAGTCGATCATCCTTTTAGCTGTTTTAAATATTTTAAGCAGTGAAGGTCACAGAACTAATAATTTATTCAAACTCCCTTTTCCCAGAAAAAGTTAAATAATTCAGATGTTTTTATGAACATAAAAAGCTCTCTGCCACATTAAATATTCAACGTCCCTTTTTAACCTCCACTAAAAGACGGAACACATAAGTGTATTATTAAAGGTCTTTATATTTCTATCGTACAGTAATTGTCTAGGTTTTGGTCATGTTGTTGACTTGATAGTTTTTCAAATGCACGTAGTCTTTTTCCTTTTAGTTTCCCTTACATCTTTAGGATATCGCTCTGTTACGTGAAAATTACCGAAAAGGTTTGCATATATTGTCACATTAGTGTAGGGAAAATTAGAGTTTGTTCTGAAATAGTGATTAACTAGGCTATATACTCAGTCTAAAGACATCAAGCGTTTTATAGCCCTGTAATAAGTGGCGTTAATGAAAGGAAGGCCGTTACTCGACTACTAGAGTAGCCGAGACAAGATAAGTGGATACATTTATGTATCCAGCGACACTTGAAGGTTCATAAGTATGAAAAATTGGAATTTCTTCCAGAAAATAATATCAGAAGGCCTCAGGACATAGGGCTGTGGTTCTAATGGAGCATATCATACACCAACGAATGGACCCGGGGAATAGGTATGTCATAAGACTTAATAATTAAATGAGGATTAAATAGGATGTAATGTTGAAGGATAAAACCCCAGTGGAAGGACATGAGATAGGTACTTTAAGTTGTTGAAAGAAAAGAACACAACCAAAAATAAAATCAGTGGACCGAAGAAATTTGCTTGAGAGTGTGGTAGAATTGAATGGATACTGTCCTCATATCGTAGGTTTGTAGTAATTTGAATTAATCATTTAAAAAGTTGATGTAAAATATATTCTTCAGAAAAATATGGCATGGAAAGAAATTTTTTTAAATTAATATAAATAGTTTTAAGTCAATATCAATAAATATAAAAAACATAAAAAAGAAACACTCACACGGGAAATTAACTTGAAGCTTTCGAAGTACTACTGACTTCTTTCTCAACTTGAGTAAGAATGGGGAACCAATGGGAAATGAGTGTTTCTTTTTTCTGTTTTTATATTTATTGATATTGACTTAAAACTATTTATATTTATATTGCGTGTTACGTGCATCTCGTTTTTCTAAACATTGTGTTTTTTAAATTAAAGATATATTAGAATAAAATATTTCGGAATTTGAATGCTATTTTCTTCGTTTCTCAAAAGGAAGTTATTTAAGTGAACTCATTCCTCTCGCTCAACGCGCTTTTTTGATGACGTGTAACTCGTTAAAAAAAAACTCTCTATATCATCTTGAAATTTTCGGGGTAGACTTATCCCAACATTTTCCTCAGATTCAAATTTCAATATTACCTCTCCGTATTTCTCAGATGTTATTATTTTATGTTTGAGATACAGGCAGATACGACGGCAAAGGTTTTTCTCCGTACACCATGAAAAATTTAGTACAAACTGAATGAATTTTGTCATGGCGAATTTGCTGAATGCGTACAAAGTCACTTGTTACTCGCAATGCTTCGGAAAACATTCGTCGCTGGATTGCGAAAAAATAGGATTTTTCTTTGCGACTGTGGCTTGATAAGAACAACCCTAAACCAAGCAACTTCGTTGGCCACATTATGAGGCATGATGGACCCATGAAAACAATCGTAAAAGGACAAGTAGAAGGGAAGTACGGCTGAATGAGTTACATAGGACAGGTTAAAAAGGATTAAAAAGAGAAAAAAGACGTAACTATGAAAAGACTAGCTGATTAGAGCGCGGAATGGAAAGCTGCATCAAACCAACCTCAGGATTGTTTACTTAATGATGATGATGAGGTGTAGTCTGCTCGATTACCGTCGCTACCGCTCTCAGCGGATGGAGCACTCCTATGGTTGGCCGAGCGGATCCAAGTATTCCGTCGTGGAGAGCACTATCCCGACTAAACTGCTGCTTACCGCTTACACTTCTCCATTCCACATTGACATAGCATATCTTATTCATGAGGTTAAAGATCGGTTATTAGAAAATGTAAACGAAATACAAAAAGATTTTAAAAGAAAACTTTTTTTCCCGGGAACAGCCTAAAATGTTGCGCTAAATAGTCAAAAATTAAGGTTCGTTTCTGAATTCCTTTTAATTAAACTTAATTACGTAATCCTGATGTTGAGATATGGTGATACTGCACGTCCTAATCTAATCTTATTGAACAAGTAGATAGATAGATAATAGATAGATGGAAAATGTTCTAGTTAGCAAACAGAGAATGCGTGAACAATCTAACCTATTAGTAATTATATCCCTTTATCAGATTCTTTTCCCTGAGATTCCACAATTCGAGCAAAGGTTTGTCTACTTAAACTTTCAGTGCGCTAAGCCCTCAAATTTACCGCTAGTCAAATAGCATAGTTACCTGAAAATGCTCTTTCAGTCTGTAAAAATTTCATTAGAGGCATATCACGTTCATGCACTGAAAATTCACCGCTAGTCAAAGAGTATCGCTTCCTAGAAGTACTAATTCCGATCAGTATAAATGCCATTCGAGGAAAAATTAAATTCATTAAAAGAACCGGAATGAACATCCTGATGTGAGTGTATATAATTTCGTCCACGTGAACCTATAGGAAAAAATAAGACCGACTAACGTTGTGATAGGGATCCTGCCACGTAATGCATGAAGGTTGATTTTATGCCAGGTCCACTTTGAAATTGCTTTATTTTTTTATTCCGCCTCCTAAGCTGTGTAGTTGATGTGTCTCTCTTCTTTCGCCGCTGCCTTTATCAGCCACACTCGGCTCACCTTCGGGGCATGAAGCCCTCGTTTCCGCTCGGATGAGAGGCCCTCTTACTCTGCCCCGTGGTCCAGCGTCACTCCTCACGCATCGTCACGGAGCGAAAATACCCTAGCGGCCTTCTCCAAATGCTCCTCCACCCTCGCTCACTCACCCTGAAGGAAGAGTGCCGTGCCCTTAATCACGTGTCCACCTCGTCCTCTCCCTCTCCTGTCTCCACTTACGTGAGTGAGTGACTCTTCTACCTTTTACCCGATCCTTTGTGTTGCTTGCAGACCCAAGTGTTCGTATGTATACACGTCCAATTTCCTCCCGTTTTCTCCTTTCTTATTTTTTCCAATAGGTTCACGTGGACGAAATTATATCCACTCACATGAGATAAGGGTGTTCATTCCGGTTCTTTTAATGAATTTAATTTTTCCTCGAATGACATTTATACTGATCGGAATTAGTACTTCTAGGAAGCGATACTCTTTGACTAGCGGTGAATTTGTGGTGCATGAACGTGATATGCCCCTAATGAAATTTTTACAACCTGAAAGAGCGTTTTCAGGTAACTATGCTCTTTGACTAGCGGTAAATTTGAGGGTAATACATGAAATATGCCTCGAATTAAATGAATACTTATAGAAATATGTATTTCCAGGAAACGACATTCTTCGATCTGCGATCAATTTGGGGTGCATTCATTCTTTATGTCCCTAGTGATATTTATACAGATTTAAATAAGTGTTTCTAGGAAACGATACTCTTAGACTAACGATAACGGTAGCCTCGGGTCACGTAGCCGTTGCAATCTCCATGGCCACAGGAGACTAGTAGCGGGGAAAGTTGTGAATTCAAAAAGAATTAATGACCCTCAATAAACTCACCTATCCAATACAAGACAGAGGAATAAAGGGGGTGTGTTTAACCCATCATAACCCATTGCTGCTTCTATGTAACATCAAAAATGTATGAATTTTCAGCTCTATTACAGGAAAGATTTAAACTGCGTGTTCTTTTGCTCTGTAAAGGTTAATGGTAATATATTTAGCTGGCACAATAATTATGGTTGATTAGAAATGTTTCACATTTTGAAAATGAGAAGTCTTGAAATTGAATTTCTTCCAGAAGCAGATTTGGTTTATAAATGGTTAAGAGGAGGATTAAGGATGACTAGATGCATTTCCACAGGTCTCTAGTTCGGCAGATTCCGCACCCATGTGAACCCAGCTAAACGGATTTACTTCGCCAGTAAATAAGAAACTCCGCGACGCCACAGTTTATGTTAAAGCACGTATTTTCCAAAATGAATAACAAATCTTGTTGTGTTAAAGTCACTTACTTTAAACTTACGGCATTGAATAGCTAAATGTCATTGATTGGGGGGGCCCCTACATGGACCCAAGCGATCGAATCCGTATTCCGCTCATTTTATGACCGTCGAAAAGGGTCGAGGAAAGGATCCACAAATTCAAATGTCTGTATTCCGCAAATAACCAGTAGCTAGTTGTTCCAATCGGGCGTGTGGGCTGTGCTACGCGTGTGTATGCGAAGGCATAAGGCAAAGCTGTGACTTTGTAGTGTTGCCGTTATAATGATTAGAAATACACAGAAACTTGAAAGTGAAATTTAATTTTTAATTTTTTGGTTTGGTCAGTATTGTATTTTATATACCTTGAACGGGTACAAAAATTTTTTGCAACCAATCAGAATGTTTCCTGCTTGTATGTACCATAACCATACTCGTATGTGCCATATGCGTACTTAAGATCCGAGATACGGCCTTTTTCCGTTGACATAGAAGCAATATGCAAAG
Source organism: Ischnura elegans (assembly GCF_921293095.1). Classification (NCBI taxonomy): domain Eukaryota; kingdom Metazoa; phylum Arthropoda; class Insecta; order Odonata; family Coenagrionidae; genus Ischnura; species Ischnura elegans. Next base: position 25,926,322 of record NC_060253.1, read on the forward strand.
TTTGGACGCTCGCGATGACGAAAGTTGGGTTTATGGTAATGTGCGGAATTCGGACAGTCGCGGTCAAGGCAGCTTAGGAGAATTTGCGGAAAATTGACGTAGATTGTTGAAATAGACGTTTTTATCTAGCGAGGAAGGCGAAATGTGCCGAGTACGGATGAATCGCCCAGGAGCGTCATATGGTTTGGGAGTGTGTCCACAGTGGCCTTGATGTGACCTTGGTTGGTTTTGAGTGTATGCAGGGGAAAATCACGTGAGTTTGGGTACTCGGTGATGTGAAGAGAATCTTGCGGTTGAACGGTGGGGTAACGTTATGTTGGTGATATTGATAGTGTGAAGGGTGATATGAGTTCTCAATGCCGAAGCGTGTGAAAAGAGCTTTCGAGACGAACGGGTGTGAAGGGATGCGTTCGAACCTTTGAGAGTCTAAGAATATAAAACGCTTGCTCCCTCGCCTGTGCGACCCTTTTGACACTTTTCACCTTGATAAATGACCAAATGCGTCCAAAGGAGAGGTTGGGTTGTGAGGCAAGGTTTTCTGAGGTACTACGGGTGTACCCAGTAGACCTGCAGTAGCTCAAACCTGCCTTTAACCATTCTCGGCTGACCGCTCTATTTGTGGCAAGGGATAATTTTCGGTACATTGGTGTGTATATCACAAAATACATGGTGCTATAATTGGTAGGTATTTAAATTTATGACTTTGCGTAGTGGCCTGAAATCGAAAAAAATAAGATGTCCAAATCCTCCAAAAATGTTTCTGTCCCACTAGCCAAGAAATATAAATCTCGCATCATATTTTAGTTTTAAGGTTTTCGCAGCGATTAGATACACTATTATAATTCATTTTCGGGAATACGTCTGCGTGCTTAATATTTAACTCAACGTTTCGTTCCACCTACTGGGAACGTCGTCAGGAGAATGAAAATATAAACATCTATCGTACCGTTGGAAAAACTGGTCCATTGTTGTCAAGGTATTTAAAAAAGTAAATAAAAATAAAATAAAAGCCAACTTCTTTAAAACGTCTTCTATAAAAAGGAAGATGAAAACGACCTATGAATTTTAACAGGGATGATGGATATAATTTAAGCCATGTGTGGAAGAGATATATTTCGAAGATTTAATAACAATATTCCACTTTTCATCTTCCTTTTTATAGTAGATGTTTTAAAGAAGTTGGCTTTTATTTTATTTTTATTTACTTTTTTAAATACCTTGACAACAATGGACCAGTTTTTCCAACGGTACGATAGATGTTTATATTTTCATTCTCCTGACGACGTTCCCAGTAAGTGGAACGAAACGTTGAGTTAAATATTAAGCACGCAGACGTACACCCGAAAATGAATTATAATACTCGCATCATATATTTAAAATAGTTTGAGCATGAATATTTGCTATTACTTTTTTCTTTGAATTGCAAATCATTTAGTATGGAGTCCTTGAGTCAACTTCACAAATAACACCTATCTTCAATTTTTACCGGTAACTTTTAAAAATTGACTTACTGCTTTTATTCAATGGACAAGCGGAAAAAACTTCCTTGATTTTATCATATAAACATTTAGTTTTTATGAGCAGTATTTTCTGAGTTTTTTTATATTGTTAATGATATGTGTTCTATAAAATGGTGAAGCCTTAGAAATTTGTACCTATGTTTTGGAGTTTACCCAGTATTTTCACCTGTTTACGCTAAGTGAAGCATGTAATGCCATCACTAAAAGCTCACAGATTGTAATCAAGATATTTCTTGCGAATCCTTACGAACTCTAATTTTATTGTTTCTTCTAGCTATGTGCTATTGTCTTAGTATCAATTGAGGTAGTAAAGCGGTACTACATCACATTTTCTTTAGGTTACAGAAAATAGTTGCTTTTTGGCGTATTTTTACGCATTGCTTCGAAATGATTGCGCTCAAAAGGTTCTAATCATTCTTTTTTATCTCGACGCTGTTAAGTGATTTTTCAAACATAGTCAAACTTAGTTTTTTTGTCTTTTGAATTTTTTAGTTGTTTATTTTCAAGGACGATTGTATCGAATTATCTTCTCGTTGGCAGGGCACATCGACTAAATAGGTTTTATTGTCTGCGTGTTTTTTTTCTCATCTGAAAAACCTTCGTAATTCGTTTTTGTGTACACTTCTCGGAGACAACCTTGTCGAGTGCTTCTTATGGCTGTTTGGCAATTCCAAAATGGATTCTTTGATATGAACTTTAACCTATTTAACTTTCGTAAAACCATTGGCATATGGCAGAAGATACTTGATCAAATTTTCTCTTCATTAGAACGGAAATATCGATGGCTTGAGACGTAACTTTGTGAAAGCGATTCATTATGAAAAATGAAGTAAATATTCATGTGGAAGCACAAAGTTTCTTTTTCATTTTTCATCCGGAAATATAGAAAATATCCGCTTATAAAAGTTAATACTATCATATGGGGAAAATTTGGAAGCAACAATATCGTCAGTCGAGGCATCCATGTTTATATTTCGTCGGCTTCTTAATTAACCTCGGCAACATAAGCCTGTTTGGATTCACTCGCCCGACTTTATGTTACCAGATAACAAGCTCCATTACTACATGACTGCTTAATCGACCTTAAACCTGGCATTTCCGCTACTCGATGTTGCTGCGTAGGTAAAATTTAATGCTGGGATGACGTGCAATTAGTTTATGTTTTTTTAATCATTAAAAGTACGTTTCTTTTCGAAAATTTACCCGTGAGGAGATCGTATTGACCAAAAATTCCGGTTCGTGCATGCTTTCTCTCCATTTCTTTTATTTTATTCCTTCATGGAGCGAATATCTGGCTTCTTTCGACTGTACGGGAAGCCAAAAATGGAATGGTACAAGCTCGTTAACTTGCGTAACTCCGATAACATAGAAGAAGACTTTTGATCGAGTTTTTCCCATCCATCGTCCAAAAAAAATCACAGACTTTGGTTACTAAAGCACTATGTTGCGCGAGTTCCTGCAATAACCTACGAGATAGGGTTCACGTGTCTGCGCCGAGGGAAACTAATTTCCTTACAATCACTTCGTCTGATCTCATTTCGAGTGTACTCGAACCCAAAGTGGTGCCTCGTGACCGGGATTCGATTATCGAATTGATCACTTCGGAATCACAGTTACCGTAGAGAACACCGGAAAGTAGTTTTTCATGGAATGACCTCACCGTACTAAAAATAATGAATTGTTGGTGACCATTTGCTGCGCTTATGGAACCGGGCTGCTGCCGGTCCGGGCCTCTCACAAATGGGCTGCTCCCATCTTTTTAAATCGGGATAATGCGCAGAAGTCAAGTGTGAGGATAGTGTAGATAGACGTCGTATAGGATCCAGGTTATATACCTTCTAAGTCACATTCTTATCCGGATTATAACCGGAGAGAAAAAAACCAAGCGGGAAAAATAGTGGTATGATTTCCCAAATTATTGTATAAATATATTGTGCTTTTTCTCAGATAAGGAGTCATCGTGTAATTCATTCAGTCACTTTCAAATGAAGTGTTTCTTTATTTTCATTTACTCATGTTAAGTCTGTGTCTATTCAGCTAAGTTTAGTGCTTCATTCTTCACAGTGAAATAAATGTGAAGTAAATTCATGTTTCTCACTATGCCATGTAAATTTTTTTGATCCTGATTCAATTTTTTAAAAGTGTAATTTGAAGTAGGGGAGGATTTTCGGGTGAGTTTTGACAATTTTCTTTGTATGATTAGCAATTTTTATTTTAAGAATATCCCAGCTGAGATTTTGTCACTTGAAAATAAGCATCTCGCAGATATTTATAACACCCCGCGTTTATGACAGCCTTTTTTTTGCTCCTGGGAAAAAAATGAATTCTTTTACCTAAACTTTCGGCAAAATTTTCTCTTTTTAACGTTTTTGTCAAAGAAGAATGTATAATTAGGCTCTGAGATGATGCAATCCGTGTTTCTGTTGGTGTTTAAGAGCATTATTCTGACCTTAAGGGCATAAGAATATTCCAGAAAGTGGTTAAAAAAATTAATTTGTTCCCCATTACCTACCGCTGAATTGGGGCAAGTTAACATTCGGGTTAATGCGCGCGAATTGAGCTTAACTGCCGGTTTACCATGCGCTATTCGGTGTCCTATCCACCAATTCCCACGGCTTGGTCATTTGCTGCCTTCCAAGTCATTTCGCTTGTGGTTACCCGCTTGTTACAGTAACTGTAGAGTATTACTGAGCAACTAAGCCATTTCGCTAACGTGCTTCCATAAACGTAATCCACCTTTTGTGGTACAAAATTGTAATTATCCCACTCATGTAATCTATGTGTTTATGAATGAATGCTTAGCTATATGTCCTTGAAGCGTTTCTACAAAATTCATTCGATCTGTATGAAAGTGGGCGCACTTTTACAAGCAGAAGAAGTTTTATCGTTAAACTTTTGTAAATAGTTATCAGGGTTCCCGGTGGTCTCAGTATTTGGTTCGTTACTATGGTTTTATGTATTGCTTGTTAGGAGTATTTTCCCTCTAGGTAGCTGACTGAGATTTTGGATGGCTGGATAATTAAATTAATTAAAGATTCAGATTATTTCAACACATTTGTATTTACGCTTCGTATTTTTTTGGAAATTGTCTTTAAAGCTGAAAACTCCCACTTGTTTTTATTTCTAAAATCAACCAGAGCATATTTCCTCCACAGCCAGTCGTAAGATATGGTAATGTTGGTAGCTGTGATTGGCGAATGGTGTGAGAGTTTGAAATTTAAAACCATTTCCGTTCGCGTTTATTGAAAGTTTGGTGATTTAATTATTATCTGTTCCTCATTCAATTAATGTTTTTAAAAACTATATGAAGGTGGAGAATTATGGCATGCAGGACAGCTTCAGCCGGGTTTTGCTAGCTATATAATTGTTTATTACTCCACAAAATAAAAGTACAGAATAGAATTAATTACCGAAAACGGAGTAACTTTAGGTAGCCATTAAGGACAACCTATTTTTTGGCTACCATCATTTGCATAGGGTCATGCTGATATATAAACATTTGAATTGAAGTAAGCACAACATTTGAATTGAAGCAAGAACAACATTTGAATTGAAGCAAGCACAACATTTGAATTGCAACAAGTACGTACATATATATTACAAGGAATTACATCATAGAAAAAAATCCTCCACACTTTGCATTTTAAACAGCCAAGACTGAGTATTTTTCATAATTACATTATTATTTTTTGTTTTCATACATGATACGGGTAATAAGTTGTACACTTTTGGCCCTATAAACAAGAAACAACGTTTATACAACGTAAGGTTAGTCCTAGGTAAAGCAATACATGATCTTCGTAGGGTATCAAGTTCTCCCTAATTTTTCTCCCTTCTTATTAATGGGGGGCATGCTTCTCGTTTCATTTATTCGCCTTTTTTTATTTAACCTCGCCTGTCGGAGGTTATTTATGTCGAAATTTAAAAGTTCGTTTTGAAGTGACTCCGTAAACTCTCGCAACATCCAAACAACTCAATTTTTTCCCCTCTTTTCTATAACTTGAAAGTTTTTAGGTCGGTAACTTTCGAAGAATTTTCACCGATAAGTATATAATTGTTGAAATCGTAATTTCTCTTCATATTCTCAAAAGGTAAGGTTTGAACTAAAAAAATCACTCATTATTCTCTCAATTCAACTAGAGCATACTTCCATGACTACCATTGATTATATTAAAAAATAGTGATTTTAACGTAGAAAGTTTTTACTATTTTCATTCAAATGCGCTCGTGCGCACATATTTTTATTACTATCGATTGCATCCTATTCATAGGGAATACGTAAGCTTCTTTGCTAAGGTTTCATCGCTACTTTTTTTTATTTATTCACATTTTTCTTTTTACTTCGTTCGTGCAATATCGAAGAAATTCCCCGAAATTCAGTTGTTCGTTCGTAAAATCTTGGCATTGCCAATAAACTTAATTCTTTTCACTCAATTCTCACCCCTAACGACTAAACTTATTCCAGAACTGTAGTGACCTCACTAACTCATAAAAAGTGGGCTGCAATTTTCACATAATTTTAATTTATTAGTCATGAAAAAATGGCTGCACGTTGAAACATTTTTTTCGTTATAACTCATGTCTCTCTTCGATCAAACCGACTTATCAACCGAAGTTGCGATATTGGGTATTTCAGAACGTCCCAATTATGTTGAGTGGAAGATGTGTTAATGAAAACTAATCCTTTCCCTATTTGTGTTTTACGTACTCACCGTGGTAAAGAAAATTTTCTTGCAGGAATTGTAACTTTTCAATTAAATTAAATTTATAGTTGTAGATAAATTGTTGTAACAGATTTATTTACAATTTTAATGTCTGTTACTTATTGCTAATCGAGTTTCATTCATCATAGCACTAAGGGGATGCTCAAAAACATATACCTAGATTAAACTAACTTATCGATGGCGAAGTTCTAACAACACGTATATCAAAATTTGGCCGGTTTGAGACAGGTATCTTAAACAAAGTGTAATGACATTTAAAAAATAACATTCAAGGAAAAAAACTCTTTGCTTGTAAATGTATGCTTCCTTTTCAGTTTTATGAATTTTTAGTTTTTAATTTCTGTGTACTATTTAAAATATAAATCGTTTCTTTTGCTCTCCTGAAAATTGGCTATTTCTGAGATACGTGTTGTTAGAACTAAGCCATCGATATCCTTTTTGGAATATATCTATCGACGTTATATTGATCTACTGTCTACTACAACAATGCCATCTTCAATTTTTTTTTCAAGGATATTTTGAATTTCGTAGTAGTTTCGGGATGTCCTGTCTGCTGGGTTTCACTCGTCTTTTTTTATGTTTTCAAGTATTCGCTCATTTTTCTGCCTTCCTATTCATCGGGAACATGCCCCTTTGCTAAGGTTTCTAGTCTTCTTTTTTTATTAATTCATCTTTTATTTTTAACTGCGCTTGTGCGATATCGAAGAAAATTGCCCCAAAAAATTCAGTCGTTCGTTTTAAAGCGACTCCGTAAACTCTCGAAATAGCCAATTAACTTAATTTTTTCCCCTTCCCTCCCTCTTTTCTCGAACGTGAAAGTTTTGTAGGAGGTCAGGAACTTTCGGTTAAAGTTCACAACCTTCTTTCTCTCCGTGATTTTTTTTTCCTCTCTTCTTCTTCCTCTCCAGATTTCACCTTTTTCATCGTTTCGCAAGTGGGGAATAGGGTGGGGGGGGGGTGCCGCGAGTTCGAAATTTCCGGAAATATCCCGCGGCTTAATGAGGTTCCACGCTGGGCGAAAATGAAAAATGTTCTACTTCTTTTTCGTTCACGTAGGAGGTGCGTGCCGACACGTAATGCGAGGCGTTTAAAAAAGTTGACTGACGACGCAGTGAGCGTCGTTCGTAAGGACGCTCACGCTTTTGTGAAATGACAAATGGGCACATTTAAGATTCAAATGGGTATGAAGATTATTTTTTCCTACGTTTTTATTCATAATTTTGAAGGAAATTGGTAGACTTTAAAGGAAAGTATTTTTCTTCGAAACTCATGTCAGGGATAATTAAGCAACTTTAAACTCTCATTACTACAAATAATAGGCGGTATAATAATTTATAAAACGCCACGCCTCCTTAGGACTGGCCGTATTTGGTGTTTATTGGTGACGGTTTAATCGTTTATAACTTATGTTATTTTATACACTTATGTCGGTCAGAAATTATTTTTGGGCGTATAAAAGGGCTCATGGATTGGACATAGTTCCTTAAAATACTGGTCATAGAAAATTGAAAAAAATATTCAAGAAAATGATTTTGACGTTGCTTGTAAAAATGTACGAACTATTAATCGGGGTAGGGCAAAAGAAATACATAATATTGTTCCGAAATTAAGCATTATGCATCTGTCTCGTGAAAAGGAGTTAAAATTATCAAGTTTCAATGGACTACTTATCAGTTTAGCCATCGAAATAGTAAAAAATTGACAAAATGCATCAATCAAAACTGGCTTTATTAAACGTTTAGTACTTCAAGTAAGTCTTAAGTGAATTTTTTTAAATATCCTATAATGTTTATCCGTTGGGATTAAAAAATTGGTCCCGTGTTTTGACTCCCTGAGGATAGTGTTACTATGGTGGCGTGTGACTTCATTTTAGTCTTGTGTTACACTTTATTCATATCTAGTGATAAGGATAGCAATTTTTTGGATGGAATAAACAGGTAGCAGAATGATTTTTTCCTAAATTTGTTAATTTTGTTAAATTATTGACGAAATAAAGGCATCTCTAAAATTATCGCCTTGAGTAAAATTTGTTCAACGAGATTACAATGATTATAATAATACTGTAATAAAAATTTACCTCAAAAGATGAAGGCTGACTAAGAATGGTTTTTTAAATTTATTATTTAGCGACATGCTGAGACATCGCTTAGCCCTCTTGGCCGGCATCGTGAGCTCCTTCAGTGTTAGACAACAATCTTGACGCAACTGTACGGAAAATTCGTATATAAGCAAGGATACTTGATAGTGCTTTGAGATTCGAGTGGTCCAATACTCAGGCAAATTTTCATCTGTAGAAAACGGAATATAAATGATTGTGGTACCCTCGTTGTCGCCGGGGTAAAGTCCGTGCTTGCCATACAAGAGGTCGCGGGTTCGAGTCCTGATTGGGTAGGTTGCCTATATCAAGGGCATGGATGTTCGTGTGCGTTTAGTTGTTACTTAAATACCCCGATGTAAGTGGCCAAAGGTACTGTTTTCGGTATTACAGATGTTTGTAATTGTATTTTTTAATTTAAGGCTGTAAATGTTTATCATGATTATTAATAAATAATAAAATAACCTCATATACCTATAAAATAACCTCGTGTTTGGTTCAACACTACTTCTCAAATTTATTGTAACTGACGAACACTCATATAATTAATTAGTTTCATTTGGGTACTTTCAACATGAGCGAAAAATTGTTTAACTCTTGTTCAGATTTTTGAGAAAATTTTACGATCGTGAAAATTAGAAGTCGTTGCTGAACTGAACGAAAGCTTTGCTATTTAACTGACCATATTCATTGCATGATGCAATTAGGCAGAAGGTTATTCATAAATAGTATTATGGATACGATATATGAACATAACAATCACCGAATATTAAATATATGTAAAAATGTCTATCTGTATAAATCAATGAAAGGCATTAGCTGTTAACGAATATTCTTTGTTGACAGCATGTCATGGATTTTATGGTGTAAGCCCTAATCCGTAAGCACGAACGATAATTGACCGAGCTTCTGCCTCCGCGGATGTAATTTTTAATTCATGAATATAATATCAAACCGTGATTGACACCTTTAATCTCTTATAGCGCTTAAACTAATGAAAAAAAAGGAAAACGTCCGGTGTGACGCAAATTCCATGCGCGTATCACTGCGGCAAGTGTCGAAACGGATTTAAAATTGTAATTTTTTCGATTTTAAGCTTTTGCAGTACAAAGGAAAGGAGGAATTCGCAATTTTTTTCTGGAAAATTCTCTCGTCATCATGACGGTCCCAGTCATAAAAAAGTGTACGTGTTTTTTCCGTTGAATGGCATTTACTGTGTGCGAAACGACCTCATTGACGTCATGAATGTGCATCCCTTGGTGAAAGGTTGTCAGAGACTGTATCGAAAGTCCGATCCAATAAATCATCCTATTCGGTAATGTTGTCTCGTATGTATAGATGACGAGGTATACCGTAGATCTCAGAGGTGAATATTTTCTAATTTTTAAGTTTTCTCTCGGAAAATTTCTCGGGTTTTTCCGCCATGTTCAGGGTTTGATGCGCGCTGATATTTTGAAGGCGTAGCCTATCAGCGTTTTCAGGTTGAATGGAGTAGCTAGAAAGTTCTTCGGCTATCACAGTCTTTTGATTTATAGAAACCTGGAGCGCTGTAGCCTAGGTGATAGATTACTTGGCTGGTGAGCGAAAGGTCCTGGCTTCAAGCATCGGACGAAGTCTCCTCACAGTCCCAACTAAATATTCTCAATGAGAAAGGTGGCTCAAGGGAGCGAACTAGCTCTTCAAACTTGAATATGAGATACTTTCCAGGTTTGCGTTTAATTTTAACTCTTATCTTACTTATACATACCAATCTTTGGTTTGAATCGATGGGTGAGTTATCAGTTTATTTGGTTTTGGCGATATATATGGGTGGGTGGGAAGCCAAGGGGTACAAGTGATTTCTTTTTTCTATACAGAGTTAGGTTCAGAGATTAGGTATGAAAAAAACGGGATCAATTAGATATTAAGTAAAGCATTTGATTTTCCACTCGATGTCAGCACAGAACTGAGACTCACTCGTATCCCTTGGCAACCAGGTTTTTACCGGATTTATTTTCACCTCGGCACCTGAAAACTATGTTGAAATGTATTATTTAACTTATATTTATAGCTTCCAATGAATCTACTGCCTCATATAATAGAAGATATCGTCATCAATCATCAATATTATGATTGACAGCTATGCATACAGTTCTCCTTTCACTTAGTCTTTGAGCGCTGGCATATTTCTTCATTTATATCCTTTATCTCATGTTATATGCATCGAATCCGAGCCTCTCCTCAGTTGTTCTTTCCTTCCGCTTGTTATTCATCAATAATTTTCATCAAATAATCAATTCACATGTTTACGGACTGATTTTTGTGTGTGATGTTTGTAGAATGTGGCCGATAAGGTTGTCCCGTCTTGTTCTCAATGCTCTGAAAAGACTTCACTCCACCTCTTCCCTAACCTTCTGCTATTCATCATTCTTCTGTAACATCGAATATCGGATGCATCCAGAACTTGAAATATCTATGGTTGTCATTATCCATGCCTCTTCAACTTAAGGAATCATGATCTAAATCTGATCATTAATTAACTGCTTCCTTAGTTGTACGCATAGGACTGGTTTTATAATGCCTGGTTGGCGCTAGCCATAAGATGATGTAGCCTTCCACTTTACCTAGCGGTGGATGAAATTTCTGGTTAGCTTTGAGTCTAATCTTACATCAGAAACTAACCAGACACTAACAAAGCTTTCACTCAGGTTAAGTGAAAGGCTGTATCATCTTATGGTCACCGTTAACTAAGTATTATAAAATTTGTTTTTAATCTTCTAGCTAGTTGTCCCATGTTCTAGCCAAGGTTTTCAAATGACTATTCCTTTCTCGTACTCTGCTAATACATCACACATTGCTCACAAGAATAATTCACCCCTAAATTACGTTATTTGTATTTAAATTAATGTTTTTTTTCCGTTTTTCCTCATTCAGATGGTTCCACCCCAACGTGTCAGGAATCGAGGCGGAGTGCTTGCTGATGGAGCGGGGGTTCGACGGCAGCTTCCTCGCCCGGCCCAGCCGCAGCAACCCCGGAGATTTCACGCTCTCCGTCAGGTTGGTACCACTGACGCGCTCCTAAATAATAATGTGTATACCGGCCATGTGCTTGATTAAAAATATGTTTAGCTTTTTGAGTAGATACCAATATTAAACGCATAACTTGTTATTTTTTTAATTCATATCCTTTAAAAAATTACCTGATCACTGGAATAGGCTAACCTAATACGGAATTTTTTAACGAATCACGTATTACGGTGGCTTACCAAAATAATATTTAGATCATATGTCTAATTTAAAAATTAAAGTTCACAGTGCTAATGAGTTTGCTGCCTACATAACTATATATAATACGCTTTCATTGTTAACTTTTTAATTCATAACTCCATACCTTAGAATACATGACCTGTGTAATTAGAATAGACTTAAGCATGAATTACTCCTTTTAAGGATTTCTTCGTACTTCCGCATACTTGAACAATATTTAGGTCATATTCTTCACTTAAAAAAAAAATTATTCTCGTAGTGCTGATGAGTTTATTGCATACTTGCATTCCATAACACACTTGAGTCATTAATTTTTTAATTCATCACTATCTCTATTACATTATGATATCTATTCTTTGTATTAATGGAATTGGTTTCATTCTTAATTTTACACCTTATATTTCTGTCATTTTTGTGTTTCCTTATCCCGGGTCTTTCTTTTCCTGACCTTCTTAGGGTTAGTATCACTGCCATATGCTTTGTTTCAAAATTCAAGTGCATAGAGCTAATTAGCTTGCTTGAATTTTAATTTTCCAGTGAATATCTACTTTCATGTGATAATTGATTTCTTACACTGAAATATATAACCCCATGAACAGGGGTGGATCGAGGCTTTTTCTGAAGGGGGGGGGGGGCACAAGGGTCTTACAGGTCTTCTAATATTTGAGATTAAAACCAAATTAAAACAATTACTGTGGAATATATTCTCTTTATTTTGATTCTAAGGTTATTAATATTAAATTAACTGATTGAGGCTCCGTAATACACAAAACGAACTTAATGATAACCGTATTAAAAATATTGTCTATTTTTTAAGCCTCTGGGGGGGGGGGATGTACCCCCTGGGCCCTTCCCCCCTTAAATCCCCGTATGCCCATGAACGTTTCTTAAGAGGGCGTTTGTGAAAGTGAAGCCAGCTTATTGATTCGGCCGCCGTAGTAAGAAATCGCGTTTGTTGTGCATTTCGTTTGCTTACTACTTCTTGATTAAAAAGCGTTAATGTTTTCTCAAGAGTACAGCAATCTCTATTTAGCCTATACGCATATTGTTCGTTTATTGCCCAAAGAGCTGTTTTTTCATATCAAATATATAAATACACGGTTCATTCAGGGGCGAATTTAGTATCTATTTTATAAGGGGAAATGGCCTGGGTTCAGGGAGTATGAAATACCTCCTGACCTTTATTTAGAGAGATCGTTTCTTTTTGCATTAGGGAGTGCTACGCTCCACTATAAATAACCTCAAACTTCTCTCACATTTGGGGCAAAGTTTTTTTTAATTCACACATATTTCACTTTTATAAAATGTGAAACATATGAGCTCAACACAATGAACACAATCCAAATTGACTGAATAATAGGGGAAACCTTCTACTAAGTATGTGCACTGAAATGTATGCTAAAATTCACATATTAAATGCATGCAGGAGTACTGGCTCGGCTCTGCACTGGGTGCCATATGGCACCCGTGGGCGTTGACGGGTTAAGCTATTTATTTGAAAATACACTCCCTTCAATCCTTGACAAAGATGCAAAAACTATTAAACTAATAAAATTTGGGGTGTTGTCATGACTCCTGTGATCGCCCCTCTTAATCCACCCCTGGGCTCATTTTACGACCAATCCCCAAGTTTATGTCGAAAACTTAACCGTGCATGTATATTCTCTGCTTCGCCCGAGGTAAAACAATATGGCGGACGACTGACTTCGTTGTCAACGGTTGGAGTTATTGCTAACGCTCTCCGCAGAAACCTCTATGGGCTGAACCCGCCAGTGTTGTGTCTGGCGCGCTTCCAGAACTCGAGACGCTCTAAAGGTAGTTTGGCACTTTGCGATTCGCTATCGGTTGGGTCGCTAGCGAAGTGGCCTCTTCAACGAGGAAACTTAGTGGCTTTCACCTCCGCCTCCGTATCTCAAGCCATGCCTTTATCTGCCGAGAGATATCTCGAGTACCTCTCTCTCTCTGATTTAACTGATACGAAATCGGTTGATGTCGAGTCCTCCTTATTCCCTCTCAGCCTCCTTGGTCGGGTTGCTGTCGCTGTAAACGGCGTCGGCTCCTTGCCACGTCGTAGGGCTCGGGGAATGATAAGTAGTTTAGTATAGATCTAGGGGGTGCATTTTCTCTTTGCGTTGTGTAGTATTTTCGCAGTTTACGTCAGTGGTTTATTTTTCGCGTGTAGGTCTGGTTGTTATCGCTGTAACGGGCGTCGGCTCCTTGCCACATCAGGGAATGTTACGTAGTTTAGTATAGCTCTAGTGGGTGCCTTTTTTTCTCCGCATTGTGCAGTATATTCGTAGTCTCCATCGGTGGTTTATTTTCCTCGCGGAGGTCTGGTTGCCATCGCTGCAACGGGGATCGGCCCCTTGCCGTGTTGTGGGGGTCGGGGAATGTTTTTTAGTTTAGTAATGATGTAGTTGGTGCCTTTTTTCCTTATCGTTGTGTAGCTCTTTTCGTAGTTTCCGTCAGTAGTTTATTTTTCGAGTGTCAGAAGACCGCGTCTAGTATCATGGGACAGGTATTCATCCTTGGCAACACCTATAAAAGGTCGTAATTGGTTCAGTTCTGCAATCATCTCCGTTTTATTATTTTAGTTTCTATATTTCAAACAGTTTATTCTTTGTTCATATTTCAGTTTGCTTTCTCATACTCAGTTTTCCTACTATCAAACGTATCGTTTTCCCTTGCGGATCCATGTTCTCAAAATTGAAAAAGAAACAGTAAAGTGATATTTTGCGAGTGTAGTTCATCTGCAGCGCATTTAGTTCGTGAGGAAGCCGTCAGTTACAATTTCTCAACCGTTAATCAGCCCCAAAATGAACTCTGCCTCGGGAAAGTCTGAAATAATGCCTTCCTTCATATAGCCTACTTTTTTAAGCGTAATACCTCTTAATACTTAGTCCTTTTCTTGCGGAAATATGGTTCACTTGCGGGAACATCTTGAAATCCTTCAGCTGTGATATTTTGCCTATTTCAACCAAAGTCGCACGAAAATGGAATACGTATACGGCAACCTTATTCTTAATTTCTTTTGCTGCATTTTTAACCACGCAAAAATGTTTTAGAAGTTTGAATTTATTTGTTTGGTAACTATTTGATTGTATATTCTACGGCAAATATCGCGCTAGTTCTGTGTTGATGTGTCTTCTCTGATACATTTCGGATAGTTTCTTCTGAAGCTAATATAGAATGCTTATATATCCCTGTAGTTCCACGTCAATGATCTATAGTTTGGTTACCTCGCTCGTATACCACGCAAGTTTATGAAGAGAGCTATTACTTCTTATTTTAGGACTAGTTTTTCAAGAATCATGCTAACTAATTTCCTCGTTTTGTGAGCAGATGCTAATTATAAACTCTATCTTTTCGTTTTTCTGGAAGCGCCCCTGTAACAACTCTATTTAGGGTGTTCACTGCCACGTCATTGTGATATTTAAGTCGACGCACATTTAAAACGTATGAAAGGTTATATTCACTTTAAAATTCAAACAAATACTACCCTGTTAGTCTATCCGAGGGAGGTAATATTGAGCCCTTAATGTCCAGAAGAGTTACTGCAACCATAATTTCTATTCTTGGTATTCGCTGTTTGGGAATATAAAAGTGTTGTTGTACTTGACTCCTGTGAATAATGGCTTCCGTCAAGTGTACTGTGGTGTTGACTGCGACCATTGCACCTCGCATTTCTCTCCGCAGGCGCAATGGGGAGGTCACGCACATCAAGATCCAGAACACGGGCGACTTCTACGACCTCTACGGAGGCGAGAAGTTCGCCACTCTGTCCGAACTGGTGCAGTTCTACATGGAGAACCAGGGACAGCTGCGGGAGAAGAACGGAGAAGTCATCGAGCTACGCTACCCACTCAACTGTGCCGACCCGACCACCGAAAGGTAAGCGAAGTAACTCAATTATTCACTCGCTTCATTTATGGCCACTGAACTCAAGACAATGGAGACCTGTTCGGTTGAAACCCATTTGAAGACGAACATATTTGTACCCATAACCCCCTCATTCAGCATCCAAGCCACGAATATTACAAAAGGGGATCCAAAGTCGCCCTCTAAAAGGTGTTGTCACCCTTCGCACATTTAACCCTTTATAACCCAATGTTGTTTCTAAGCAACATAAAAAATGTTTAAACTTTCAGCTCTATTTAGGAGATATCTAAACTAAATATTATTTTGTAGTGTAAATTTTAAATACGAAATATTTAGCTGCCACGATAATTATTATTAAGTGTAAAATTTTCAAGTTTTCAAAATGAAATTTGATTTCTCCCAGAAACAGCTCTGGGTTAGAAAGGGTATAATAGGTTTACAAAAGTCGTCACTAGTGTCACTTGCGGACAAATTGATTCGAGTTTCACTGGAAATAAGCATAATTACGGGTATTAGCCAAAATTTATACTTATGTGATGTAATCTACCAAATTTATCACTTTTCAATGCTATTCCTTGCAATGACAAACATTATTCTGGAAGAAAAATATTGGAAAGAAGCGGTTCACATTGCACTCATCACTGCGCCGCGGACATTTTTTAAAACACATTAAAATGCGATTGAAGTGGCAACAGAAATCAGCCTTGTTTGGGATGGAATTGGGCCTCCTCTATGCAGTACCTTGATCCAAGCGCTCCATCCGCTTGGATTAATGGCCCAAAGACTTTTGAAATTAGCTTAAAAACTGAAAGATATAACTAGCCAATCAGCTGAACCATCCATTTGAGCAGTTCGAATGTTTAGTTAGACTAGAACTACGTACTTTTATGGCCTATAACCTTCCCTGAGTTTTATGGAAGTGATAACTGTCGTCTGGGATTCAGATGATTCATCTCCTAAGTCGTAACCTCGTATTAGCTGAGAAAAAATTCAAACTTTAGCGATTTTCCATATTTTTAAATACAGCACAGCTCTGTAGGTACTGCTCAATGTGAGTCACGGTTTTCGGGCGTTCCTCTGCCTTGTGTTGTTCATAGGTGACGACAGTTTCTCCAGACATCCTGCTGGCGTCTTAAAGTCAGAAGTGACTTCTGACCGGAAGACTCCTGCAGGATGGCTGGAGAAACTGTCGTCACCTACGGACA
This sequence comes from Ischnura elegans, assembly GCF_921293095.1. NCBI lineage: Eukaryota > Metazoa > Arthropoda > Insecta > Odonata > Coenagrionidae > Ischnura > Ischnura elegans. The sequence continues at coordinate 25,942,991 of NC_060253.1, forward strand.
ACATAACGCGGAGGAACGCCCGAAAGCCCTTATGGAGAAACACCGCGGAAACCTTAGAACTAAGTTTTCCTGAATATCAGACAATTACTTATTCCACTTATTTTTTATCAGAGTGCGACCCGGGTTTCAATGAATTATCATCATCTTCAGACGCTAATTATGATGATAATAATAATTTGCCTGAAGATGGTGATAATCAGTGAAACCCGGGTCGCGCTCTAATAAAAAAAAATAAGTATTATAAGTAACTGCCTGATATTCAGGAAAAGTTATAATGGAATACCACAAAGTAAATCAAGAGTTAGTGAATTTTGTTAGATCTAACTGGTCAATATGGTCTGATGCACAATTTATTGTATCCCTACGGGAAAGGGTTGAAACCTTCCATTGTTTTGAGTTCATTACATAGAGTTGCGGCTAGTTTGATCACAGGCTATACGATCAAATTAACAAATACGCCCGTTGCAGATAATGCAGAGTCGATAAAAGTGTTGCAGTTTAGGTTGGTCTCTTGAGAGTTGCCGCATTGAGTGCATACCGAATTTTCTTAGAAACTATCAACGTTAATTATTCCCGGACAATCCTCTAAAAATCTCAAATCAATTTTTAGGTGCTAGCATAACCATATGCTACATTGAAATGAGGTTTGGTATTCTTTCTGTGCGGCATATCTGTTTATTACAGCATTTCACAAGACTGAGATATGAATTGGAGATCAAGTAAGTTGGTAGCAAATACGCTACCAACCAAACCGATTAGTTCTCTTATCCCTCTTAGTTTTGTACCGGATACACCGGAGAAAAGATTCTGCGGTGCTGTGACCATTCCGTGATTTCACAAATGCAGCTGCTGCGTTTTGTCGAGGTGGGACACGATAAGTCTCACATACGTGTCATCATCGAGGTCTTTGCCTAATTAATGTGACGTCATAAATGTCGTAAATAAAGTGCCAGAGCGGATCATACCAAGTGATTTTTCTTTTACATTTCGTGACTCCACGGAGTAATGCCGTAAAGGTATATTATTGTGATATTGATGCTAATCAGATTCATATCTGGTGTAAGATTGTTCATAACAATTAAAATTTAAAAAATCAAAGCTTATAGAACACTCCAAATCTGGTGCTATAAGAAATATGTGAAAAATGGATCAAAAGGACTCGGAATTGTGTCACCTGTTTTCACGATCTGTTTTTAATCTGCGTTCAAAACGTAGTAACATAACATTATTAGTCCTCATACATAAATGTTTAGTGGCAGGAATTTTTACTTCCTTACTGTGGTGATATTGATGTAACCCTATGTGCATGCCATTTATCATCGATCAATGCATTGGGATTTTTCTTCTTCCCTATCGACTCTAACAGCATTTATTGCCGGCTGAAAAGAGCTTGCTCAATGTATTCATGGTATGAGAATTGAATCAATTATGTTCTGATGCTAATTTTGTGAACTGCTAGAAAAAATTATGACGAAATGAATAACAACCCCAGTCTTCTTTTGCTCACGTCATTTTTTTAAACAATTATCGCCTTGTTGTGATCCGATGACAGCTGTAATTAAATTTATATCTGAATAGAGATCCCCAGTCATTTCATTATCCGAGTACAGTTTTTTTATTCGCTTTGCGCTGATCAGAGTTGTGGGTATTCTAACGAGAAAAAAAATCGTATCACGTGTACCTCGAGTGATTGGCTCAATTTCGAGTGAATGCAGTACCAGAGAAACCTTTCATTCGCACCTCTGTATGTATTTATGGAATGCATATGAATTGCTCAATATTCAATTGTTAACTTTTACTAAGATACGGGTGTAATCATTATTCATCATGTAAAATATGATGTGGAAATTAAAAAATAAAATAATTGTCTGCTCAGTGATAACATTAAAATTAATTAGTTCCAAATTTATTAACATCTGGAAAGCGTACCATTAAAATTTATCGATGAGTTTCAAATAGGAAGTAAATATTCCCTAGAATGAAATACCTACGAGCGTGATGCGCCCGCTCCCAGAGGGCTTCTCCCGCTCTTTTCAATGCAGGTCCACAGAGGGATAGGCGCGTTTCTAATTTTAAAATGTAGAAAAAAAGGCAGAGTCTTATGCACAAATTTAATTGGAATGTTCATGTACAAATTGAGGTCAGAGGACCTGTTTAAACACCGCATTGGAATTAATTAGTTAATTCACTATCCTCTGTTAAACGCACATGATGACTCATACTTACGTATCAACAGGAGACTTGAATGTGGGATCAGCCGCATTTTGATAAAAGTTATTTAAAGAATGCGAGATATTGTTGCAAATGAACAAATGTATCAGTTTGTGCGCCGTTAACATCAGGAATATTTAGCGTTTTTTTATTATTTAAAAACCAATTTTAGGATACAATAGCAATATTTAGGAAGTAAGATATGCCGTCGTATGTTCTCTGATAAATTCTGTGCGTTTTGGTACCTCATTTGTAGAGTTTGGTTGCGTATAAGTTGAGAAAAATGAATCTATACAGTAGAAATAATATAGAAGATACTTTGTTACTTCCACAATATATTTTTTAAAATGTTGACCGTTTTCGGTAGTTACACTATTATCAAGTACAGAAAATGTAAAAAATATATGGTGAGGACAGGTCTATGTATACTATGGTTGTAAATGGAGCGTTAATAGTGGTTTGGTTCAGAACTCGAATTGATTATTCCTGGAGGGGAAGAGGGGAAAGAAACCTCCCCTCCATGAACAAGCACAGTATCTATAAATCTGTCCTTACCATATTTTTTTTTCATATTTTCAGTACTTGATAATGGTGTAACAGCCGAAATCGGTCAAAATTTCAAAAAAATATATATAATTTGGAAGTTACAAGGTGCCTGTTATTGATAACACGGAGCTCTTCCACCACCTGCAAGCTTCAAGTTTCGATTTAATAAGTCGTCTTATGCTACAGATTTTTCATTGTGATGAATGCATATTACGAGCTAATCGTGTAAACAATTGACATAATTCCGTGTCCAAATCATCTATTTTTTCATCATTTTTCTGAAGATCCAAGTTTGGAGTTTTTGTGGAGAATTTTGATTTTTTACCGCTGTCATAGTCTATGCCTCATTACGATGGACAAGCCTGCTCTTGCAGGCAAGTTATGAGAACATTTTTATGCCATAACGAGGCTCGTTACAATTGGAGGTTTCTTATTGTTAGATCAGTAGCCTCTGCTACGTCGGCAATTTCTTCCGAAGCACTTCATAGTTCAAGTTCTCCATCATAAATTCAGGCTACCCGAGGGGGAAAATCATTAGATTAATCCTGCAAAGTGTATAGTCGGCCAAGGAAAAATGCATCCACGGCAAGAAAAGTAAGAAATATTTTAGCACACAGAATTTGCATGCAAGTCATGGAATTTTGTTATTGTTCTCATCAACTTGAGGTACTGAAAAAAGAAAATATAAGCTCCACAATGATTACATGTATTCCCAATTATTTTGCTATCAACTCATGCGATAAGCGGTACTTAAGATCCTTATCGTTGCCTTTGTTTAATTCAAAATGCGGCACTTCAGTGGCCTATCAGCAGCTCATTTCAGAATTGATCGACCGCTTATATCTTTTGATTTTATGAGTATTGAATGCCTGTGTGATAAGTATCCCTCTAGAATAAACCTTGATGATTGATTTATAATTGGCGTAATGGCCTCTGAGAGAGATAAGTCCCATACGAATCGTATTCAGCCTAATGTGATTCTTTTGGCCAGAGGTTAAAGACCAATGATTTGTATTCTTAATTTTTTATCCGCAAGGTTGGTAATTCCTCTTCATTTTGAAACCCGACGAAGGAAAACTCATTGAAATTTCCTATAGTTTATGCTGTCTTATTTCTCGTGAAGTCATTGTTAAAATAGTAGTACTAGTGATATTGATTTCATTATGAATGTAGAATAGTATATCATGCGTAATCATTATGCTTTGGGGAATAATTCAATTACAAAAAAAAACTTGTCTTAGGGCAATAAACAGAGCATTTCATGGCAATGAACATGAATATAATGGTTCTAGTTTTCACGTAAAATCAGAAAAAGCTGTAAAATTTGACTTTATCCAAAATTTACTGGATTCAGTTTGTGAAGCTAACTAAATATAATTTTCTCTGCTTTGAGAAGAGTCAGATATAGTGCCTTTTTTCTAAATGTATTTTTTTCAATTTTATTGATTTTTGTTCATGGATAAAGAGATAACTGTCAATTTAAGGACGGCCTATTTAAGTTTAATCAAATCTCAATCGCCAGTGGTCAACCATACTATAACAAGAATGATTTGGCTTTCAAATACACAGAAACTATAAGCGTTTCTTGTACAAATTAATGGCTATAATATCAAAATGTTTTGATGAGGAGCTTACCCTGAACCACCATCGTCAGACGCCTCAAAACTCGCGCAGCGCATACGTAACTCGAAGTAACTAGATGCAAACCGTGCGATAAAAGGACTTGCTAATACGAGGCATGTTTTTGAAGTAAGTACCGTTTTGGCATAAAAAACAACAAGTAATTTTTTTTCAAAAATAATTTATTCACTTGAAAGGCCATACTTTACTCTAATTTTCTACATAATTCCCATTACTATTGAGGCATTTATCGTATCTTGAGACCAGCTTTTGTATGCCATCGTCAAAGAAGCTTGCCGCCTGATTAGACAACCACTGCTTCACGGTCGTTTTCACTTCGTCATCATCGGAATGGCGCTGTCCCGCCATTAAGGGTGCGTTGCTGGTCGATTTTTTGACTTGCGGCGACACAATCAATGCAACAGCGTACTGTGCGACTTTACAAAAACTGCGCCGCGCTATTCAAAACAAAAGGCGTGGCTTGCTGAGTGCAGGTGTCGTATTGCTCCACGATAATGCCCGTCCACACACAGCAAATCGACACACAAGACCTTATCACTTCTTTTGGCTGGGAACAATTAAACCACCCTCCATACAGTCCCGATCTAGCGCCGAGTGACTACCATTTGTTTATGCACTTGAAGAAGCATCTGGCGGGTCAGCGCCATTCCGATGATGACGAAGTGAAAACGACCGTGAAGCAGTGGTTGTCTAATCAGGCGGCAAGCTTCTTTGACGATGTCATACAAAAGCTGGTCCCAAGATACGATAAATGCCTCAATAGTAATGGGAATTATGTAGAAAAGTAGAGTGAAGTATGGCCTTTCAAGTGAATAAATTATTTTTGAAAAAAAATTACTCGTTGTTTTTTAATGTCAAAACAGTACTTACTTTAAAAACATGCCTCGTATTAACAACGTGACGTCAGTCATACGAGTTGATGTTAAAACCAACTACCAATATGGTGAAGTCTATGAAAAGGCACATCTGTTTACGGTTAGTGCTTGGCTTGGCGTTGAAGAAATTCTTCTCGGATTCTCTACCGGGTCAATTTATCCGTGGCTGACCGTGCAATGCTCATTTCGGGCTTGTTCATCGTAGCAGATACGTTTGACGCAGTACTTTGCTCACCTTTCCTTTAAGCTAATTTTTCTCTCGCTCATAGTTATTATTCATTTATTTATTATCCACGAGAAATAGTTTGGATTTAGATTTTTTTAAACTGATGGTCTTCTTGACGCATCTCATGGAAATGTATTTAAATTATTTTAACTTTTAGACAGCAATCTTATGATAATAGGTTTTCAAGAATGTTCTTACTAAACTTCTCATGTGTAAATAAAATATTCCTTATTTTAAGGGCATACATTTATGTTTACTGCTGGTTCTGTGCATATGGCGATGAAGTATTCCTATGAGCTCATTGTATAACCATTCTTGAGTGAGCGATTGCTATGACGTTCCGCAAGATTAATTGTGTTTCCTCTTGTATAGTTATGCTAGTATGAAGCTAACACGTTAAATGTCAAAGCTTGACCTAGTGATGCGAAAGAGAATATTCCTGACTGTGTGGTATTTTTCGCTCAGTCACTTGCTTTCAGCCTTTTTTGTCCGCTTTTAGCAAACGGTCCCTTATTTTACGCCTCCTCCAGCTCTCACTTGTGACTTGAAGATTTTGCCAGCCGTCTTTTTATGCCCGTAGTTTGACGTTGCTTAATTCGGTGACAGCCCGTCGTAGAAGTGGATCTCAAAGCAACAAGTACGCGACTTTCCTGGGCCCCGTCCAATTCCTTCCAAGTGCCCTGATAAAACCTTTCGAGTTTTTTTTTTAATGATCGGCGTCATTTCATCTTAGCAGTTATATTCGCCCTGCAGAACTTTTGGAGCAGTCTTTTCCTCACAGATTTAGACATTTTTTTATGTCGACCAAGGCATTTACGCAGCCTAGACTTGACTTCATTTAATGGGTCTTGGAAGGAGCGTTTTTGCATCTCCCTCCATAGTGGAGTCTTTTCGGATTATTTTACGACTTGTCAAACCTTAAGTTAGGCTATAAATTTTCTTTGTTTATCACTTATCGCTTGTTAACCAATCGTCATTCATGACTCAATCACAAAAACGAAAAGAACTTAATATATTAACCAATAGGTACGCCGTACAGTGTTTAAATTCGTAATATTCTGTTTGTTTTGTTAATTTCATAATGTTTTAATGAAAACTAAGGTTCCCTACGAACCTGAAACCTTACCTTGTACCTACCCTAAAATGTTCTCTTCCGGTAAATGAGGAAAATATTAAAATAAATAAGTACCCTAGTGTAAATCAGATGAATGAAACACGATGAAAAATGTTTTTTTAATATCCATATTGAAATAAAGCAACTTACTATAATATTCCATAAAGGGTTTAAAAAAATTAAAAATTAATTTCCCGTTATTATATGAGCAATTATATCGTATTAACCCAAGGAGAATATTTGCATAGCTGTTGGACAATTGAAGCGTTGGCACGGGAATGGTAGTAAGTCAGAAACAATCGAAATTCCGTTTTTTCATGGAGAAGAAAGTACATGCACATGTCAATGGTTTGGATAAGGTAGAAAGTCAATTGGCACAGTATACCAGTTACTACGATTGACGAGGTTTGTGATCTAATATAATAATAGTAATAATGGTAATAATAATAATATTATTATTATTATACTTATTCATAAATTGCAATATACATATTCACAATAAATAAAGCAGTAAAGTAGAATATAGGTACCCCTTAGGCATACCTGAATAGGAGTTGTCATCATTTATAAACATAAAAAAAACATAACAATTTTGATAATCAAATATATGCGTGCTGTACAAGATCGGAATAGAGGAAATAAAATTCAAGAATAATAAAAATAAAGAGGCAAATACAAAATAAACCACGAATTTAAAGAAGAATAGAGAATTCTTTATTAGGAAAAACTTGTAAAAATTATAAATGTTAACAATGAAAATACAAAAGAAATAATAAATCAAAATTATCAAGATTATACAACAACTTGTAACAATTTTCCAATATTTTCACTCTCTTGGGAAGTGAGCCATTGTTTTAACTTAGCCAGAAACAAAGCCATTGAGTTTTTGACTCAATATTTCAACCGGGAGGGAACTGAACAATTTCGGTGCAAGAAAAGTTAATGTGTAAGTCAACGCTTCTATTATAGGTCATGAATCCTTTGAAAAAATATCCTGTGTGGCTAAGAGGACAGGTGTAGTTATATTCGAGTAATATTTTGAAAAAATATCGGTTTTGTTGCGGGCTTTGCTCGCGCGGTGTGTGATGCACGTATCTTCATGTTAATTCTCATGTTGGTGTTGCCACTGGTGTCATTATGCTCTTGTTCGTTTTCGTCCGCCCATTATGTGCGGTGTTGCCAGCGATTATGCATTCGTTCGAGGCACTTGCGCGTGTTATACCCAACGTACTCATCTCCTAACGCTCTCGCTAAATGAGCGCTGAGCTCGCTTTGCAGCGCTTTAAATTGAATTCCTGAACGCTCCGTCGAGTTTCATAGGTCGCGGGTTCTCCATTCCGCTGGCTGGCTCTCTCTCAATCTCTCTCCCACTTTCCGTATATCTCTCTCTTCTCTCTACCTACGTACCTACTTCACTTTTACCCGTCTAGAACTCGCGATACCCTCTCTACCTCACGGGAGAGCGGCATGCAGAGATATATAAATATAACGCTCATCGTTATTTTTTTGTCTTTCGAATTTTTTTTTAATTTTGCGAGTGGATGGCTGCACAGAATCCGGTAGAAATATGCTCTATCTCATAATTATCTTTGGAGAAATTTTCATTTCATTTTTGCACTCTCTTTCTCGTTAATTTTTCGCTCTTTTTTTAATTTTTAGAAAATATTTCCTATCTCGTCCGGGGTCCTTGAACTTTTTTTTTCACCGTGTTCATTCCGTTTTTGAGTGCGGAAATATTTCTAAACATACTTTCGTGCCTAACTGTGCTTTAAAACTAAAAATACGAAAAAGTTGTCATTTGAGAGCCCAGGAAAGGAGAGAGTTAACGATAGAGAATTATACATGTAGTAACGTAAGGTACTCGTTTACATTATAAGGGTCGTGAGTATTATGGTTTTACAATTATTTAATTTTACCTTTAATTTTAACTATAGGCATAGATGAAAGCAGTTTCGCTTTTTTGCTTTACTTTTGAATGTATGTTAACGCTAGCTTTCAATGGTTATTTTATTTTGTTGGAATGGAAGATAAATTTATGAATTTTTAACCACAGCGCAAGAATCAAAAAAATGCGAAGCGTATTGAATAATTGAAGATTAGAATAAATTAATGAGGTTCTTTTTCCGTAGAATGATAAAAATTATCAACTAATATCTTGAATGTAAAAGTAAATAAAAAAAAGAAATTATAAAATAGTCTGCACAGAATTTATTGCATTAATTATGGGAGTCATGAGTGAATACATATAAATGGGTAAACACAGCTTAATTTTTTTTCTTTTCCTAACGCACCTCTATTTACGCAGGGAATACGGCCTGGATATCTGCATATGCCTGTATCTTTGGTAGTTTGTTTTGTACCTTTATGGGCGAGCGAAATAGTCAGTCAGGCAGGGCAAGCTACATTATGTTAGAGACTGGCTTTCACACGCCATTGAAGTAGTAAGTAGCCCTGTAATAGATGGAATATTTAGCGTTCATCTATTTTAATTTCTCCTATGGTTTCTTTTACTATTTTAGAGAGGGTCGATTCGATGACTTTTATCGTATCCCGTATCATTCGCCCCAATCCTCGTGTGTTAATCAGCCTGTCAGGAGCTGGTCGGAAGTGGGTTGCATCATGTAAGAGATGTATGGGATGGGGTCCGCAAGCACTTTGGAGTCGAAGCAGGTGTAGAATAAAGCGAACGATACACATGTGAGCTCTCGGTGAGAAACGAGGGGACTGATGTTCAGAACGGAAATATAATTTTAGCCCCAGTAGCGGAGTAAGTTCGTGCATCTTTTTCTCATTATTTCTTTCATCCGGTGCTGCTTTGAGAAGGGGCATAGCATTCGGAACATCTGAGTGATTTCAGCTCTCGAGCCGGCAACTTTTATGCATCGACCATCGCGAGAATCTTTCCACACGAAGACTGGAATAGAAAAGTCATCATAGTGTATATATATCTGTGTCGCAGGTTCTTGTAACCTCCGATCTCTTGTATACTCTACCTCCTTTTCACTATGTAGGCTTTTCGTTTCATCATTTGGACAAAATAACATTTCTTTCTTCTCTCAATACCTTCGAGATTTTCCGTGCTTTTTCTAGATTTTCTATCTCAACTCTTACGTTGACCATATGCTTTAATTAAAAAGAAACTCACCGCGTTGAACTCGGAAATAGAATTGCACGCAAAGAAATATGTTTCTCTTCATAGGATCAATGCTTCAATTAGAGCCGTTTTTTTCTTCATTTCCTTGTGATTATCAAAGAGATGCATCATGGAACTCGGACTTGCCTGGATGCCCTGGTGACAAAAATCAATACGATTTGGCTTTATGAGCCTATTTTCAGGATATATTTGTAGCATTAGTGTACCAAGTTTGTTTGTATGATCTAGGATAGATAAAAGTTTTACTCCTATTTCCAGCGTGGATCAGGTTTTCATTGTACATGAGTGGGGAAAAAATGCAAAAAAAAGTTGAATGCACTCAATTCAATGAAAGAGGAATAGCATTCGATACATATGAACATGTGAGTGATTTCATCCCGACAACTTTTCTGCATCGCTCACCGCGAGGGTCTTCCTATCCGTGGACTGTTTTTGGAATTATTCTGCCGTTGATGTCTGTTTTGGTGGCTATACAATCCTCTGATCTCTTGTATATTACGTTTCCTTTTCGCTTTGCATATGGGTTATCCTAGAATTTTCGTTACAGCATTTGATGAAAACAAAACTACTTTCATATTTTTATCTCAAACCAGGGCCTTGTGACTTTTTCGTATTTCTTTTCGGTTTTTGTATCTGAAATTCTTTATTGATCATATAATTTAATTGAAAAACACGCCGCTTTGAACTCCAAAAGAGAAGTTCATTCAGAAATACAGTTGACTTTTCCTGGATGTTGATAAAAAGTGTGTTTTTCGCCACGGGTTTTTCGTCATTTCTTCGCGTTCCATCATCTTATGGCGCAGACTTGCAGCAGTTCTGACGTGATAAAGGTGTTCTATTTCGAGCTCTTCTTACTCGCATTAATTTGATATCTTGGGCTGTTTTTGAACAGCCCAAGATATCAAATTTTGAACCCCAATGCGAAGGACAGCAAAGACGAAACGACCATGTTCAGACTGTGAATGGTTTTAGACATTTATTGGCAGAAAATTTAAAAAAAACATAAGTAACTTCCTTCTTAAATCTAATTAGGCATGAAATGATTATCTCTTTGAATGAAACACTGATGGAAAGAGAACACAAAAATTCAATTACCCACCAAAACAAAAAAAAATAATACTAATACATAACAAAATTCATAATGACCTCTGTAGGAATCTCTACAACAATTATTTGTCGAGTCTATTGTCCACTTTGAATTTTACATGCTCTAAGTCCGATCGCACTAAAGTCTCCAGCACTATTTGAATTTAAGGCACAAATCGAAGGGACGGGAGAATGATTATACAGATTTTTTCTTTGTGACAACCTTATTAACGTTAAGTGGAAATGTTCCTGAGTCACTATCACAAGCGATAACCTCCACACGAGGTGTCTTCTTAGCATAAGAATGGCTGGTTGGAGCAGGAACAGTGGATAATTCGCTATCCAGGGAGAAGGGGATTTGTGGAGTACTCATGTGTCGAGATGTGGCTCCACGTCATCAATCCACAGGCTTTTTGGTTGCCCGAGGTTTTCAGGATGATTGGCGCATAGGGTAGTTTCCTTCATCAAAGAAAACGGATGGCATTGATTGCCATTTGTTACACACCATTAGTGTATTCATAATATATAAATTATTTGGTTTTAGAAATCCCAGTTCAGACGAATGGCAATGGTCAATTTTAACCGCATTTGAAAAAGTCCAGATTGGCGCCCATGCGATGCCACTCCACGTGACGTCACAGGGACCTAGTTTCTATACGAGTAGAGGAGGAGACTATCTAAGGATCTATAGGAGTTTTACATCGTCTGAGAGTACCAATGCATGCATGAGGCACAGAGCACCGGGAAATATGTCTTAATAATCACGTATTAAAACAGTCTAAGGTCGGAAAGTTTTCTTTATTTGATAGGGTAATAATAATCCTTATTTAAGCCAAGCACTACCAGCTAGCAGGGTACTCTGCTACCTGCTAGCAGCCTGCACCGTATCAGCGCTAAAAGCCTCGCCCTAAGGTCACCTCGCACGGCGACAGCGGGAACCAGAATGACATCAAACGGTGTTTTCCCAGCGTTCATACTTAGCCGTCGAGTTTTCGCGAGCTTGAAAATTTTCACTATTCATTTAATCGCGAAAAATAGATATCGTCATTAAAAAATCTGAAAGCGTGAAATGCGTACTCCAGGAGTAAATAATCTTTCGATTTAGGTAATAAAAAAATTATAGGAAACCACCCTATTGGCGTTACACGACGTGACGAATCTCCTTGACACTGCACCTCGCCCCTCTTTTCTCCCTCTCTGGCCCCCCCGTGCTCTGCTTACCTTCGCTTGCCAGGCTACGGAGTATGTAGGACTGCCTATGCCCTTCTTGCACCTTCCACCATCATATCACCCAGATTCCTTGCGCGGGGCCCGATTTATGCCGTCATTCACGTGACACAATACCCAAATGACATGCGAAACCCCATTGTAGTTAAGAGTAAGGCCGCTTGTCTATTGCTATGCCCGCGAAAATATGAACTAGCAAAAGCTTGAGACAGGGAACATCCGAAAGGAAAAATAGGAAAAAACAAAACGTTACATGTGCGGGTCATACCGCTGTGCGTCACGTCTTTAAATCTTCCAGATTCTAAACTAAAGCCCCAGACACAGGGAACTCCGATCGTCTGTCACTAGCTGGTTAAGGGAAAGACTCCACAAACAATAATCAGCACTCAAAGAAACAATTGTCACAAAATTACGAGTCATTTTCAATCAATATCCATTAGAAGTAGAAATATTCAAAATCAGAATTATTACAGAAAACAACGAAGATGACTAATGATTTCATAGGAAACATTACCAAAGACTAAGTACAAGCTGAATGATTTTTAAGGAATCAGCCTCTGTCAGCCGATCAATCTGTCCACCGCCAGCGCTGAAGCAAAAGAGAGCTGGGCGACCTCCGAATCGTGTCAGGGTGAGGGGAGGGAATTTGCAAAGGAGTGTAGGGGTAATAGGGCGATGTTCAAGTTAGCTGCATCGGTGTAAATCTCCCGGTAGGCGCCTCTGTTGACTGGCACCACTGCAAAACGTCTGTCATCCAAGCCGGGGTTGGGGGAGAACCGCGCACCGCCGGGTTTTCTCTCCTCTATCTCCTGGGTTGGAAGTCATTGGAATTCAAGGAGGGGAGAGACATAGTGGGATGAGGTGTTGGAGGGAGAGAGAATTGTGATAGGACAAGTGGAGTAATTCTCACTCCAAACTGCATTCTTATGCCTCACCACCCACTTCCTCTTGATTGCCAGGAGTAGGTATTCCTCCGCCGTACTACCTATATAAGTCTTGATCTCCAGGTGGGCTGGCGTCGGAGGGCTGCGTCGGAGGTCAGAGTTCGGAGACAAGAGTTCCGGGACTTAGAGTCTCCGAGCCTTTGAGTCGAAGGGCCTTGGCGCGAAAAGTCCATCGCGGGAGAAGTTCTGTGGATAAGTTTGGAGGAATTTCTGGGGGGGGGGGGGTACCAGAAATTTTGGGGGGAGAGGTACACTAAAAGTGCCACACCGTCACAATATGAAATACCACTTTAAAATATTATCAATGAATAATTATTTGGAGTAGTTAATCCTAAAATTCTTTTTGTTGTTTTTTCCTTGAAAACTGATTTAATCGCCACACCCCCTGACTGTAAACCTTAAGATACACTTAAATGCCGTGGATGTCTGTAGCAACGAAATGGTGGAATTCGAATCCAGTCCCCTTGCATCGGGGGGTCCGGGCGCGCGAGTAAACTGGGCGATCTCCAAGAGGGGGGCGTTTGGGATTTTTGTTACCCTTACCTAACTCCCCTGCCGCATTCTCTTTATGCTCCATTTTTTGGAAGTGAGAAATGTGTGCATAAAAAGAGTACTTTCCCGCGCCACGTACTTGCTTCGTGGCTGAAACCTTTTTTTTTTTGTGGCCTGGAGCATTTTTAGTATGCATGAGCTACGCCTTCCCTCTTCTCCCAAACATTTTCTTGCGCCCCCTGACCTCTTTTGTTTTTTTCATCTTGCGCGTTATTTCCATCCCTTACTCCTTCATTTACTTCCGTTATGGACTGCAATGCTTCTTCTTGATTCAACGTTCCTTTTTCGGCTTATCCAGCATATTTATTATAATTTCAAAAACTGTACTACGAGTGTTTTGACAGACTTTATGTGAACATAAGGTGCTGAGATATTTCATTTTTCAGACTAATATATAACCCATATAAGGTATGTTTGGGACTATAAATAGGCCCAGGCTGGGTAAGACACAGTATAAAATGCGCAATAGAAAGAAACTCACAAGAATTTTATTTTGTCTTTTGTACCGTGTCTTATTCAACCTGGGTTATATTTGTGGTGAATACCTCATCGACGAATATCAAGAAGTGTATATACACGCAAAGCAGTTTAATGGGAAAGATCATTCTTCCTTCCTTAAGCCCGTATCAAACGATTATTTTGTCCGTCCCTCGCGTTTATCTTTTTTTATGCTCTCTGTTTGATAAAGGCTTCCTAGTAAGCAGTGCCTGGAATGCCATAATTAATCGCTATATCCGCACACAACAATAAGGGCAACCAAGGATATGAATAATTAAATAAATAAGCATCGTAAAAAGTACCATAAAGTGTAAACCCCTACGGCGTAGAAATTGACGATGGCAGATCTAGCCGTTGAAGCGATGGGAGAATTAACCCAATACCACACCTTTTGAGAAACTCGATAAATTTTTCATCAATTTCAACGCCGGGGAAACCTAAAATTTTACATCATAACAATTGTTTTGACCCGCAGACTTTCCAAACACAATACCCGCGGAATTAAAAAAAATCCCTTTATTTTGAACATACGTCTTACGCGGAAAATTAAGCATACATTGGAAACTGAGGAATAAAGATAAGGGCTATGTAGGTTAGTGTTTGAAATGTCGAGAAGCGCTGAAGTGCGGGGAAGCGGGTTTTCCCTGGGCCGCAGACATGTGCTTACCCAAGTCTTAAACGATGCGTAATAGTATTTTAAGGGACCGTCCAAAATCCACCTCGACACGGAGGAGTTGCTTCTGTGCAGTTATCTGAGCATGAGACCTCCACAGGTGAGATAATTCGGGAGCTCAAGTGCGGATAGCAACGTGGTTAGGTCGGGCCGTAAAACTCAATGGGGAGAATTTCCCTCTTCTGTAGCCATCGGACTGAAAGGTACCTACTCAGGATGCCACAGTGAAGCACTTAACAGACATGCTGTTATCTGAATTATGCATTATGTGCCAACTGGTAAAGAACAGGGAAAAATGATGTAATCACCGGTTTCTAGGTAACTTAACAGTACTGAAAGCGGCTGTTTAAAAACAATAATTAAAACAAAGCTTGTTGAACTTTTTAACGACTATAATGAAGGATTTATTTTGTGCCTAAACTTAAAA
This sequence comes from Ischnura elegans, assembly GCF_921293095.1. Lineage (NCBI taxonomy): Eukaryota > Metazoa > Arthropoda > Insecta > Odonata > Coenagrionidae > Ischnura > Ischnura elegans. Next base: position 25,958,165 of record NC_060253.1, read on the forward strand.
AGAGATGTCAAACCATATAAACAATACTTCTGAATTATAAATTATGTGCCAGCTTACAAAGAATTAGGAAAAAATTATTTTGTCGGTGACCAAACGGTAATTTTAAGCGAGGGTGAATAATAAATAGCCCCTCAGTCATATCATCAATGTGTCTCATGTGCAATTGCTATAAAATGTATTTTATACTCGCACTCACTGATATCATTAATAGTTTAAGTCAAGGAAAAAATTGTATTTTTTTCGTTCCGTGAATTTATTTTTTTATCCTCATGCCAACGAAAAAAACACATTGGCCTTTTGGATGAGGGTTTATTCAACAAAATGACAAGTACACGTGCGCGAACCACCATGACCTGGATAGGGTAATTTTCCCGGGCGGGATTCGAATCCGCGACCTCGTTAATGGCAGGCAAGGACTTTACCCCGTCGCCACCGAGGCCGATAGTATTATTCAATTACTTTTAATTACGACCTCAAGTTGAATAAAATTGTCGTTTCAAGCATCAAGATAATTATACCAGAACACACCTTACAGCTGCTTTACGGCATTGAAATATTTTCGTTTCCGGTCAAAGGGCCGAGATATGTGTGTTCAAAATAGAATCTCTTTTTTTCTTCCAGCACGCGGGATTCTTTGATAGCGCGGATGAGCACATCACAAGGATGTCCGTGGCGTACGTTCATTTACATTTCCTCGTACGTGCTCTTGTTCCCTCTTCACGCTCCAAAAATGTATCCAACCCTCCACTCCACAATCCCTGGCTACACACAACACACGACTCGTATTTTTATCTTGGGCCGAAATTACTTTTTTGATTAAATTTCTGGCGCGTAATCTATATTTTTCTCTCTTTCTCCTTCTTCCTTCACCGCGTGACCTTTAGCGTAATTCACCCGGCTTCTTTTTTCTTTGTAAGTTTTTGGCCGTATGTTTAGAAAGTGGCTCTGTCATATTCACTATTTTTTTTCATCCTTTTCGCTCATATTTTTTCACGCGAACATATTTTTTTCTCGGTCGTATATTTGGACAGTGGCTCCCTACTTCTCTTTGTCCTCGTTATTTTGGGTCTGCACTTCATTTTTTGGCAGAAGGATGCTGGTAATGGAAGCTTTTCGTATGGAGTGGCAGCGGTATTAGTACACTCATGTCTCTCTGTAGACTTTTGTTTACGAGCTCTAGTGGGAAAGGCGACTACCAGAGAACCGAAAAGTGTTAATGAGGGTTTTGAGAATTGAGGGCATAAGCTAAGGATTCTTTATCTTAATCTATCGGCCAAAATTTTACAATTCAACGGAGAAATTAATTCAGAACAATACTCCGTACAGATAATGCTTTTAAAACGTTCAGAGTAATGAAATTTCTTGAATCGAATTCGCTTTCGTTCGGAGTAAATCGAAATTTTTAACTAATCATTGCCAACAGTGAGGAGTGCTTCAATGCACATTGATAGTCCTTAAAAGTGTAGATACTCCCTTGAGAAAGATTTAATTAATGATGCATAACCTGAGCTGTCATAGATATACCGAAATATAAGTTTAGTTTCATAGGGTAGTTTCCTTCATCAAAGAAAACGAAAGGAATCGATTGCGATTCGTTACCCACCATTAGTGTATTCATAATATAGAAATTATTTGGTTTTTAGAAATCCCAGTTTAGGCGAATGGCAATGGTCAATTTTAACCGCATTTGAAAAAGGCCAGATTGGCGCCCATGCGACGTCACAGGGACCTAGCTCCTATACGAGTAGATAGGAGTTTTACATCGTCTGAGATTACCAATGCATGCATGAGGCACAGAGCTCAGGGAAACATGCCTTAATAATCATCTATTAAAACTGGCCATGGTCGGAAAGTTTCCTTCACTTGATAGGGTATTAATAATCCATATTTAATCCAAACGCTACCAGCTAGCAGGGTACTCTGCTACCTGCCAACATCCTGCGTCGTATCAGCGCTCAAAGCCTTGCTCCAAGATCACCTCACACAGCGACAGCGGGAACCAGAAATACGTCACACGGACTTTTCCCAGCATTCATACTTAGCCGTTGCGTTTTCGCGAGCTTGAAAATTTTCAATTTTCATTTTATCGCGAAAAATAGATATCGTCAAAAAAATCTAAAAGCCTGAACTACGTACTCCAGCAGTAATAATATTTCGATTTAGGCAATAAAAAATAATAGGAAACGACCCTATTGGTGTGAACGCGGTATATTAATCTCAAGTTCATTTTTTCCACTCCTTGTGCGCTACGATTCGCAATAATGGTCACTCCATATCTGTCCAGAAGTTATTCCGGATCCCATTAAGGAATGTTTTTCGTTCTGCGATCGCTGTAGATTTCATTCGGAAATCGTTCCTTTTATTCTTTCAATCAGTGCCATCATTCAAATTCTCTGTGGATTGATGTGACAGCGCAGCCAATTGATTGAAAGACTGATGTTATTGATCTTCATCGTGAATTTTGACGGTAAATGAGTGCAGAAGTGGGATAAACGATTAAAGTGGTCCGGCGATTGTGGCCAAACTCGGTCCTATTCCTCGAAATCAGCCCGGATACATTCTTCATATCGATTCATTCTTCTTCAAGAGCCTGATATAATCTTATCGAAAAATATTTTTAATTTTTATCCATCATCAGGACTATAAGTGTAAAAAATTGATAAAAACTACGAATGGTATTTTCCACGCTATAATACATAACCCAACTACCTACCATGGTTTCAATATATTATGAAATTTTCAAGGTTTTTCTAGGTTTTAAGTGGGGAAATTACCATTTTTAGTTTTTTTTAAATAGATATATCAAACTTTAAAATTAATTTAACTTCAACAAACAAGCTTATCTAACTTTAAAATTAATGAACAATATGTAAAAAGTGATTATAATAATTCATCAGATCATGGACCTTTAATTTAATGGCTGTTTTCGAAACTCTAACTTTTACTGCAACCAGGATTTTTCATTAAAATTTTGGGCCAAAGTTCTTCCCAAGTAAGTCATTTGTAAGTCTTTATTAGATTGGGCCAAAATTCGGCCCAATCTAATAAAGACTTACAAATCTAGTTCTAAACCATGCTTTGGAGCAAAGATATCTCACAAAAAATATCTCTTAACATACTGTTTTCAAGTTTTTCTATACCTTAATTGATTAACCTGTGAATTTATTTTTTTCGGGTCCTTTTATGGACCTTGAATCAGGAGAAAAGCCAGTAATGCTACCTATCCATTAATGTGAGAACGAAGTCATTGACACAATGCTAATGGTAAAATACAGAACTATTAATCTTTGACGCCTCAGGGCCCAAGTTACGTGGAAAGGACCAAATTTACCCGTTTACGGTAATTGATTCGTTATCAAGTTCGTACATCCATTAAACATTTTGTTTTGACCTTCAAAGCCCAGCCTGGCATTGATGTCACGTCCTTAGTTTCGACTCCGGGCGTGAAAATAAAAATGAAGCGGGTGTACTCACTCCTTGTTGCGAAGTCAAGGCAGAATGGTACAATGGAGCGAAGTGTTGAAGCGAGCACACTTCTCGAAGACCGGCTGCTCGACTTTTCTTGAAGTCGAAGTTTGGGTGTTCGAGGATCTCCACGAAAGACTTCGCTCTTACCTCCACTATCTTATCGCCGCGAATGGGTGACACAATGGTGGCCACCGCACTCCAGTCCCGTCCAAAGAAATAACCGAAGAATGCCTCGTGGCAAGTGGCGACACTTGTGATGTTGCGAGAGAACTTGTTCGAGCAGGATATTCTTTTTTTCTTTATTTGTACCGTTTATTGTACGTGTGGGTCGGTGACTGTTGATAGCTAGGTTTTCTTCCCTTCTTCGAAGCGCGCAATAGTATATTAAAGCATCATCATAAGTCAACAATCCTAAGATTGCTTTTACTCAGCTTTCCATTCCTCTCTCCTATCCGCTAGCCTTTCCAAAGTTAAGTATATCTTCTCTTTTACATCCTTTGCAACCTTTCCTGTGTAACTCATTCCGGGCCGAGCCTTACCCTTCTTCCCTTCCGCCTGTTCTTCCACGATTGTTCACGTGCCTCATAATTTGGCCAATTAAATTGTCCCATCTTGTCCCTCTTTAGAAGATTTCTCTTTTCTCCCGCTCTTCTTAGCACTTGCTCAGCACTTACTAGGTCTATCCCTTATATCTTCGTCATTTTTTGGTGGCGCCACACGTCGAATGCTTCCACTCTTGACTTCTATGAACCTGATGTAGTTCAGTTTTGTATGATCTGGGATGTATGAATCTTTTTACGTCTCTCGGCCAGCGTTACCTGGAAAAGGCCAAATTCATCCCAGTTTACCGTGATTAATTCCTTATAAAGGTCCTACATCCATAAAACAGCTCGGTGTTATTAGCATGACATGTTTTATTTTGGTAGGAAACGTTTAGTCTTACACCGAGCAACAACTTAAAGAAAAAAAGAAAAATCGTCCGACTTAGACATAATGCGTTTCTGCAGTTAGCGATTCATATGAAGCCAGGTCGCCCTTTTTCCCCAAGGATCAACGTTTACAATATTGTAAATTCAAAATACATGTACATGCCTTGAAAGTAAAGTGACAAGATAACTACGGATTGATCGAAATCCTTATCGTAGGGCAATCGAAACCTGGATCGAAAATAAGGCTTTTATGGTGTTGACTGTGTTAAATATTTTTATGGCAAGTCAGTGACAATAGCCCCCTAATTCACGTCTTCAACAATGAATTTTATACCTAATTTAGTCATGTAAGCTTCGGTTTTGCTTGAAAAAAATCTTAAATCTTCAATAAGTGAAATATGCATGCGTACATTGATTGTACTTCAGACGTGCGTATTAAACCACAGTGTATAAACTGTGCAAGGATAATTATATCCCGTGAATCCATGCCTGGCAACCGAAACTTTATGTTGATTGCATTTCCTTTGATTTCAAATTTTCCTCATTTCCTCATTTTGAAGAAATAAAATGAATAGGGTGACAAGCATAGAAAAGTGAAGTGATTATTTTTGTAAGCCAGTGGAAAAATTCTACTCATTTACGTGCTATGCCTTCAAAAATTAACTCTATAAATATAGTAAATTTAGTCGTGCAAACTTTGATTTTTCTCGCAAATACATCTTAATCCTTCAACGAGTGAAATTCTGCCCGTGCATGCATAGTACGTACATTGATTCTCCCCTTTATCAATGTGTATTCAGTGTACAAGCGATGCAAGGATAATTTTTTTCACGAATCCATGCCGAAATCTTATGTCAACTGCATTTTCCTTGAGCTCACATTTTCCGCACACTGAAAAAGATAAAATGAATGGGGCGACGCAGATAGAAAAGTGCCTGTGAATCTATTTGTAGTCCCTATACGTGGGCGTTAGTTCTTGTCTACGTATACATATATTGCCGCAGTGGGTTCGCCCATCCCCCGCTAGCTGCATTCCCCGGAGATATTTCCCGGCCGTGGATATCCTAAAATGCCATCAGCCCTGAAGGAGTGGGCTGAGGAGAGGTGGCTTGTGGCTCTGTGTGCGTGTGTGAGCCAAAGGAATAGGGGGAGCCCTTCGAGGGAAAGGAAGGAGTTGTGCCTTATTTTATGTATAAAGGCCACGTCCGATAAGAATTTCTGCTCCTCTTCTAAATCGCTACCTCGTCCTCTCCTTCACTTCCTATCCTTGGTAATGGTTTTTCTCTCCCGCCTCTTCACTTGCTTCTTCCTATTCAAAACGGTTTTCCTTACCTTATACTTTTCTTCGTTCCCCGCCTTAATCTTTCATCCTCCGCCATCTTTTTCAGGTTCGGAAATGGGAATAAGTCGTTCGATAACTTGTAGGGAAATATTGCGGTTTATTCGGAATGAAAAGGACGAGTATATAACTGTCATATTTATGTCTAATTTGGTGCCTTAAAGAACTACCTACTCTCCATAATCATGAGAATAAAATAAAATGGTAACCTTCCACATAATTTTATTTACTAAAGTACCGACCCGGTTTCGACACGTACTGTCATTATCAAGGGTCGAAACTGGGTCGGTACTATAGTAAATAAAATTGTGTGGAAGGTTACCATTTTATTTTATTCTCATGGATATAAAACATTTCCACCAGATATCGCCGGATTCTGTGAATTATACTCACTATAATGTATAAATCCTGGGTATTTTTTTTGCTTGAGGTACAGGCATTAAGTAAGAGTCTGCTCATCATCATAAGTCAGCAATCCTAAGATTGGTGTGACCCAGCTATGTATTCCCTACTTTACTATCCGCCAACCTTCTCATAGGTATTTCTTCTCTTTAACATCCTTTGTGACCTGTCCTATGTAAATCATTCGGTGCCCTCCCTTGCAATTCTTCCCTTCTACCTGTCCATCTACGATTGTTTTCTCATGTCTCATGATATGGACCATTGGCTTACCCAGTGGGGGGCAGGAGGGGGCTGCTGCCCCCCGTAGTCGCAAAAGTTAATGTACATATTTTATTTTAAACCTAGAGAAGTGATATTGGTATAAAAAGTGTAATTAAAATAAACATATTTTATTTTTGAGAAAACAATTTTTTAAACTTATATAGCGCTATTATAATTCTCTTGAAATTTTATTTTCTTTAACCTTTTCTTTGTTACAACTTGAACGACCACGTCTTGCCCCCCTCTAGTTTGAATCCTGGGTACGCCCTTGATGTGGACAACTAAGTTGCCCTGTCTTCTCCTTAATGTTTTCAGGAGACTTCTCTTTTCTCCCACTCTTCTAAGTTCTCCTGCTATACCTACCGTGAATATATCAAGATGATAGTAATAAGAGTGATACGTCACCAGAAATAGGCTATATAAGACTAGTTGAGAGGGGGAAGGAGCGCTGTTTCTTTCTCAGATATGAGGGCAATTTACTCTTCTTTACGGAAGGATAGAAAGTATCCTGAATCACACGATCATTTTTTTCGTCGCGAAAGTGATCACTATCGCGATCACTGGAGTGATCACTCGCAAAATGATCGTCGCCGGCAGTTGTTTTTCGCGATCGCGATGAGGATTCCCATCGCTATTTTTCATCACTCGTCCAGTCGCTTTTTCCGTCGCTAAAACCGTCCCTAAAACCCCATATCAGCCAATCAGAACGCATGACCGTATGGTGTGATTGCAGCGCAGAATTTGACAATTGTGGGAACGACATAGATAAACAAACACGCTATATATTTTCGTGATGCGGGTCCTATGACAACGAGCTGTGATATCGGAAATGATGCGAAAAGCGACGGCGAGAGTGACCGTGTGATTCAGAAAAATGATCACTAGAGCGATCGCTTTTCGCGACGGGAAAAGTGATCGCGATAGTGATCACTTTCGCGACGAAAAAGAATGATCGTGTGATTCAGACTTAAGTGAATATACTGCGGACAGTTTGGATTGAGAACGTTCTAATCGATTATTACCTCATACTTTAATTCATTTATTATTGATTGAAGTATTCTACCGGTTTAGGATGGTCTACACGGAGGGTTTTGAGAGTGTTTTCATCAACCCCACCCTCCCCACTTATTACACGCTCAATCTACACCGTTTGAATCCTACGCATTTCCTCTAGGCATTCCCTATACTCTTTTTGAAATAAAACATATTCTTGTCATGACGTGTCTTGTACCAGATGATTTTCTGTAAGCCGAAACGCGTCGCGTGCATTAAACTAATTGTGGAAAAGTGCGACTCCGTTTAACTTTCACTATATCACGCCTAAATAAGTTGGATTTTTATCCCTCTCTACAGTAGCCATATAAATATTTTTTGGCAAGCTTACTGCCCTTGAATCAATAGGTATTCTATGGAAAATGAATGGTTAATATCATAGTATAATATCAATGGCTCAACAGTACAAAACAGTACCAATAACCGGTTTTACATGGAAGTATACATGTGTGATGTAATTTAATTGATGCATATAAAAAATATATAACTTATTCATGTCTTCCTGCTCTTTAACCTGACACTCAATGAAAAATGAATGGTTAACTCTTAATACAAAAGAAATGGTTTAAAATTTAAAATAAGAGCTCCAAAAACTGATAAAACATGGAGGTATACGTTTATAATACATACTGCGCTATCAATGCATCGTAATAAAAAAGAATTATCTTTTTGGAAGAGAAAAGATAGCGGAAAATAATAATGCAATACAGATATAATAATATAATACAATGGAAGTACATGGAACTATAATATATAATCTAACCTAATATCAATAGAAATTTTACGGAAGGGAAAATATATTTTTTGATTAAACCATAAGTAGTATTTCCCCGTTTCTTTTCCTGCCTTCCTCTTCACCGTATCCACTGCGTACACATTTATCTTTTTCCCTCCTCATCTCTTGCCTTTCTCCCTCGTGGCGAACCTTCCTTCCTCCTCCTCTCCTATTCCGCCTCTCCCCTCTTTTTTAAGTGCTCGGAGAGTGGATGTCCTCAGGGAGAAAGGTGCTCCAAAAGGAAGCTTTATCTGGGGGCCGTTGTGAAAAAAACGAGGCCTTGAATTCGGGGGGGGCCTAAACGTTCGATATATTCCCGCAGACGTCCGTACCTATTCGTCGATGCAGCTTTTTTTCCAGAGGACGTGGAGGTCTGAGGATTCTATTTGAGCGGCAATAACCTGTTCACGTTACTATAGTTAGGAAGTTAACTTTATCATGGATAGACGAAGTGACCAGCAACTCACGAAGCAAGAATGCAATAGTCTGAAGTTGAGTTGACCAAGTGAAGAGGGCACTCCGACTGGGAAATAGTATCTATATCCACATAATACCGTGGGAGCCACCTATAGGGTGTTTAGCAGGGGGTGATCAATCACCAAAGTAATGGGAAAGTAGTAGTGGGAAACGAAGCAAGAATGAAACTGTCATTGGAGTAGCCCAAGCGTGAAGGGCGTTCCGAGAAAACGAAACGGGAAAATGCAACACATTGTTTAATTACACTATATTTTCTCTCTCTCTTCTGTGAAATTTCAAAGAATATTCCCTGTTTTATCTTCCACAAAGGGAATCACATTTTATCTAGATGCATTGAAAGTTCACTATGCATTATATGTCTAATTCCATTTGCTATCGGTCAAGGAATAAGTCTCTTGGCATCTTTGAATCTCTTGGAATGTGAGCGTTGAATTAAGAAATAAATTATTTTAGAACTTAAATTTTGAGCTTACGTCTTTAATAAAAATCTGATAGTAAAGGGAAGCCTTCGAAGTGTGGTGTTGTAGAAGAATGATGAAGATAAATTGATGGATCGCATGAGATACTTGGATGTTTACAGATTTGTAGGAGAAAAAGAAATCTTTTGAAAACCATGTGGAGAAGACGGTACAATTTAATTGGCCACATCATGACATCGTATCTGATGGTCTCATGGAAATAGTGATTGAGGGACAGTTGGATTGGTGGAGAGGCGAAGGAAGGCCTCGAGTGAGATACGGAGATCCAGAGGGGAAGAATGTAAAACAGAAGAATTATGTAAGTGTTAAACGATAAGTTGATGGTATTAATTGAGGAAGGGCTGCGATTACGTAATGCTTGGATTGCTGGCTGTTGATGATCGACTGGTTAGGATGGGATCATTATATAAATTTTGTTTTACCTCGAAAAGATTGCGGCAGATATGTTATACGATATTTTCTAAAGCTAGTTTCTCATATACTCGAGCCAGAAGTTCTTGTTTTTCATTCAGACTTTAAGATGCGAAAAGAAAAGAAGTTATAACTACCAAAAGCTAATGATAATATGAAGCGTGTTACAATTGTTAGTCATTTTCAGGTTAGATTGTAAAAATGAATTATCAAATAGATTGCTGATAAATACTTGCGCTTTTGTTTGCTATTAGAAAAAATGTCGGTTTTTTTAAATAATGCCTTTCTATTAATCTTTTGTCTCAAGCTCAGGTGATGGGATATTAAAACAACTTTATTTTACATCATGATTGTTTATTTCTTATTTCTTCCTGCTGTGAACATAGGGTTAACATTTGTGATACATCTAAATTTCAGCTTTCTATTTTTTATTCACTCATATTTCTATATTCCTTGGGGAGCTTTGAGGGTGGAAAAGAATTTAATATTTCATCCGGGCACTTTTAGTCGTAGGAATCTGACGTTATGGGATTTTCCGCAGCGAGAGAAAGGCTCTTAGCATTCCTGGGCGGGGCAAAGATAAAGCAGTGAAAAGTGTTTTGGAAAAAGGGGAATAGGTGGTGGAATTATCTTTGACTCTTATCTTCTGTGGAGTTCTTTTAGGCGCCAATATCCGAAAGCTCCCATCCATTTGCCTGAATCGTCTTCAAATTTGCTGCGTTAACATTTTTCAACTGTTATCTACGTATTCCCTTATACCACTGAGATAAGAGTATTGGCCGTAAGGAAAAAATGGGCGAATTCAGAATTCATAGTTTTTAACCCCTTCTAGCCCAGCGTTACTTCTGAGCAACATGAAGAAATGTCGTTTACAAATGTGTGCACTGTTCATTGTCAACTGTACTAAAGATAGATATGAACTACTGTACTTTTTAGTTACAAAATAGAATGGTCAAACATAAAGCTGCTGTTGATAATTATGATTGACCTGGAATAACTCATATTTTCTAAATGACAAATCTTCAAGTTTGAATTTCCCAGAAATAAAGCTTTTAGGTTATAAAGGGCTAAACGTTTGGTTAATCGCATTAATTTGAAGCTTAATAGGAGTGTTTTTACTTGGGTCGCGTCACCTCATGATTTGTTTTATTCAGTCGTCATTGTTTTTATCTATTAGGGTTACTTCAATGACGCAGAGGATATAGGCTTGACATTTTGTTCGAAACGTAAGTTATTATGTTCGCGAGTAACTTACTACTCTAGGATTAAGGCAAGAGATCAATTAATATTGTAAGAAATCTTTCAGTAATTAACATTTCTAGTCAATAATGTTCTGATAGAGTTCTTTAAAATTTATTATTTTCTTATAAATTTATTTGTCTTCAATGGTTTTTTTTAAATGTTCCTGGCTAGTAAGGGTTGTGCGTAGTGTTGAGACTCTTAATTTTACATGTAGACCCTGTGTGTCATATATATTTAACCCAATGTTGCTTCTAAGCAACATCAAAAATGTATACATTTTCAGCTCTATTTTGGAAAGATTTGAACAAAGTGTTCTTTTGCGCTTTAAAGTTTAACGGCAAAATGTACATCTGCCACAATAATTAAGATTTATTTAAGTAAATGAAAGAATTTTTAATGCGTACAACGCGTTTCGGCTCACTGAGCCATCTACTTAAATATGTCTAACTTCCACCAATTGAAGCCTGAATCTGTTGAACTTATAATTAAGATTTAGTTGAAAATTTTCAAATTTTTAAAGTGAGAAGTCTTGAAACTTAATATCTCCCAGAAGCAGCTCTGGGTTAGAAAGGGTTAATGTAAATTTATAATCATGCTTTTGGCGAATAAATAAATTTCTGCGAATCAGGTTTATATGTGATCATGAAACGCCCTATTGTTGCTCTGGCGCCATCATTTAGTGCTACATCCCTTATCAGATCACTTTAATTTGCATAATTGCCTTTTTTGTGACTTTAAAGGTCGTACTAACTTTGTAGCCTTCCAAGGACTCATTCGTCAGACTGAACAGAGGGACGCTTTGCATGAAAATTCTTTTTTTTTCCCTCGAGAGACCCATCTGGCATCGTATTGAGACGGACCCGCAACGCTCTGCGTCATGACCAGTGCTACGGAATGAGAATGAAATGAATGAATATCTGTGTCTTCTCGCCGGGTGTAATTCCATTCTAAAATGAAATGTTAGCCATCTATATGTCGCGAGAAAGGAATGCTATGTTGGTGGCATATCTCGTTATATTGTTATTTTTTATCTTTTCGCGACTGCTAGGTCATATTAGGTAGAAGGAATCCTTTTCAATGTTTTGTTTTATTTTTTAACATCATATTCAAGGCTATATTTATGAGAAAAATGGGTAACAATAGGTTAAAAAAACATTTGTCCACATTTACAATAAAAATCAAGAACATGTACTAGTTTTCAAACAGTCACGTGAAAGAGGATATTATATAAGGGCTTTAACAAAAACATTTTAATTCTAATGTATTAAAAAATAACCATAACAACACCACATATTATGTCATAATATCAATACAAACAGTCCAACTATGGAGTCTTCAACTATGATTACCGCCCAAAATGCGTTGTTATTAGTTATTGGCGTCTCCTTGGTTGTTTTGTGGCCTTTATTTACAATTAATGCAGTTACCTCATTTTAGAACATATATCTTACGTTAAAAAGTGAAGGCATGTCGTGGTTAAAAATATCACATCGTTACACATGATTATTAGAAAATCCATTATTATCATTAATTTCTATCCTGTGATTACGGCCAAAAAACTATAATCTGTGGAGGAAATTTCTGTACGGAAAAATGTGGCAGGAAAATGGCTAGCTTTAAACGGTGACCATAATTCATTATTAACAATATCCTATTTCTACGATTAAGCAGAGAAAAACATCACTCGAAAGTTGAATACTATAAATTGAACTGTATAAAAACTATAACATTTAGAAGAAAAAAATTAGAAATATGGCTAGCAGCTTTAAAATATCTGAAACTCCATTTTCCAAAAATTACATAATGAAAAAAAATATAATAAATATATTGTTTTGAGATAATTCTATTCTGCTTGGATTATATATCCCTCCTAACAATTCAGAACACGGAAGCAGTCAGCGCCATTACTAATTGTAAGTATTTTTCTTTTTTGGTGAAATTAAACGAAGCTGTAAGGTCGGCTGCAATATTATGGAGCCCACGACTGCCAACCTTAATATGCTGCACCAATTGCGCTCCCGGGGTAATATTTTTAGGGGTAAAGTGCATTATGATGCCCTAGATTCTTTTTTTCCTCAATTTCCATACCAATTAAATTCCTTTGAGACGCTTTGATATAAAACTAAACGTGCATATTCGTTCGACTTTGCGATAAAATACCTTTTTTCCATTATCATCTACCCGGCTGCTAAGGCTGTTCCTGGATTTAACTTTAGAAGAGGATCTTGTTAAGAGGAAATAATAACTCCCCAGTTTCCATAGGTTCGTATTTATTAAGAAAATAGCTTTGTAGCAATCTTCTCTAGTATTGCTGAAGGGAATGAATTTATGGATTGTGCTCGTTCGTATATGCTTATAGTGAGTTGAGCTTTCTGATTCTTTTTTTAGAGTATTGAAGAGTTTCTTTTGTCTGAGAAACAAACCAGTAGATTCATAGATGTTCTCAGTCTCTTATCGATTTTACTTCGTGTACAACTTTAGGTACTTATGCTGTAGATGTTATAATTAATTTTGTTGGGAATATGATTACACGTAGGCTAATTGCTCGGTGGGAATAGAAAATAATACTATCAAAACATACGACATGTAACAAAAGATACGTAAAACTAGTCTACTTCATTATAAGTTTAGTAAATGAATGTTCATGCAATGACTGAACGGGAAAGAAGTAATATATTTTGTGGAATCGTAAAAGGGTTCTAAGCCTATCTCATGATATAGAAATTCGTCTACAGTGGCCGTAACGTTATTATGTAAAACATCATAACGTTACGCCCATGGAGACGATTTTCTTTTTACTATAGAGGCCGTGGAGCTCACCTTACTTGCTATACCTATTTCAGGTCCAATATGAAATGATTTTTGTAATCGTGTTTAATTATAAGAAAACTAACATAATATGGAAAGATTGGTCAACATTGCTCCCGAGGACACAGGCTGTGTGTGTGTTAATAAAATATCTTATTCCCATCTTGAAGACTCCTTTTATGGATTGAAGTGAAAATTTTCCTCAGAAATACGCTTCTAAATAAAAAGTCGCTGGTATTCTAATTATAATTTATAAATACATATTGCATGAGTAAATTATAATTTTAATGGGAATCTAACATTCTAAGTAAAGTCTTATTTGTAACAAGCTGAAAAAAGAAAGGAATATGCCAGTAGGCATAGGTCAAGTAGAGTAGCATCATCTTTTAGCATGCGGATATTTTATTTACCTGGCGACGTTGGCCAGGCCTTCTAAAATTAATTCCTGAGTAAACGCATAGATCTAGGAGGAAAATTTCCCAGAAATAGATCTTGGAAGCATGTTTACTGAGTACTAGGAATGAGACAGATCTAATAAAAAAATTTCCGTGGGAAAGTAAGCTTTAAATGAGAAGAGAGAATGGTGATATGAAGCAGTATGGGCCTACAGCTGAAAAAAGAGATTGGTCAAATGCTATTTGTGGAGCATTTTGTTGTATGGATGCGAAACGTGGACCTTGGGAAGAAGAAGAGATAGGGATAGGATAAATGCTTTTGAGATGAAGGTGTGGAGAACACTGGAGAGAGTGAAATGAATGGATAAAAAGAGGAATGAGAAGATGCTGGAAAGAGTTGGGCAGGAGAGAATCTTACTGAGAACTAAATTGAAGGGAAAGGGGAATTGGATTGGACATATTTTGAGAGGGACTGGGATTTTGAATGCAGCAGTCGAGGGAACTGTGGAATGAGAAAGGAGAAGAGCAGGAAGGAGGCTGAATATGGCAGACGCGTGAGGTTAAAAAGAGGGTATAAGGAAACCAAAGAGGAAGCCTTGGGGAGAAGGAAGTGGAGACAACTTCGATGTTTGGGACCTGTCAGTGGGCAGAAAAGCAGTTGATGATGATGATGATAACGCTATAATTGCGGTAAACCTTTTTGTTTTCTCCAAAGGTCTTGTGATATTTCTATATCAATTCTAAAGTAATAAAAAATATGATAAAAAAAAATACGGCTCTCTTTCAATTCAATTCATTTATTATCATGGGCCTTTTCGGCTTATGAGATAATTTACTAGTGCTCAACGATTCAGGAAAAATAAATTGGCAGGGGTACAAAAAAAACACAACAAGACTCAGTAAGTGTAAATTCAAGCAAATGGAAATACAAAGGAAAACACAAAATATAAACCTATGCAAACATATACACACACTTGCATCCGGAATGCGGATACCCGGGATTCTAGCCGCACAAAATTTCCACACATATGGTATATATTGGAAATAATACTATTTATTCAAAGAATATTTATAAGACTAACAGCAAAACGCAACTATAGTAGAAAATTATATCAAGAATACAAAATATATTCTCTCCCTCATCACATCAGTCATTCAAAGAATATTTACAAGGATAACAGCAAAACGCAACTACAGTAGAAAATTATATCAAGAATACAGAATATATATTCTCCCTCATCACATCAGTCATTCAAAGAATATTTACAAGAATAACAGCAAAACGCAACTATAGTAGAAAATTATATCAAGAATACAAAATATATTCTCCCCCTCATCACATCAGTAATCCATCTTATTAGTATGGATAGTTAAACTGGGAATTTCCATGAACTATCAAGATGCAACATGTACACTTTTCTCTTAAATACATGTATTGATGGCAAGTTTCTTACTTCTATTGATAGTGAGTTCCATATTCTGGCAGCTCTTTCAGATGGCACCTTCCCACTAGTTTTTTTCAAAACTTTGCCGGTATTTCCTCATCAACCCATCGGTCGATCGGTGTTTTTTTACACTTTGGTACTGGCGAGCATTCCCTTAGCATCAATTTTTCCCTCCGCTATTTTCCTCCTCTCTTAAGGTGCCTTTTCACTTTTCTTGAACGCCGTGCCGAAAACCGATGCGATTTTATCGTAAAATAAACCGCGGCGCGAACGAAGCCGGGAAAAAGTTTTCTTCTGAGAAAATGGTTCCCCCACACCTCGCTCTTAAAACGTCTTCGCTTACCTTTCCGTCATTAATTTTTTTGACCCAGAAAACGTGAGCATTTTATCATCAACTTTATATCCTCTCGTTCAGGTCGTAAAGTTAAGATCTTAAATATTTTACTAGCCCTAAAATGTCTAGAACGTTAATGTTTTGCGACCTTGCCTCTTTCCTACCCTTTCATTAATGCATTAAAAAGAACTACCTTCCTTGGGAGGTTCGGAAATATTTATATTGCTTCGAAAAACAGGCTTTGAAGCGTGCATCATGATCAAGTACCGTGCCTGTGGCCGTATTCTTCAGGGTTTTACCGCAGAACTCTGTCCTATTCATTTCCTTGAATAGTGGTTAATTGCAGTTCTTTAGGTCGTGTCTCAACGTTTCATAGAATCGTACCAGTTTTTCACCTAAGTTTGTAATTTTCTCGTGTGTGCACGGATAAGAGTTAGAGTTGATAAGATCATTTCGTCTCCTCTACGATCCTTGTTGTTTTGAGAAGATTACTTTGCGGTAAAACCCGTTTGGAAAAGACGTTTTACTTTTTTACGCTCATAAAAGGTCTATTAATGCATACAATATACACATAAAAGACATTTATAATGTATTAATTTACGCTCTGCTATTAATCTATACATTTAGAAAATTCGACTCTTCTAAAATATCAATATGACGTCCATAAGCTTTATTGCCGTTTGTGTTTGTAATTTTACTTGAATATTTTTTATATTTATTTTGGGGTATCTGCAGGCCTTCAGAAAGTTATTTAGTTTATTTTTTTATTTTATTTAGTCGTCGTGCAACTTTTTCTCCGGCACATGCTTGGGGGGAGAAATGGAGGTGTGCAGTATCCTCAACAGGATATTAATTTTCTTCACTCTTATATGTTCCTCGTCACTTCATCATTGTATCTATCTATTGTATCATTGTATCTATTGTACTCGAGAATTTACTTGTTTTTTGTTAGTCTGCGCAACGATAATTTTGTCCAAGTTAACTTCGTGGAACATGCTTATGGGTAAAAACATACGTTGGAAACTTTCAAATCGACACGGCTTTATTCGGCACAATGTCAGTGACGTCATGGAAAAACTAGCAGCGCCGGAATGCACTTTTGATAAAAATGTTATTTGACTTTTATGTCTTTTGTTATTCTGGAACGGTGTTCCGGTGCGTTCAGGCATTGCACCGCACACTGCACCACTGCACAACGTCGACCAGTTTTAACTCTCCCGTCACGTTATCAAGAGGAAATTTTAAGCACATAAGCATAAATAATGATGCAATGAAACAAATAGCTATTTAAATGCGATGGTAGGTGGCGTAACGTGGTGAAACTCCTTCATGATGTGGCCAGATAATGATACGCCGTATCGAAACCGGTCGCAAATATATATTTTATTTTGTGGAACAGCAAAGTCTTTTTTTCTTTAATATAAATTTATAATATATATCTATTTGTGCATAAATATAACTATTTAGTCCTGATAAAGACACGGGAGTGTTGAAAACAGTTGAGGTTTTACCGTATCAAGCTGTGTGGGTTGAAAAAGTTTCAAATATATTTATTCGAAGTTTAATCGATCCAGGCGTTTTATAGTGGAAGTTCGTAACATTTAAATAAAAGTTAGTTGCACTTTAAACCACCCAAAGACAAGCTACCTTTTTTGTCAATGTATTTATTTCGTCTAATCTGCCCATTTTTTTATTTAATCAATCCTTGCTTCATTTTTAGACTTTGGCCTGTATCCCCTCCGACCTTGCATCCTCGTCGTAATTAACGCTGACAACTCGCCTCTTCACACGGCCTCGTTAGACTTTTCATCGTCCGTTATCATCCGCCTGGAAAATTTTCGAATCCTCCGTGCATCGGTCGTTGGCTCGTTTTCATTTCCACCTCAAAACTATCTATAGATAATGCAAGCGTTGACGCTGGCTTTTGCAAAGCTTTTGATGGGAGGGGCGAACGTGAATGTTAGCAACGCCAAATCGTTCGCAGCGATTGTGACGGTCGCCGTTGCGTAGTCATACGATAAAGGCTAATTAAAACCGCGAGCTTGGTCACGAGTTGGATACCGGAGTGAAATAATTCTCTCGATTATTTTTTTCAACTTTTTTTTTGTTCCGCTTCACAATTGGTTTGAATGTTTCCCGTAGTGCTCGTTATATCTTTGTGTGGATGGTTGTGGGGGAAAGGGGTTTCGAACAGTTGAGCAGAGCGTGCGCACAATGGTGCATTTCCACGCCGGCGGATTGATGGAGAGGTTCATTTTCTGGAATTCAACTTCCCTCCATATGCCTTTTTGACCTCAATTCGTGCCGTTTTGCCCCGGTCACATAGCGAAACCAGCAGGTGGGTTAATCGTGCGATGCTTTTGCTCGCTCGATGTCACGTTATGCCTGCTGCGGTTCGTCCGCGGGTTTTTACCAGCGATGGCAAGGGAAACGAAACGAAATTGTATCGTTTCGACCCGCAGGGAAACGAAAATACGAGGCCTAGATTTAGTTTTGTTCCCGCACAAAATTAATATCACCGAGGAGTTAAGTTTCGAAACGGGACGAAACTTTACTCCCGGGAAAGAAACTAAATTAATCGACTGTAGAGTGCCGAACTATAAGCATTTTGATGAATTCTTGTCAACCAGTGACTCATGATGATGGCGAATATTGTTTGCTTTTTTTAACCCTTTATAACCCAATGTTGCTTCTAAGCAACATCAAACATGTTTAAACTTTCAGCTCTATTTAGGAGATATCTTAACTAAATATTATTTTGTAGTGTAAATTTTAATGACGAAATATTTAGCTGCCAGGATAATTATCATTCAGTGTAAAATTTTCAAATTTTCAAAATGAAAAATCTTGAAATTTGATTTCTCCCAGAAACAGCTCTGGGTTAGAGAGGGTTAATACTCCATTTCAGTTCCGTACTTCAGAGCTTAGAGCTTACGACTTCATTATATGTACCAGTTTAGAGCAGGTATAATGTAGTTATTGGCATTCAAAAGGAAGTATATGCTTGTTGAAATGCTTCTGTTGTTTTGCAAATGAGAAATTATTGGAAGAAATAAGAAATTGATGAAAATTGGCGTATAGAAGATTATCGGGTTAGTAAAGTGAGAGCTATTATTGTTTAATGCTGCCGAACCGGAATAATAATTATGATGTCGTCCATATTACTAGAGAATTTAGGACTATTTAGATTTTTGTTAAAATTCACTTGTTTGGCAAACACCATGCCCTGGATGGTCGAAAATCCACCCAGGTGAGATTCGAACCCGCGACATTTGAGTGGCAAAGCGGGTATTTTAACCCGCCACAGAAGAGTATTGAATTTTTCAGGCCATCTATATGATCTGGCATGTGGAAAAGTTACTTATCAACACCCCGACCCCTTTTTAAGGCCACCGGTGGACTGAGTCGTTGAACTCGGCGCCCCCTAGAGGCCTGGGTAAAAAAAATCTCTAAGTCGGTTCAATGGAAAAGAGACTAGAGACATGTACTTTTTCGATCGCTCCTTCTCCCAAGGGGGATTATTGGGTGAATGTAAGAGGAAAACCCGGGGAAAAGCGAAAGAAAGTTGCTAAGGGCACCGGAAATGACCGGTAGAAATAGCTATGGGGGTGTGGCAGGTCTTCAGAAGTAGTGAGCATGACAGTTATGCTGCTTCCTCTGAATGTTGAACCCATAGCAGACGATTGAGGGTAAAAAAGAAGTTTCTATAAGGGGCGGCAGAGGTCGTGACGGGGATGCAAAGAATTGAGAGATTGCTTATAGGAAAAGTTGGTCTTTGTGGCGGCGGGGTAGAGTTTGCTCGCCTGTCAAACAGTGGGTCGCGGGTTCAAGTTCCACCTGGGTAGGTAGCCCAAATGCAGGACATGGGTTCTGTTATCGTAAATTGTTAATTTTTTTAACATTCCTAGCGTAAGAGGCCATATTTGTGCTGTTTTCTGGGAAAATTGATAATAAAATAATAAAAAAAAGTCTGCGATCCTGTAGTGTGAGGGGAAAAAAGAAGTTTCTATAAGGGGCGGCAGAGGTCGTGACGGGGATGCAAAGAATTGAGAGACGAAATAATAAATCATTATTTATAGTTTCTTAAACTCTAAGCGCCATGAAGATTTTAGTTTTAAACGTACAAAACTTTATTAACCCTAGAAATATTGTTAATGGAGGTGATTATTTCATAATTTTATTTTCCTGTGTTATGGGAGGCATCGCTAAATTTTTCCCTCGAAAGGGATGGAAAAAAGGTCGTGTGATCCAGGCTTAATGTAAGAGCTATTTTTTTCTTGCTGCATAACCCAAATAATAATAATGATGCCATCTCTATTACTAGCGAATTTAGGACTATTTAGCCTTTTCTTGAAATTAACTTGTTTGGGAAGAATGTTCATTCTATGCGAAGGTGAAAAATCCACTCAGGTGAGATTTGAATCCGCGACTTTTGGGTTGTCAAGCGAGGACTTCACCCCGCCATATTTGTGTTGTTTTCATGGAAATGTGATAAAAAAATAATACAAAAAAGTCTACGATCCAGCAGTGTGAGACGGAATAATAAATCAATATATAGTTTCTTAAACTCTAAGTGCCAGGCAGACTTCAGTTTGAAACTTACAAAACTTTCTTTACCCTAAAAAAATATTATCTATGCAGGTGATTCTTTCGTAATTTTATTTTCATTTGTTTCATTTTGATTTAATTCTGGCCCACCCTTTTTTACTCACTAGCCGTTGTGATCATTATATTTAAATCCTTCACCGCAGACGGCCCCCTAAAAGATGGTATCCTTCACCATCTTTAAAAGTGCATGCAAGTACGTCTTTATTTACCAATCGATCGATCGTAAATTTTTATACTTTGGTGAAGGTATTTCCAGCTTTATGCCTTCTCGTATTCTTTGTTACAGCTCGCCGTCTTTAAGATTTCTCCACTTTATTCTCGAGCGACGTACCGAAAACCGATGCGAAAAAGAAGTTACTATTTGAGGCGGCATTATTACTTCTTCGACACGGAAAATGCGGTAAATTTGCCTTTGCAAAATTATTTATTCGATATGAAGCCATTTTTCGTCAAAAATTACTAAAACACATTTTTAAACGGAATTGTGTTGACTCTTACTCTTCAAATAATCTATGTAATAATCGAGAGAAGAATGTAAAAGAGTCAGGGGAATGAAGATTTTCGATGTGTAAGAGTAGTTTAAGTCTGGGAATTTGAATAGGGAATTTTGCAGCAACCCTGAATTTGTCCCGAAGCAAGCTTATTTTCGTCCATTTTATTTTTATCAGTCTTTAAAAATAAATAATTAATTCAAATTCTCATAATTCAAAATGTAACAGTCGAGGTTTTCTTTGCGTTAATTGATAGGGAGGAATCGTATTTTCCAGTTTATTGGATGAAGATTAATCCTTTTATCACCACCATGCCCTAGCAAATGACAGTTGGTTTTATTGCTAACACTCTGTCGTAAGCAAATTCCCATTCTAACATTTTCGTCGGTCCTATGGTAAAAAAAATATAGATTTCGTATGGGATAGCCTTATTTGACGTCTCTGACCCATGCCTGTCCCTTCGTAGCATTCAATTGGGCCATTCGGGCTCTGTACTACAAGTTTGAAACGAGCCTTAAATCTCTGAGACCGGCTTTTTTTATTTCGGGATTCGTGACGAGGATGCGTGCAAGGGTTAGGCTGTGTTGGGAATAGATGGAGAGGAGCTTGACGGAATACAGAAGCAGGTGTCTGACCCTGCGAAGTGAGGAAAAAGTTAGCCTTTCACGCCCCGTTCGCTCGTGGGCGGACGTAAAAAAGTAGGAGGAAGGACCTTAGCATGTATTGCTACCATTCCCTTTTGGGGCCATTGAAACGGCAGTAGTAGTCATGGCAGCCGATTGCGGTGTTGCTAAAGGTGGGATTTTGCGTGAATTGCCTTTTGGATGGAAGGAAGACAGCTTTTTGATAAGTATATTGGAGTAGTTCTTGTACTGTTTTTTATTATCGGCCTCGGTGGCGACGGGGTAGAGTTTACTCCGAAGGTTGTGAGTTCCGTCGGGGTCGGTAGCCCGAATCGTGATCGACCTGAAGACGCCGGTTGAAATACCGGAGAAACTGTCGTCGCAAAGAAAATCCAAGCTGTGAAACCCATAAGCATGGAGACATCATGACAAGGGTGTTTGTAATTATTCAGTGGTAATTGCTGAATCACCGTCGTAAACAGGCCACGTTAATGCTGTTTTGGGGGCAAATGGACAGTAAACTTAATTAATAGAAAGCTTAGTAAAAACGACATTTTATGTAGATTAATCGTTTCCCGTCATAACTCCCATCATATTGCTATCATGGACAATGATTTTGCGGGCTCTGGGAATGGTTTATCCCCTTTTACCCCCTCACTGCGCCAATGCTTGAGGTACTGTACTGCGACTTTGGTGGGTGGGCCCACTTCGAAATGCCGCACCCGTTAGGGTAAGATAAAGTAAAATAAAAATTTAATGCTCGTCGGTAGGTTGCTGATTACATCGCCATTATGTCTTTCCTATTGATACCAATCGAAATGAAAGTGGTCGAGTGACCAGGCCGTACTCGTATTTGACGCCCACCCTAGTTTTTGAATCCACTAGATGGGAAGAAATAGGTGCGCGTGGTACATGAGAAAACACAGTATCTTTTTGACGCAGCACCGGCGGCGTCGGCGTAAGATGTGGTCTTTGAATTATTAAGGACAAGGTTAGAGGGAGGGCTGCTCGTGGGAGGAGGATTTTTTGCCGACGGAGTGGGTGATCGCGAGGAGAGAAAGTGTTAGTGCTTCCTTGGAAGGAGAAAAAACCGCAGAATGGTGCATTTTACACTGCGGACGGAAGATACGAGCTCATGTTGTATTAACGTCTCTGAGTATAGGTCTAATAATCGTGTGCAAAATTGATTTTCAACGTTTCGATATATTTCTTATATCTTCTTCAGGGCCATGAATAATTATGAATACGTTAATATTATAAAAATAAGACATTGCAATAGTTCCACTGAGTTTTTTTTATTACACAACGCGTTTCGTTGTTACAAACAACATTATCAAGTGTTGTATGTAATGACGAAACGCGTTGTGTAATAATAAAACTCAGTGGAAATATTGCAGTGTCTTATTTTAATAATATTAAGAACTTCCATCATATCGTGCCGAGCATCATACAAGATATGAATACGTTGAATTGATACACGCAGGTATGAAAGATGATTACAATGCTTTTTTCTTGCAATTATAAACTGAATCATCAAAAAATTTCAATTGTAGATAAATTAAAAAGGAGGGACAAGAATATTGACATACCTTATTTGCTAAGATTTGTTTACTGATTGTAACTAAGCCAGTAAAATATCACTGTTACTTACCATCAAAATTGGATTTATCCAAACATAATAGAAATATATGGAAACGAAGGTACACAATTTTGCATATCATTCTTAGACCCATACTGTAACACGTTAATACAAGATAAAATAATTATATCAAGAAAAAAAACGATACGAGCTCATTGTGAGCATTGAAGGACTATTGAACATTGAAGGAGCATTGTCTGTATCTAAGAGACTAAATTGAGGAGGTCCCAGTACATCCGCGGAAGCTTATTTTGTCGCGTTGGTCGTACTTAAATCGAAACTTTAACCTTGTACGTGGTGGAAGGTCTCGATATTATCAATAGGAGGCACCTTTTTACTTCCACAATATATTTAAGAAATTTCTATTTTTTCACCGGTGTAACAGCCGAAACCGGTCAAAAAATAGAAATTTTCGTATATATTATGGAAGTAACAAAATGTCTGTTATTGATAATATTTTGGGCGTATTTTAATCGGATTATAAAAATGTCCACTGTTCACAGCGATGTAGTTATTCTCAATATCTGCTGACTAGTATTTGCAGTCGCGAGGAATAGCACTGAAAACTTATGAATTTCATAGATCTAAATGTTTTTCCAATGTGAGTGTTTCTTTTCAAGCGTTATAATTTAATGTTAGTGCAGTATTGCTATATAATTATTATTATTATGTGCTACACGCATCATCCTTCGACGAAAATTGTTCATTCATTATTAAATGTACATTTCCATTGTTCATCCCTAACTCATAACTAACAATAGGGTAGTTTCCTTCATCGAAGAAAACGAAAGGCATTGATTGCGATATCGTTACCCACCATCAGTGTATTCATAATACACAAATTATTTGGTTTTAGAAATACCGGTTTAGACGAATGGAAGGGGCCAAATTTTATCCTCATTTGAAAAAAGCCAGATTGGCGCCCATGCGATGCCACTCCACGTGACGTCACAGGGACCTAGTTTCTACACGAGAGGATAGGATTTATACATCGTCTGAGGTTACCAATGCATGCAAGAGGCACAGAGCTCAGGGAAACATGTCTTAATAATCACCTATTAAAACTGGCTAAGGCCGGAAAGTTTTCTTCGTTTGATAAGGTATTAATAAACCTTTTTTAAGCCAAGCGCTACCAGATAGCATGGTACTCAGCTACCCGCTAGCATCCTGCGTCGTATCAGCGCTCAGAGCCTCTCCCAAGGTCACCTCACAAGGCGGGAGGGGGAACCAGAAATGCGTCACACGGACTTTTTCCCATCATTCCTACTTACGCGTCGCGTTTTCGCGCGCTTGAAAATTTTCACTTTTCATTTAATCGCGAAAAATAGATATCGTCATTTAAAAATCTAAAAGCGTGAAATACGTACTCCAGGAGTAATAATCTTTCGATTTAGGCAATAAAAAAATAATAGGAAACCACCCTATTCATGATGATTAAGCAAACATACTCAACTATACATGAAGTGCATGCGATATGTGATGTATTGATAATTGGGTTTTTGAAACTCCCTCCATCTAACCCCCATGAACCATGTATTTTTTCTTTTACCTTAATACCTTCAAAAAGGAAAATGTTTAAGATGTCTCTTGTAGAGAATGAAAGGGACGATTGAATGAAAAATCCATCACGTTTACATGTGTTTTTTTATAGAGAAAAGATGTTCCTTCTGTGAAATGCGGGAAATAGCCCCATCTCGACTCAAAAGGAACTGTGCAGCAGAGCCAACCGCTCTTACCGCTAACTTTCTCATATCCTCGGGAAGCTCCACGGTATTAGGCCTTTGATCGCGCCCTATCCTTCCAAATTTTCGATCCCATGCAAATAAATTTAAGTGCGTGGTTCACTCAGCATCCCAAATGCGTCCTTTGTCTGAAAAGGGCCGGAACTGTTAAAGGCCATCCCATCCCAGGAAGGGATGAACATATCTCGCCCGCTACAAGCTCTCTCAAAACCCCTTCCCACTTCCATTCCCTTCATGTATATTGATACCAAATTTCATCGTTGATATATTATGTTCCAATCCCACTTTGTGTTACTTTCCATCGCGAAATGATCCGAATCGCCCAATAGGCCGGCGCTTATAGTTCACAAATGGTCATATTTAAGAATTGCTCGTCTCAAAATGTACGAATTGTTGAAAGAAATTGTTAAAAAAGTCCCCAGGTTCGTGCGATGACGGATAGTCGTGCATGAGGTGTACCAATGCGCCGTAAGGAATTAAATGCCTTTCAAAGATAGTTGTGTATGTTTGTTTACTAATCATTAATTGGGAAGTTTGGGATGACTAATGAAAACATATATTTATTTAATTAAATTTCATTTAGAATATCATGAATTTAAGCGTAATAATTACAATCATTGCAGAGAAATAAAAAAATTATGAAAACCTGAATTTCTAACTTTATCTAAGTAAAATACCGCTAAAATAGTCTGGATTTGATAATTCCACCATCGCGGTGTCACTCGCACGCGAATAAAATACACTAATCAACTGTAACTCATGTTGTCACAATTTACTAAGTTCATCATAAAGCGGGTAGTGTGATTGCCTAGTGGGTAGAGGGATTGAATTCTGATCGAGGTGTCATGGGTTCAAATCCTGGGCGAAGCCGTAGAACACTCCCAAACAAAATCCTCGAAGTGCCAAGTGGTCCAGAGAGAAGAACTGCCCTTCCTACCCTTAACAAGTTAACGCCTAGCGGTACCAAATGGTACCAGCTGGTAGTTCAGTGCTAAACGTAACTTTTTTGTCATTTATCGTAATTTATTAGGGGTTTTGAGAGATTTAAATTCATTAAAATATTTTCAATTGCATTTTCCCGAAAAGTTTGCAATTTTAAAGATGTAATTTAACCATTTAGGGCCGTTTGAAAATTGGGAATTATCAACTAGCAAAAAAAAAACGGAATTTTTAGAGCAAGCATTTCGATTTTCTTTGCTTACGCCTTTGTGTACTGTTAATACAAAGGTCTTATTATGTAATTATGATTGTTATAACATGTATATCTCAGATAAAGTATTTTTTTATGTGAGCCTAAAATTTGGGATGTTATGATGCAAAACATTTTGGTGGTACCATATGGTACCGCTAGGCGTTAATATTAGTGATAAAAGAATAAATTTTGCCCCTAATGACTCAGAATTTCATTGACATTTGTATACATGATTACCACAAAAATCGCGCAAACTTTTTAATCCAGGCGTTACCGGGTTAATATTATATTATTACATATTGCTGCAAGTACACATGCCTCTGGCTTAGCTCGGTGTGATATCTACCCTCACCGGTGGAGTAATGTTTTGGGGGGGATGGAGATGCTTGCGGGGTGAACCTCCCCCAAGGCAACGAGGGTTCCGGGGAAATGTTTGAAAAACTAAATGCCTGGAAATACATTTTACATAATCAATTAAAGTATTTGAGCTTTATTGTCGTTGTAAGAGGAATGTTTAATTTTGGAGGAGAGACAATCCGCAAACCATCGCAAATACCCCGTGTAAACTGACCATAACTAGTGGAATACTTCAATGAATAAATATTTGAATGTTTTCAGTGATTTTATGTAGGATGGAACCAATGAATTTAAATGAGCTATTATTTGCTCCTTTTATCTAGTTTTGCATGTTGCCGGAAGGTGATTTTGATGTTATGCAGACAGTGATGTATTTCACTGGAATATATAAAGTAAACATGTCTCATCTGTTATATAGTACAACCGACCCAACATGAATGGAAGGAATATAACGCATTTCATTTTGAACCAGCTTTATAAACGAAGAGAAATTAATTTCTTTCTCTCTTTCATGGAAGAGTACTTTTTTATTTTTTCTCTCGCTTATTTTTGCCTGTAAGGTGTCTGAAACTGGAGCGAAGAATCCCCTAAAAGAACACATTATATTTCAATACACTGCATTTAGCTGCATTTTGAGGTCACAATCGTGTTCTTGTTATTTAAAAAAATTAATTTCAAGAGTTCAACCTCGCATGCTCTATTGACAATGAAATCGCGAAGGTGCGAACGAAAGTGCTTCTTCTGCTTACGTCACATTGAAATGCACAAAAATATGCACACAAGCCCTAGAACGCGAATTCACAATGAACAGCGGGTCTATTTATATTTGATTCCACTTGTGATGAGTTTAATTCTCACGGTTGAATTCATAATGATGTAAGTGAAGTGTGATAGGATAGATAGGCCCAATAGTTATCCTCAAACACCTCATTAACGCGATCGAGCAAAGATGACTTAGTGTCTTTGCCACTTCACTTGCCAAAGTGAAGTATCAAATGGGGTGATTTTTTTCAATCATTCTCCTGTGATTTTTTAAGTTCATTTCGGCAATTCTCATAATTTTCTAGCCGTTTTTCTTTCATAAATTTGGCTTCATTGGTCAAGTCACTTTAATGATGTTCTATTTATGCTTTTTAAAAAAATCGATCCCTTTTAAGCTCAACCATGAAATGAGCGTTCTAAGTGAAAAAATGCCTTTGATATAGCCTTACAAAAATAAGAAGAACTTCATTATACTCACCTCAAATAGATTATTCCAACTCCCTCATTCTGTTCAAAAATCATGAAGCTGGTATAAGAAATAAATTTAATGGTAAATTCCATTTTCTTCTATGAATTAAATTACAGTATTGCAGACGCATTCATGATCTTCTATTTTCACCCCTTGAAAAATGAGATAAGGGTGGTATATATCGAGAGATTGAGTGATAATATATTGCCTAAAATAGTTTTGGTATCTTCAGCTAGTTCAGATTCCTCAAACTGGGCTTTTCATATTTCATTCTAATGCGATGATTATAATGATCACGTTCGAATTCATGATGATCTTAGTAAATTCTGACAACATAAATAACAGTAGGTATAAAGAGCAGTAGGTGGGTTTTTGTGTTTTGCTCGTGTACGACTGATACTGAGAAAGTGGCACCATAAAATCTAGTCTTGAATAGAAGTGATTTTCTAACTAATCTGAGGAATTCGGGAATTGCTTCTTTTTTATTTAATTCCTCTGCTACGAGCGAAATTATCTCGGTTATATTCATAACATTCTAATTGAAATACGATTTAATACATATATTCCATTGGTAATCCCCGATTTCCCTTTTCATAATGAGTTAGAAAACATCCCCAACTGCCTTTGCTCTGCGTGACGTGATGTATCTATCAATGTATGAATTTCTTCAACTCCCACATTGTTTCCGCAATTTATGAAGCTGATATGAGATATTATCTAAATCCTATAGCATGTTTTCTTATTTGAGTTTTGGTGCAGGATAGTGATATTATATTTTAGCTCTGTGAAAAAAATCCATGTATTCATCATCAAATACTCAGCTTGCAATGAGCTCGCAAAGCCTTGAATAAAAAAAATCCTCAGCTTTTGCCGCATAAAAATGAGGAAGAAAAACTCCGCACACGAGCTAACAATGAGAAACTCGTGGTTTGTTTTTGAGATGGATATCGGGTGATGATGCGGGGATGTGTTGCGACACGACTTTATTTATGAGCGAAACGGTAGTTGAGGCAATGAATTCATCGTTTATCGTTTGCGTCAACGCCAAATTTATCTTTCTCCCCGAAGAACAAAAAAAATAGTGTTCCCGTTGTGTCTTCGCTCTGACGTGGGCTGCCGCGAACGAAGGCCTTTATGTCACCCTATACCTCCCTCTGGCCTAATACCTTTCGTTGAACTTACATTCCTTTGAGACCTTGCTGAAGTTCCATCAGGCTCGTAGGGAGGACTTTGGGATCAGCCTCCTATATACCCCGGCATTCTTTCCCTTGTGGTGACTCTCCGCGTTACATATGCTCGGGAGCCCAGGGTCACCTATCTTGTGACACTATATTTTTCTATGTAAATAACTTTTATAATGTCTGCCAATGATAATTGGTGAATTTAATCTCTATTTATCAATGTAAATAAATTTGATTATGTCTGCCAATGTTAAACGGTGAATTTAAGTAAGTGGATTGAAAACTAAAAACTTCAAAAATAAATTAAAAGTGGGATGAGTTAATTTTAAGCTTTAACAACATATTTGTGACAAGTTGACGGCAAGAAGGGGAGCGGATTTTCTTCAAGAGCCTCAGAATTTTAGGATGCATTTGATTTTATCTCAGCTCGTTGTATTTATGCATCTCCGACTCGTTCTTTCCAATGTACATAAATAAATTAGCATTTGAATTCATTCATTTCTAAAAAATTTCTACGCTGCATGGTCTTAATGAAAAATGCTGCTATGAGCTTATTTTGGAAAGAATCGATTTTCAAGATTTTTGATTCTGAAAACTGTAAATTTCACACTCATTTATATAATTATCGTGGCAGCTAAATATCTCGTCATTAAAATTTAAACAACAAAATAACGGGTAGTTTAGATATTTCCTAAATAGAGGCGAAAGCTTAAACATTAATTTTGATGTTGCTTAGAAGGAACATTGGTTTATGAAGGGTTCACATCGCCGCCAGGGCCTTTTGGTAACCATACATTCCCGGAAAATTAAGCCCATAGTTTCCGTGCACTGAAAAAAACCAGTTTTTTCCGCGGTTCTTCTGATATTTCATATGAATGCCTTGCCGAATTCCTCCTAATTTTTAAAAAGTTTTTATTAACTCAATTTGTTGTTTGTCAACTTGCCCGGGTCAAACCTTGCAACTTTATTTAACCCACTTTCCGTTTAGCTATCATGCTAAAACTTTCGGTATAACTCATAACCAGGTGATAATGCAATATCATGACACTTTTACTATAGTTTAAACGGTGTCTTGAAAGCTATACAGAATTTACAATTAAAAACGGAGTTCAGTTCAAAAAATGGCCACCAAATTCCGATGGCGGCGCTGCGATTATTGAGAAGAACGAGAATTAACTGAGTCGTAAAAACAAATTTCATTACATCGCATGTCATTGAAAAATTGATCGAATAAAAATTACCAGCAAAAGAAGATTTGTACTTAAAGTCCATTAAAATATAACAAACTGAATTTACTCTATTTCCTAGTTTCATCATGTTGTGATGTAAATTATAAATTGAGTTTTATAGAAGAACATGCGCCCAACGTTTACAAGTATATTAAGAAATTTATTTAGAGATTCTGTCAAGTTCATTGTATTCTTTTTACTTTGAAAATACGTTATTTTTTATTAAAAATATTTTATAGTAGGTTTTAAACTTAATATTCCTAGCCAGGACGTTCCTTTTATGTCTTATATATCATCATGATTGGGCCCTTGAAGGCACCGCCGCTACTTGAGGAATCTCAGTGGAAGAAATCGTGATCGAGGAGGAGTCTTTTATCGGAATCGTAAGCGTGGGAGGCGCTGGAGTCCCGCGTGGCAATCCTTCAGATGTGCGTGCCACGTACCCAGTTACCCCTCCAACATCCGGTGCCGCGTTGGTAGACGACCGCGCCTACAACTTCCTCAAGCTTCCCTCATCTTACGAGCGTGGAGACACTGCTCTCTGAAATTCTTACCCGCGTAACGTTCGATGAATATATTTTATACGAAATGCGTGCCATCAAGATAACCGGTTATTTCATAGCTCGTGGTTGTCAAGGGCCTAAAATTTTCATTTCTGCCTGCAAAAATGTTTTTGTAAGACATTAAATTTTCCCAGCCTACAAGGTGCAGAAAGGATTATCGGCTTCTCTACCTGGTAATTTGGTGCATGCCTCCCGACGCACAGTGGGATAGAATCGAAAAAAGCTGGCCAAAACCTCAGAAACGATTTTTTTGAGGTAGGAAGTTGAAAATTCGCATACATATTCTCAAATAAACTGTGCATAACTTTCCAAATTATTTCTTTTCTGTGTTTTCACGCTAACAATATATGTGAGGTCAAAGTTGAACAAATTTAGCGAAAAACGACCACCCTCGAGTTTTTCTGAAAATTGCCAACTTTATCGTCGTGCAGTGGTTTCATGAATAGTTTTATCGACAAAACTGGTGTACCATCTTAATTGACACTTCTTTTTCTTCCATTTGAAGGGTTCTTGAAGATTTTGTTTCAGCAATAACCATAGATATATAACAAAATGGCGGAGCCTGTTTTCAGCCCATTTTTTTACATAAACGTAGACAGACTATACCTTACAGACCCTTATAGACTATAATTCCTTCTGTTAACATTTTGCTGGTGAAGGATAATGAAGTGAAGCTGCATGTTTGGAAAAAAATATTCTCAGTTTTTCCCTAGAAAATATTTCAATTTTACCCATCCTTTGAGAACGTTGAGCACGTTGGGCAAAGAAATGGGCGAGGCCCGAAGAATTTACATTTCACATTTCGGAAGCAACTTCTCCTACGGACGTCAAAGAATTCTTCTGACTAAAATTCCGCTCGCGTAAAGGGGAGACACTAAATGGAAAAATTTGCATCCGGTCTCGCTTCTTAGAAATCCGTTAATCTAATTAATAGGGGAGGCGGGATAAGAGGAGGAGACGCGACGGGGTGGGGAGGGTCGCTTCCTACGTGATCATTAGGTCTGCGTTCTCCGCAATCCACCTCAATAGGCTTGTAGCGGGGGATGCCAGGGCACATATAAAAGGAAAAGAAGGTGCACGTTGGGATGTTTAAACATCTAGAATTTATTTAAATTCTTTACAGTTCTTGGAGAAAGCAAATTCCCATAGCCATCCACTTTGATAACTATTCCCCCTATTCTTTCGTTTCTATCGGATGTGGGAATATAGTGAGGTTGTTTGGTAATGTTTTCGCTCGAAAATTATCATAATTTCTCAAGTAATCTATTGTCCATTTCATAAATATAGATATCCGAGTTCGAAGGGATTTGGTGAAGAAAATACGTAAGAAAAGGTTAATTTTAGAAATTAATTCGCATCAAAATATAAGTCATCATATTCTGCATTGCATGTTGGCACTAAAAATGTAAAATTTGCTTTTTTAAGGTATGTTTATAAATCGAGAAGAGCACCGGATTTTTAGCACTTACCATGCGATAATGAAGTTTGCGCCCTTAACACTAGAACTACCGATGAAGTCATTTTGACTCCTCACGATTTTTATTTCTCTGCCCTGACTAAAATTTTCCGAACTTTATTAATTTTTGACACGGAATAAGGCTTTGCGATTAAAATAGTTCTAGAAAATAAAATAGTACACGTATTTTAAAAAAATCGCGAGGAGTCAAAATGACTCCATCGGTAGTTCTAGTGTTAAAATACCTGCGATAATCATTGCACGAATATGAATTCTATGCCAATGTTAGATTATGCTTTTATAAGTTTTATTCCCAATTGCTAACGCTGAACTATTGTTTAAATAAAAGTTAATGTAACTTTGTGAAATAATTATTTCTTGGAAACAGCTATGTCCCCTCAGTATTTTCTCTGTAAGAAATAATTTCCCTCTATACCCCTAATTGTTGGATTAGAGTGGTAAAACATCTTGAGCTGAATACTTTCCATATTTTTTTCAATTTAAAGTTACGAATCAATATTTAACGTTGTTTCAAGCTAATTCTCATACAATTCGGACTCACTTATGAATTAGCTGTTGATGGTAATTTTTCAAATTACTATAATATCACGGCCATCTTTAATGCAATGTATATTTATTTATTTCACCGCCAAAATGGAGCAAAGACTTTTAAATTGGTTGTATAATCTTGATTTCACTAGAATATGAATAATAACATGAAGATAATTCAAAAGACATTGAACTGGTCGTGAAATTAAAGTAACTGTGGGTTATTTACAAAATTTTTAATTTATTAAAGTGTTCAGTATCAATTGCTGGCTTCGGTGGCGGTGGGGGAGAATCCTCGCCTGCCAAACAAGAGGTCGTAGGTTCGAGCCCCGCCGGGGTAGGTGTCCTCTATCCAGGGCATGGTTGTTCGTGAACGTGTATATGTTAAAAAGTGTTGAAAAGCCCCAACGTCAAAGGCCATCACGAGCTTCTTTCGGTGGTATGAAAATAAATAAAAATAAATAATTATCTGTCATTTTAAATGAATCACTCAGACTTTGTTTTTTCCACAGAATTGTTCATTAAATCGCGACCATGGTTTTAAAGGTTAACGTTGTCCTGTGGTCAGAATAAATTTTTGAATAGCAATAACTAAAATGAAATTATAAGATTTTTGCTATAAGGTTCTGTGGAAAAACTATGCCTAAGTTATTCATTTAAACTGTTTAGCAAATTCTAAAAAGCATCGCCGGAAACTACCAGCAATATATCTGTCAGCAAACGACTCCTACGCGCCCACGGATCAGTTTGTGCATTCGAATTATTCGCTGGTCGATTGCACTGCTTCGCTCTATGAGCCCTCTAGTATATATGTCCCTGCGCCCATAGGTCAAGGCGAATGGCTCCGCCTATGAAGGCGGTACAGAGTCCGGCATAGCCTCTAGGTCTATCCCTCCCCATTGTTGCGCAGTCGTTGGTCGCAAGGGCCGACATCTGTCTTCCTCAAAGTGACAAGCTGTTGCTGCCCGTGCGGTTTCTTTCTCTTGTCGCCGCTACAAAGCCGATCTCTGGAGGCCTCAGCCGAGCAGAAAGGACGAGGACACGACTTCATCGAGAGACAGCTGTCAGTGCGCCCGTGCCCCTCTGCACCGCGCTCTCTTAAACGGTCCCTTCTCGCGTGGACGCATTTCTATACGGTCTCCTTGTACTGTAAGGGGTAAAAAAAAACATACGGAAAACCTCTCGTTAACGGACAGAGATGGTTCACGTAAATGTGTTCATAAGTCTGTACGCGGGGGCTGGGGGGGGGGGGGGTTGGGGGGGGACAGGTTGGGGGCACCTGCCCCCCTATGAGCAATTAGTGTATTTAGTTCAAAACAAAATTTTTAAAGAAATCTTCAAATCCAAAAAAATTAGTAAGTATTAGTGTTAACACATTCAATGCAGGTCCCCTAGAAGCAATAATATATTTACTTTAAAACGAACATTTTAAAAAAGTCTTTAGATCCTAGAAAATTGGTCGTACCTAGTGTTAACACATTCAATACAGGCTCCCTAAAAGCTATAGTA
This sequence comes from Ischnura elegans, assembly GCF_921293095.1. NCBI lineage: Eukaryota > Metazoa > Arthropoda > Insecta > Odonata > Coenagrionidae > Ischnura > Ischnura elegans. Next base: position 25,992,353 of record NC_060253.1, read on the forward strand.
TATGTAGTGTAAAACGAAATAATAAAAAAGTATTTAAATCCTAGAAAATTGGTAGCAGTGTTAACACATTCAATGCAGGCCCGATTTTCATTAAAGTCGTCAAAAAACGGCCTTTAAAATAATAAAGAAAACTAGAAAGAGGATTGCGCCATGACTTCCGTTCAAATACGGCTTTTTACAAACGGCGCACACTCTTCGAAAGAGGAAAGCTTGCTGAAGGCCATAAACGCAAACGGAAGGCACGGAAGTGGATATTATAGTCACGTACGAAGCACATCAATTGATGTGCTCCGTATCTAGACTTGGACGGGACCACGTCAATTGACATACTCCGCACTGCATGTGTTTAACATGTGATTAAAATAAAAATATTTTTTCCGAGCGAATAATTTAAAAAACTTTTAAAGCATGGTTATAATTTCCTTGAAATTTTGGTTTCATAACTTTTCTGTGCTACAACTTCAACAACCACGGCTTGCCCCCCTCAAGTTTTGATCCTGGGTAGGCCCTTGAGTCCGTATACACTTCTCGACTGTCACCCTGTACTATAGGGAGTAAAAAATGCGGAAAACTCTCTTATTAACGGACGGTAATAGTACACGAATATATGTCCGCAAGTGAGAGGTGTCCCTAACCTTTTCTAACCCAGAGCTGCTTATGAAAGAAATTAAATTTCACGATTTCCCACTTTCAAATTTGTGACAATTTTTCACTTAATCATTACTATCATGTCAGCTGAATATGTCGCAATTTAAATTTGCCACCAAAAAGAACACGCAGTTTAAATATTTCCTGAGTAGAGCTGAAAATGTACACATTTTTGATGTTACTTATGAACAACATGGGTTATAATGGGTTTTAGAGGAAGCACTCATCCCACTCGAAGAGTCCGTATTTAGTTTTTTTTTTACGAAGAGGCACAACTCATTTTGAGCTTTCGATTATTTGAAATTTAGCGGAAATACCCTGCAATGTACCCTGCTACCTGGCAATGCTTTACAATTCTTTATAATATAACTAGCTGACCCGGCGAACTTCGTACCGCCTAACAATCAATGAACTTACAGTTTACTTACACCATTTATAAATCAAGAGCGGCTGTATCGTTTTAATCATGTTTAATTTATTATAATAAAATAAGGATACAAATTCAATAAAACTACGTAATTGAGTACCAAAATTGCTTGTCAGAAAGACATTTTCTTCATTGAATCTACATAGGGTGGATCGGAGCACGTTTACGCGGATTTTTTTCAACAAATTTTCTTACGTTTTAGCTTAAGAAATTTTGGGCATTGTGGTTTAATAAAGCAGTTCATGAAATAAAAATTATACGCATTCAGTTGTTGGCTATTTGCGTTATTAGCTGTAAAAAAAATGTTTTTAGGTCCAAGTCTGTTGCATACACTTGGCCCATTCAGGGGGGAGGTTGACACAACCCCAGACCGACGCTTGACTGATGCTCAAAATCGTGCAAGAAAAGCCCCGATGAGGCAGCATTCGCATTAAATGACTTAAGGCGCGCCAGTTTTAGTATCTCTGTTTGGAAAAAATGCACTGCGTAAACGTACTGCATGCGTAAACGCACCACGGTGAGCCCTACACATTCGGGTTTAATGTCTTGCGTCAAGCACCTTCTGATAAACAACAGTTTTTGTTTTGTTATCAGGCGCAAGATGAAGCGGATGAAGCTAAATAAATATAGCGAAGCAAAGCAGTGACGCAGCGAGGGGAGGTTTTGGGAGATAAACCCTCCCCACCCCCCAAGAGCTTAGAGAATTTTTTTATGAAAGATTTTGTTATTAATATTAGGGGGACGGATGACTAACAAACAAAACAGATTTAACTATTCACACAGCCGCAAAACCCACTATTTTGAACCATTTATCTTAAAAAATGTCTGAGGGAAGTGCCCCCACACTTCCCGCTTACCTTAGCGAGTTTTCTATACCCTACAGACCCGTGGTATTAGCTGCGCCCAAAACCCCTATCCTAGCTACGCACTTGAAGCGAAGGGAGAAATACAGAGGATGGTTTATCGACTCGTGAACATAGCACGTTAAATTGACCATGAGAAAATCATGGGTTTTCATTAGTACATGAGCACAAACAACACAAAAACTGAAAGACTGACCATGCGATTTTTTAATCGTTATCACGAATGCAACACGAATTGGAAATTGAATATGTTTAAGCTCAAAAGGGCATATGAGTTGAGATCATGGAATCTACGGAATAAGGACTTCCTCACCTTTGAATTTTCCTTTGAGTAAAGTTGCGTGAATCGCATTCATTACCAATTATTTTAATCACCAAACACGTTCCGTTGGATAGTTATGGTTGGTTTAGGCTTCGAAATATCATGAACACAGAAACTACACTTTGCTGTAAATCGCGCCTTGGTAAGCCAGGTACGTCCAAGGAATTAAAATATTCAGATAGATAGTTGGTGATTTCGTCTTCGTTTGTAACACATTTAAAAGATTCGAATTCATGCAGAGTACGAACTATTTGAATTTACCTCGTGTTAGTCATCCACATCTTCGTACTTGCTCGCTAAATCAACCATCTTTGATTCTTTTGGCGATCAATCATATTCTGAAACTCTTTGTTGATGAGCTCACCTCAATCATTCCAAGGAAATGAGTTAAAACTACTCGACTCCTCGACAGGAACACGGACATTACCGTTTGTCAACAATTGCTTGGAGATTTGTTTACAAACACGGTAGTGAAGTGTCAACTCGAGCTGGGCCACGGCTGGGCTTACAATTAACTCGAATTAAATTTTTTTAATGTAATTTCAATTTAATTAATATTTTGAATATATTTAGTAATTGAAATGTTATATTGTTACCAAATTCAGTTATTAAAGTGGTAAAAACAAAACAAATTATTTAATTTGTAGTTTTGACCGACTTATCAATTGTTGTGTTGCTATAACTCCTAAAAGCATGTCCATAGGAAAGAGATGAATTTTTTTTGTGAAATTATCCTTTTTTTAATGGCCTATATGTTAACCCCGCCTGAGACGAATCCAAAGAACCAAATCTCATTGAAATCGGTGCAGCCGTTCTCGAGTTATAAGTGTTCTAACTAACACGATTTTCGACTTTCTTTTATATATATAGATAAAAAAAAAATATTTAACTTATTTAATGTATTATTATTTTTAATATTTTTTTACAAATGACTCAGCTATGTCGTATACCTACCCATGAATTGATTAAATTGAATTTGTAAATTGAAAATACGCACATAATATATTGCTATTAGTATTTAAACTAATTTATATGATTTCATTAGGTCATGATATATATTTAATCGAACACTATGAGTTTTTATGCTATGAATATGTTTGGAGGTAGAGTACATTGCTTAAAATAGTTTTTCTTTGTATTTTCAGGTAAGCAGTAGATCTGTAACCGTGGTGAATTTGAGCTTTCAACCTTGATCGGTAAGATTCTAAATATTCCGTCATTTCAAAATGGTTTCAAAATTGCACGTATTCTTGCAGAAGACTGTCTTGGTGTGTGTCAATCCTTATGAAACTTAAGTGAGATTCAAATATTTCATAGTATTGTAGGTTTCTTGAGAAATTATGCTTTCGAAATAAAAGAAATATGAATTTACTTTACATTACTTTTCCATACTGGAACGATTCCATGTTGATTCGGAAAAATTCAAAGTAGGTGCGCTAAATAAAAATGCGATGAATTTGTAAATAAATATATCAGTTATTTGAAACATTTTTATTTCATTTCGTCTTACAAAAATCATGGTCTTATTTCTGTTAAAGATACCCATAATCTCAAAGAAGACTCGTTTTCTTTCATGATTTCGGCTGAAAATCATTGATTTTCCTTGTTAGTAGGGACACATTTGAGAACAATCGTTCGAATACAACTTGGAAACTGTGACTTAGTAATTTTAGTGCTGATTCTACAAGTTCAAAATTTTCCGGACCTTAAAGTAAAAGATAATATGGAGATACAAATATATAGAAAAACAAAAATATCCAATTAGTACTCCTTGCAAGTGGCGCGATTAATTTTATGGCTTGAGAAACATTTGAACTTTCTATTCATTATAGGACGGGGTAAGATAGGCATCTTAAGATTCAGATATTAGTCCTTCTATCACAGGGGTTCTACACGCCCTCAAAACACGAGTATAGAATAGAATAAGGATAGAGACCTAATCGGAGTCAGTTACTTATCTTTCTGCCGCATATCCCAACTATATTTGTTGAAGTTGATGAATTAATCGATTGCTAATTGAAATTAAAGGAGATAAGCAAAAGGGTTGTCAAGGGTTTAAAGTAGTTGATTTGTAACAGGATAAGATCAATCAGTGAAAAAGAGACCACAACGACGTGTATAATTTGAAATTAATAAGGTCATTATTTACATTAATACTGTGTCTAATAGTTATTTATGGAGCAAAATAATTAATTCCAATATTATTAGTAAAAATCGACTCGTCTGTCGCTCCTTCACGTTCTGGCATATTCGTAAATGTGTTCTGAATTTTTATATAAAACTGGTTTTAAATCTCTAAAAAATATCAGATTCGATATATCAGATCAAGGACGTCATAAGTTTGCGCTGATATTAAATACACGACCCTTGTTCCTTAAGTAGTTGTAATTATTTGGAAATGGTTCTAAATCCTTAATACCTATCAGGTAATTTTTGAGGGGGGGGGGGCGCCGGAATGATGTTCGCTTACACTAGAAAAATGTCTTGAACCGGCCCTGAGTAACCTTATCCGTCCATCTCATCCCCGCACGTTGGCCCAATTAACCAACCAAAATCGTGGAATGGGTGGCTCTTATACCTAAAGTAATCCTCGCGTTCGTCCAGTGTTCCAGTTTTAGGCGGTCACAGCCAAACTTATGTATGTTACTTACCTGTTAAGTCGAGCTACTGCGGTAAACTGCGGTGATTTAGTGTCCACGGAAGCTAACTGCAGTTGTCATCCGCTTGAACCCCTCTACAACTTCGTGGACTCCTTAGAACTCTGCTCTAAGCTCTGCGACAAAGCTGTTGTGAACGGCGTAATTTAAAACACCAAGTATAATTTCACGGCTGTGTTACTCAAGGGGATAATTTCCATAAATTACTTCTATTTGCAGGAAATTATTACGTCAAATGTCCCTTCTGTTTATTAGGGCTTGGCTCCTGTATTTATTAATCCGCTATCTCGGGCGCGACTTCATGGAATCGGCTTAGCATAATGAAAAGTAAAAACTTTTTAATTTTTATCCATGTGCGGTAAATTAAATTTATGTGGAATTACAAAGTTTTTTAATTTTCATTATCCTAGTTTTACTATTGCTCCAGTGCTTGTTTGGCTCGCAAAATATGTTCTTGCGAAGGTTTCGGGTTATATGGCTGATGCGATCATCTTTTCCGGGCCACTGCTGTTTGTATGTTTTATCCGAAGATAAAAAGCGCAGGATACGGGATAGACAATGGACAGCTCTATGGAAGCCCAGAAAACATGATTGTGTATCCCTGAATATGGCCTGTGAACGAAGCAGGCTTTCATTAATTTGGTGGATGATATTTGAGAGCTCTAGTTTTAAAAAAATGCTATTTCTGTTGGGCATGTTTATTCTCATTGCCAATGCCAGCTACCTCGATTATCTATTGATATTACCGGTTTCCATACGAAGTGCTATCATTAGATAGAGCAGTCGCATCAATAAATAATTGTAAAACCTGCTATTGGCTTTCCTCTCTAAACTATCATAAAGGAGTTTTACCACGTTTCGCTCTATTGAATACTCATATACCTACCTATAAGTGAGTTTTTTTGCCGTAAGGTATGTAATGCTTCCATTTTAAGCGCACTTTCTCGTGTATGGGAAAAAAGGCATTATTGTATTCAATTTTTCTGCCTCACTCTCACGTTAATTTTAAGAACACTTAATTATGCAATGAAACATGATTTCGATGGCGGTTTCAGGTTCGGTATGGAATTCCATTTCCAAAAACATATGATGATTCCCAGGTCTCGAATCCACGACCTCAGTATGAGGCTTTGTTTCATTAGACGTGATGATTTTTTTTTACTAAGTTAAGATAGAAATATTTGAGCTGTACCCAAGGATTCCATTAATTTTACATTATTGTGAAAAACTGATTCCTTTGAAATAATTGCCTTCGAAATTTATTATTTCTAATTTTCTTTACTATCAGCAGTATAATGCACTGATTGCTGTAATAAAACGGATTGAGGGTTTTCTTCGCTATTCACTTTTAAGTTATAGTTCACTTATATTATTCAGTAATACCTACCACTGCGTAATAAACTAATCGCAGTTTGATATACTAATCGCATTTTAACACTAGAACTACCGATGGAGTCATTTTGACTCCTCGCGATTTTTTAAAAATACGTGTACTATTTTATTTTCTAGAACTACTTTAATCGCAAAGCCCTATTCTGTGTCAAAAATTAATAAAAGTAACGGAATTTCAGGTCATAATTTGGAAAACTTTAGCCAGGGGAGAGAAATAAAAATCTTGAGGAGTCAAAATGACTTCATCGGTAGTTCTAGTGTTAATATACTGATCGGAGTAAAATTGACCGATAAATGCAAGAGAAAATGCGCTGTATGTTGTACGCTGCACTGCAGTTAGTACTGATCTATTTTTCTTATTTCAATCTCTGATTGGAAAGACGATGGAGCGTCTCACACCGTCAAAGAGCGTAATATGAGAAGATGTTAGCGCTTGATTGTTTTCGCTGCTCGTGGGAGCAAATGCCTTCCGGTGGACCTTTCACCGTCGGACGTGATCAAGCTAGTAAGTCATATTTCGGAAGTCTTTGGGGCGCGGTTCTCTTTTTGTTCCCATCTCAAGAAAATTGGCTCATAAATCATGCCATAAAAGTGGATTCTGTTCCCTTTCCTTGTTGAGGAAAATGGATTGATTTTCATCCGAAAACCAAGGTGCCTGAAAAAAACTGAGACCACGCCCTTACCCTTGAGGCTATGAGCTGAGTACTTAAACAGTAGATGCACTCACACCTCTAATTGGATTGAAATGAATGGTGAAGAAATGTGACTCAAAGATAGAGTTTTTCATGCCAAACCTACCACTCACTTTTTCAACCTGAAGGTTGGTTTTGTTAGGTGAGGGTAGAGTTCACCTCGAACTCGGGTTGGGGGGCCAGTTCCTATTATTAGGCCTCTCTGCAACTTGATTAATTTTTTTTGGGGTCTCGGAACGATTAACCTTGGATTTGAATTCGGAACTGCTCGATTAGCAGCCTATCGCCATACTCACTATGTTACCAGCCTCCCCCTGATGTCAAGGACTTTTTATTCTAAGGCTTCTATCGGAATTTTAACCAGAAATTCTTTGATCAGTAGCCTAGCGCTCTACGTGCTACATTACCACGCTGTCCCTGAATTATAACATAATAATTATTCAAAACTTACTGGAAAATTTCAACAGTTAAAATTGTATTTTAAATGTTATTTTTTAATTGGCCCAAAGAATTAGCCCTGTCTAATTCGCCCTCTTTTTTCATCCGCGGCCTTGCTTTTGAAATGTTCATAAAAGACTTGGAAAACTCGGCAAGCACTCTCTGCGATAATATATTTCTGCATATTATGTATATATTATATATATAAGTATATTCTGTATATATATCTATTATATATGGAAATACACCAATCGGAAGAGGAATAGTTATCTAACCTCCCAACATTCTATAAAACTCGAATGAGAACGTCAGTAGAAAGTTAAAATATTTAATTATTATTATCATCACTGGTTTTACAAGGCTTTATGATATTGTTGACTTAAGAAAAAAAATGAGTGTTTTTTTCAGATAAAAATCGTGTTTTTTAGTCAGGGATGAAGAAATTTTCAGGAAATGTGAGGCGTAAAGGAAAATGAGTTGAATGAATTTAATTCTTGATACATTTGTCCTGCTATCTATATTGATTGACACTGATTTAAAAAAAACAAAAGAATGAATCTGCACCACCAAACCAAATGCTTAGAATATAACAACCCGGGAGGGTCCCTCCTGGTCCTTTAGGGCCATTTATAACTAATTAGATGATGTTAAAGCCCTCTCAGATAAACGTCGAGGTAGAGTGTTGCCCTATTTTGTCGTTGTATTTCAGAAGACGGGTCGTGAAACTTAACACGAAATGTAAAATATCTGTTGAATTATTCATCCATTTCTTTGATATCCATACCTATCTGATGTTATCAATTATAAACATCATTCATTTTTGCCGTCAATCGAAACCAAAAGTTCATAAATATAGTATTGTTTGCGTCGCCCTTTGAATGTATAATATTAGTGAACATAACATTTATCAAATAAAACATGTACATTTTTTTTAAATCCTCCTTTTCTGCAATTAAAATTTAATCAAGCATCACACAGCGAACCTCAACGAAACCTAATAACCCATCATGTATACGCATACCCTATTGTAAACCCCAGAAGAAATCACCACAATGATTCACTTGGAAGGCCTAAGATCTTTTGACTGATATTTTAGTTTATTATATCTCGATTGATATCGATTACTATTTTCACTTTTTGCTGTTATATCTAGAAGTAAATCATACAAATAGGTGAATTATGAGTGTATTTAATTAATTCTTGACTTTTATATTGCATTTACTGCACTACTTTGTATAATCTTGCAGGAAAGTATGAGTAAATAGTCATTTGATCTACTAGTTTCCATGATTGAAGATTATTCTGAATACCAAATGAAAACTACAGCCGAAGCTTGTAACGAGCATTAAATAAATTAAAAATGTCCAGGATTTTGCTGCTTCTTTCAACGTTAGAGGTTGGTAGTTAGTTTGTGCTGAAGTAGAATATCTATTTGTGAATGAATATATTTTTTTTGTAAAATGGCGTCGATTATAATATCCAATTAGCTGATGAGATATGGTTGAAGTTGTTTACCTGTTCAGAAATTATTTTATCCAGTTCCACGAGAAAGAACAGGAGGTGTATTGACGGGATGGCAAACAACATCTGAATGACATCAATTAGCACGGTGCGATGTGAAGTAAAATGCTTGAATCCGTTGAGTAATCGCTCATCAGTTATGGGATTACACATTGCTTCGGGCGAGGTTTATTTTCCGAGTCGCTAACGTCATTGAATTTTCGACAGAAAAGCACTCGTGCAATCGACAGCATTCAGTTTGCGCGGTTTGTCTGTGTGCATGCACTAAGTTGATCCACTACGGGTAACCACACCGGTGAGAGATAGAATCTAGCTTTATATAGAGAGCCGCTTTGCATGTGCAAACAAGTGTGTGTTCATTCATTATTCTGATATGTTCGAGAGCCATTATATATGAAAAACTTTTTCGCTTAACATCCGTGACTACTGCGCTCTGAACACGACAACATTCAAAACGCTGCTTCCAACGTTTTTCTTTTTTCGCGTGCGGCTTGAGGAAAATCATTAGATTAATGCGGAATGACGGCTGTGAAACCAAGCCCTCTCTTTTTGCTAAGCGTATCCCGGTGTTAAAAAGGATAGAAGAAAAACAAAAGACGTATGAGACTTTGCGAGCGAACTCACTTCTTTTCAAGTATGAATATACGTGTGTCAGCGGGGAAAATGTTCGCGATGAATGGTTTGAATAATTAACTTGCTCTCTGAAGCTTTGCATCTTCTTGCTCACGGTCGAGTTGATAAACTAACTCTCCGAGAAAGCTCTGTGTGATATGTATGTTTCGTGGCCTTTGCTCCGTCCTCTTGTCAATATTTCGTCTTTTTTTATATTTTTTACACTCCCTGTCGATGCTGAGGGAGAGGAATTTAGCTATGGTCAAAGAGGTCATCCGTGTGTGCAATCAGCGGCTTTCAAACCGGTAGCGCTTTCAGGGATGACTGCATCTTGATGTGACGCATGCCATCTGTTCGACCGATCATTTTTGGTGATGGATTACTAGCATGAAAATTATGCTAGCATCGTGATATTTCCTAGGTGGGTAAAGTAGACTCCGGTCGAAATTTCCCTTCTTGTCATGCTGTGTATTTCACGAGATCTTTTTTTAATTGTAGAAATTTAAAAACATTCCCCAATGTTTACTCTAGTAGGTGCGTTCATAAAACTACATGAGTTTCTTTTTTTATATATTTTTTTAATTTATTCGTCTATAAAATCGTCTCAGGCATAATTTTGTGGAATAATGCTATATCAATGATTAAAGCACAAATGGTATTATCTATGCTATTTTATTTATCACTTAACCGACCATGGTTTCGACACTAGGGGTCATTTTCAAGGTGAAAAACCCCTAGTGTCGAAACCATGGTCGGTTAAGTGATAAATAAAATAGAGTGGATAATACCATTTTTGATTTAATCATGGTTATTCGTCTTCATCAATTTTTTAACTTCAAAATAGTCCCTATTGGATGTAATGCACGTATGCCAGCACTTCTTCCAACCCTCGAAACGATTCACAAAATCGATCTTTGGGATAGCCTTTAGCTCTTGAAGCGCGGCCTTCCTTCGGGAAATTAATACGATTAATTCTGAAAAAAAACGCTTCCCGTTTTAGTAAATGGTTTTCCGAAATCACGTGAGAAACCAATTTTTTTTGCGTCCCGTAAATAGGTCACGTATATAGGTGCTCAATGTATAAGTGCCAGTTTAGAGGAAAAAATTGATAAATTTGATGCAACGCCAGTCCTCTCGGGAGAAATACTTCTTTTTTTTTCCTCTCCTCATCTCCGCAAAATTTGGAACATCGGAAAATTGGATTTCACATCGAAATGGAGAGAAGGGAAGTCTCGCTCAATTTCGCTCTTCTTTTGTCATTGTTGTACCTTCTTTGTCTCGCTTTGAATCCATGGCGAGTATCTCATGGAACAAAATGGCGGCGACTATCCTATCCCTCATACAATCCCAAAGGCGGATTAAGATGGGGGATGTACCACATCTTCCCGATTCTCGCCGTCTGCCGTTGTTTCATTAATTACTCACGCTTCTACCTATTGGCCCCAGCATCGCCTAGAAACAGATGTTATATTCCATTCTTGAATTTAACCCCCCCCCCTCAACCCCATGATTTCTGGAAGAATTCAATAGATGATAATCTTTAAGTTGGCCTTCCTTTCAGAATTATCATTTAACCAGCTTATCAAGCAATGGTTTGAAATGATTAATGATTACGTACAAGCCGCTTTTCGCAGCATATCAGACGCGGGCGGGGGAATCATTTGTGGTGACTTAGTTAATGGGACTGCTACTCACCTGAGACTGACTACTAATGCACGCAAATTACTGAGCATGGCCATTCCCCACGCGTGTCCATCTTTGTATACGACAGTTTCGCCGACTTTGGAGTTGGCCTCTTGAGGTCGATAAATATCTTCACTTCATCGTCCTGAAAAAGTCGGCTGCTATGTCGGCTAGACTGTCGTCTTAGGCCCAGCGCACAAGGAGTGACTATTTTGAGACTACAGTTGGAAACCAGTTGCGTCGGCAACCAGTTTACGACTGAAATAAAACTTCTGTCCGCTCACGATTGTACTGACAATGGGCTGGTTTTGAAACAGATGCGTCTATTGTGCAATCAGTCAGGTGTTCATTTAGTGCGGCACGTGTTTTTAAGGCCTTGGCTTGGCCGTGTGCGCTTACTACGCCGGGCTCAGACTAAGATGACGTTGTTAACTGTTATCAATATTGAAAGCGATAGATAGTTTATGGTTGCACAGAACTTCATGCTTCTCTACAGCTCCATAGAGCTTAATGTTGAGTTCTTGATCACCCATATTGATGGTGACACTATACGGCCGTCAAAACACCGGAAAAACACTACTTGGTCACGTGCAACTCGAGTCTGTAACGCAACTGCAACCGCGGGACCACGGTTGTATGCGACTCTTCTCACATTGGTTTGAGATCGTCAAATATCAGTTGTTTCGTGTGCGACTCCCAACTCCAATACATTGTCGAGGTCACAAAACAGTTCCGCGGTCCAGGCTGACGTCAGTCTGGACAATAAGCATGTATTTTAATTGGGAAAATATACTAAAATAAATGGCGAAGATTTACGTTTTGAGGTGATGAAACTGTCAACTAGGGTCTTCTCTCTAAATCTAATTTTAAAAATCTTCAGAATTATATTATTATTATTGAAGTATTCTACCGTTAAAGGTTGGTTTCCGTGGAGTATTTAAGAAGCATTCTGGCAGTATACCCTCCCTTCATGGACTTCCCTCTTCAATTCATAATAAGGCCTACACTCTTTCAACCTATCTAAAAATCCTATTTTTCTTCCTCTCCCTCGTTTACTAAGCATTCTACCCTCCAACACAGTTTTCAGCATCACCTTCCCGCTCAGTACCTGCTCCACCTTCTGTCTCCTCCGTATCTCATCTAAAAGCTGCCCCTCCACACCCACCATGTCCAGCACTTCGTCGTTTCTCCTTCTTTCCGTCCACTTAATTTTCTCCATTCTTCGCCACACCCACATCTCGAATGCCTCCAGTCTCCTCTCGTCCACCTTCCTAAGTGTCCATGTCTACGCACCGGAAAGCACTACACTCCAGCTCAAACTCATCTCGAGCCTTTTCTTTAAACTGTTACGTACGATCCCCTCTCAAGTTCCTTGCTGTTCATGAACGCCTTTTTTTACTGGAGGTGAGAAAAAAGATGCTTGATTTCCCATGTATTTAAATGAAAATCAATTCCGTTAGAGCTTCTCAATATGGTAAGGTGTGCAATTTCGTGGCTTTACTCGGGGAGGGGCATCAGAATTTTATTGTTTATAGTTCAGTGGTCTCCAAGGTCGTGCTATTTTTTCATTGATCAAAATTCTGTTGTAATTATTTCGGATTGTTGCCGCCGCGCCAATCAGAGCGCTAGCCGCCTTCAGAAGGCGCATCTATGTACTACAAAGCACGATTCCGATCTCTTGACTCATGAAGATTTTTGGGTGAACGACTAGATGTGACAAAAAGTCTTAGAATCGACCCCGGTAAAATCGTCTGAAACCTTTGGAAAAATTGTCGAAACAATGAATTTTCCATCTATTTCAGTGTTGCCACCTATCTCTATGCCTAATACTTTTTAGGGTTGTTTGGGGGTCAGAAACACAAGGACAACGAGGAACTTGAGCATGGCGTAGAAGCTTCTTAATAGCTCCTGAGTCACTTGGGCAGCCATTAGTCCACGTCTTGGAACAGTCAGAAAGCCTGGAAGCCGGGAACCGTTTGGCATTCCTAGGATGCAGTTTAAGTAATTTCGGTATCACCGGAAAAAAAACGTTCCTTGAGGAAAAAACGGCAGAAAAAATTGAAAAAACTGGCAGAGTAATCAGAATAGGCATCAGCCCTTTTCCGGAGGAATCTGGGGGGACAGAGCTCCCCCAGACAGCGAAAGCGAGTTCGATTGTTTATAGTTGAGTGGTCTCCGATGTTGGGCTATTGCTGGTTGTTCATAAGTCTGGAATAAATTTGACGGATTATGGATTGGTGCCGTTGCTCCAATCAGAACGCTAGCCTCCTTCAGAAGGCGCATGTTTGCATATATTGTTCGTGCCGACTCCCAAGGGAGCATGGACGTATCAATTTTAACGACGCTGGGATACTTTCCCCGTACCATTAAATTTTCCGCTGCAATTTCCAGACTCGCAGGGAACCGCAGTAATTGCTTTATCCCCAGCTCAGGCCTTTGCAAAATGGCGACCAGAGTATGGCTGCTGCGTCGACTGATCTATCTGGGATATATATTTTTTTCTCTATTTCCCCGGCTCCAATAGCCCCGTCTGACCGTATTTCGCTCGAATTCTCGCCGGTACTCCGATATATCCCTCTTAACGAACGGCGAACTCGGTCGCGGAACGTAAATTCATTTAAATTCTTTCGTTGGCCTTCTTTTCGATGTTTAGTCGGGTGAAATGAGAAACTTGTTTTCCTAGAGCATCCTCCACTGATGTTTTCTTTTCATTTTGCTTTCTGTGCGAGGATACACTGCCGTCATTCCCTTCATCAGTGCATATAACATGTCCACGTGAATGCCTTCGTAAGCAAAATCATTTTTGTCGGTATAGCTGGATGAATGTTGTTTTTAATTTTTTTTTTACCGTGAAGTAGTGGAAGATAAAAGTAGTCGGAAGGCGGATGCACGAATATTACAAAAGGGGATCCTCAGTCATGCCTCCAAATGTGGTGTTTTCCACCGCGCATTTAAGTGTGTTTACAAAAGTCGCCACTCGCGTCGCTGACGGACAAATTGATCCGAGTTTCACGAGAAAAAATAAGGTATAATTAGAGGTGTTAACCGAAATGTATATGCATGGTGATGTGATCTATCGAATTCATAAAAGTTCAATGCTTTTCCTCGCAATGACAAACATTATTATTCAAAATATTGAAAAAAATTGGATCGCATTGCACTCATCACCGCGCCGTGGACATTTTTGAAAACCGATTAAAATGCGATCAAAGTGGCAACAGAAATTGGCATACTATGGAATGGAATTGGGCCTCCTTTATGCAGTCCCCTTGTCGGAAAGGCGGATGTTGTTAGAAAGATTGAGTGCTTTCCCGGCGGATTGACTTCGTGAAGAGTACTCGGTGTCGCCTCCGGGTCATGCAATGCCATGTAATGGAGTTTCTGGTGATGTTTCCGAGAACTCTTCTCTCAGGTGTTAGAAGTTTAGACTCTTATTTCTCGCCGAAATCTGAACAGACACGGAATGTTTTGATCATTTCATCTAGTATTTTTTGGGATGGTACAACTTTTCCTGATTCCATGCCTTCGTAATCGAACTTTTTCAATTGATTTCACTTCTGGAATGATATATCCATAGCCGTTTTAGACTCCATAATGTTTAGTTTATTGCGTCTAGATTGTTATAAGGTTGCGCGGTTTATATTGGTAAAATTATTGTCTCCGACATTCTTTTTCGTAATCATTACTCCAAAAATTACGAATTCAATTAGCATTGTTCAAATTATAACCACAATTCCCTCTTATTTATTTTTAATGGTTGCTAATTTAACAAATATTTCTGAAAAAAATTGTTTTAAATCATCCATTCCACCAGAAAGAAGTGACACAGGTAAGAATATGTCAACGAATTCGAAAAAAAACTTTTCGCCAGCTCTGATCCAAGCAGCAGTCAATATCCCTACAACATCCATACAACATAGTCGGCGTTAAAATATGACATCCGTGCGTTGTACATGTTAGTCCATTTAACGTTGTATGAATATCTGTCAAATATGCAGAGGACCTGTCAACAACGTTGCTGGGATGTCCAAAAGGTCTATATTGTAATATCTCTCAGATAACTTCACAACATCAAATGAGTTGATAATGGGAGTGCTCAGGGGCGGATCCAGGATATTTTTTCTGGGGGGCACAAGGGTCTAACCGGTCTTCTCATATTTGAGATTGAAAACAAAATAGAACAATTACTGTAGAAAGTATTCTCTCTATTTTGATGTGAGAATTATTAATAATAAATTTAATGATTGAGGCTCCGTAATATGCAAAATAAAACGAACGTATTAATTACTGTATTAAAAATCTTGTCTAATTTTCAAGCATCTGGGGGCGGGGTCCCCTCTTGTCCCCCCTAAATCCGCCTATGGGAGTGCTTGTAGTAGTTTTTGGTGATCCCATGACATACGGACAAAACATTTGTGCTATTCCATTCCATACCGAGCATATGCTACCTGTGGATACTATTTGGAACAACAATATTATAATGATATGGATATTACCAGTTGGATGCCTATTTATCTTTATTTTTACCACTCGCCATAGATGTTACAAATAGGATATATATATGTAACATTGTGAAAATATCCATGGTGTAATAACAACGTGTTTTGGATACATCAGCTTCATTTAAATATCCGATGGATATCGTCTGCTGCATGGGGTGGGTAATAGTAATTTTCTTCCCTCCATACCTATTCTTTGCTTCGTATCTTTCCAAAATTAGCGTGTGAAATGGACTTTTGACTTCATACAATATGGATATTCGTTGGAGGATTTGAAAGCATGACCCAATGCTTTTTCCTAATGCTTTCGCCATGCTCGAGTGTTCTGTTTTCCCCGCGCGATGATGGACATGGCGAGGAAAAAAAGGAGCATCGCTGACATGCTATTCAATGGCGATCGCGCTGTCGGTGGAAAGGAGAGCGCGGCGTACGCTAATGGCCGTTTTCATATCGCCATTTGTGATGGTTGGGGATACCAGGGTTCGTTGGATTCATCCATCGGTCTGACCTCATAGTGAAGTATGGATCATGCGACGGTGCTTGGCGTTGATCACGTTCGCCGCTGCTTGCGACTTCAGTATTTCTAAAGGGCCAAACCTTGAATGATTGAAACAATACGAATGGTCGGAATCATGCGATGTTTGGATATGGTTTATCACAGATTATACTTACGAGTGAATGACTCTGTGGAATATTGTTTTTGTCAAAGCGTACCTCCTTTTCAACATATACCCTACAAACATTGTTTTTTAATGCTGGAGATCTTGCGGAGAATATCCTCCAATAAATACAAATTCGAATCTTTAAATGTGTGTGTGTTCCGTGTTAAAAATTAAATACAATAGGGTGGTTTGAGCTCTGTTTTTGGATATGGTTTCAAATTTTGGGTATGGATTGTTTCCGTTTGTAATGATTCCATGGGGACAATTACCTTCAAGTTCAGATAGGAGGAGAGGGGTCTTTAATATTCCCTAAAATATATGAGGAGTTGAGAAGCCAAGGGGTACACGTGATTTTTTTCTACTCAAAGATAGTTACAGAAATTGATAAAAGATATATACTAAAAATTGATTGCCAAGGGATACGAGTGAGTCTTTTTTCAGTGCTGACATCGTGTGAAAATTAAAACGCACTGCTAAGGGCCGTATTCTAGAACGTTACTACGGTGCTATTACCTGGTGAACAGGAGACTATGAATGAAAGTAGTTCAGGTAAATGCATCATTTCGTAAAATTTACCCGAATTAATCTAACTCGAGTGAGTTGAGTTGAAGTTAGTTTCTAAAATACGAAATCTAACTGAAAGTCAACTCAAGTTTGAGAATTGATCCTGCTAACCGACGAGGTAGAGTGAGGTCTCATTACTGAGTAAAGTTCAGGAATATGGCCCTAAATATCTAGTTGATGTCGTTTGTTATTCTGAACCAAATTTCTGTACTCAGCTTAGTAAAACCACTTGTCTGTTCCCACACACTTCTATTTAAACCGACCATGGTTTCGGCAACTGGTGCCATTGTCAAGGTCAGGACCAGTTGCCGAAACCATGGTCGGTTTAAATAAAAGTGTGTGGAAACAGACAAGTGGTTTTACTTAGCTGAATATCAAAGATTTCCACCGTATCACGCCGGACACTGTATCTTCTATTCAAATTTCTGTTCTTAAATTGGTTAGGAACAAAAAATTACTTATACACCTTGGCATATAACCCCCTCATATATGAGTGGGCTGCAAGCCAATGGGTACAAGTGATTTCTTTTTTCTACACAGAGTTAGGTACAGAAATTAGGTATAGAAAACAAACGAGATGAACTAGATCAGGGGCGCCGACTTATAAAAAATATTGGGGGGCCCATATCGGGGGTCTTGCCCTGGGAAGAGGTTAAATTCAAAGTGTGTCGCAGCACCGAAACACTATCATAATTCACACCACTTTTTTTCAGTTAACCTGCTTACTACCTTATAATTATTTGTTTTAACACATTGTTGAATGTATTTTAAAAGGTAACTATCGTCAAGCATGGCAAATAAAAAATACCAATATACTTTTGTGATTACACAAAGCATAATATAACTTAATTATTATCTTGAATTATTGAGGGGGCTCCGCCCCCCCTAACGAAACTTTGAGGGGGCTCGAGCCCCCTCAGGCCCCATGGAGTCGGCGCCACTGAACTAGATAATTGCAAGTGTCTCTCGTTCCGTCCGGCGGAATTCGAGTGAGCTACTGATAGGCCGAACATTTCATAATTATTACGGAAAGAAAAGTGGACTGTATGAAACAGAAAAAAAGATAATGGGCCTACAGGAGAGCACTGAGTGACTTACCCCTGGTCTCCAGGCTAGCAGCTCCACCGTCTGCCACCGCCGGGATTTGAACCCGAGCCCACGAGGTGGGAAGCCAACACTCTAGCCACCACATCAACCCGGTCACTTATGATTTGTTTAGACTATTTAGAAGTTAGTCTGGATGATAATGGTGATACCTTTTCGACGGTTCGTCTGTGAGTGAGGCCGGGTTCGTCGCCTCATGGTCCCAGGAAAGCAATACATATCAACGAAACATTCCGACAGTTGTTGGGATAAGGGGCAAGTCCCTCACTGCCCTCTTTAGGCCAAAAAGTAAAATAGACTTAGGGCGCGAAGACCAAACAGGAAGTGCATTTGATTTTCCTCTCGATGTCAACAGAACAGAGACTCACTCGTATCCCTTGCCAACCAAGTTTTTGTGTATTTATTCTAACAATCGACTTTACATAACTCTGTTGAGAAAAAAATCACCTGTACCCCATGGCCTCTCAACCCCTCATATGTTCTTGGCCAATAAGATTTTTTTTAATTGGCCACTTTTAATTTCCCTAAGTTAATTATTTTTCAAGAAGTTGCAGCCATCTAAACAAAAAGGCCAAAACAATGGCCCTCTTGTCGAGCACTGGGTGACCGGCTAATTTTCTGACGTCTTTAATTTGGATCACAATGAGAATAGAATGCTGAAAACTTCTTTAATTTCTAAAAAATTCTTTTTTATTTTCGCTATTCCCTGACACTAGACTCCTAACGCCAAATGTGATCACACTGAATTCCTTGATGGAACCCGACTGCCTTCCTCACTTCTTCACCCCATACAACCCCCTTGCTCCTTTTCTTAATGCTCCCTTCCTCTCGACCTAAGTCTTCTCCAACTTCTAATATAAATGTGCAAAGCGCCTTGCACGAAAATCCTCTGTTAGTCCATTAATTGCGTGAGGTGATTTTGGCGATGGACCCCCCTCAGGGAGATATCGTGAGATTTGGCTCGTGAGATTGTTCAAAATGCTTTTTTCAGTGTGAATAGGTTTATCAATACTTCATTGCGTTGGATTTATGAAAAGAAGCAATTTTTTGATCACTTTTATTTATGATTTGTATGGCATGGTATATGGAGGAGGCAACCGACAGCTTAGATCATTTGCACCTTGACGGAAGGGTATGGAAGGACAGTTGGAGAGAAACCCGGCGTCGACATAAGCCTTCTCCAAACTAAAGGCGCCAAGGGAATCATAGTTAAACGTCCCATTTGACGGACGGAGTATTGCGCTTGAAGTGTCCTCCACACATCATTTATGCAGGGATCGGGCAGTCTCTCAAAACTCTCTGCCACCGCCGGGATTTGAACCCGAGCCCACGAGGTGGGAAGCCAACACTCTAGCCACCACATCAACCCGGTCCCTTATGATTTGTTTCTAGACTATTATTTAAGATCATTAATATCGTAGGCTACAATCACATTATACCCTATTTCTTGCGTAAAAATAATCCCGTTATACTTGCCAGAACCCGCCTCACCCCCATGTGAGATGGGGTGAGAATCGGCTTGACCCCCCCCCCCCCCCCCAATAAACGCCCCACGTAATTAATGTATACCACCTCAGTTGATCATCTTCCATTGAAAATAACACTGTTTTTGATGAAAACGATCGGGTTCATTAAAAATTCACTTGGAACATATAAAAGACCGGGCGTTTAAAAATGAATTGCGAAGTCTTAACGAGCTTTCTAATATTTATTACACTATACTTACGACTATAAGTCATGCATCAAATGAAAGAGTAATGCAAATAGTTGCTTATTGTATTCGGTGTGAGCACCATTCGTGACATGGCACACGCCTAGACTATATATATGCGAGTTCGCATATATGTAGTCTAGGCGTGTTCTAAGTTCTTCATAAACGTTGATTAGTATTTCTCAAGTAATTGTGCAAGCGCTTCCTAACGGAAGAATTGGGTGCACATGCCGTAGTCTGTCATTATTTTCATTAGTTAGCATTAATTTATGTGTAAATGATGGGAGCCATAAAACACGTTATTCTCCATGGCTATCTTACATTAATTCTATGGGTTTTTAAGGCTCCAAATATACTTTGATACTTGCTCATTATTATTGAAGTATTCTACCGATTAAGGCAGGTTTCCATGGAGTACTTCAGAAGAATTCTGGCAGTCTCCCCTTCCATCAAGCACTTCTCTCTTCTATTCACAATAAGCCTTAAGGATTCAAATATACTTACCCTTTATAGGAATTCTTAGGAGTAATAAAATATATTACCTTTTACTATTTATTTCATTATATTCGCTAATTTCGTTTCATCGTGATGTTATTTTCGGTTTAATGTCATTCCGTACCTACGCAACTAGCTCTTTGAATGATTGGAGTATCTGAGTAGCGAAACAGGAATTACGCCCCGTTGCATGGCAACGCGAAATAATAATAAATGTGCCTGGATGGAGCGTAGGTGGATTATCATGTCCGCCCGTATCCTCGGCTCCGTTCCCTGCCGTTGTTATTAATAGCGCAACCCCTCTCGGTGAGCCTGGACGATTCGTTCCCGCCACCGCCGCGTTGCATGTTGGGAAGGGTTGAAATGGCGTCCTTTTTTTATTTTTACCCCCCCTCACCCTCCTGCGGGTTAGGCCATCTCGTGCGGCAATTACAGCGTAGAAATGGATTTTTTTCCTCATCTCCTCTTTTTTTTCTTTTTTTATCGGTCACCTCACCATCACCGTACCCCTTTTTCTCTCTGGTAAGAAAAATATCCACAAGTCGGAAGGTTTTCGCGCACATTATGGGGGAGAGAATAGAACCGCACGAAAGCAAATGGTGCGAAAAATAACAACACAAGAACGATATTATTACGATAACCGAGAAAACTAATTTTTGAAATTTATTTCTGTGCCACCGAAAACATCACGATACCTACACTGCATAAACGCTCAACAATCGCCCACCGAATCAAATCCGCTCATCAAGATTGCCCTTATAGCACTGGATGTGTGGATTTGATTCGGTGGGCGATTTATGCAGTGGAGGTATCGTTATATTTTCGGTGGCACTGAAATAAATTAAAAGAATTATTTTTTTTCAGCTTCTATTTTCTCGGTTAGCATAATAATATCGTTCTTCTGTTGTTATTTTTCACCCTTAAAGCACTAGATGTGCGGATTTGATTCCGTGGGCGATTGTTGAGCGTGTATGCAGTGGAGGTATCGAATTCAGTATTGGCCTTTTTTCACATCGGGGATTTCAACTTAACAATTAAACGTTCACGAATATGGATGGATGGGGGTAACCTACACAGGCGAGACTCGAATCCGAAACCTCTTGTGTGACAGACAAGGACTTTCCGCCCCCCCCCCACTACCGAGGCCGGCAATAAGAAAAAAAAAACGGATAGATATATAAGAATATTTTTGTATTTTTTTTCTTATCTTTCAAATTTTTCGTTGAAATTTTATTTTCTCGCTTAGCGTGATAGTATCGTCCTTACCCAGACGGGACTCGAACACACGATCCCTTATGTGTCAGACGAGGACTTTACCCCGCCGCCACCGAGGCTGCCAAAAGATTAAAAAAGAAAAAAAATAACTCATAAGAGGATTTTTTAATTTTTTTATTTCCTGTTTCAAAATTTTTTCAACTTTTATTTCCTCGCTTAGCTTAATATTATCGTTCTTTTGTTTTTCTTTTTTTTCTCCGTTTGCTTGCGTGTGGTCCTTGTCTCTCTAATTTTTTCATAATGTGTGCAAAAAACTGAGGTCCCGCTCATGGTTTTTTTTCAGACACACGAAATTGCTCTCGCTTGTTTTCTCTCCTTCTGTTGCGTTTTCGTGTGAGCAGTGTTTTCTGCGCGTTAATGGATATCTGTCATATTGTTTCGTAGTGGCGCCATCTCATCCACTCATTCGTTCCCTTATCGTTTTTTCTCTCTGCGGTCGGGATGCCTCGTTTGCGGGTGGTGAACTAAACGACGCAATTATTTTTCTCTCGCGTAAAAATATCCCTCTGCGTGGGCCGTGTGCCTTTTGGACTGGAAAATTACGCGAGTTTTTCTCAAATTACGCGAGTTTTTCTCAAATTACGTGAATTTTTCTAGCGTAACCGTTACATTACCTGCCCGCCTGCGTTACCTGGGGTCGCGTTATTTGTCTCCGTGATGTAGTGTAACGTCCGACCTTCCGCAATGCCCATTAAATCCTCCCCTTGCTATTATGCAAGAAAAGTAAGTGACCGGAATACAAGAGAGAATCATTTAAGTATACCGGGACTAGCCACGGTGATAGCTTTACGGAGTTACCCGCAATGCACACATTGTGGAAAGAATCCGAAGAGAAAATAATGATTAGTTTTGACTAATTCGAACCCGGGTTCCTCGATTTTTGGCCGAGTGAGCTAGCCAGTTAAGCTATCGAGGCGTCACTCTCCACTGTGGAAATTTGTGGACTGTACCGGACAAAAAGTACTATAATTGTCCGGAATAGTAATCGCGGCGGCGCCCCTTTCCTTTTTCCCTCCTCTCCTCCTCCTCACCGGGTGATTGGACGTATACGTCTCTGACTTGGTTCCCGGCCCAGGTGTGTTGTACGCTCTAAGGGCTCCCCTTGAGCCCTCATTCTCTGTCCGGAATAGTCCTCAAATTTCCACAGTATTCTGGTGTAGTCCACAAATTTCCACGAGGAAAGGAGCCTGCCCATGGCATGAATCGAATCAGTACACTTTTATGGTTATCTCGACTCTTTGTTCATGCTCTATGAACTTCAGCTGCTTTAAAAATCCCCTGAAAATAGAAATTTTTGTTTTTGTACGGTTAGGTGAACCACCGCAGTTCGAACCTATGTGATGAAGACCGGTCAATCTATGTTTCACAAGTTGGCTGAGGAGGATCTGGAATGTGTATTGCAGCGGGTGAAAAGAGACAGAATGTGAATTTAGAATAGGGTGGTTTCCTATTATTTTTTTATTGCCTAAATCGAATGATTATTACTCCTGGAGTACGTATTTCACGCTTTTAGATTTTTAAACGACGATATCTATTTTTCGCGAGTAAATGAAAAGTGAAAATTTTCAAGCGCGCGAAAACGCGACGCGTAAGTATGAATGCCGGGAAATCTCTCCGTGTGACGTATTTCTGGTTCCCGCTGCCGCCCTGTGAGGTGACCTTGAGGCGAGTTGAGCGCTGATAC
Source organism: Ischnura elegans (assembly GCF_921293095.1). Taxonomy (NCBI): domain Eukaryota; kingdom Metazoa; phylum Arthropoda; class Insecta; order Odonata; family Coenagrionidae; genus Ischnura; species Ischnura elegans. The sequence goes on from NC_060253.1 coordinate 26,015,602, forward strand.
GACGCAGGCTGCTATCGGGTAGCTGAGTACCCTGCTGGCTGGTAGCGCTTGGCTTAAATAAGGATTATTAATACGTTATCAAATGAAGAAAACTTTCTGACCTTAGCCAGTTTTAATAAGTGATTATTAAGACATGTTTCCCTGAGCTCTGCGCCTCATGCATGCATTGGTAACCTCAGACGATGTGTAACTCCTATCTTCTCGTATAGAAACTAGGTCCCTGTGACGTCACGTGGAGTGGCATCGCATGGGCGCCAATCAGGCCGTTTTCAAATGAGGATAAAAATGGACCTTTGCCATTCGTCTAAACCGGTATTTCTACAACGAAATAATTTGTATATTATGAATATGTACAGTAATGGTGGGTAACGAATCGCAATCGATGCCTTTCGTTTTCTTTGATGAAGGAAACTACCCTATTGCTACGTTTAAGCTATAGAGATTTTTGGTGTCCTTCCAACAAAAATTCCTCCCAGAGTGAAAATTTTAAATCCTCTGGAACATGGCAGTCAGACCGCCCTCTCAGAAAGAGAAGAGAGGTGGTGATTCTCCACATAAAATTAAACCCTCGTGGTTGAGTATTTGATTTTGTATGGAGAATAGGGCTGCTCTAAACGCCTGTTTGCACGATACATTAACACGTACGAGTTAATGTCTGTTTGCATGAATGATTTTTGTGGACCGGAACGGAACATGCACTAATGCATGAACCAAATTAGAATAGGTTCTATTTTCTGTGCATGCATTCGCACAAGATGGGTGGTTACACGGTGCATTTTGGCGTTCATTCTCGCGTTCATACATTTAGACATTAACCCGTGCGTGTTAATGTACCGTGAAAACAGGCCTTAATACAGCAAGTGATGCTTGTGATTGTGTGTACACAAGCAGACCTAGAAAAAGAAGTTGTGAAAGGAAAACGATTTAAAAATAATTGGCCGGGTCACGAATACTAGGCTTCCTCTCTAGTCATCCAGAAATCTTTGCGAGATGTCGTGAGAATATAAAGAACAGAACCCAAGTTTATGTTGATACCGAATAAAAATTACTTGAATATTTAATAAAAAAATCTTGAAATATCCCTGGCAGATGTTCCGCCTCAAAATATTGTTAATTGTGTTGAGGTAAACCGTATTTTTTAGTGTCACATGCATAAAAACTTTTTATAAACAAATATTGGTGGTTCACTTAACCTTATCACCATTAGAAACAGACCCTTGGCACCAAATAAAATAGTGGTCCATTTTACATATTATATTTGGAAAATCAAAGGGGTACTTAAATATTTGCTGGTCCTTTCATTTAAAAAATTGAAAATAATGGTCCATTTTACCTCACTCTACGGCAGGTGACAACAATGTAGAGAAAATACCTCCAATAAAATTTATAGAACGGGCAAAGAAGGATGCGAAAGAGAAGACATACGAAGGTATGAAAAGATTTTCCTGACGGAGATTTGAGTGGAGAGCTACATCAAACCAATCTTAGGATTGTAGTCCAGTGATGATGATATATTTAATTTGATTTTTTCCCTATCACAGCGTATCCGATTGTGTAATATTTCTTCAGCGTTTGAAGGAGTAATTATCGGGTTTCCCTCCGGGCATGGTTTTTGGTAATTGATCCCAACGTTTTGAAGGCTGACTCTCCCGTCGTCGTCAGGTCTTAAACGTAGAAATGCTCAAAACCACACCCTCAAACCAAACCATAGAATTATCCCTTCAAAATACACGCCGGTAAAAACTCAAATTCTTCAGCGTTTCGAATGAATGAAATGTTGTGTCGTACGTCAAAATGATTTACCGCTTTGCGAGAGAAGGATCGATCGAGCTAAACGTGCGTTGGCATCGTAAGCATCCCCTTGTTGCAGATCCCTTGTTTATAAGTGGTGCTTCCGTAAGATGAATTGCGGCCAATTCCCTCTCAATAGGGACCGTATCAGCCAACCGCTCCTGCGGCACGCTGATAAATTTCGGCAATCGTCCCTTTAAGTATCGGAGTATGTGTTGCACCGCTAGTTGTCTTTTATTTCCCCACCCTTCTCCCTCGCACTATCGCCATGTTAGATTCTCTAAGGACACAAATTTAGAAAAAAGTGCCAAGTAATGACGGTTAGCCTCCTTCACTACACTACAACATATTTTAACTTAAATAGCGTATCTTAGCGTAAATAATGAGTTGAGAGCATCAAGAGAGCGTCTACATTGTTCACTAAAAACTTAGAAGCGGCGTTACAATACTACTACAGGATATTAGGAAGCGTTGTGATAATCTGGGAAAATACTACAATTATCTGAAAAATAGGAATCCTATCCTAGAGAATCCTAGGTAATCGCGTTGTTGTAGTGGCAAAAATGTCTGTTTCCCACTCCGCAAGCTCGGAGTTGATGCGTAGTTTTCCGCGGCGTCGTCTAGATGATGTCTCCATGCTTCTGGGTTTCACCGCGTGGATTTTCTTTGCGACGACAGTTTCTCCGGTATTCCAACCGGCGTCTTCAGGTCGATGTCGGGATTCAGTTTTTGGTGACTTACATGGTGCTGAATCGTGACGTCGACCGAAAGACGCCGGTTGGAATACCGGAGAATATGTTGTCGCAAAGAAAATCCAGGCGATGAAACCCAGAAGCATGGAGACATCAACCGTAAGCTTGGGTTCAAATTTTGGCGGTGGCACAGAATTTTCAGAGACTGCCCGATTCCTGATGGGGGGAAGGCGACGGTTAAATCGCAAACGCTAAATAAAAACCTACCTTAACCAGTGCAATGCCTTGATAAATTAATCATAAACGACAACTAATAAAGATATCGTCGAAGAGACCATCCAGGAATCTTTCAACAACCGAAAAAAATCCGTACCCTCTCTCCACGATCTCATTGTAAATCCTCTCTCCATTGGTGAAAAAGTTCCTCGCACGTACGAGGCAACGTAAAACATTTCCGTAGAAAATTATAGCGTCGCGTTGTCCGCTAGGGTCACCACACATCTCCCGGTTTATGTGGATTATTTTTTTTCATCCTCGTGATTGCGTTGTCGTCGGCCTCAACGCGATAATAACTCACACGAGTGTGTAATGAGTCCAAGGGTCACGTAAGCTTGGTCTCGTATTCCCGCGTTGCTCTTCGCGCCATTTGCTTTTCGCCCTGTTTTGCGTGCCCTGTGATTAATCTGGTGCATAATGGTGGCTCAAAATGGGTGGAATTGTTGATTGTGCTCTCTGTTGTTACGTGACGGTGAACCATGAGGGTTTTTTCTTCGTCAACCCTACTCTTGTTGAGTTACGCGTGCGGTATTATTTGATTAAAATTTTCTCCTCGTGGAACTTATATGGGTCATTTAAAGAATTTGGTTTCTGCATGCATTGAAAATTGTGTGGAAAAATTATAGCATCGCGTCGCCACGCACCTCCCAGTGTTTATTTTTTTATCCTCATTTCGAATACATTGTGTGGTGGCCTGATGATACCTGCGACATAAATAAATGTGACTTTTCATTTATATTACTCTCGCGGTCACGCGAAAAAGTGAAAGTTTATATTCAATATGGATGATATTTGCCGTAATAATCATATGACTAAGCTGGGATTCGAACCCGGATCTCCCTCCTCCGCGTTCATACCCCTATTTAACATGAGATAATTCCGGATTATAAATAAATAAATAAATTTTATTGGCTCTAGGAGCTTATCCTTTGGAGCTTATATTAGTAAATACATAAACACTCAGGCTGAAAAAGTAATATTACCTGAAAAAAAGAAATCATAAAAACACTCGGTATGATGATGTTGAACTGGAAAGCAAAGATAAAAATTTCTTATGATAATTCATACATTATCAGTCATTCATATTTATACTACTAGATAATGTTAATTCATACATGAAATTTCATCAAAACAAATGTAAATGATTGTTACCAGTTACGCCACTTAGCTATCTTCTTTCAAGGTAAATCTGAGGCTGGGTTGATGGATATGAGTGTTGATGCCTCAAGTCCACACGGAGGCACTGGGGACAGAGATCGTCCTTACTAGGGCACTCTCAACCCTCTTTGTCGCTATGTTAAAGAAAAACTTTTGGGCAATGTCGCCGCGTCAATTTTTGTGTGGCCCTAACGTTTCTCGACCGATGCTGGCCGCTTTTACAAGGGAATCTTTTGAATGCCCCTGTTTTGGGCTCCCTTGATTCTATTATCGAAAAGATTCCCTCGAGAAAGCGACCAGCATCGGTCGGGAAACGTTGGAGCCACCCAAAAATTGACGCGGCGACATAGCCCAAAGTTTTTATTTAACATGAAGAATATCCACGAAAGTTTTAACGAAGGACTCTTTGTCGCTATTCATTGACAGACGTTTTCCAAGGTACTGCATCAAAAATGTAAAATTGTTCGGTAGGCGAGAGATTTGATTTCGAGTCCCGGCTAAGCCATATGATTTTTCCGTGGCGATACTCACGGCATTTATTGCTGTACAGGTGAGCTTTGGCTCACCCCAACCAGCCAGTTTACAATGATCATTAAAAATTGCGCACGTGTTCTGCTTTAGTTGTATTATGTTGCTTGGAATTTCATCCTTGGCATAAATAGTAACTAGTACTCGTATTTGAGCCCATTCCTCTGCGTAGACTCCAATTTAATCTTCACTTTTGGTGAAGATAACATAGAAGTTTGGTCAGTGTCGTGAGAAGGCCCAAATATTTTAATAAATCTGAAACCTGAACGTCTCTTTGTGTTTTAGAATCTTAAGTATTTTAATTTAGAATCTTAAGGGTTGTCTTCCGATTTTCCGAATTGCTTCAGTGGCTTCCAGCCTTCGGAATTAAGAAATCTCCGCGCCACTTCTTTATCGTGTCGAAATTCTCGCGCGCTGTTCGGCCTCGCCGCAACTGCTGCTCGTGCCGAATGATTCCGGCGTGTGACGCTTGAGGGCGCCCGCGTCGACTTTTTGCCATCGGCCGACACGGCTGATCCAAAGTCCTCGTTATCTCTCGCTGCAAAGGAATGCCTCGTACGCGACAGCTTCACCTGACCTTACTTGGCATATTTAATGAAAGGCTTACCGAAAAAATTAGCAAATAGTTGAGCGTGTGGAGAATTTAGCGTGAGTACTCGTGAATGAAAGATGGCGTTCATAGAAAATATTAAAAAAACTCGTTTTTCTCAACAGTTATGAATTTAAGTTAGGAACTAGTTAGTTACGGATTTTTTGGAATTAATTTTTTTAACAGCTCAGGTTTAATCGATTACATAGCTCACCTCAATGATGTAGTAAATAAAAAAATATGAAAAAACACGTTAAAACAGTATAAAATGCACAAGAAAGAAAAAAAGCTTTTCATCACTCAGAAAATAAAGCTTGGGAGCTCATTAGATTTATAAGAATTGAGGTTCCAAGAGTATGATTGTTGAGTAAACATTTGCTCTCAGCATTAATATCTAAACCTTATCATCTCCCACGCTTTATTCTCGGGGGGATGAAACGATATTTTTTATTACTTTTTAGAATATTTATACTGTGGTTTCAATTTTTTAATTTAATTATTATTTTTTACTCTTTAGTGGTGAATTTATGTAATCGATTAAAGCAGAGCTGTTAAAGAATTTTTTTCCAAATACTTTAAAACTAACGCCATCTATTGAGAAATTTTTCCGTTTGGATTAATGTTTCGCGGTATTCCCACCGGGTTAACTGTTCTAATGTAGCCGACGTTTCAATGGCTGGCTAACACTGCGATCGCCCTAAGGGCGTTGAGTGCTGGTTCAAGAGTGCTGGTCTGCGTTTATATATCTTCCGGCCGTGCGAAGGGTCACTTCTGATTGGCCGTCGTCGATCACGTCGTTTTTGTTTTCTCGTGACGTCTTAATTGTCTTGAGCACTGGTTTCAATGCTTGGCTGATAGCGTATCCCGTGTTGCGGTTGAAGTTTTTCTCTGGCAACCTTCTGTCAATAGCCTCCTTTGTCAGCCGGTCCCAGTATCCGCTCAACCTCACTTGTCCCGCGAAACATTCGTCCGCATCGTTTGCCAGGAAAGCAGCAAGTCTTACATTATTTTTCCGTTTGTTAATATTGCCAGTTAATTAGAACAAAATGGAACAAAGTTTGTAATATATGATTATTGAGTATTATATTGTTATCAGAATCAAGTGAAGAAGTGTGAAGAATTTCAAGCCGATCCAACAATGGGAAGTTTTTTTAAAAACCAATCGCAAGATTCCATCGATGAAACAGAATAACAGACGAAGCTAGTTAAGAAAAAGCGCGCATAAGGAGCGCGAAATCTGTCTGCATCTAGGGGGAAGATAAGCTTTGCTATTTTGAGTTAATGTTGCTTAATATAATTTTGTATCATCTATGCCTACTAAAGGGGAGCGTGATAGCCGAACGGATAGGGAGTTTAGTCCTCATGATCGAAGGGTCCCCGGTTTTAAATCCCGGTTTAAGCCCTTGGACATCCCAAAAGCAAAAATCTAAACTGTAAGGTGGCTCCGAGAAAAGAATTCGCCCCCTTACCCTGAACGTGTGAATTTCACACGCCTGTGACTTAGTTAGGGGTGAGCTCTGTCCTCACCTTCATTACCAATCTTCGGATTGAATCACTGATTATGAATGTGAGGTCGGCATGAGTCCTAACTCATTCATTTGCCCTGATGAGCTCTGCTGCGTAGGAGAAGAAATGTTGGCAATTTTAAAGTCACGACCTTTACCATAAAAATCCATTAATATTTACAGTCCTAACACTCTCTATCCACTCTATTAATCCTCGTCATCGGCCATCCCCGTTACTCTCATTATCCTTCACTGAGTGTCCAAAGCATTCCCTCACTCCTCACTGTCAATTATTGCCGCTCTGTCCATCTTTATCATTCGCATTAAATGGCGCGCTGAAATTTCATTTGCTGGTTGTATTTACTTCACTTGGACTATAACCCGCCGCCCTAAAACACACATATTGAAGAGATTCAAACCGCGGAAAATAAGATAATCAGGAGAATTACGGGAGTACCATGATTTATTCGAAACGGAAAATTACATGGTACTAAATCTTTGGAACTACTCCCCTCCTAAATACGCTCTCCTCCCCCACCGTAGCCCCTCCCCCTAAGAATAGCTTTTTTTCCACACTGTGACTTTACCTGATAATCTCAACATGATGAAATGAAAATTTATGAAATGTACTATAGACAACCAATTGGCTGGGAACAGTGACCAATTAAAAAGGAAACTTCGGCGTGGCGTAACCCGCCGCCACCTCGGTCGGCAATATTTAATTTTATTGGAGTTCAAATGTCCTATCGAAACAAACAGGGCGAAAACGAACGCTATCCTCACACTCAGCCAATCAAACCATCATATCAATCTTGTAATCCTTGAATTTTTGCCATTACACGCGATTCCCCAAGAGCAGAAGCCGGTGTGCGCTGATGTCCATATTTCCTCCTAGATAGGCGACTCGACCGCAGTGCCCCCGCCGGAATTCGACGGAAACTCTATCGATACGTGAGAAAACGCAGGGCGTGATGAGATGACGGTTGTGGTGAAAGGAAGTTGGATGGGCATAGGATGTGCATTGCGAACCGCGCGGAAAAGGGATTCCAAAGCGTATTACTATAAGACAGCCCACGGCATACCTTCTGGTTATGAACGGAGACAAAAACAAATTGATATGCAAACGTTAAGGACGGTATAAGAATGTCGCGTGCTTCCACGACCCAAACGTAATATTCGCGTGGAAAGTTCCGGTGAGCAAAAGGAGTGAGGAATTTATTATACCAAGAAAATTACTATAAGGCAACATACCTACACACGCTCGGTGATAATATGATATGAACGGAGACAAAAACAAATTGATATGCAATCGTTAAGGTTGGTTTGAGAATGTTGCGTGCCTTCACACCTCAAACGTAATATTCGAGTGGAATGTTCCGGTGAGCAAAAGGAGCTAGGGAATTTATTATACCACGAAAAGGTAATGACCCTTAGGCGGAAACGTGGACAAAGAATTAATGAAAGTTGATCATGAATACTGATCATTGGACCGCTATGGTATAATATGATGATTGGTTCTTTGGAACAAGGAGAGAATAGTAACGATTTCTCTCCAATTTCAAATCTCAAACGATTTCTCTCAAATCAAGAAACAGAATTTTTTACAGCAATTTCAAAATATCGTCGTTTTTTTTTAAGGAAAATGGAACTCTACACCGTTCTAACAAGACTCCTTCATTATCCTTTGGGTCACATTTCCTAATCCTATGTTTTCCTAAGGTGATAATCCACACTCTATCATATAATGTAGGATGCAAAATACCACCATTTTAAAATCACTCACAGTATACTTAATATCAAACATGGTTCCCTAAGTAATAACATTAACTTTAGCAAACTTTCAACCGCAAATATTTATCACCTTATTCGTTTGACATGAAATTACCTGCATTCTATCGAGCTGAGAATTGAATTTGTGATCAAACGTGTATTTTTTCGTGAATGTGCCTACAAAAGATCGTTTTACCTACGTTAAAGACCTAAAGTTAAAACTATTCATTTGGCTAAGTATATTGATATCAAAAGTGTTGAATTCAATTTCCCCGTTTTCTTTTTTAGTACCACCGAATTGTGAGCGCGTTTTATGCTTAGAATCGGCTAAGATTCGAGTGCACATGATATATTTTCTTCAAATAAATACTTACAACAATGGAAAACATAAATTCCTCTTATGAACATATACACCCGAATATACTGCAGCTATCTACACGTACATCTACGTAATGCTCTGAGAGTCACCTCGATGATGTTTGGGAGGAGGTTGCTAATATTTAACATGCAGCGTGTAATATCGACCCTTCATATGCACCTTATGGTAATAAAAAACATGTCATTCTGGATAGCGAGCATGGGTCCTTTAATAATCAGGTTACTATCCTTAGCTAGCGTTTCGGACCGTACAGCGTACCAATTCTGGGCTTAGAATTTATGGAAGAGTACTTAATGCATTTCCGATATCTCTTTTACTGAGCCTTCAAGACATGCAATTTATCATGGTTTGCGTTGATTTAAATGTTTTCATTGTTAAAATAATGCGGTGGTTTCATATTATTTTTTTATGGCCTAAATCGAAAGATTATTTCTCCTAGAGTACGTATTTCACGCATGTAGATTTTTAAATGACGATATCCATTTTTTGCGATTAAATGAAAAGTGAAAAATTTCAAGCGAGCGAAAACGTTACGGCTAAATAATAATGCTGGGAAGAGCTCGTGTGACGTCATTCTGTTTCCAGCTGCCGCCGTGTAAGGCGACCTGGTGCGAGGCTATGAGCGCCGCTACAATTCAGGCTGCTAGCAGGTAGCAGACTACCCAGAGCGTTTGGTTTAAATAAGGATTAGTAATACCCTATCAAACGAAGGAATCTTTCCGACCTTGGGCAATTTTAATAGGTGATTATTAAGAGATGTTTCCCTGAGCCCTGTACCTCATGCAAGCATTGGTAATCTCAGCCGATGTAAAACTCCTGACTACTCGTATAGCATCTAGGTCCCTGTGATGTCACGTGGAGTGGCATCGCATGGGCGCCAATCTGGCCTTTTACAAATGAGGTTAAAATTGACCATTAACATTAGTCTAAACTGGGATTTTTATGACTAAATAATTTGTATATTATGAATACTCTAATGGTGGGTAACGAATCGAAATCAATGCCTTTCGTTTTCTTTGATAAAGGAAACTACCCTATTGTGCTTGCTGCCTGATTGTCAATATGGCATTAATGCACGAAGAACCATTCAATTAAATCCAACCCATGAGGATGGTACTTATTGGAGTCCGAAACTCTGGCTAAAAATAGTAGCTTCATTAAAGGACCTAAACTCGCTATCCGGGATAATAAGTAATAAATAAGATGTCAAAAACAAGAAGATCACGTCTATATGTATGTAATAACAAAAATCGGTATACGTAAGCAATCGTGCCGGTGATGTGAGCTCCCGCTAAGCATTTACCGCTCCTTGTTATTCAGGGCTGCAGCGTAGAGTAAGCTAGAATGTGCTAATGTTTATTAATTGAAATAAGTCCATCCATGGATGCCTAGGAGACAATGACGTCAGACGAAAGCTCAATAATACCTAGCCGTTGTGAGACAAGATTGATGAATTATGTCGCGACACGCTGGGTTAGCGTCGACGTGAAAGAGATAGCATTAAGTCGTCATGCAGAAGGCAAAAACGGATCTGTGTAATACCGCAAGCAAGCGAATGCATGGGTGTAAACAGCAGGCGGTGAAAGGCATTGTCCGCGAGCTGTGGGCATGTCGACTGCTCCTGTTTCTGTTAGGTTGATGGGATAGAGAGAGTGAAAGGAGAGACTACATCCAAGTGTCGCTGACGTAAGGTAGCCGCCGGGGGCTCGGAATGAATGAGTCACAGTCACGCGAGTGACGACCTTGCCGTCGTGGAAACCCATCCGCGGCTGTCATGGAAGCCTTTCCATCAACCGACTGGACATGAGCAGAAGTGACAGCGTCATCAATGTAGTCGCGGTGGAAACGATTATTATTCGTGTAATAAACTTTCTGCGCACAAAAAGGGATTATTATATTTGAGATAGTTTATCTCTAGGTTAGCTTGACTCAAAATACTTCTTTCTATGTTAGCGTATTCGTATAGCGTTCGTAGTATAACGTAAACTTACTCGGTGGTATTAAACAGATCTGTTTTTTGCGTGTTTAAAGAGGAGCCATGATATCTACGATAGTTCAGCCATAGGATGGCTCTGTAGTAGACCGTACATCACCAAAGGTGTTAGGGTAATCCATGTAGTCGCGTTGGAAAAATTATTATTCGTGTAATATACTTCTGCGCGCAAAAAGGGTTCATAGTACTTATTAAGAGATCGATGGCCGTAAAACTGCGAGATAATAAAAAAATTAGGTACGGTTTGTGAGAGATATGACTACAGCCTAGTCCTTTCAAAGCCTAGACTGTTCAAAGGAAAAACGATTGCATATTCCTGAATAATTGCGCGATAATGCTAGCGGGTATTTCGCAGGATAGCTTAAGGTTTGCCGCCCTGGTAGGAAATAGCATCACATATTGTATCATCTGTTTATAAATTGAGTTAGAGAAAAATCGAGAAAATTCTCTCTTGACCTCTATGTTTAATATTTAATCGGCATCTTGGAGTGTATATCTTGATAAATGTTAAATGCATTATTTTCGAACGTCTCAGCATATTTATACACCTTTATTGGGGATTTGAATGAAAATGAGTAGGTACATAATTTCGATACTTGCTTAAAAATCATAAAAGGCTGTAACAATGTTTTTTACAAAAATAAAATTTAAATTTAAAAAATCTGTTGTAAATTAATGTAAAAGAAGGCACTAGAGTTTTGGCAAACCTTTATACAATTTTTATTTACTCATTAACCCAATGTGGCTTCTAAGTAACATCAAAAAGGATATATTTTCAGCTTCATTCAGGAAAGCTTCAAGCTACCTGTTCTTTTGTGCTGTAAAGTTTTATGGAGAAATATGTAGCGGCATCAATAATTATGATTGAGTATAAATGTTCACATTCATATAATGAGAAGTCTTGAAGTTTAATTTCTCCCAGAAGCAGCCCTGGCTTAGAAAGGGTAAATGGTATAAAATCTTTTACAGTATATAGTTACGTTTCAATTTTGATTAATTAAACAAGAATCAATACTGCTAAGTTTTCGATGTCTGATCTTTTATTACATCTACTATCGTTTTTGGGAAGATGTACCATTTATTTAAACCATATTTTTATTGAATTCTATAATACTAGGAAGCTCCCCGGCGTTCCTCGGGAAGGATGGTACACAGAGGAGTAGGAAGGTTGACGTGGAATTAATGGTAGCATAGTAGGATTTTTATATTTTCTCTTTGAGTATGTCAAGAAGTGTGTCTACTTAGCAGGATGTCCGACCGCAGAAGTTGTATGCTGTGTCGTAAGAAATGGTAATGAGAAAAATACGCAAAGAACGCGTCGCGTTCAACCGCAAGTAGCACCTGGTGCATCTCATGCTTCGACGCGAAGATCGGGAAGTCGTCGGACACTAATGCTCCTCTGGTTTAAATATTTCAAAATCTATGGGTAATAAATCACTAAGTCCAAATAATAGCCCGTTCTGGCAATAAAAAGTGATAAATATAGCATTAAAGGTTATATTGACGAATTTTAAAGTTTATCTAAAGAATTTTATGGTTTTACGATGAGTGAGAATGATCAACAAATGTTGAGCGTATGCAACCCGCGTGTCACCAAAAAAGTCTGCCTGGGGTGGGGCGCGCTCACTCTTGGGGCCGTATCTCAGGAACCACTGGTCACAATTGGAAAATATTTTAGGAGCAGCATTCCAATTGTCCAGTGTATCGTTAGTTACCATAGAAAATCAGTTGAAAAATACCAGCGCCTTCTTATCGCCATTCATATCCGAAAAACAGCCAAAAATACCAAAATTTCTCAACTTTGGGATGCGGCATGTTTTCCCGTTATCCAATTGGAATAATATTTTACGGGATATGTTTTTACACCAGTTGGCATAAAATGAGGGGGCGTCCCGAAAGAAATTCGAAAAATCGAAAAATAAGGACCCCCCTATGTACCAACATTGCACTATGTACCAACTTTGGTTGCAGTCCGTCCAGCCGCATGGAGACGCATGGCGGACATCCAAACAGTCATTCTCTTTTATATATTTAAATAAAATCTGTCCATCGACCGTAGCAGCGTGCGTTGGCAGTGTTCCGATGAAATTATGAGGGCATTTACTTCGATGGTCTGTTATCCCTTCACGCAGCCTTGTCTCGATGAGACCGTCTGGAAAGTGGAATCGCAATTCACTTATCTCGTAGGGAAGGGCCGCTTTTATTTTTCGTGGAATCATTCGTCGGCACTATTTACTTAAGTGGAAGTTTAGCGCCGGGCGTTTTCCCAAAGAGGGCTCTTATTCCGTTTGATAACCCGTTTCCATTAATGGAAGAATGGGCCATTTCTCGCGCCATTGGCGAAACTAACGCACCATATTGGAGAAAAAAAAATTCCCGCGCCATCATCATCAGTCCCTTTCGGGGACCTGAGGGTTTTTCTTTTGCAAGTTGTTTTTTTTCTGTAGTCGTTAGCAATGAATCGAATTTTCCACTGATTTCAAGAAAAACTGAGGCTTATAATCGACTTATTTTTTGATGCGATGAAAAGTAGTTCTCTCAGAGGAAAAAATTTAGCCGCAAATATTGCTCCTATAATTTTAGATTAAAATGATATCAATCGTAAAACTTCCCTTGTTTTACCGCTATCTCTGCTTGTGAACACAAAAATACTAAAAAAACCTTCAATAAAGCGATTTTAAAATCAGTAATGATCGGGAAAAATAACTTCAGATAAAAGTTCTATTCTCTTTAGGCTGTTTTTTTTTAGCGTTAAAAACAATTTTACTTCGAACCAACTAACCGGAGGAATTATTCATGAATGAACGAAATGTACTCGATCATCTTCGTGGAGCTTGATCTCCTATACGAAAATGATTATGAGATTTTGACATCAGTCCACGTTTGGACCGCAACCTATAGAAGAGTTCTTTTTATATCAAAGATAAAATTATCCCAAATAAAAGTATACGCCTCAGGCGAGATTCGATCCAGAATATTCCTATTACCAACCAGGTAAGGAAACAGTTAATTCACTCAGCCATCCTCATCTCATGGGAATTTAGGATGAAGTTTAACAGACAGCCTGTCAGAAATTCAACAATTCCGCATTATAGTCCAGAAGATGGCGGTGAAGTCGGAAGAAGAAGTCGGTGTTTATCAAGCCGCTGTACTTAGTCGTGGCGTTTTTCCTATATAATAAAACTGGTAACTTCTTCGCAGTCACGCGCATGGATTCATTTTTTAATAATTTCTTGGTAGTGTAACTGGTAACATATCTGCTCGGAAATTGGGAGAACGGTGTTTGAATACCGAATAAACTAAATGGCTTTCCATGGCTAATTTCAACCACAGACTTTGCACTTTGTTCGCGGGAATGCGTACAACGTTCCAATTTTCATGAAGTAGGGAAGGGATCTGTGTCTTAATTATCCTGATGGTGATAATTATTTAAAGGACATACCAAGGTTGATTATCAGGAGAGATATCACACCAGATTATTCCGGCGTTAAATGAAAATTCAATTGAATTTTAAAGTAAAGTTTTATTTCCTATGCTGCAAATATACAAGATGTCTACATTTATCGTAAGTGCATTGCTTGAAAATTAATAGAAATACGCATTCAAATGCATTTATGTCAAGATTTCAAATGTGTGCGAATCAAGGTCTTTGTGATCTTGTAGCAGCGATAGGAGAAACTTAATGTTCAGGAACTCTTTTCATCCGGGATGGCTTCATGGCCTGGCATTCGCCCGAGACGTGAGGGAAACCGGCAAAACCCCACGTAGACCGCCGTGTGTGTTAGAAGAAAAATATTATGCTGGAACTCTTTTCCTCCGGGATGGTTTCATGACCTGGCAATGGCCCGAGACGTGAGAAAAACCGGCGAAACCCCGTCGCGTAGCGTGTTTGAATAGTAGGTTGATGTTGTATCTGTTGGGACATCTTCCCTTCTGACTCTTCTCCGTCCATTTTATCGGTATTTCACTCACACGACCACACTAGGGCCATTCCGTACAGAGCGATTGGACATACGTGTGCCTCAGTGGGCCGCTTTGTTGAAACTGAGTCATTCGGACGTATTCATCACCAAGGCCGCTAAAGCATTGTTGACAATACCCGTGATATCCTCAGCGACTATTGTTGCCGCACTAAATGAATTGGTAGAGTGAACCTCGTTGCCATGACAACAAGACACACTCAAGCAGTAGTTCCATGTGGTAAAAATATCTAAAAAAAATATTCTAATAAAGCCTGACTCGCATTTAACGCACGTTGCTTAGATCATCTCTCGAGCGCCTGACTCCTTTGACGATCATTAACCTAGCCGGCGTTACCTGCGCCTCGTTAACCAGTATAGTTAATGCTGAAGTTTCGGGTTTTCCACCGGATGAGGTTATCCATCTCTGCCGACGTTTTGATGGACGACACGGCCATCTACACGTCGGCAGAGATGAAGAACCTCATCTGGTGGGATACCCGAAACAACTTCAACATCATCATACGCCGGGAAAACCTCAGATCTTTCTCCAGTATGGTCAATCTCGCGTAGTATTTAACTTTACGCCAACTTTTCGTTTTATTTTACAAATCAATAGTTTTTTATGCATGGTAGCATATTCGTGTCCTTAGCACTCTCTTAGATTCTGGTCTGACCGCATCTCGCTGTCCTATGTGCTTGGCCTGTGCTTGGTCTGTGTCCAGCAAGCGAGAGCGTGTCTGATTAAGTATGAGTGCTGCATGTCTGGCGTGGAAGCACCCCGTGCCACACACCCTGGTGGTTGCTTGCACGGTACCGCGTAGATGCATATGTAGATGTTTTACGTCCGGGTAATCTCAGATGCCTCACTTTTGCATCGAATGTTGAACTGTTTTACATGATCAAAAGATTGATACCGGTAAAATATTGACAGTCGTGTTTTTATATCATGTGACATTTCTTCACTTGTTTTATTTTTGACTCCTGAATTGACGAATCCAATTGCCGATGGAGACAATACCATTATCGGCGTATAGGCGATCAGGTGCAAATGGCGATAGGAAATAATCTATTGGAATTCTATCCCATGTATCACTTCCTACTAGCTTATTCTAAGGAGTACCTTTCCGTTAGCTTCTGTCGTCCTTTCGCACTATCGGGTTAAGGACCATTTGCTTTTTATGTTGACTATGTTTTTCAGTTGCAAGTCAGTGGTGGCCTCAATAGTTGAAGTGTTTAAGTTTGTAAACTTGGTTGATGCTGGCAAGCTATGTATCTTTAACTGAAGGCACGAAACCCTTCAATACCGATCAACTAAGTAATTGCATTCGATGCTAATGATAGCTTGCCTCCAGGAGTGTTTGTCGACCGGTATGTGCTCCAAAGAGTAGCATGAAAGAGTAGCACAAGTGAAGAAATGTAGCATGGTAAAAAAAACGCGACTGCCAATATTTCACCGGCATCAATCTTTTGATCATGTAAAACAGTTTAACATTCGATGCGAAACCTTTATCATTCAATAGTAAACTTCATTAGGCTAAATTTTCAATCTCTCTCCAGCGAAGGTTGGCAATTTCAATATTATATTGTAATGTAAAATATCGTGCAACTAGTATATTACAGCAACTAGTATATTACAGCAACTAGTATATTACGTGCAAGAAATTACGTCTGGTTCGGAATGGTATCAAAATTGTAAGGAGACTTCTGCAGTGATTAATTTGATAATTATTTTTAGGGTTTCTAGTTTTTCGCGTTCACTCATTTTTGGTGGACGACAGTTTTGGTCGCATTCCAGCTTCCCAAGTCCCGTATATAATGATGTAATATAAGTCAAAGGCTGCATCATCTTATGGTTGGCGTTAGCCAGGAATTAATAATAATGGACCCGAAGGCTGGACCTGGAACGCGCCCGAATCCGTCGTCCACCAAAAATGACTCGAAGCGGCATTAACCTAAAAAGCAATTTTCAAGGTATTAACATGTTGTTCATATTCCCGGTAGGTCACCGAAATTGTGAAGTATTGATGCGTAACGGATGTCATTTAGATGGAACTTTTGCCGTTAATGAATTATTAGTCGAAATCAATTCATAAAATCGTACTTCATCATGTCATCAAATCTCCATCAACCCATCTAATATTGACCTTCGCAGTATTTAAGGTGTAACAATTAATTTCGAGTTTTATTTGAGTTGAGTCGGAGAATGTTGATGTGACAATTGGAGGGAGAGGAACAATGAGGCAAGTGATGGTGGACGGAGATTGTTGTGGACGGCAAGGAGAGGGAGTGGGATTGTAACAGTCACGGCGTACGGATGTTTTTTGCTCCCGAGTTTTAAATTATAAAACTTCTTTATGAAGTGTAATAAAATTATTTGTTAAGTTAGAAGTGGAAAAATAATAAAACGTTGCAACGGATTTCGTCAAATAATCTCAAAAAGAATTTGCGCTCAAATGGCTTCATTCACTCGATCACCTTAAATTTTTGGACGCAAGGTGTCGGACACTTCGCTTGGATTTGTGAGTACGTAGTGAACTTCCATCATGGGACAGTGTGAGCGGTCGCAGCAAGAAGAATTATCACCACCATCTTCATCCGTTATGAAACAGAGTGAAAGTCGTTTATCTTCCAGAGTGTCAAGGTGCTAGGAAATAATCTATCGGAATCCTATCCCATATGTCACTTCCAACCAGGGCATTCTCAGGAGTCCTCTCCGTTAGCGTCTTCCCTCCTTTCACATTATCGAGTTGAGGGCCATTCGCGGTCCACGAATGACACAACCACTATCATATTGCTCCCACCATCCTTGTTTTTCCACGTTCGCAGATAAAAAGAAAGAACTCTCTTCTCTTCTCCAGTAAAATTGACATAGTTTGTGAGAACAAATCTAAAAAATTAGTTTACCCTCTTTTTCATAAAAATTTATTTCTAATATAATCTGAGGTTTCAGGCGAGATGGAGTGGAAACGGAACATAATGAAGAAGCAGGAGCAATTTCCACAAATTTAAATTTATTGGTACTACCGGTTTCGCTTACAGCATCATCCGTTCACAATCTGCTACAATATATCAATTCAGGTACAATATATCAATATCATCAGGTACGATGTATCAATCAATCAATGATGATGCTGTAAGCGAAACCGGTAGTACCTACCAATAAATTTAAAATTGTGGAAAATGCTCCTGCTTCTTCATTTCATTACAATTTATTTCAGTTCCCAAGGTCTTGTTCAAATGATTTTAATACATTGCTGTCTAATGTTTCACTAAATTTAGAGAACATCTCCAGAGTTTAGGTTGAGGCATTAACACAACTTATTCGCGTTAATGCTGAGCCTATTGTCTATTTTTGTATTTTGATCGTGCTCTTTATACGATCTGAAACAATACCGTGTGTTTCGTATGACCAGACACTGGGCTCTCGTGGAAAACTCTGACCACCTTATTCTTGGCGTAAGCAAATCCAAACGCTACATGACAGAGTAGGCTCTCGCCCATCGTCAACAATCAACTAGTCCTAACAACGCAGGTAAAAACGTTGATCCAATTAAGATGAAATTTGGCACAGTTGTTCGTTGGAAAATCGTACTAAATCTTTCCCAAAGCGTCCTTAACCTCTCCTTACAGAAGGCTTCTAGGGAGGTGAATGGAGTGGGGAGATAATCATGGTTAAGAGTTATTGCAGCGATTGCAATGGTGTCTACGTGGGGCAGACAGGGAGAAGCTTCGAAGTCTGGAAGAAAGAACATTCAAGTGCTTTCAAAAATAGCAAAGATGAATAAAAAATTTGGGCTAAAACACTTAATATGCAACTTCCACTGGAGCGATTTTAACGAGCGAACGCAACTAGGTAACAATAAAAAGATAAAAACGTCATAATTTACGTCTGGAGATGATGATTACTCATCGAAGCCCAAGTCGGGCTATGTAAAAAAGTAGTGGTGTAAGTATAGGTGAAATATCCTTTTTAATTTTATTATTTTATTATAAACCTTATTTTTCAATCTGATTGTGAGCCCAGAAGATGTCGTTTTCGTCCTAAAAAAAGAGCTGATGGTGACGGCGGTGAAGATTAAATTTTACTCCGAGAAATTAAATAGAGCCAGAAGTTGCGAAAATGCAACTTCTGGTGCTCCTATTTTATCTAACTATTTCATCGCGAATTCTCTGCGTTTTAAAATTATTTAAATATAAACTATTTCATCCCAGGCTTTCCAAAAAATTAAGCTATATATGTATATAAAATTTTTGAAATTCAAACATTTTAGTTATTTCAGTTGCGAAAATGTAACTTCTAGTGCTCAGAAACCGTTCATTAAAGATATCGACCGATTTAGCAAGCGTCTCATCGGGTGTAATGAATTCTCAATGACCTATGCCTGCATAAAGTTATCCTTTCATGCGTCATTTAACTAACGGCCTTTCAGAAAAAATCTCTTCGTATAAAAGGAGCGTATGATGCCATTAACTCGCGTGGATTGATCGCGTGGATCCCGGGAATGGGAATTACCACGGCTATCAATTGCCGAGCTCATAATCTCAATGTCCTCAATCTGAACTTTAAAGAATGTGAACCTTTAAAAGTGTTCATTTCCCTCAAATGGCTTGCTATTTCATACTTTCCGCCGCTCATTAGATCCTCAATGAATACTGCGATGACGCGCGTTCACTTTCATAGCTTTTATTTAAAATGTCTCAACTTCAGGCATTAAGCCATGTGGAAAGTGATACGCGATGGAGGGAAACGAATGGACGTGAACCTCAGTCAAGAAGGCGTTTCTCCTGAATGGAAGACGGAATCGTTGAGAAAATTCGTGGATTCCTCCTTCGAGAGTGCATAATAGGGTAGCTTCCTTCATCAAAGAAAACGAAAGGCATTGATTACGATTCGTTACCCACCATTAGTATATTCATAATACACAAATTATTTGGTTTTTGAAATACCGGTTTAGACGAATGGCAAGGGTCAAATTTTATCCTTATTTGAAAAAGGCCAGATTGGCGCCCATACGATTCCACTCCACGTGACGTCACAGGGACCTAGTTTCTACACGAGAGGATAGGAGTTATACATCGTCTAAGGTTACCAATGCATGCATGAGGCACAGGGAAACGTCTTAATAATCACCTATTAAAACTGGCTAAGGTCGAAAAGTTTTCTTCGTTTGATAAGGTATTAATAAACCTTTTTTAAGCCAAGCGCTACCAGCCAGCAAGGTACTCAGCTACCCGCTAGCATCCTGCGTCCTATCAGCGCTCAGAGCCTCGATCAAGGTCACCTCATAAGGCGGGAGGGGGAACCAGAAATGCGTCGCACGGACTTTTTCCCATCATTCCTACTTACGCGTCGCGTTTTCGCGCGCTCGAAATTTTTCACTTTTCATTTAATCGCGAAAAATAATTATCTTCATTTAAAAATCTAAAAGCGTGAAATACGTACTCCAGGAGTAATAATCTTTCGATTTAGGCAATAAAAAAATAATAGGAAACCACCCTATTGACTTAAAGTATCCTCTCTTTTCCAAGGAAGGAAGTTTGTACATCTCCAGGCGATGTCTTAGCCTATTCTTAGGCTTCGTTCTCGCAGTTAAAAGCTGGGGTTGGTGAATAAAAATTTTCTGTACATGTAAAACGACCGTATAGTGCCGTTTTTAGTGGTATATTAAGTAAAAAATTGCGAGCGTTCACTTTCATAGTTTTTACTTCTTTTTTTTTAATTATCTTCAAAGTTCACATACCAAAAGAAAATGAAGTCCAGGTAAAATTAATTGAAATTGAACTCCAGTCAAGCGTATGATGCCATTAACTCGCGTGGATTGATCGCGTGGATCCCGGGAATGGGAATTACCACGGCTATCAATTGCCGAGCTCATAATCTCAATGTCCTCAATCTGAACTTTAAAGAATGTGAACCTTTAAAAGTGTTCATTTCCCTCAAATGGCTTGCTATTTCATACTTTCCGCCGCTCATTAGATCCTCAATGAATACTGCGATGACGCGCGTTCACTTTCATAGCTTTTATTTAAAATGTCTCAACTTCAGGCATTAAGCCATGTGGAAAGTGATACGCGATGGAGGGAAACGAATGGACGTGAACCTCAGTCAAGAAGGCGTTTCTCCTGAATGGAAGACGGAATCGTTGAGAAAATTCGTGGATTCCTCCTTCGAGAGTGCATAATAGGGTAGCTTCCTTCATCAAAGAAAACGAAAGGCATTGATTACGATTCGTTACCCACCATTAGTATATTCATAATACACAAATTATTTGGTTTTTGAAATACCGGTTTAGACGAATGGCAAGGGTCAAATTTTATCCTTATTTGAAAAAGGCCAGATTGGCGCCCATACGATTCCACTCCACGTGACGTCACAGGGACCTAGTTTCTACACGAGAGGATAGGAGTTATACATCGTCTAAGGTTACCAATGCATGCATGAGGCACAGGGAAACGTCTTAATAATCACCTATTAAAACTGGCTAAGGTCGAAAAGTTTTCTTCGTTTGATAAGGTATTAATAAACCTTTTTTAAGCCAAGCGCTACCAGCCAGCAAGGTACTCAGCTACCCGCTAGCATCCTGCGTCCTATCAGCGCTCAGAGCCTCGATCAAGGTCACCTCATAAGGCGGGAGGGGGAACCAGAAATGCGTCGCACGGACTTTTTCCCATCATTCCTACTTACGCGTCGCGTTTTCGCGCGCTCGAAATTTTTCACTTTTCATTTAATCGCGAAAAATAATTATCTTCATTTAAAAATCTAAAAGCGTGAAATACGTACTCCAGGAGTAATAATCTTTCGATTTAGGCAATAAAAAAATAATAGGAAACCACCCTATTGACTTAAAGTATCCTCTCTTTTCCAAGGAAGGAAGTTTGTACATCTCCAGGCGATGTCTTAGCCTATTCTTAGGCTTCGTTCTCGCAGTTAAAAGCTGGGGTTGGTGAATAAAAATTTTCTGTACATGTAAAACGACCGTATAGTGCCGTTTTTAGTGGTATATTAAGTAAAAAATTGCGAGCGTTCACTTTCATAGTTTTTACTTCTTTTTTTTTAATTATCTTCAAAGTTCACATACCAAAAGAAAATGAAGTCCAGGTAAAATTAATTGAAATTGAACTCCAGTCAAGTTGTTGTTTCGCCTGAAAAGGAGACGGAATCGATGGAAAATTTCGTGGATTTCTCTCGAGGGTGCATAATTAACTGATAGTCTTCTTTATTCTGTGGAAGAGACACAGCTGGCTGTTTGCTTTGCATTTCCGGGCGAATTTCTCGGCTTCGTTCGCGTAATTCAGACCAGAGAGTGATAATCACTTGGTTAACGCGATTTTTTTTGTTCGTCTTACCATCTGAAAGGTGCTTTTTCTAACTACTGAGACTTTATCATCAAAACCATAATATTGACACTGGATTAATGAATTTTCCATTTTATTTAACTTGATGTAATTGATTCGGGGTAGGCTTATGTTTTTCTTTCGCTTATCGCCTTTTATTTGCGAGCTAAAAAATGTTGAATTTTGTATTATGTTAGGTCAGTTGTTATAAACAAAATTATTTTTCATTCGTCTACTATTATATATAGTTTTACTAAATATGAAGCTTCTCAATATATGAATTATGTCTTTTGCTCGTAATTCATATCGGATCCCATGGAGTTCATGGATATCATTTTTTTGACAATTGACAGCCGCGTATCCTTTAGATTTAAAGATTTCGGCCACTGCCTTTATTTTTATTATATTGTTCAAGAAAAGGAATAGCTATGTATATTGCAATACCTTGAAGTGTCTCAGTTAAGATAAATTATTTCGGCCACTGCCTTTTTTATTATTTTATTTCTCAAGAAAAGAAATTGCGATGCATAATTTTATACGCTGAAGTGTCTGATTTCCGTCTTTTCTTTATAAATTTCAATATAAGACACTTTTTCGGAATTAATTACACGGATACATTATTTCATGATTAAGTTAATGTGAAAGATTCTCTTTTTCTATCGGTTTTTGGAAAAAGGTAGTGGAAATTCCAAAAATTTCTGTGAGAAGTGAGGAAAAACATTCATTCAAGTAAAATTGTTCAAGTCTTAAACCTAGCAATATCCGCAATGTGTGTCAGGTGGGAATAAATTAATAAGGAAAGCTGACTGCTCGGCGAACAAAATCCTTGCAATAATTATTAAAATGTTCCTCTTTTCAAACCAAAATACTTCATTTTCTATACCGTAGCGTGAAGTATACGTAATCGTTTGGTATTCTTTCATTTTGATCTTGGCGAAGTATTATCCAAATCCAATTTTCCCTTCGTCTCTCTTCATAGAATGAAATTGATTGACCATGTTAATTAATTAAACACACTTAACATGCAATTTTAAAATTTTAAATGAGTTGTTTTATAAATAAATGCTTTATTGGTTTTGAATATATCATAATTAATTTTCCTTTCTTATCTCTTGCAGGTAAGCATGATTCTTGTCCTGCCTAGAACCTACTGGTGAGTTCACCGATTTGGTTCACAAATAGTTTTTTTTTTAGATTTTGAAAGAAGAGACGTATTATTATTCCATTTTGTGTTCGAAAGGGTATGGTGGTATGGTATTTAGAGGAAGTGACCGACAGCTGAGGTCATTTGCGCCATGAGGCAAGGGTAGGTAAGGAAGAGTTTAGAGAAACCCGGCGTCTGCATTTGCCTGCTCTCAACGAAAGGCGACAAGGGACCACGGCTTGACGTCCCATCGGACGGACGGAGTGCTACACTTAAGTGCCCTCCACAAAGCACTCAAGTAGATATCGGGCAGTGTCTGAAAAATTTTTATTTGAAGATTTTCCCAGCTTCTTTTTTCCATCTTATATTTTTGTTTCGGGAAATGCTGCGTTGGAAATATTTTCACTCAACGTTTCACTCCTCTTACTGGGAGCGTTATCAAGAGAAAGTATGAGGGTTCTGGGCGAACCCTTCGAGGGTACAACACACCGGGGCCGGGAACCAAGCCAGTGGCTTATACGCCCGATCACCCGGGGAGGGGGAGGAGAGGATGGATAAAGGAAAAGAGGCGCCGCCGCGATAGGAGCCCGTCGACGCCTCTGGGAAAGGAAAGGTGCGGAAGGAACGGGACGAGGGAAAGAAAACCCCAACGCTATAGAAGCGAAGAGGGCCCAACTAATTAGCGAAACCAGTCAAGCCATTAATGTGCCAGCGATTTTTGAGAAATTTCCTATGAGGAAGAAAAATCCATCGATCAAATCGCTAGATAAATCGTTATCAAGAGAATGAGAGCAACGTTCTCGTCTTGATCTTAAAGTGTCCGTTGTCCCATTGTTGGTCCGATTTGAATTACTTTGCGGAAGACGATAACAATTGGCCATTGGGCCAGGAACCCTTTTCTTACCAGGCTCAGGTTGTAACCATCCTCCATATTGAAATTATGAAGTATTTTTTGCTATTTCGACGGCTTCGCGTATAAGGCTTAAATGGTAATCTTCCGTCTTCGCCAACACCATTGTACACTCGAGTGAATTGGTATTGCAACTCTAGCTGATCGCTTTGTCCTCAATGACAAGAGACACTTCTGAAATATTATTTATGTCAAATACAGATCATCTGACCTTTGCCTTTTCCCGCTTTGTTTACCTTTGGGCACTACGAGGTCGAGTGACCAATTTATTGTTTCACCCCCCGCCTTTATGTCTCTAAACGTTCTTTCTTATTCAGGCTTCCCTCTTGCATTAAAAACTATTCGAAATGTGTAAGAACTTTTGTTCCCTTTTATCATCCCTCATCTATCTCGCACCTTCTGCATCGTAATTTTCCCTATACTCCTCGCACCACCCTATGAGGTCTACCATTTTTTGTAAATTATTTGGTAATACTATTTAATGTTATTTTGTTCATTGTCGTTCACATTTTGCTTACTATTTGTTAATTATTATCCTTGTTATAGTAAACCCTCTGTAATTGGCCTTGTGCTGTTTTTGGAGTGCATTAAATAAAGAAATAAAATCAAAGCACTGCAGGAACAAGTGACTTTGTACGCAGTCATGCGCACGGGTGCAAAGTTAACTACACCAACGGATGAGGTTCGATGAAGATGAAGATGAAGATAAAATATTTGATTTAGCCGGTATTCGAACCCTGATCTCCCGATTGCTGGTCAGGTGTTTTAGCCCACCACAGCCATTTTTTCACAGCGAACTTCGGAATGGGTTTTACCGAACAAGACGTCAACGTCACAAGTCCACACTGTGGCACATTGTTTCTAGCCCAAAGTTAGCCTAGAGAAAATGGCTTGGTGGTGTAATTGGCTAAAGCACCTGACCGGCAATCTGGTGATGCGGGTTCGAATACCGGTTAAGTCAAATATATATTTTCATGGTGAACTTCTTCCGTTGTTGTATTTAAATAAAGAAAATGTTTTCTACGCAGCATTTACCGAAAGGAACATATTAAATAGTCTCTGTAAAGTCACTGCCACCACCGGGATAGGAACCCGGACCATTTGGATGGCAAGTTAGAGCAGTAGTCACCATACCAACCCCGATTCCTTGTGTTCGGTCCATCTTTATCCAGCTATTTGTTGCGAAAAATCGATAGTGTTTTACTAACCCTTTCGTTGGTGAGTTTCATGTCACCGACTCCTGCCGAGCAGATCACAGGGTCTCAGATGCTCGTAAGGAACATCAAGTATTAATATATATCAGATAAGAGGAGGCTCAGAAGACTTCCCAGAATATGAGCCGGGCAAATATTCCTTTCCTGGAACCGGCCGAATCGAAACGTATGGCACTTCGTTGAATACATCTCGTCTCTAAGGAAAAAAAAGGAATTGGAAGCGATCCTCATCTGAAAGGGTTCCTAAAAGAATTTCAAATAAAATGCTGTAGGGATTCAGAGGAGGAAAAGATATGAGATGAGATATATAACTATGAAGATCATGATTCTGACACTCCGCTGAGAATATTCAAATTTGATGGTTATTATGTGTTAAATTGTATATACCCTTAAAGTTAGCACACCATAGAAAGAGTGTAAAGATGATGTAATCGAGAAAAGAGGAGAAATTCGTAAATATGAAAATGTTAACTGATAGGAGAGGGGAGTAGAGAGCTGCGTCAAACCAATAAAAGCATTACAGCTCATACTTGGGAGAGATTTTATGTTCTTACGTAAATTTGAATACGGTAAGAAATGACCACGAACCGTAAATGTTAATAAAAACTCTGGATATCACTTGCAATATGAGAATAATGAACAGGGTAGTTTCCTTCATCAAAGAAAACGAAAGGCATTGTTTGTATTTCATTACCCACCATTAGTGTATTCATAATACACAAATTAATTGGTTTTAGAAATCCCAGTTTAGACGAATGGCAATGGTCAATTTTAACCTCATTAGAAAAAGGGCAGATTGGCGCCCGTGCGATTCCACTCCACGTGACGTCACAGGGACCTAGTTTCTATACGAGTAGATAGGAGTTTTACATCGTCTGAGATTACCAATGCATGCATGAGGCACAGAGCTCAGGGAAACATCTCTTAATAATCATCTATTAAAATTGCCCAATGTCGGGAAGTTTCTTTAGTTTGATAGGGTATTAATAATCCTTATTTAATCCAAGCGCTACCTGCTAGCCGCCTGCATCGTAGCGGCGCTCATAGCCTCTCACCAAGGCGGCCTCACACGGCGGCAGCCGGAACCAGAATGACGATACACGGGCTTTTCCCAGCATTCATACATAGCCGTCGCGTTTTCGCGCGCTTGAAAATTTTTCACTTTTCATTTGATCGCGAAAAATAGATATCGTCATTTGAAAATCTAAAAGTGTGAAATACGTACTCCATGAGTAATAATCTTTCGATTTAGGAAATTAAATAAATAATAGGAAACCACCCTATTGTTAACCTGCCATACTTTGTTGTTTATTTTTATTTTGTTTTGCCCAATTTGATTAGGGATGCCTTCCCCTTACCTTTGTTTTCTAATGCCTGAACCATGTTAAAACTAAAATATTTTAACTTGGAACACGGTAGTAGGTCCCTTGAATGTCACTCAGCCATTTATTTATATGCCGTATAACAGGCTATTGATAGAAAAATTATTGCTGTCAATATGAATTCAAAGAACTTGATAAATATTTCGAAATGGCGCATCCGTTGACTGTCAATACCAGCTAAGAGCTAACCGAGAGTGTTAAAAACTTGTAAAAGTAACCATATATCTTACAGAGGACCTGGTATTCTCATTTGTAAAAATTATCTAGTATAGCCATCACTTCTGAAACGGATGAAAAATTGAAAGTGAGTTGTTACTTTTCGCTCTTCATCTCCACTACGCTGCGAGTATGAGGGATGCGGTGCACGAATATTAAAAGCGTGAAACAAATAAAGTATAAAAGCAGAGAGCAGTGCTATTAGTCAAATAAGCGAAGAGAGAGAGTGAGAGAACCACAGTTTTTACATTAAATAAGCTTGGGCTGGAATGAATTGAAGGCTGCGTTCTAGGCTTCGATTGCTTCGATCTAGACTTCCTTGAGGAGATATAAGTTCTCGAGTGACATCATCTTAGAATATCACCATATTTCTATGTCCGACAGTAACGATTATAATAAGAGAAAAAATTTTGCCCAACGCGTACGTACAAGAATTTGCTTCTAGAATTTCCATAAGTCTTTCACGTACCTATAGACTCATAGTATCCATCTGGAAGACTTCCAGAATTGCAACAAGCTGGGTAAGGTTTCAAGCTTACCCTGCGACATATGCATTAAGCGGTGGCTGCGGAAACTGTCAATTGTAATTGTGTTATGATTCATTCGTCATCAGCTCAGACATTATGTGGCTGTTATATTCATCTCTTATTAACAACCATATATTCTTCTTCGCGTCGCATAATGTAGCCTCTGTTTTTCATTTTCAATCATTATCCTGTTTTTCGGTAAAAGTCGCTTGTCATCGTGTTTCTCATCGTGTGTAAACGACGAGGTTTTACTTTTAGCTGCCATTTTGAATGATGATGCTTTGACTTGTGAACAAACACCTGAAGCATGGCAAAAACTAGCAAAAGGACAAAAAATTTCAGGACACGGTTACCATACATAATACTCACAAGCCATGTAGGATGATGTATTCCAAGAGAGGTTTATAAATACCGAAGTATGAGTCAAGAGGTCATTCGGGCCTTTCAGGTAGAAGACTTGTTTGAGCCTTCTTTGGAAACTACTATAAATACGGCCCTTAATCAATGTTCGTTGGAGCATAGAATTGTTTTTCTTTTTCTAACGGCTGGTTACCTGACCCCCCCCCCTGCCACACGCCTATTGAAGTGGCTTGGGGTTAGTCTGCAGGCGTGGGCAAAGGTGCAACGAGTTGCCAAATAAAATCAGTGAATAATCGAACCCTGGAAGGGAGTCGGGTTATCCCGTCCCGGAACTTTTTGTTTAATATAATTTCCGTGTGATGGATACTCGTGTTATCGCCCATGAATAATTCATGTGGGTCGGGCTTTTTCGTGATAAGGCTCGGATGTGGTCCAAACGCTCCAGTGAACTCCTGCGCGAATCGCTCGCTTGCCCCAGTTCTCCCAACATAATTTTTTTTCATCCTTTTCTCTTTATATGCTGATTCGGCAGAAGAGTTTTCGGGGAAAACAAGTTTGCCTTTGCCGAATTTATTTTTGGAGATTATGAATATCTCATAGAATTTCATGGTGGGTGCCACATTGCTTTTTATGTTTAACGGTTTTGGGACACCTTAACTGGCCTCATGATGAGATCTGATTAAGACAATCGCGGAAGGAGGAGTGGATGTGAAGAAAGGCAACGAATGGCTCAGAATTAGTTTCATAAAATAGGTAGTTAAGGATGTGAGAGATAAGAAATGCGCCAATACGAACTTACTACTTGCGTCTTACTTACTACAATTCCGGGACTAGCCTCGGCGATAACTGTACGTAATCAATCGCAATGCGCAAATTGGGCGAATATTCCTCTGGGAAAATAAATATTCGTCATGACTGGGATAAGATCCCGGATATCCTTGTTATTTGGTTGACTGTTTTAACCAGCTAAGCTACCGAGTCGTCATTTCCTTTTATGGAAATTTGTGGACCATACCGCACAAGGTGGTCTGGACTGCTGAGCATACTATGCGACTAGCAGTTCAAATCGTTCGCAATGCGCCACTACCGGAGAGCAGGGCCGGTATGGTCCACATATTTCCACTGTGGGGGATGACGTCTCGGTAGTTTTACTTGCTATAGCACTCGACCGGAAATTAGGTTATCCGGGCTCGAATCCCGGTCTAGACGAATTATTTTTTTTCTTTGTGGAATATTCGCTTGAACATTCTAGCTGAGAGGAGAACGGAGTTGGGAGCTGCGTTTAACCTGTCATCGGTTCTTTGACTGATGATGGTGCAGTGAAAACGTGTAACGTATGAAAACAACGAATCTAGGAACGAACTTCTTCAATACCTAGACTGTGAAAGGCGAAGGGTTTCTTTTCCGTATGAAGATTTTCGCAGCTTCTTTTATCAATGTTGGTGGTTGTTTTCGGGAGTTGCAGCGTAGATAACATTTCCTGACTCGACGTTTCACTCCTCCTACTGGGAGCGTTATCAAGAGAATGGGAGGGAAACCGTTCTCGTCCCGAGCTTATATAGGTTTCGTTAACCCATTGTTGACCCGATTTTGAATTTTCACGGAAGGCGATAGCCGTTGGTCATTACATTGGGCCAGGAACCCTCTCCATATGCGGCAACCAAATCCCAATGCGTCCCAATCTAATGACCAACGGCTATCGCCTTCCGTGAAAATTCAAAATCGGGTCAACAATAGGTTAACGAAACCTATATAAGCTCGGGACGAGAACGTTTTCCATCCCATTCTCTTGAAAACGCTCCCAGTAGGAGGAGTGAAACGTCGAGTAAGAAAATGTTGCCTACGCAGCAATTCCCGAAAACAACCACCAACATCGGTTTTTTTTTCGCCGAAACGTAACCATCAAGCTATCATTGACCGAATTCTTTTATTGAATTGCAATTTTGTGAGAATGAGCTGCCTACTTATGCTAAATTATTAAAAATTATTTAGCATTACAATCACGCCCATCATATTATTCCACGATAAAGTATACCAAACACTCCACCCTGGACACGTTTAAAGGGGAGGATGACGCGTAAAAAAAAGCCAAAAGAATTTACAACGCGCTCTCCATCTTTCGATGGCTGCAGAATTCTGTTTCAACGATGGGAACCTATTCGGATTTGATCATTGCATTGGTCAATAAAGAAATTTGAAATCGAACGTTTTTATTCCTGGAGAAGTACAAATGGATGGAACAAATGAGTAGTCATTAGATTCAACGGCGTCAGACGAGATGTTGTGGAACATGTTACGAGGATTAATAAAGAAAAGATTTTGCAATTTCCACTCGAGACTTTTAATGAAGTACAACGCGTATAAAAGCTACTGCGTCATGCTTAGGTACACTCACAGTTAACTTAATAAAAGTCCAGGTGGAAGTTGCATGATTTTTTCTTTATAAATCCGAGTAATTGTTAACTTTCTGTAGCCTATTGCCATTACATAGCGATAAAAGTTGACCCTGATTAGTATGGGGAGTTAGAGTAGTCCTTATTTTCAAAGTTTTGTAGTTTCCTTTGGGACGCCCCCCCAGATTTGTTTCATTTGGTCAGAAAATAAATCGTGAAAATTATTTTTGCAATCGGACACCGCGAAAACGCGAAAAGTTTTGAAATGTTGGTATTTTTGGGCGTTTTTCGGGCATAACTGAAAATGATGTCACTCTCGGATATTCTATCACCCTCCTGTTTTTTACAACGACTCGTTAGACATTTGTTGTGTATCACCTCAAATATCTGTCATTTCTGCCCTTCGGTTTCCGGGAAATCGCACCAAGAGTTAGCGCGCGCCACCCCTGGCAGACATTTTGGGTGGCACGCGGGTTGAATACGCTCAATATTTGCTGATCTTTCTCACCCATCGTTAAACCATAAAATTCTTTAGATAAATTTTTAACTTCGTAACCCATTGGGGAGTAGTAGTGAACCGTATAATTCACATTGAGCATGGTATAGCATTGAACATAATCAATGAGTAAAGGTAATGGGGCGCTGTTGGTGTATTACTGGCTTATCCCACAGTAACCACACTGATAAACAAAGCAGCGGTCTAGGGCTTGGTTGAAACGAGAAAGATGAGGAGTGGGTCAGCGGAATTAATTAGGACTCGATGGGCGATCCTCTCTTCCTAGACGCTAAACAATGGGGTGCATCGCAGCGCAACGGTGCGGAGGAAAATGGAATCAGACGTACGGTGGGTTTTGTGTGCAATTCTTCCGTCAGAAGACTCAAATCACCACGCGATACATTCGATGAAAAGACGCCCTCATTAAAGGAGTATCCACATGCGACGCGGCTTGCTCATGCGATACGAACGCTAGGCATGGGATTTCTTTAAGTGGGTGGATCATATGACGCGGTCTTCATTAGTGAGAAATCAAATAGGACGATTGGACAACGGTGAAATATGCGTGTATGCTATTATTATTAAAGTATTCTACCGATCAAGGTAGGTTTGCATGGAGTATTTAAGTAATATTTTGCCATTCTGCCTTCCCTAATGGCCTTTCCTCTTTAAGTCGTAATATAATAATAATTAACTCATTTATTGTTCTAGGAGTGAACTCCTTTGGAACATAGAAATTAATAAAGTGGTGCGCAGGACAATTAACATGGTAATAAACCAATCTGAAAACAAATAAAGGAAGTGGTCACATGCATTGCTACCAATAGACATGTACAATGTTATCATTTAACAATGAACTGGAAAAGAACAATTTCTTTTTATAACAGAAAAACGAACATTAAACATACCAAGAAACAAATAACACAACTTTAAAAAAGGAAATTTTGCTTAACAAATGAAAAAAAGAACTATGGCCTACTCCCTTTCATTGCATCTAAAAATCCTATTCCCTTCCCTCCTCTTACCCAATATTCTACCCTCTATTAATTTTTTCAACATCCATACGTTCTGTTTCCTCCGTATCTCTTCTATAGTAGATGCCTCTCCTCACCCACCATGTCCAGCACTTCGTCGTTCCTTCTCCTCTCCGTCCACCCATTTCATTCTTCTCCACACCCACATCTCGAACTCCTCCAGTCTTCTCTCGTCCTCCTTCCCAAGCTAATGTAAAGTACATTATAAACCTAAGATTTTTATATTACGGCCCTAAATTCTCCTTCTCCCCAGGGACTTCCTTCAGTTCCCAGTCCTTTATTTCTTGTCTTATTCTTAACTTTAAGAAGCCAAATAAAATGACCTGCATTTGTAATACCATCATTTTATAAGTAACCATGGGTTAAGTATTATTACTTGAACATGAAACTAGGCACGAAAATTTCCGCTAGGCTTAAGCGGAAATAAACAGATTATTTCATAGGGTAATGAGAATCTATTTTCTACACTTTATTGAGTGATTAGCCAGGTATGAACATTATTCAGTACTGCGTCAAGAGTATCGGAGGTAACATATGAATTAGGCATTTAATTGGCCTTATACACAAAAGTTTCGTTTATAATAAGCTAGGTTCTGTGTTTAAAGGTAGAGTATTGGTTTAACTAGGTTTGCGGAGGTAGAGGAAATATGATTTTCAACGTTACTGCGTCATGATCAGGTGAAGTCAAAGTCAACTAATTTAAAAGTCCAAGTAGACATTGCATATTTTTTTCTTTAAAATTCCGAATAATTTTTAAATGTTAAATAATTGTTATAGCCCATTGCTGTTAAATAGCGATAAAAGTTGACCCTGAGAAGTATGGGGGGGTAGTTGTGAACCGTTTAGATGGATTAGGAGGGAGAAGGTCTCATTGTGACTCTATGTGGAAGGTCCACGAAGGGAGGGGAGAATACCAGAATGCCACACGGAAACCTGCCTTAATCGGTTGAGTACTATAATTATAACAATGAGTTTGGTCATCTTATAGTTATGGTGTGCATTAGGTCTCATCCGACTTCCAGGATAGAAAAAGTAAACTGTGGTAGCGGATCTAGGTTGCTCCACCCTCATGCGATGGGATCTAGTTCATTTGTTTTTCTTAATTTTATTTTCCCACACCACCCAGGATCTTGCTCATGGTGGCCCGAGCCTCTTCGCTAGAGAAAGCCCTCTAGATAAATACGCTCGGGCTGGGATGTGATCCGAAGCATACAAGAACACCCAGAAACACGAGAAGAAACCAGAGGGCGAGAAACACTCGGGGCGGAAAATAATAAAATCAAGGAACTTGGGAAATTCATTCCGGTGAACGCAGTCCGCATGGTTTGTGGTAGGAAAATAATGTTAGGCATTTTTTTAGGAAAAGACCGTTTTCGTCTGACCCGCCTAGGCATGGAATAGCTCTGTGTGAATTATACATTTGCATAATTGGACTCCATGATATGACAGTGTAGGGTAGAATAAATAAAATAAAATGAGAAAAATATGCCTCATTGAATAGCTACAACAAAAAAAGAGTACGTACGGTATAAAACAAAATTCATCAAAAAACGAATCAAAAATTTTCAATTCAGAATTTTCATATGGTATGTAAAGCAGATTTTTAGTTTAGCACACATGAGCGTAATGCTGTCCCATTTCAGAATGCTTATAACATAAACATCATCAATTGATATAGCCAGGTATATGTAAAGAAATAATACAATATATACTCTGAATAATGAGAAGCTCTTCATTAGTGAGATAATATTTACGGCAAGTGTAACGTAAGACGATTAATTTTCAGAACCTTTTTTATTTCCTTCAATTCTCTCTACAATACTCCACAAAACCTCTTCTTTTCACATCTCACTCAACAATCCCCCCTCCCCAAACAAACCCTTCACAACCAAAATAACAACTTTCAAAAATCAGACGTTACACAAGGTATTGTGACGAAATTTAGTTACGTAAATAAAATAAGCAGATAATACACAAATGTCAATGTTTCCAAATAATGCTAAGAACACTTAAAGTAAATTCTCAACTTAATGCAAACAACATAAATAACTGCTCAATTAGAATGTAAACAACATTAAGAAACATACAGAAGGCTGAACACATCAACTGATATTAAAAAAGTACATACACAAGAAAATAATCCAGGACCTCATTCACAAATAGCAGCTATCACACTTTTCGTATAAAAAAGACGACACATTCAGTGGTGTCATGGTATCGAAACGTCGTTCCGGCACTGGTTTACAAAAGGCATTATAGTCAGTCAGCCATCAGACATAATAATCAATCGTAATAGACAATTTTTATCAATGCTTTGCCTCAAGTTTCTAATATGTACATTCGCAACCAAAACAAAGAAAAATGTAATAAAATGTAAATAATATAATAACATGTGTTAAAAAACACGCGGAGTAATATTTCACTTCTGAAGAAAGTTAAAGAAAATGGGTTCCGGCATTGCTAATTTTGCCATGAAGTCACTGGAAATTTACAATTTAAATTAATGTATACTTATTTGTAGAGTTTACAATTTCGTCAGGAATGCTATTCTATATCCTGAACCCTGTGTTTATAGTTGACGAGAGATAAGTATTAATTCTGCACTGAGGGATTTTTTTATCTTCTTGTGGTTCTTACTGTGTAAGAATCACTTTGGTTCCTAATAATGAGTTCATACAGATAATCAGGGGTTAGTGCACCAAGTGGTGGATGGAAATTATCAGAATCAAGGTTTGATTCGAATCCTTACGTAAAACGGTTCGCTGCTCCACTGTCACTCAACAAGTCTGTCCGCGAGGGGGCGTGGCTCTTGAATCGATCAGCATTCTCAAAGGCCAATGACGTCCGCAGCCGTGTCCCCCAGTGGGCACTATTCAAGCTGATCGCCGATTGGCCAAAGACCACGCCCAGGAATAATCTAATTGCTCTGAAGTAAGTTTTAGATGGGGCTGGTGCGACTTCAAAAATTTGTCATCCGTTCAATGGTTTCCTTCCGCCTTCTTTGAATTAGCGTCCCGTTTAAGTAGCGTTTATTTATTATGAAATTGAATGTTTTTAGTTTGAGTACAGTAAATTTCATATCGAAATCCATAAAAGCGTATTTGTCCTCTATTTTATCAAGCACCACGATCGCTTCAGGTACTCATTTACAGCAAGTAGTTGTTAAGTCAATGCAAAAGAGTATGTACTTTAATTCGGCATTAACTAGATGACATTACTGCGTAGGATTTTAAAGCTTATAGCAGACAACATGAAATCAATATTCTGCTGAAATATATTAGTTTGTATGAAGTTAAATCTGCTGAAGTTGAATGTTTATCTTACTGACTGCAGTCCCTTTTCGTTCTAGCATCACTAGGTAAGATACGTTTTAAGCATGCCACAACCTATGCCGGCGCCTAAGTTATGCTTCGCGGTTAATGCAGTTATTTTAAACCGTTTACGAAATTCACCCTGATAATTGGAGGAAATTGATATGTGAATTTACGAACTTAGATTATGCAGTTTTCCGCCCTTTTACGAATCCCTGGTTGAGTTCACGGTTAAGGGGTGTTTGATCCGATGGAAGCCTTGTTAACTACGATGTCGTTCATGCTGAAAGCAAAAAATAATCATAATCATCTAAGTTAAGCATGTAAAATTCTAATAACGTGGCGTTTGGGCTGTTGAGGTAGTTTGAGCGTTGGA
Organism: Ischnura elegans; assembly: GCF_921293095.1. NCBI lineage: Eukaryota > Metazoa > Arthropoda > Insecta > Odonata > Coenagrionidae > Ischnura > Ischnura elegans. Next base: position 26,050,943 of record NC_060253.1, read on the forward strand.
TTCGCACTTCGTAGGACCGGCTTCAACTCCCGACGGAGGCAGAGATTTTTCAGAGATTTCCCGATTGCTGCTTGAGTGTTTCGTGAAGAGCATATCAAGTACAACACTCAGTCCGTCGTATGGGACGCTAAGCTGTGGACCCCTGGGCGCCTTTCGTTAAGAGCAGGCTAATACCGACGCCGGGTTTCTCTCCACCTTTCCTTACCTTATTTTTTCCTGTCGGAGAAAATTATCCCAGCTGTCGATCGGCTCCTCCAAATACCGTACCATAATCCAATTATTTGTCTAAGTAGGTGCGTATTCAACTGATGCGCCATTAAAACGGATAAATGTGATTGCGGTTAATCGCAAAAAAGTAGCCCATTCAATAGGAAAGCGTATACTGCTGGGGAATAGAAGTTTGCTTTTATTCGCGATATTTTATCGATCTTAAGGCTTTGTATTTTGAGAGAAGAAAAAAAACCTCGCCCGGGTCTCAATTTTGGAGATTGGCTGATCTCAAAGGCGTCGTTGTTCATCGCCTTGCCGTTTTCGGTCGCTATTTTGTTTTTAATTCGGCTTCTCGTCCCCAAAATTTCTCTCATTTCCTCAACAAGTAAGAAATTCTAGTCTGCGAAAGGCAGCCGCGTTTTGCACATTTGAGTCGGACGAGAGAAAATAATCAAGGCTCAGCATACTCTTTTGTTAGATGGAAAATGCATCTACTCAAAGCTACTCCCTTTCTATGGGGACTTTTCTTTGATGTCGCGTTTCCCAGGGAACCAGCAGAGATGCAACTCCCCTTTAGCAAAATCCGCAACTAGTTTTCTCAACCATAGTTCCTTCTTGGAATGGGGACGCAGCGTGCGATGTGTTCGCGAGAAAATGAAGGTCAGTGTAGCGTCCTTAAACAAATAATAATTCTATCCCCCTGCGGTTAATCTAGGGAAGTAAAACGCCGCAGAAAGTCTACGGGAGTTTTTTTTACCCGCTTTTTCTTCACTTGATTCGTCTGTTTGCCTATTTCATCGATAGAAAATTCTAATCACCTTTTAGCCCTTTTCTAATTGTCCGATCGGCTTGAAACTTTGCAGACTTGCTTGCTTATGATGACAATACTATTTCAATAAACAGACTTTTGAAACTTTGTTCCATCGTGTTCTAATTAATGAACTAAATTTCGATATGGAAAACTAGTTTTTAAATTACTCAATGGATGGCGTTAGTTATACATAATTTGGCGTAACCTCTTTACCAGCTCTGGTTTAATCGGTTACAATATTCACCTCTAAAAAGTATATAGTAAAAATAATATAATAGATGTGTTAAAAAAACACGCTTTTCCATAAACGGTATAAATTGCACTAAAAAGTACAAAAATAAGCTTTTCATCCCCTGGAGAATAAGGCATGGGGGCTAATTTGGTTTAGATATTAGAATTACCTACCAATATTTACTCAGTACTGTAGTATTATACTTGAGAGGGTGAGAAGCCAAGGGGTACAAGTGACTTGTTTTTACTATACAGACTTAGGTACAGAAATTAGGCATAGAAAAAAAACGGAATCAATTATAGATGTTTAGTAGTGCATTTGATTTCCACTCGATGTCAGCACAGAACAGAGACTCACTCGTATCCCTTGGCAACCAAGTTTTCGTGTATTTATTCTAACAAGTAACTTTAACTAGCTCTGCTGAGAAAAAAATCACTTGTACCCCTTGGTTTTTCATCCCCTCATATATAAAATAAAATTTCATAACTACATTGTGGGTTTTAATTGACTTATTCCCTTATTTAACCGCTCCTTCGTCTTTAAAAACGGCACGGGATGTTTTACGTCGTTCAGCGCCGCGCGTGATGAGACCTTTCCTCTTGCTGCTGTTCCCCTAGTCGCGGCACGTACGTGCATCCGCGTGGCCACGGAGTCAAGTCGTCCTTCGCATTGCTTCGTGCCTGCCCGTCGCTGCCTCGGCAACGGAAGTCTGTTTGTCCCGAAAGATGGAGCGCGTGTTGTCATTTCTGATGGTATTTTTTTGTAAGCGTCATTCTCCCCGAATAAGTTCAGCATATTCAGGTTTCAATCGGTGGAAGTTAGGCATATTTAAAGAAATAAAAGATCGTGGCACTTTTCCACAATTGATTATCCTGCGTACAACTCGTTTCGGCTCACAGAGCTATCATCTTGTACCATATGTACTTGAGTCTTGTACCAGATGATGGCTCTGTGAGCCGAAACGAGTTGTACGCAGTAAAATAAATTTTGTGGAGAAGTTCTACGGTCTTTTATTTCTTTAAATCAATCATCCTTCCCCTTTAAACTTGTTCAGGGTGTATGGTATATTCTGCTGTGTAAAGAACGAAATTAAGCGTTACTGCTAATAACTTTGAAAAATAACACATACTCTTCATTTTGTGTTCATTGTAAAGTGTTCATATTTGATGTGTCATTTAAATCTCATAAAATTTTTAAATATCTACTTTTGATTGGCTGAATTCAGTGTAGAAGTTACGGTTTTGTAGTTTAATTATTGAAAATATTTGCATGTAAAACAGTAATATTTCATGGTAGTAGAACGTAGTTCAAAACATTTTTGCATCTGATTTATACTTAATCTTTAAATGTTAAATTGTCCATGCAGATTTTTCGTTGACCGTTTTCCCTCTTCTTACTCTGCAACCCCCGAGGAGTGCTTTTGGCTGGTAAAGAAAAGTTGCGTTGTTTTGTTTCCTCGACCCAGTTTCTGATCGTTCTAGTACTGGATTGCCATGGAGACGCCTTCGTGGAGGAAATTGTTCGTTTGATCGCGGATGTAAAATTTCATGGGAAACCCTTTTGCACGCTCACTACGTTTCATTAAGCTTCCCTTGAAAATGGCTCTGAGCGGCATGGCAAGTTCGATGAGTTCGTATGATGTCACATTATATCCCATCCCACGCAGTTGTTACTTTACTTGCGGAAATTGGTTTAATTTTCGGAAACTTCCTCTGCGCTACAATTTCCTCCTAAGTATGGATATTAAGCCTGGGTGGAGGCGGGTAAAGTCCTCGCCGGCCAAACAATAGGTCGCGAGTTCTATTCCCGCCTGGAGAGGTTGTCACTATCCAGGGTATGGTTGTTTGTTCACGTATAATTGTTAATTTTTTTATACCGCGATTTAAAAGGCCAATATGTACTGTTTTCGGTGGTATGGGAGTAAATAAAGATAATACTAATCAGGAAGAAGGGAGAGAATTGCGTCCGTCAGGTCTCGAACACCACAATTCTTTTCTGATCACTTTTTCCATTTGCCCTAGCTTTATCACCATGGAGAGCCGCTGCCCGCACTAATGATTTTAGGCACTATCTCCTGGTTTCTTATGTGGAGGTGGCCATTTTGTGAAAATCAAGTAATGCTCATCAGTGCATTTAACTGCATCAGAGTAAAATGCCTCGTTTATGATTATTAAATATAACGTTTTAGTAGTGTAATATTTTATGACGGTTGTTCTGAAATTTTTGTGGCATGATATTTCCTTTTTCTGCGCCTTGTTCATTACATTACAGTTGTAAGAGAAGTTATCAAGATGTCTTTCTAATATTATAATAATAATATATTTATTGATCCGTAAACATTTTACTATATGATTGATACAAAACCAGATTGGAGGTCTTGGTGACCCCAGAGGTTATACTTTAGGGCAGAATTGAGAAGTTTCAATTGTTCTTCTCAGTTTCTACATACACCAGACGCTAAGTCTTATCACGCCATGAGTGAAAATATATTTTTCTTCCCTGATGTGAAATATAGTGTTGAAGATTAGCTATAATATTGCTATATTATTCTATCGGTTAAGGTAGGTCGGGTACCCTCAGTAAATAGATTGCAATACTGATGTGTGTATTGTTGTGTAGCAAAAATGTCTTATCTAGGTGATCTTTTGATGCGTTGGTAATATGCAGTACCTTATGATACAGAGCATATTTTCACGATAAACGAGCACAGTATTAGAATACCATTAAGTAAGTTTTACTCTGCGTACCCCTCTTTGTTGATAATACTTCGGCACTGTCGAATATAATGCTGTTATTATCATCGAAGATAGTCTTTGCTTAAGGCTCCACAACAGGCTCAAATGACTTTTACGTTAGTTCATGGTAATTATCATCATCATCACTGGTCAACAATCCTAGGATTGGTTTGACGCAGCTCTCCACTCAATTCTCCTATCAGATAATCTTTTCACACCTACGTATTTCTTCTCTTTCACATCCTTCTTTACTTGTTCCATATATTTTGTTCGGGGTCTTCCTTTTCCGTTCTTGCCTTCCACTCGTCCTTCGACGATTGTCTTCATCAGGCCATCATGTCTCAAGATGTGGCCTATAAGGTTGTTCCGTCTTCTTATTAAGGTTTTCATTAGGCTTCTCTTCTCTCCTACTCTTCTTAGGACTTCCTCGTTACTAACTCGGTCGATCCATTTGATTTTCATCATTCTTCTGTAGCACCACATTTCGAAGGCCTCTATCCTTGCTTTCTCCGCTGCGGTCATAGTCCATGCCTCACTTCCGTATAGGAGCATACTCCATATGTAGGTTCTTATACATTGTTTCTTTACTTCCATATTTAGTTCACGGTAATTATATTTTTTTAGTAATGATCCATTGTTAACGTTAATGGGATCTAAATAAATGCAGACGTGGCGCCGCGAATGAGGGTGTCCAGAGATGCGGGAAAGAGTGAGAAATAAAAAGGGGCGAAGGGATTGCTTCGCAATCATAGCCGTTGAGAGTGCAGGTCGGAGAGGCTTTGGAATCAATACCCGTGCAGGCAGAGGGGTGAGGTAGGGCGACGACCCTTTTCACGGTTCCGCCACGTTTTGTGCATGAGGGTGGTGGGATGTGCTCCATACAGGGGTGGAAAAGGAGGGGGTGGATGACTCGGGGGTGGCTCGGTGAGGTTGCGGCCTCCGCTGGCATACCTGCTCGGGGCGGTAGGGCTTCTCTCCATACCTCGAAAATTTTTCATAAAAGTATTTTACCGGTCACCTCATTACGTAGGTGTACAGCATTTTTTAATTCTAGTATGTCTATTCAAAATCCTTAATTTTCTAACTTCGCAGGAACGCTTTATTTTTCAATAAAGGAAGGTTTCAAAAGTTATCAGCCTTTTTACAAATACCAGGCGGCTAATTATATCCATTTATTGAAACGGAATTGGAATGAGAATGTATTTTTCGTTCCTTTTCTGGAATATAGTGTTGAAGCGTAACTGTATTATTGTTATATTATTATTATTCCGGTTGAGGCAGGTTTACGGGGAGCATTTTTCAGATCATCCCATACTGTCTCCCCGCTCAAGTTGGACTTCCCTCCTCAATTTACTAATGAGTGTTTCTGCATAACTGTCGGACTGAGGTTCAAAAATTCAATTTGAGGTAAATGGACCGTTCAAAGTATTTTAATGGAGTAAATATTCCTAATTTTTATATTCCGTACTTGATTCTCCCTATCTTCCTACAAATTTTACGTAAACGCTGCGGAACTGAGCACTCGTTTCGTATGTGCAAATTATGCCATTTTGTGGAGCCGATATATTGCTGCAGTTTTCGCAACTAAGATACGATTTTTATGTGAAAATTTATAGCTAACCAACCTCCCCAATGAGTTGACAATCAGGCCAATTCCGTTTCATTCTATCTATCCTATTTTCTTTTTTCCCCTCCCTCGATTCCCCAAACGTTCTTCCCTTTAAAACCCATCCCAGCACAGCAATCTCTCCGTCCAAACACTCATTCTCCTTCGTAATTTTCAACATACCTCCCTTCCTCTCCCACCATTTCCTGCACTCTCTTGTTCCTTCTCCTCGCCTTCTACTTCATTTTTTCATACTTTTTCATTGATATCCACAGGATGGATAGAATGTAAGGAAATTGACTCATAATGTGAATTTAAGGAGGGAAGTCCAAGCTGAGAGGGAGAAGATGGGGGTAAGGGGCAAAATTCACCATGGAAACCTACCTTGACCGATAGAATAACGTAAGAAATAATATGGCCAAGCTTTAACAATATATTACTCATCAGGTAAGAAGTCTATATAATTATGCAGACTGGCTAGTTAGAATATCTGAATTAATATATATTACTCGAATGATATATATGTAACAGGAAAGGAAGGACGTGAAAGAGAAGAAATACGTAATTGTGAAAAGATAAGTTTATTGGTGAATTGAATGGAGAGCTGTGTCCAACCTTTCTTAATGGCCGTTTCGCACGGGGCACGCACTTGAGCAATCTGACATGTGTGCAAAGGTGTTCAAAATTGCTTCGTGTAAAGCGGTGAATTGCTAGAACACATGCAAGAATGCGTGGACGTTTGATGGCAAAATAGCCCCCGTTCTAATTTCGTTCACGCATTCGCGCAATTCCTCGCAATTTTAGAAATTAATGCAGTTCTAACCTGCGCAATTCCTAGCCCCGTGTAAAACGGCCTTAGGATTGGCCAGGGATGATGATAACGAATATACCACTCAGCATTTTGTGGAATATTACTAAATGTTTAATAATTTTACCATAGTTTCAATCTAGAAAGCATAGATGGAAGCTGTTGAATGATATCATCCTTATTTAGCGTTTCAAATATAAAAGCGAAAGAATTATAAGATTTTTTTATTTCTTGAAAGATGTAATTGATTTATCCAATGAATAAGCTGGCATTGAAATGTTTACTACTGGACTTCCTTAGAATAGAATAGAAAATTAAATTTATTATTCCGGGACAAATGTGTCCCTTAGGAACATACATGATAGTAAGTATATTAGAGTCAAAAATATTACTTACAAAACTTTAGTTAACTTAAACTCAGTTAACTTACAATATTCAATTCACATGTGGCAATATTTCATAGTATTTCTTTTTGAATTAAATTCCATTTTTAGGCTCCTTATTCTTGAATTGTTTGAGACCATAGGTGGGTACAGTGGAGGAGAGTGAATAGTGGGTACACCCTATTTCACTCAATCACTTAGCATCGGAGGAAAAGTCGTGAGAAGAGATTCTTTACGTTAATCTGATTTATTTATCCCCACCTCCCGCTCTTCAGCGATTCTTTACTGGGTCATCCTTTTAGCTCCTTATAGCTCTTCTCCGCGTCTTTGGCTAGTAGCCGTGGAAAGAAATAAAAAAGTAGGTTGGATTCCCGGTAGGAAATTCGCGAAGAAGTCCTCGGGATAAAGCAGTTTCGCTGTAATGTCCGTTACACCGTGGCCTTTTTTTTTGTTTGGATTCTTGCCCCCTTTGGGCGGGAACATACTAGGATGGAACTAGAGAAGTTTCTCTGGTCGAAATAAATCTAACGAAAACTTTAGGAGCTATTTCTCTTATTCTTTTCCTATTTTTTCTGTAAAAGAATCTTGTGCCTTGGATTACCGAATGTATTTTAAATCTGGTAGAAATGCTGTTTTACGGACTCATCTTGGTCGCTTCGATTCGGAAATGATTTTATTTTTGCATAACTATTATTTACGTTCCAATGCTAGATGGCTTATTTTTGTGTCCCCGTTTATTAAATTAATTCTTAACGGGTGACCATGTAATTCTCGAAACGCTGCCATGGCAAAGGATTGACGTAAACTGGTATTGATAAACGCTCAATCCTCTAGATTAATATAATAATACGCCTATTAAAATCAATGTTTATGTGATGATACTTTCATTAACAAAATATGTTTTTAGCAAAAATTCCTCCTTTTTTAAGGAAAAATAGCATAAATAAAAAATCGCAGCACTGTAAGATATCAATTTGAGAATAATATCTGACCTCAGCTTGTTGAACGGATTATGAAGTGATGAGTAAAAAATACGAGGATAAATATAGCTATATTTTCATCTCTGAAGACTGCTCTGCCAGTGTTTGATGGGTGAGGCTAGATCTTTCTCCAGATTACTCCAGAACACAGTGAGAGAGTCAATTGAAGTTTGGGGGACGGATCCTTCTCTTGTATCTTCCGATTGGCCATCAGAAGCTGAAAATATTGGGCAGAAAAGACATGCTGGGTGGAGAAAAAATGTGCCGCAAAATTTTAACCCGAGATAGATGATGCCAATATGAACTAAAATCACTAACGATGTTTAGGTCGAACTTATAACTTCGAATGCTTTGCCTGCCAGAGATTGCGATGCGTGCAAGGCGTCCGGCAACAGGGCACGCTCATGGCCGATTTGTAGCGCCTGGGCGCGCCCGGCTCAAAGTTTATGTAATTGAAAAATGGTCTGTTTTGAAATTAAACATCCTCAGTAATTTTGGTTTTTACTGGTATCACCTAGCTCTAGCGATTTGATTGTTGGATTCTTCTTCCTCATAGAATAATCCTCTAAAATCGCTGGCACAGTAATGGTTTTCCTGGTTTCGCTAGTGTTAGGTGTCTTTGTGACGGTGCGGGATTCCTCGTCCCTTCCCTTCCTTCCCTATCTCGTCCCAGGAGGCGTCGTCGGGCTCCTATCGCGGCGGCGCACAGTGGTCTGAAATCGGAAAAAGCTGGACAAAAGTCCAAAATTGCGTTTTTAGAGGTAGAGACTTGAAACTTGGCGTATATACTCACAAATAGTTGGTGATCACGGTATAATAAGTTATTTCTCCTATATCTAATCCGTTACTGAGATACAGGGGATCAAACATGACCAAATTTCCAAAAACACGCCCGATCTCGTTTTTCTCCGAAAAACTTCGGAGTTAAACTGCTGGTAGAGTTTTTGAAGGATTTTAATGCAGTAAAAAACGTTATATTCCAAAAATATGGTACTTTATCTACATTTTCCATTATTTTTTAACTTTTTGGTTAGTATTGGTGCAGTATAATGTCGCAAAATGGCGGACCCTTTTTTCTGGCCAAATTTGACATAAAGTAGACAATATCTTTAGTTTAAGAAAAAACATATCTCCAATTTTTCCTCAGAGTATTTAATAGACATCATTTAAGAAAATGGAGCAAAAATCTTTGAAAAAAGTTTGCCCCTTCATTAATGAACGCGATTTTTCGATCGCGCTGCACGTCCCGGCTCCGCGACACGGGGGCCTAGAGACACGGGGACACCGTTGGATATTTCACTTTGTTTGGAACTTAATTATTTAAAATCGTAATTTTAAGCACACTTTACAGTCTCTATTGACCCAAAATACTTAACTGAAGACATTACTAAAATATTGGATCGATATACTTGGTTACTGAACGCCGTAACTCTGGTAAACATGCTTTGGTTTCGAAACCTAACTGAATCATTACACTTTTTCTTTCACTACGGAAGCACATTAGGAACACCCTTTGGGTAGGATTTAAGTTTTCTCGCGAAGCTTGCCATGCACAGTTACCAGGAAAGGCTGCAGCCCGGATTCTTCCACTAATTCTTTCCCTTTTCACCCACGCCGAGGAGGAGCGTGCGAAAAGGGACATTTTATGATACCGCGCGGCCGTTGAGGGAATTTCCGAAGGGGTTTTTCCAAAGGGTTTTTTCCGCACCAAGCGATGGGGAACCATGGAACTCATGAATAAGTATTCATCCGAAATATCTGCCTCTTCCCACACCTGTTTATACTGGGAATGGCCTGAGCTTCCATCAAATCCATATTTGCAAATTAAAATGCAATTCGCTTCATTACTGGATGATGGAGCAGTGGAAACGCAAGCCAGTATCCGCGATGCTGTATGGTGTAAAAGGGCTTGTAATCTCACTTCGCACAAGTTTTCTGTAATGCGAATTTCCTCCGGGTAAGCTGCACGTTTTGCGTGTAATACTCGCATATAACTGGGATAAAGGTTGTGCCCGTAACTAAGAGCCGAGCGTCTTAGTGAATTATACTGATTCTTTGTCAGGTCAAGGGAAATAATCAAAGATAGAGCCTCCTCAGGTGACATCTCCGAATCCATTTCGTCTTTTTTCCTCCACTTAGTCAGAACTCTTTTTGCTCTAGTGGGAGTGGTTGTCGTTATTTCCGTGATAAGTTGAGCGGCAGCACGGTCCCCTTCCTGTTTTAGACTAAGAGATGCAGCCAACGTGAGCTCAGCAGAAGAGGTAGAACTTATGATATCATGTCACTTCTTTTATACATATCACTTTTCTTTTTTTTGACCTATCTGAGGAAGTGATAAAATCTTTTTTTGGGCGCCCCAATGAACCTGATGAAACAATAGGTTGAAGATATAAATTCCAAGCAAAAACCTTTGTTCATAATATAGCGCTACAAATAAAAATCAGAAAATACATACCGGTCGTTAGAGAAGTACTTGGCAGGTATTGTCGGACCACTTCCGGGAAAATAAATTCCTCTGTGAGCCATGCATTATTGCGAGCTAAAAATCGATTATTTAAACGATGAGATTCTTCCCACCTTCTCTGATATTGTAACAAGAACCACTTTAGAAATTCATCCAGACTATCACGGGCATCGACATGATTCTCCAAATTCAAACTTCGGGATAAAATATCCAGAAGGAATTTTTTTTATCACAAAATGACATTCCCTTCATCACCAATATCTTTTTGTGTAACTCCAAACGTGTGATCTCATATGATGTCATGTCAGCGCTGGAAAACACGAAAAACCGGAGCATGGATCCGAAAGTTAAAAATATGTAACAAAAGTTACACGATGACCAGCATTCATATATAACGCCAGAATATCAGAGCAGCGAAAGAAAAATCGCCAAATTAGTCAAACGGAATTATAAAAGCTTCGGAATGACGTATAAAAATAAGTCATGATAGAGAAAAATAAAAAAGACTCAACTGGAAAAATGGCTCTACTCAGAAGAACAACAAGGGAAACCGAGGCCCGAACACGGAAGTAAAAAGCGAAACTAATTCAACGATGTACACGCAAATTCACTGGACACACAGAAGATTATACCACTTCACTAGGTCACTGTAGGCACAACACTCTTTCACCAAGTTCAAAATAGATCTGCAAGCTAAGATGCATTTCTGAAGGGGAAAGAAAAATACCCCTTTGGAAAAACCCCTTCGGAAATTCCCTCAACGGCCGCGCGGTATCATAAAATGTCCCTTTTCGCACGCTCCTCCTCGGCGTGGGTGAAAAGGGAAAGAATTAGTGGAAGAATCCGGGCTGCAGCCTTTCCTGGTAACTGTGCATGGCAAGCTTCGCGAGAAAACTTAAATCCTACCCAAAGGGTGTTCCTAATGTGCTTCCGTAGTGAAAGAAAAAGTGTAATGATTCAGTTAGGTTTCGAAACCAAAGCATGTTTACCAGAGTTACGGCGTTCAGTAACCAAGTATATCGATCCAATATTTTAGTAATGTCTTCAGTTAAGTATTTTGGGTCAATAGAGACTGTAAAGTGTGCTTAAAATTACGATTTTAAATAATTAAGTTCCAAACAAAGTGAAATATCCAACGGTGTCCCCGTGTCTCTAGGCCCCCGTGTCGCGGAGCCGGGACGTGCAGCGCGATCGAAAAATCGCGTTCATTAATGAAGGGGCAAACTTTTTTCAAAGATTTTTGCTCCATTTTCTTAAATGATGTCTATTAAATACTCTGAGGAAAAATTGGAGATATGTTTTTTCTTAAACTAAAGATATTGTCTACTTTATGTCAAATTTGGCCAGAAAAAAGGGTCCGCCATTTTGCGACATTATACTGCACCAATACTAACCAAAAAGTTAAAAAATAATGGAAAATGTAGATAAAGTACCATATTTTTGGAATATAACGTTTTTTACTGCATTAAAATCCTTCAAAAACTCTACCAGCAGTTTAACTCCGAAGTTTTTCGGAGAAAAACGAGATCGGGCGTGTTTTTGGAAATTTGGTCATGTTTGATCCCCTGTATCTCAGTAACGGATTAGATATAGGAGAAATAACTTATTATACCGTGATCACCAACTATTTGTGAGTATATACGCCAAGTTTCAAGTCTCTACCTCTAAAAACGCAATTTTGGACTTTTGTCCAGCTTTTTCCGATTTCAGACCACTGTGCGGCGCCTCCATCCTTTTTCCTTCCTGTCCTCCCCCTTCTGCGGTGCAGAGGTGATAAGCTTAGGCTTCAGACTTCGGCCCAGGAGAGTAACCTCGCGAGCCCGCCGTAGGGTTTCGTATCCACTGGTATCAGCTAGCAAGGATAAAAATTTCGCGAGACAATTTTTCTGCATGCTGTATATTTAAACCTTGGAGACTTGGTGCTGCCGGTGGATGCTGAAAATAAAATTGATTGATATGGGTGAGAACTGAGGATAGTAATTGATAATAGTAGATATTACTATTCCATCATAAGTTAATAATGTACTTAGTTATAAGTTACAAGGCTAGCGTGGTTCTCTATTTAACTAGTTTCATTTCTTATTTTTTTAATCTCCCTCTTTCGAAAGTGCACTTGTTTGTAAGAGAAAACGACAAAGTGTTCAATTTACCGTCTTCTCTCCTTCTCCGTGTACCCACTACCATCACTAGCGCTGCATTTGAGACACATTCCCTTTCAATTCCACGCCGTAATACTGCATTCCCTCCCAATTATTTGACCAACTCCTCAAACTCTGTGCTCACTCTGGTAGCCATTTTACGCCTTTTCCTTCCTCAAAAACGTACTACGCACCTCTTTCCAACGACGACTAACCACGCACAACTTCATTGCTAATCCCACTTTCGTCAGCCATATTGGAAGGTTACGTCGCCGAAACCAGCGCCTCTCGTGGTGACTTGAGTCTCGAAAAGCAATCTTAGCATACACTCCCGTTTAATGGTATTTCTACTAAATGGATTCGCCCATACGCAAAACCTACGTCTGCGCAGGGGCCAACAGCTTTTAAACGGACTCTAGGTACTAGGTACTCGATCTTGCACAAGGGATCTCTGCGATACTCGATCCCCCTTCTAGTTATTTTTTATTCATTTTGAGTCCTACCCGACTTGTGGCACCAAAATATGAAAGTGTAATTGGAAAGATATATATTCAGAGCGCCCATCTCCAAAAAGCCCTGTAATCCGACTATGAATACTCGCTGGTATACCCGCACTTGTTCAATGTCTAGTATTGCGTGATTCAGCCTTAACTCTTGGAGGGATATAAGTGAAAGGTCAAAGACCGTATTTTTTCCGATGCGGAGGGAAATGACTTCGTATTTTTCGGCTGCGTATAGATGAGAAATTTGAGAGTATTATTTTTTTCATTGCTCCCTCGAAATGACTTTCGATTGGATGGCGATGGTAGGGATGGCTTTGAAAGGATGTATCGAACGGCGGGAGATGAATGAACAGAACGTGTTGTCGCTTCGTTCGTCGCAGTGGTGAAAGGCTCCAACGGAGGAGCCACCATCGACTGCTTTACTCCACGTTTGTGACCTCGGCAGGGATTCTGCAATATTCTGAATGCCGAAGCACAATAATGTGATATATTATCAGCCAATTTTCTAAAAAAAACTATTTTGGATTCTACCTGGATTGTTGGTTAGGTAATAATATTTTACTTCAATATAATGCTTAAATTTCGGTTTATTCACTTTCATCTGGGTCTACTCCATATTAGGCTGCGCGCTAGGTTTTGATTGTTTGAACAATTGGGAATAGATATCTTAAAGACCGACACGGAGAACATAATATTAGAGCCGCACTATATTTCCAGGTCCGACAGAGGCGACAATAAGAGAGTTATTTTGCCGAACGGATAAATATGGGAATTCGTTTTTCCCCCGAACCATAAAGGACTCTAATAAATGCTATTCGTAATTTTTTTTGATCATTTTCTTTTTATATTAAACGGCTGGTGCCCTAACACCCCTTGCCACACGCCTTTTTAGGTAGCTTGCGGGGTAGTAGGTAGATGTTTTATTTCAATAAGAGCCTCATTGATTTGCTTTGTAAAATCTGTATTTTGATATGACGTATTGTTATTTTTTCATTTTAAACGACAGTTTGATTGTCCAAAGTTATTTTATTGAGTTTATGTTGAAATCTATAAAGTCACCTTAATGAATGCATATTTTTTGGGAAGTTCCTTTGGAATCACTTTGAATCACAATCGAATTGGCTGAAGGTTTCATATATAAAATAAATTTCTCCGAATATTATTAATTGTTGATTTTCATAAATGAGGAAGCTATTTTTATCAATTAATATGTGGAGAGAAAAGCTACTGATGCAAATGATTGCTATGTTGTAGGAAAAATAACTATGTTGGTGTCGTTAAAATCTCTTAGCTTTTCAAATATCTATGAAGATAAAATAAGATTATAAACAAGAGAGAAGAATCACATTTCTCAGCACGTGTCAAACTATTACCGTGAAACAATGATAAGAGTCGAGAATCCAAATTGCCATTCTCGTTGGCTCGCGGAGAGGCTGTTAATAATGCAATTGCACCGTAAACCATTTCAGATCCAAAGACAAACAAAAACCGCGATCGCGAAATATAATTGGTCCAATCTCTCTCTCTCCGGTAAAAGTCAATTCAATAATTTCGCAGCTCAGGGACAATAACAAGGAGATACTGTCCAATAACCGCTCTGTTCTGGGATCAAGTTATTTTTCATTCATTTGAAGCTCCACGCGACTCATGCCACCAAAATCTGAAAGTGTAATTGGAGAGAGAGATATATATATATATTCAAAGCTCCCATCTCCAAAGAGCCCTGTAATCCGACTACGAATGGTCTTTCGTGCGAATAAGTATGATAGGGCGAAAATGGGTTTTGGGAATCCATCAATTCTCCAATTAAATCATATTTACCGAGAGGTTACGCATGAATCATACCTTTAATAATGTAGACACCTCTAATTTTGGCTACACTTTAATTTGCTTGTGAGTTATTCCACGTGTAGTTATATGAATAATTAAAACTAAGCGATGAATTTAGTTAATGCTTACTTCTCTCCAAAAAGGTGCGCACAAAAACTTGACATAGAAGTACTTACTGCCATTATTTTAGCGTATGACCATTTTATTACATCGTTTGGCCAATTAAAAGCCAGCCATTCAGAATGACCTTAGATGCTGTGTGGTTGAAGGGGAGTCAGGCCACGGTGATTCCCCTTACGCAACACATATGACGGATTTTGTGCAAATTAGGTGATTTTGTCAGTAATGCTAACTTTTCATTTCATTATTGATGATAATACGAGAAGATTTCGACAATATTTAAAAAAAAATATATTACTTGTCGTTAGGGTGAAGTGAATTCAGGTACCAGAGAGAAGACCCCTTATGGAACAAATTTTGCGGATTTTGTCCACATCAAGTGATTTTATTAGCATTGCTAAATTTTCATTGAATTATTGAGAATGCGATAAGGTTTCGCCATTACGTACTTATTTTTATTTAATTCGTGAAACTGCGGAGGAAATCAACTTGGCTTTATGAATTACGAATTTGGTTCCGAGTAAATGTTCGCATCTCAGTTTTTTCCTTGGTTAAGATGACTTACGATATGAAATCATGTCACGTGATTCAGTAGCATTTCAAATAGTTTTTACTTATGGGAGGAATGTAAACTTAAAAAGAATTATGGAATTATGGGAGTATAGTAAACTTAAAAAGTGGCGTGCAAAAGTTTTCAAATACTTCTAACCTCTCTCTTCCGGCAGTTGTTTGCACCTGAACGCTTTGATATGATTTCATCTGTTTTGATTACCATCGTTACTAATTCTTAATGTTTTTTAATTACCCAGATATGATGTCAGTAATCCTTTTTGGTGCGATGGGAACGGGTGAAAGTGGCAACATCGAAAACATGCCCTTTTTTAAATAAATAATATATACAGCCAATCTAAAAGTGCACAAATATGGGAAATTATATTAAGTATTTATGTTAGTTTCCCACTACACATGAACAAGGCATAAATTATTAATTTAAATTGTCAAAATAAAAGATGCCTACTTTATAACGGGAATTCTCGTTATCCGTCCATAGCGAATGTCTCAGGATAACGAAGGTTCTCGTGTTCCGTACGCAACACTAATTGGGAATAGGCCAGTCGAAGTCACTATAAAAGTGCAAAACGTATGCAAAATTGTATATTAATGATAATCGCTCATTTCACGCGGGCATCAAATAAATAAATAGATTAAAGTGGCATAATTGAATGAGTTAACTGTATACAAACAAGAATAGGGTGATTTCCTATTATATTTTTCATTGCCTAAACCGAAAGATTATTACTCCTGGAGTACGTATTTCACGCTTTTAGATTTTTAAATAATGATTTCTATTTTTCGTGATTAAATGAGAAGTGAAAATTTTTATGCGCGCGGAAACGCGACGGCTAAGTATGGATGCTGGGAAAAGCCCGTGTGAGGTAATTCTGGTTCCAGCTGCCGCCGTGTGAGGCCACCTTGATGCGTGGCTATGAGTGCTGATACGATGCAGGCTGCTGGCAGGTAGCAGAGTGCCCTGCTAGCAGGTAGCGCTTGGCTTAATTATGGATTATTAATACCCTAACAAACGAAGGAAACTTTCCGACCTTAGGCAATTTTAATAGGTGATTCTTAAGAGATGTTTCCCTGAGCTCTGTACCTCATATATGCATTGGTTATCTCAGACGACGTAAAACTCCTATCTACTCGTAAAGCATCTAGGCCCCTGTGATGTCACGTGGAGTGGCATCGCATGGGCGCCAATCTGGCCTTTTTCACACGAGGTTAAAATTGACCATTAACATTCGTTTAAACTGGCATTTCTAAAACCAAATAATTTTTATATTATGAATACACTAATGGTGGGTAACGAATCGCAATCAATGCCTTTCGTTTTCTTTGATGAAGGAAACTACCCTATTCTCGTTATTCGTCCTTAACGCGTGAAAAACGAAGATTTTCGTGATCCGTACGCGACGTGCTTTCTTGTTAGTACTAGGCAGACCTCTATCATTCACTTTGAATCGAGTTGTAGCGAAGCATCCTCTTTGATTGCGCGTCCTTTTCCACTTGGTATTACGAGGGAGTGTTTCCCCGAATGATATTTCAAATCGTACTGCCTGCTTGCTGCAAATCCGCCGAGTGTACCGCCTGAAGCACGCATGGCGCATTGGGGTGCCTTTACGCTTTTGATGCTCCGATGCAATTATCAGGAGAGGCTTCAAAGGGTAGCAACCGCGGGGAAAAGAGGTCTATTACGAGCACCCTCTAATCTAGTTCCCTGAAACGACGCACGGCGGAGTGAACGCGCTCGCGTCGTGATCAGGCCCGAAGCAGTCAAACGTACGAACTCAACAGTGCTCTCGTTCGCACGAGCGTTGAAGGGAAGTATTTAGGGGACTACCATTCCGTTGTAAAATTCTGTCATCCTAGTTTGAAGATAAATATGGCTCATTCGATTTCAAAACACAGTACATAATATTGAATCTGTTATATTTCAGCATTGCATTATGGGGTGGTTACTATTTTAACGAAAGTAATAATATCATAAATCGCTCAGAAATCGTATTTCTGCGGGTTTTTCCATTAGATTTCAAAATAGAGTACAGAATATTAAATCAATTGTATATCTCGGTTGGGTGATGCCATGGTAACTATTTTAGTGATGAAAACAATTTCGCTCTGAAACTGCATTTCAGCGGATTTTTTCGGTTCGACGCACGGATGCATCGATTTACGGCTTTTTACCTCATACGTATAAATAATTTCTCTTACTCGATTTTGTCAACACTTTAAATTACATTAGAAATTTTGGTAAGAAATGGATTTTTTCAGTAAAATTAGAAGCATGAAAATTATTCGTCAGCGTCATATATATTTTCATGCTGGAGAAACAGGAAAATGTTTGCTAAGGTCTACTCTGTATGCTTTTTAAACCTTTTAGATGATAGCTTAAGTTTTAGCCCTTTATAACTCAATGTTGCTTCTAAGCAATATCAAAAATGTTTAAACTTTCAATCCTTTTTAGAAAATATCCTAACTACCCATTATTTTGTTGTTAAATTTTATGACGATATATTTAGATGCCACGATAATTATAATTGAGTGTAAAATATTCAAGTTTTCAAAATGAAAAATCTTGACAGTTGATTTCTTCCAGAATAAGCTCTGGGTTAGAAACGGTTAAAGAAGTAAAGCATGATACAAGAAATGGTATTTTAGGATAAGGAATCAGTATATGTAAGGGGAAGATACATTGCGACGAAAATATTTCTATTTATAGCCCTTCTCTCTTGTATTAAAATGAGAAAACGTGAAAATTTCCGCCCACTTTTCATGAGTTGGTAACGTCATTAGAGTTATGGTTCATTTTCTCGTCCTAGAAGAATCCTCCATTAGGTAAAGAAACCCACATGTACACAACAATGAATCACGCGAGGGCAATGCGCGAGGCCCAGGAGCAGTTAAGATACGGTCCCCACTGGGTGTGAGCTCGTGACGTCATCAACTTATCTACGAAAGGGTTGAACTGATGATTTTTCGTTGTAAAATTGTTCGAAAAACGGCGACGGATCAAATACGAGATACATTCGTGATTGAAAAATGCATGTTTCTTTTAAGTTTCAAATTCTATCACAATCGCTGATAGTATCGAATTGGCGATGAGCACATTTTCGGCGCCGCAATGAAGAGTTGCTTTCGCATTTCTGGAAAGTTTGTCTCCCAAATAGGTGAATCTGCTCCATGAAGTGCTGACTCAACAAACATTCGTGATATTTACTCTTGAGGCGGGAGTTCCCGTTGCACGGTTTGTGTGTGAGCTCGTGACGTCATCAACTTTTCTACGAAAGGGTTGATACTGTTGATTATTCGTTGGAAATTGTTCGTGAAACGGTGACGGATCAAATACGAGACATATTCGTGATTGAAAAATGCTGGTTTCTTTTAAGTTTCAAATTCTGTCACAATCGCTGATAGTATCGAATTGGCGATGGGCACATTTTCGGCGCGGGGGAGTCCGCAGTGAAGAGTTGCTTTCGCATTTCTGGAAATTTTGTCTCCCAAATAGGTGAATGCTCCGTCAAGTGCTGACTCAACAAACATTCGTGATTTTTACTCTCGAGGCGGGAGTTCCCGTTGCACGGTTTGACGTGACTATGTTGATGAGCCGTTCGCGTGTTTGCTTTGTTAGATTCCCCGCGGCCTAGCGCATCGTTCAAGGAGAAGGATAAAGGGAATTCCTTCCTCAAGTGATTTCGTGCCGAGTTGCTTCGGAATGAGTCATTTGTTCCTCTTTTCTGCGCGTTAAGAGGACGCCTACCTCCTGCCGAACCAGTCATTATTTCCTCTTTCTTCGTGGCGCATTGCTTCTTTAAAGTTTGCAAAACCTTATGCCGTGTATATATTTTAGAGTGTGCTTGAAGTCAGAATTAGCCTGTTTATAAAAAAATATATATCTCGAAAAAATGTTAAAGGTACAATCTTCAAATTTGGAATTCAGATATATGGTGAACCATCTTCACCGCTGATTTTTTTAAGATAAACGCATAATTTATTAGAGAGGTCGTTACTTAGTGTCTATTAATTCATTTAAAACGACTGCAATCGTCTCGAAGTTTTGATATTATAAAAAGACCAGCTTTGTCAATATTTGCGTGCTTATAAAACATGAAAATAATTGCTCATTATTTTGCAAATTTTCACGTTTTTTTAGAAATAGGAAAATGTTAGTTAAAGTCTGCCTTGTACACTTTGAAAACTTGGAAGATTATAGGGTAAGTTTAGTCAGTATTTTCCTGTTTCTCAAGTAATTAAAATATGAAGGCGTCTGAAAAAATATGAGAGATAAAATTTTCAAATTTTAAATTTAGACAAATCTTGAAACATGTAAATTGTGTAGAAAACCATTTATACGTCATGAAAAAATTAAGATGAATGCGTAAGTATAAAGACGATTTATTTCTTTAGAGACTATTAATTCCAGTTAAAAAAATTCCATCGCATATAATTGTTTGCATTATATTTAGACCAGTTTTCTCAACATTAGCGTGCATCTAAAATGTGAAAATTATTTACTGTGAATTTTCCTGAATGGGGAAGAGGAAAATGTTTGCTTAGGTTTACCCTGTACACTTTAAAAACTTTTAGGATGGTATCGTGAGTTTTGAATAAGTCACACGTCACCTAAGAGACAATATAATACCGCTCGAGAGGGAAAGATGCATCGTCTAGGGTGAGTTCGTGCCAGTTGCTTTAGAATGAGTCATTTCCTCCTCTCTTCTATGCGTTAATCAAAATCGTTATTGCTCCTCCGGTTGTTTCGTCGTGAGTGCGTTGACCACTTCACAGCCTTCGCTCCTCATTGTCCTGCGTGACAAAGATTTCGTGACGACTACATGAATGTCACTATCTCGTTCTAGCTCTTCGCTAGCACGCATGATATATACCGTGCATTTCAGAGGCTGTTTTCTTGCTTCTCGACGGTGTGTTACGGGCGAAAGACAACAAAGGAAGGCCGTAGTTTTATGATGCAAGGGGGAAACATTATTAACTCAAGCTGTCGTAAATATTCTTATGGTGCAGTGACCTTTGTTTTGTTCCTGTACCTTCACATAGGGATCCACTACCTTCATCATTGTATGGTAGTTACAATAAATGGTAATTGAACCAGATTCATTAATGCATAACTGATACCGTAAAATGAAATATTTTTTCAACATGATTTTTCCGTTTTTATTATTTAAAAAATTGCCTTTTTATTTATAAGTGTAAACATTTACTTGTTATCTTTACAATAAAAATAAATTTCGAACTCTTTAGGAATTTGTTCTTTTTTAAAGCGTTTTTGACATCAATGACCCTTATTACATCATCCAGTAAATGTGATGTCTCCATGCTTCTGGGTTTCACCGCGTGGATTTTCTTAAACAGTAATAGAGGGTAGAAATTCAGTGGCGGTTCTACGGGGTGGGGGGCTAAGGAGGCTATAGACTGGGTCTACTGGGGCCACTGGGTCGAAACTCACACTAGGTAAAATCGAAGTATTCGGGGGTACTTTGCACAATAGTGTTTAGTTATATTTTCCTGCATATTTACCTTCTTTAACGATTTGAAATACCAATTAGCTCCAAACTTAGGGCCTATTTTACATACTTTTGGGATATTACAATTCAGAGTTTACACTATTTTTCAATTTACACTAGATAGAATATATTCTAGTAATTCTAGCCCCCTCCCCTCGTCCCTGTCCTGGATCCGCCACTGGGGATAATGTTGGGTAAACGCGGGAAACCCAGAAGCATAGAAACATCATCTGGACAACGCCGCGGAAAACTACACATCAGCAGCCAGTAAATCTATTTTTATATCGCCAATATAGTTGGTTTAATTATATGTCCACAGTACGGCGATGTGTGCAGAATGATCCATTTATTTTCTTCATTTATATTGTAACACTGAAATCGTGAGGAACTGCACAGGGTAGTTATGAAATTGATTGATCACATCATCGCAATTATGTATTTCCGTTAACAGCCATAAAAATATCTTATCTCTCCGGGAAATTAGCAATCACTCTGCGCCCTGAAGTGACGCGAGTGGAGACTTATGTAAACTCATTTAAATGCGCGATAGGAGGAAACACATACAGAGGCCGATTTCGAGGATCCTGTATCGCAGCATTCGCGGTTAAAGCCTTCCTTTTTGTGATTGCATTCAAATATGTAGCGGAGCGGCGTGGAATTCGCAGGAATGCATTTCCGATTCCTTCCGCGTCGTCTCTTTAGAGTTTCCACGAAAATTACGAGTGCCCTCGGGAGGGAAGCGGGAAAAACCCCGAGGCAAGAGGAGGAAGACCAATTGAGAAGGGGAAGAACACCATTGCGCGCGATGGCCATCTTTCCCGTTTCCGATATCTCTCCCATCTCCACGATGTTATCCCGACTGCCTCTCTGCAGCCTCTAGGGTTGCTTGGTTGCCGTATTTCATTATTCATTCCATGCCACTTATCCTCGGTCTTCCTCAATTTGACCCTACCGGGCTCTTGCGGTTGGGAATGGTCGATCCTGACCATGAAACTTCGTCCTTAGCAGAAGGCGGTGTTATAACTTCCGCTTTTCTTTTTTCTTTCGCATAGTTCACTTAGAATGTGGTCTTTACCGTGTATATTAAAATATAATGGATTAAAATGTTTATTTCACATTTTTGAATTTTACATTCCAAAGTTAGTTTTTTATCGATGAACTACATTTTTGTTAACATTTTGATGTTAAACATACAATTGTTTTCTTTTAAAATTTAATTTTCAAATTTTAATTTATTCTCCAATTATCTTATACTCTTTGTTGGTCAATTTCGCCGTGCTGAAATAGAAGAAATATGTTTTATGAGTAAAAGAATTCGCGATAAAAATGGGGAAAAATAAAGAAAAACGTACCTAAATTAAAAAGACTAAAATATTTCCCGATACATTAGTATTGGTATACTAGCAACCAAGACCATTCCGGAAAATCCGAAATATTTCCTTTAAAAGGGAAAAATCTTTTCTTTTAAATTGCAACCCGGAATGCTGATAAAAATAGAAAGAATGGACTTAAAATGACGCTATCTTAAAATGATATCTCGCGATAAAGAAAACACAGGGCCCCTCGATCCCGCTTAACCCTGGGCTACACGGGAACCATTCTTCAGACGTCCACCAATAAATAAATAATTGAAAAATTGATGCTGGCTCCACAAACAATTAAAATTTTGAGGAAAATAAATAATTTAATAAAATGATCCCGGTGTCAAGGCCGGGAGTAATGAATTATTTAAAATAACAGCGCCTAGAAACAAAATCCCGGTGTAAAAGGCCGGGATGACAAAATATTACCTGGGAGTAAAAGAGATAGTAGAATCTGCACTACGCCATGATACCTCTGCTGAAGCCATGACTGCAGCTCGGGCTCCACCAGTCCAGTTAAGGCTACATAAAGCCGAATTCTATATTAGCTTATGGAGTTTGGTAATACTTTCGTGATATTAATCTCCCATGGAAGCAGAGCTAAGTGTGATGTATTGGAATTTTTCCGTATTGAAATTCATAATTACTTTCAATTTTCGACAATTATACTATTCGTGACCAGGAGACGGGTTTCTTTGGTCTTGCAGCAGCAAGGAAGCATTTTGGTTGCGAATCTCTAAATTTTAAATATTACAATAATGGAATAGAATGTATATTATAGCAAGAGTAAATAACTTAATTCATTACAGGTGCCATCGCCTTAAGACACCGGGGTTACGCTCTGAATTGGGCTCTAGGCAATGTTCAGACTTGCTACTGGTAGTTACTTCGGGGACGAATATAAGGAGGCCCAAGCCCTCCCAAATTGAGGACCTATGTGCGCCACTGGCTTACTTCCTAGCTCTATTCATTGCGTTCGTATAGCACAATTTATACCACGAGGCTCAAGTGATATTAACAATAATTAATTGGTGGAACATAATGCTGTATAGCATCGCTAAATACATTTAGTAATATGGATGTTTCAAGATGAGAGACGGAGGAGACAGAAGGCATAGATTGAGCTGGTTCTAAGAGAAGAGGGGATGTTGAAAACAGTAATAGAGGGTAGAAATTCAGTGGCGGATCTACGGGGGTTTCGACTCAATGGGGCTAAGAGGGCTACAGCCCCACCCCATTGGGTCGAAACATACACTAGGTAAAATCGAAGTATTTGGAGTTATCACTTTGCACAATAGTGTTTAGTTATATTTTTCTACATATTTACCTTCTTTAAGGAATTGAAATACAAATTAGCTCTAAATTTAGGGCCTATTTTACATACTTTTGGGATATTACAATTCATAGTTTACACTATTTTTCAATTTACACTAGATAGAATCGTAATATTAGCCCCCCTTGTCCCTATCCTGGATCCGCCACGGGGTAGAATGTTGGGTAAACGTGGGAGAGGAGGAAAGAGAGTAGGATTTTCAGATAAAATGAAAGGGACTAGACCTAAGAGTGAAATTAAGAGGCAAGTCCATGAAGGGATGGGAGACTGCCAGAATGCTTCTTAAATATTCCATGGAAACAACCTTATCGCTAGAATACTTTAATTATAATAATATGGGTGTAAGTGTCGAATGATGACGAGGGCCAAGGACAGTCTATTGGTCTATTGCCTATTCAAGTGAGGACTAATGCCTGATCATCTATTCCGCTGTCATATCCTCTGGCGTCTTCTGCGGAACTGTGCGTCATCGCAGCAAGATACGTGATTGGGATTGCAATGGTCGCATCTTGTCCGAATCTTTTCCGCTCTTGCGTCAGCCTTCGCTTTTGAAGAATGATAGTGCGTGAGAAGGTCAGTGGAGATTTGCGAATCAAATACGAGCCATCGTTGTCCTTGCCTTTACTCTTCCCCCCACTTTTTAGTCTTTCTCTTCAGAGCAGACCCCTGTGTTGCCTCGTAAAAAATTATGAAGTAAATATGTTCGTATTTGAGAACCTGGCAATGTTAATAACGTTTTGATACCATGGTCTCCGATAGACGCTCTCCACATCGGTTTTTAAAAATGCCCGCGGCGCGGTGATGAGTGCAATGCGATCCACTTTTTTCCCGATATTTTGCAGTACAATGTTAGTTATTGCGAGGAATGGCATTGAAAAGTTATTAATTGAATTGATAACATCATCAGTAATATAAATTTCGGTTAAGAATCGTATGTATATCTTTTTTCTCCCTGAAAGTGTCGCAACGCAAGTTGAGTGATGGATGGATGACTTCCATATACATTCCGGAGCTCGTTCAGTATCTATAATTACTGTAAATAACCCCTAAACACTTTAAGTATTGCAATGTATTGTTTAACGTCTGACGGGAAACAGTCAGCGACGCAAGTTGCGACTTTTGTGAATCCATTTTATTGCCTGTTGGCCGTCAATCTGGAGGCGGCAGGGAGAATCCTCTATTTTAATGTTGTGTGTTTAATGTGACACGGTGCTTTTCAAAGTTATTAGTACTAGTAATTTTGATGCATGACATTTACCCCTTCCAATTCGATTAATTTTTCGAATAACGTGCTCCTATTCTCTATTTATTTTTGTCTGTGGTTCTCTTTTAAATGGTAGGTGATAAAATGATATTTTGTAATTTGTAATAAACGTAGAACCGTGAAATACAATGAGATTATTAAACATGGAGAACACAGCTATCGCTACTCGAATAAAATCATTTTAATCCTTCCAATGCATCATGTTTCATAAATTATAAATTATTTAATATATATATAATATATAATATAATATATATAATTTATTCCATTTACAATCAAATATTACATTTTAGAACATACTTAAATAATTTTGGAATATATAGGTACCCCTTTGAGTAGTTTTGGGGCTACCATCTTAAACTTTTTACATAGGTCTGGTGCTAGCACACATGAGAAGTAAAATTTCTTTGTATTCAGTTATTTGTTCTATTGCCGATTGCATTCATTATTACAAAACGTATTTCAAATATTTGGACAAGGATAACTATTTTTCTTATATAAACGCATAATTACATACATAGAATATACAATATACCTTTTATTGTAAATTTATGCATACTATGTATTTTTTAACATGTTTAAGCTTTCAAAATAATTATATTGTTCCTCTACAAAATGCTATAAGTATGAAAATCCGATGACAAGATACACTCGTCATTGCGCGGTTTGGCGTCGAAAGTTCATGACGAGCTAGACTCGTCATTACAGGGGTTAAAATGTTTCCAAAGTGGAGATATTGCAATGTATTTTTTAAACTCTATTGTAATAATCCAGCTGATACGGAACGGACTGGGGTTTCCTCTATATAGATCCGTGAGATGTCATAATTTCATTTACATTTTTTTTTAAGTCTTAGGAAAAATGTTTCAAAGGTTTCTTTGAATTTGTAACAATAATGATAGTTAAGGAAAAAGTAAAGTAAGACTTTTTCTCAGGCGTTATTTAGTGGAATTTTTTCATTATAGAAAAAAAATAAAATAAATTTGTTTTATTATTCCACACTTTATTTTAAATAGCACGACCCGGGTTTCAGCATCTAAAGATAGCATTAGATGACAGAGCTGATGATAGCATTAGATGCTCAAACCCGGATCGAACTATTTAAAATAAAGTGTGGAATAAAACGAAGTTTTTTTATTGTATAAAAAGTAAAGTGATGCATGGATGACATCCATATAAATTCCGGAGATCATATAATATCTAAAATTAATGTAAACGAGCGTGATGCGCCCGCTATCAGCGGGCTTCCTCCGCTCTTTTCAATGCAGGTCCACAGAGGGATTGGCGCGTTTCTAATTTTAAAATGTAGAAGAAAAGGCAGGGTTCTATGTACAAATTTAATTGGAATGTTCATGTACAAATTGAGGTCAGAGGATCTCTTTAAAAACAACATTGGAAGTAATTACACTATCCTCTGTTAAACGCACATGATGACTCATACTTACGTATCAACAGGAGACTTGAATGTGGCCGCATTTTGATAAAAGTTATGTAAAGAATGCGAGATATTGTTGCAAATGAACAAATGTATCAGTTTGTGCGCCGTTAACGTCAGGAATATTTACCGTTTTTTTAATTATTTAAAAACCTATTTTAGGATACAATAGCAATATTAAGGAAGTAACATACGCCGTCGCATGTTCTCTGATAACTTCTGTTCATTTCGTTACCTCATTTGAAGAGTTTGGTTGCGTATACGTTGAGAAAAAGGTATCTATACATTAGAAATAATATAGAAGGTAATTCCTGTACATTTCAGTAATGCAATGTATTATTGAACGTCTTATGTAATATTCGTGCTTCGACTCAACGGACTATGTGTGTATCTTGTTCCTGACGCACTTTCTTTTCATGTATGAAACGCCTGATCTGGTGAGGGAAGTGAGGTAGCTCTGTGAAGTCTTGTCTTTATGAGCTGGGGGGTGGTGTAGTGGGTTACACTTCAAAGGCCGCCGTGAAAAAGTCCCCCGCCGCAGCAGACGGAAGGCAATTTCGTGGCCTTGGGCTAGCACGCTTCATTTGATCCCCAGCAGCACGGGCAGGTTTCCTTTGTGCCGTCCATACATATGCCTCGTAATGCCCACCACCGGTGAAGGATTCGGAAAAAATTGCTTTCGATCGGAAACCATGAATCAAGTAGATTGATTGTGGGAAGGAAGCCCAGGTTTTTCCTTACTTACCTTTTCCCCCGTAGCTCAGGTGAGAAGCCTTCGCGGCTTGGCTTTTGATGAGGGTTTGGATATAAAGTTGGCAGTATCGGAAAATGATTCTAAAGAGATGTTGGGGAAACTTAAGGCGAAAGCACTGCATATAACCTGCAACTTTTTACGCCGTCTGGCTCACTGATTAAAAGTTCCTTTTATCTAGCGAAAAAATCAGGGAAATAAAAATGGAAATAGATTTTTTTAAACACGCTTTTTCACGCTATAACATCATAAAAATGCTAAAAAAATAGATTTTATCATTCGGAGAATAAACGAAACACAAGAAGTCTGCTTGACGCTGATTAAAAGGGAATGATTGATGAAAAATCCTCGAACAATGATTAAATCACTGAAAAATACTTACTACCCACATGTTCATTAGTCATTTATTTTCCATTTATCTGCGTAAAGCAAATTTTCAATTCAACTAGACCTTTATACGATTTATCAGCGTCTTCAGAATGGTTGTTATGACGACGTCAACTTATAACTACTATTAAAATGATAGCCTTTAAAATTTGTATGCGATTTAACCTTATGATCTCATTCTCTTTGTATTATTATCAGTTTCTTCGTTATTCGGTAATAATCAGGTCTGCTAGGTATGAGTGCAGAGTGTAACTGGTCTGTAAGGCTCGGCAACCACGCTTTATTCTTCAGGTGAGAAAAGATTATTTTTCTTCTTTTGAGTTCATTTTATGCTCTTTTTGGAATAAGCTCGTTATTTCAGTCTTTTTCAATTTCGTGTTTCTGCTAACTTGGTATTGAATCGATGACGTCAAAATCCGTGTCGTACGAGGACTGCCGGTAATTTATTCATTACCATCACTTGTTTTGCGCCTGCGCAGTCGTGAAGGCGTCTCTTCTTCGGGCTCTTTGCTTTTTCATCGCGTCATTTTCAAGGGCGTCCCATCCTCACGCTCACGAGCTTCATTTGTTATTTTTTTTGCAGTTTTAGCCTTCCTTTATTTTTTACGCTCCTGAGCCGTCACTGCAAATGCTTGCTCGACGCTTTAACGGAAGCTTTAAATGCTGCACGAAGTGGATTACCTAATTCCGTGTTTGTATTTTCTCTTTAGGTGAACCTCTCTAATATTTAGCTTCCAATTTTTTTTCACTTCAAATTCAATTAAATGTAAATATTTTGCGATCCATTTTATATAATTCAAATGCTGCCAGGCACGTTGCATTCAATTTGCATCGAGTATTCCTTGGTATTTGTTTCGTGATACCCATAGCCAGCTGAAATGTTTATCAAAGTAATGGGACGGATATTCTGCGCTCTTTTATGACGCTGAACTGTCTCACAGTTTATTTTAGATTGTCCGTTGGATGTGTACAATATCGTTAAACTTTGATGAGTATTGCGGATGGTACTCGAAAATTTATATTCTGCGCGACTAGTAGCGGTAACAAAGCCCTGTCAATAAACAAAAGGGCTTTTGATCATCTCTTTGAGTTTACACTGAGAATCTTTGTATTCATGGAAATATTAAAAAATATGCAGTGTGCTCTGGATGTTTAATATTCTATATATATTTTAGGATCTCAGGGCTTTGAGGAAAATCTGGGAAAATGCTTTAATAACGTGCGTGTTGATAGGGAAGGCTGAATAAACTTGTGGTCATGTTAAAATTATCTCCTTAATGAATATTATCCTTATCTCTTTGACTTCTTTGGGTAATAATAAATTTTTCGGTGTATTCTATTTAACTTTCAAGCCAGTTGCATATTATTTCAATTTTGTTTTTACATATTGTTTCATATCTCTTTCAAATTCTGTTTTTTTGCGAGCGGCAATTAATTTTTATTACGGTTTTTGGTTTCCTAACTGTTTTAATTAAGTTTCCTCGTTTCATTACGAAAGAGATCTTTGAAGTTTTGTTAATTTGTACCGAATTCATATATAATGAAAAATTTTCTCGTGTGAATATGAAAAGAGTAGTGTAAAAATATTGATATTAATTATTCCTCGGGAGAAGAATGTCCTTTGATAGTTTGACCTGGATAATTTTCTTTAATATATATTAATTATAATTAAAAGTATTAGACTAAATATTTAACTCTTCTATACAACAAAAAGTCTGTGGAGTTAACGTGGAATTTTATGTCATATTATAATTGTAATTATTGATTATGTTGACGTAGAACCCCAACCAGATTTTTTTTACCAATTTTACAAACTAGGAGTGAAAAGTATAGGTATCCCGAATGAATCATCATTAAATGAGCATGCGTGTGAAATATATGTAAGATGAAAAAATTAATTTTCTTTTTTGAATCGGGTAGCCTCCTTTTTTTGTATTTGAGCTGAATAATTTCCTGTGAAATGACGAACTTGTAAAATCTTTGTTCGTGGTACTTGTACGTTATGGGTAGAAATATTATACTTGTAGATATCATTGCTACCACAAGCTCAATCCTAGAAGTTTTTATATTTTGAAATGTTTTTCATGTGTTCAATTTCTTCCATGCAATTTATTTGATGGATCATTAAGAGCTATGTTGTAATTTATTGCGCTAAATTCCCTTGTATTATGTAAATTATATAAATATAATTTATTATATCGTAATTATAATATAATTTATAATAATATGGGAACGTGATCTTGCTTTTTTTTGGAACAATTAGCAGAATTGGGAAATAAGTGTACTCCGGGTAAGGGGATGTGTTTCGTTAATTAGAACTTCGTAACTATTTAGGCATAAACAAGGCCAGGCAGGAAGAATTTTATATCATAACTAAATCCTTACTATTGAGAATTATCTGTAAAATAAATTAATCCTTGAACTATTGAGCTAAACTCCTAGTTGGCTAAATTATGTCACAAGATATCAAAATACCAATTTAAGTTGGTAAAAACACCTACGAGACTGGTTTTTGGATTGGCTTAATCAATCATCAACGCGGCGAAAAAAAGGAGTTAACCTGAATAAGCTATACTACTCCATCCTATTGCTGATCGTCGAAGTCAATCGATGAAACGCAAACGTTTTTCTTTCCCAAATTTCATTTGCATTTGGGTCACCTCTCTACGGACTACATTAATGCTAAAATTGTAATTGCTTCTTCTCAGTTCATTTTTTGGCTCATTTGACCTAAATATTATTCAACGAATCAACGAAGTTGCAGAATTCTTTTTAGAAAGATTTTTCTTAATTAAATTGGTGGAGAGAAATATGATTCACGTTTTCCATAGTTGTCACAGAATAATCTGGATGACCCGAGCACATGGTTTCGATGGTAGGTATATTAACGTACCCTTACGTTACCTAGTTGTACGAATTTTTTGTGAAACATTCCGCGTCTCCACGTCCCTAGGTGTTCTTGGCGATGAGATTTGGCCGTTATTCGCTTCGACGACTACCTCTCCCCAAGAGGATTTATTCCCGTTGTGCGAAAAAAAACAAACAATTGAAGGAGAGACTTCGTCGTCGTTCGATTCGTTTAGTTTTTGTTTTTTTTCCTTTCGCGTCGCATCAAACCTTTCAAATCTTCTCCGTGTCACAGTGCCTTCCACGCTCCCTCCGCAAAAAACAAAAGCCGACGATGCAGCGCTCGCATCAAATCAAAAGAAAAGAGGCAAGTGTCGGGAGGGGTTGTTTTTCTTTTGTTTTTTTTGTCTTCTTTCTTTTTTATTCCCGAGTAGGCATAAATTCGTTCATTTTTCTCTTCTGACGTTATTTTTGTTGCTTTTTTTCCCTCTCCTTTATTCATGCTTTTCACTCATTTATATATATCGGAGACGTGGATTGTTGTATCCGGGCAATATTGCCACGAATGTCTCCTGTGTGGATTTTTTTCTCCTGAATCCGTCGACTAGTTCTTATATTTTCTCATTTCCGTTTCTCACGGGGAACTCGGGTAATCAAACGTCTGGTGGGAAAATAATCGCGTAGTAACGTTGACACAATTAGCATTCGGATGAGCTTGGGGATAGGGTTGTATTTATTTTTAATTGGATCCTCGCAATAATTATTCAAGCATTGAGTTATTCCGTCGCGTTTTGGAATTTACTGAGGTGGTGGGGTTGGAAAGGGAAGTGAGAATTCGCGATTTTACTTTTTTCTCTATGGCTGTTAAAAATGGTTTAATTAATTTGATGGCAGGCTGTGGGATTATTAATTTATTTACTAATTGAGAAGTAGTTGACCTGACATACTTACAGTGAGGACAGGGGTCGCGATTTTATGAAATCTCATGGATGTAAAATGAATAGTATAGGATTAACCCAGATGCGTGGCTAGTAGTTCAATAGGGTGGTTTCCTATTATTTTTTTATTGCCTTAATCGAAAGACTATTACTCCTGGAGTACGTATTTCACACTTTTAGATTTTTAAATGACAATATCTATTTTTCGCGATTAAATGAAAATTGAAAATTTTCAAGCGCGCGAAAACGCGACGCTTAAGTATGAATGCCGGGAAATATCTCCGTACGTCGTATTTCTGGTTCCCCCTCCCGCCCGGTGAGGTGACCTTGAGGCGAGGCTTAACGGTGATACGTCGCAGGCTGCTAGGGGGTAGCTGAGTACCTTGCTGGATGGTAGCGCTTGGCTTAAAAAAGGTTTATTAATACATCATCAAACGAAGAAAACTTTCCGACCTTAGCCAGTTTTAATAGGTGATTATTAAGACATATTTCCCTGAGCTCTGTGCCTCATGCATGCAATGGTAACCTCAGACGATGTATAACTCCTATCCTCTCGTGTAGAAACTAGGTCCCTGTGACGTCATGTGGAGTGGAATCGCATGGGCGCCAATCTGGCCTTTTTCAAATGAGGATAAAATTTGACCCTTGCCATTCGTCAAAACCGGAATTTCAAAAACCAAATAATTTGTGTATTATGAATACACTAATGGTGGGTAACGAATCGCAATCAATGCCTTTCGTTTTCTTTGATGAAGGAAACTACCCTATTGTTTGACATAGTTTTGGAATGGATGCGGTGAATTTTTCTCGTCCTGTTAGGCCTTGTCTTCATCTGCCTACAACCTCACAGAATATTATTAGGATTCATATCACGGATTTATTGCGCTCGCAGCTTTTTATAACCCTCATATTCAAGCCAAGGCCGAAATTTGCTTTGTTTCTCAGACCGTTAAGGTAAAACTGCGATCAATTAAGATAAAGTTAAAGGCTTGGACCGTATTGGAGTCGTAAATATTATTTTCATTTTAAAGAGGTCTTTCTTAAAATCCCAGCTCCCGTGTAATTTCCCGTATTTAATACAGAGCGATGAAGCACGGTATTTGTAAGGGCATGGTTTTTAAAATAAAATTCTTGCTTACTCCTTTTCCTCGCAGTAGGTACATTAGATTTTTTTTCGTTTCCCCGTTGATAATTTTTGTATAGTCATCAATAATTTTTCGTATTTTCCTATTTTAATTGTTGTCTTTTCGCATAGCTTGTTTCGATTTTAACTTTTGATGGATATTTTGTTCATATTCATTCTTTGGATTTTTGTTGATATATTTATATGTCTGCAATGTCCCAAGGGATATAAAGCCTTATGGTAAAGAAGTGAATTGAATATAATTTAAGTGACGACACTCCATATTTGTTGGGATATTATTTTCAAGCATAGTGCATCTGTAAATTGCAGTGTTTTACCTATTGTAAGTTATTAAGTAACATTTACATGCTTGTTATACCTCAAGAGACAAAAAAGCCCACGGTAATGAAGCGAATTGAATGTAATTTCCTCCTAAAGCATAAATGGTGGCACTGAATATTTGTCGGGATTCTTTTTAGAACCATAGTGCGACATGTGTGACCTTATCCTCAGAAAAATATCCTCCTATTCCTAAGGCGTCAAGAAAATGGAACTTGCTCCTTTTACTCTAATTGTGGTAACTTCATCAGCCAGTGGCTCATACCGGGGTGAGCTCTATCCTCACCTTTTCATACATTCGGTTTGAATAGGTACTTGATGTAATACTTGAATATTGAATAGAATTTCGTCCAAGACGATGAATGGCGGGACTCCATATTTTTTGGGATAGTTGTATGAACCATAGTGCGACCTGTATGACCTTCGAGGTTAGCAATGACCTTGTCCATCTCGTCCACGAGGGGTAAATCACGTTCCAAATTCGTCACTATCCCCTCCCCTCTTCTACCTTCCCTCGCCTCCTGTAAAAACCTCCCTCCACCTCCAGACCTCCCCTCACATCTCGCCCGCTGGGACGAATCGCTAACGAGGGAATTGTCAACGTCAAACACGTCGCGGACGCGGAGAGTCGTTGGAGATGGATTCTCTTCCCCCCCCGTCCGTTGCGTTTCCCTCGCTCGGATCCAGCGGGCGTGATTGCGACGGCACGCCGCGCTGCTGTGCTCCTCTCAATTAAATGGCCCGGCGAGAGGCAAATGCACGAATATGGGCTTCTGTGGGTCGATCGGTCTGGACCACGCGATGCGCCCATGCGATGCCACTCCACGTGACGTCACAGGGACCTAGTATCTATACGAGTGGATAGGAGTTTTATATCGTCTGAGATTACCAATGCATGCATGAGGCACAGAGGTCAGGGAAACATGTCTTAATAATCACCTATTAAAACTGGCTATGGTCGCAAAGTTTCCTTCGCTTGATAAGGTATTAATAATCCATAATTAAACCAAGCGCTACCTGATAGCAGCCTGCATCAGCAGCCTGCGCCTAGCGGCGTTCATGTCCTCGCCCCAAGGTCACCTCACTTTGCGGCAGCGGGACCCAGAATGACGTCACACGGGGTTTTCCCGGCATTCATACTTAGCCGTCGCGTTTTCGCGCGCTTGAAATTTTTCACTTTTCACGTAATCGAGAAAAATAGATAACGTCATTTAAAAATATAAAAGCATGAAATGCGTACTTAAGGAGCAATAATCTTTCGATTTTGGCAATAAAAAAGTAAAAGGAAACCACCCTATTGGGCCTCCTCCATGCAGCCCCATTGGGCCGCTCTTTTCCCGCTTTGATGGACGGAAACATCTAGCGCCCTCAATGGTGGGACGTGGGAGTTTTTGTTCTCCAGGTTGGTACCAGTCAGTCAGCCTTTTGTATTGGAACGCGGTGCCTGTGGAAATTCGCCGTCGGTCTTCCGTTCGCCTAGGATGTCCAATGTTCCTGCATACCCGGTCGCACCCAATGAATGGTATCGGGCAATTTCCATGCCGCGAGTACGTCAATTGCCACCGGGGAAAATCACGTCGCGGGGCGCGGCGCGAAAACTTCGACGCTAGCGCCAGTGGGCGGCATCGGCGTTGAAGTGTCCTTCTTTTGTCACCGAGGTTTCGCGCCTTTTTATGCTCGACGTAACAATCCACCGCCGCCCGCTGTGACCATTCCCGTGTTGAAAACGTTAATTCCACGTGTTCTGATGCATCGTTTCGGCCAGCGTCCTCATGTTTTATGTTTTAAGCGAGGAGGCTGCACAGAGAAGGGCTTAGTGAGCCTCGTGGAATTTTGAATTATGTTGCCACTTTTGGCACCTTCCAATTTCTCCACCTGCCGGTTATTACCACGTCGGTTGCTATGTGACGACAACAGTTTCTGAAATTTCAGTAACGACACCAGTTTCGCTGGCTGCAACATTGTTATCGTCATATTGCTCCCGACGTGGCAGTAGCCATAAAATGGAGAAATTGGAATATCAACACAATGGAAACCTTCTAAGTCACTTTGGGCACATTTTAATTGGCTTTCAAATCCATGTCCGCTGCGAGGCGATGAGTTCGGGGTGATATTTTTGTTGTTAATATTAATATGTGAAGTATAGTATTTGTTATCGCGAAAAATAGCACTGACAACTTATGAAATTCATAGATATAAATTTCGGAAAAAGGTAGTGAAAAATAATAATATTTCAACACTCTCAATCTATTGATTTGAAATTTCAGGCTCTGTAAAGCAGTCCCTGGGAGAAATTTAACCGTATCTCGGTGTTAAAAAATTTACCACAAAAATTTCTCTGGTGAAAATTTCGTTCGTTTGAGACACAGGA
Source organism: Ischnura elegans (assembly GCF_921293095.1). Lineage (NCBI taxonomy): Eukaryota > Metazoa > Arthropoda > Insecta > Odonata > Coenagrionidae > Ischnura > Ischnura elegans. Next base: position 26,085,989 of record NC_060253.1, read on the forward strand.
AATGTTGAAAAATATGTAATCTTGAATCTTTTAAAACTTCAGGATGATGCCGTCATTAAGTTTTAAATCGATAATACGTCACCAAAAGTATCGGTATCCCGATATTGTTATAGAATCTGATATTCCCGATATCGTTACCATATTATTATACCGTGGACAGGTATCACAATATACTTACCACCGGTTCAGAGAGAGAAATTCATCCCCATAAGGGTAGATTTTAGCGTCCTATTGTGTACGCGAGTCGTGGGTATTATTGACGTTACCCTAGACACCAGTACGTCCTTTGTTGGAGCATATGAAGGGCTGTTTCTTTGAGGATTACGTGGAGTGGAGGCGAAGGTGTAGGTCTTAGCGTGAGAATACTTCAATATGCACCCATACCGATACCCCCTGGCAATTCCTCCTATCCGAAGAGTATGAAAGGATATTGGTGTCAGGCGAAATCGTTCTCTTAGTTAGCGGGTACTGGATTCCTCTCGCTTGCTTCGATTATTTTGCGTTATTTTTAGCTTTAAACTCTAGGATAAAATAGGGGAATTTGAACCATACCCTTGAATGACGGATTTGCGAATGCAGAGCCTGGATCTAGGGGGAAGAATACTCATGTCGAATGCCAGATATATTATGTGTTGAATCAGAAAATGACGTCTTTCTTAAGCTGTGAGAAGGTTCCTTTTACATATTCAGAGGTGATATATGTGCTCTGAAAAGTGTAACGGAGATTTTTTTTGTATTTTAGATAGGGGATCTCAAAACTTTTTAGGCATAGGGCCACCTTAACGATCGAAAATTTACAGGAGTAAGAAACTCAATTTGCGAACAGTATTTTGCTATGTGGTGAATTTTAACACGTTCATCTAACGTGAATGGTCACCTATCACAAATGTAAACTAATGCGTGGTTAATCAGTAAACCGTGGTTTTCTTAATGTCTGACCATTATTATTTTTAAAGAAATTAGTCATGCTATTTACCAGTGCATTGAAGCTATTTTCTGTGTTACAAATGTGATCTAATGCATTTTTTTTATTGATAAAATGCCTCCAAAGTTAAGTTCAATGGTAAATATTCCAAAAATTCTTAGCTTTGGGGAAAAATTGTGTTTCCCTCTCTTTTTCATAAATAACTTCACAAAATTCATGGAAGCCCTGAGAAAGATGCAGAGTCTACATTTGGGTTGTACGTTTTATTAAATATTTGGTTGGTAACGTTTTTGCAAATACTTAATTTCGCTTCATGATAACTGAAGTACGTATAAATGGGATTATCTGGATGCTGTGTGGAGAAATGTCATTATTACTATAGAGTACACTCTCATTATTAAAAGGATGCAATAACATTTATCCACGCGTATGTATCTGCGAATTCAATTAATTATTTTCTCTCTCATTTCATTGCAGGTAAGCGACAGTATTATTCTTCTCTTCTCGATTTATCTGGTAAGTGAGTGAAAATAACTCGTTCACACACAAAATTCTCACAAAATGCATAAGGCGCAGTGAAGAAAGATTTTAAAAGTATATTCCTCTGCCTTATTCTTTTGTGACCGGGATATTTATAACTTTTTAGGCTAGTGACATGTGACTTTTACTATGAAGTATTTTTATGTATGGTCTTTCATGTCAAAATCAAGTGTAAAATTAAAACAATATCATGAAAATACGATAGTAGTAGTAAGTGAAGGTAAATTTTTATTTAAAAATCGATTATCCTTAAAATTTATCTATCAAATTCATAAATTTTCTTTGATATTCCTCGCGAATTGATTTTTTTCATCCAAACATTGTGAATAAACGCCGCAGTCATCGCTACACTTCAGACATTTTTGTAAACTAATTAAAATGCACGCAAAGATGCAGCATACTACACATCAAGCTTCCGCTGGACTAGCGATGGAAAAATGTCAGTTGAAAAATATAACGGTTCGTTTTTGAAAAAAATACAGATTATACGAAAACATGTTTATTATTCATTGGAAAAACATTCGAAATATTCGTTAGAGTGGAAGGAAAAAATCCCAAAAATTCTATTCAGGATACATGATTGAATTATTAGTAGGAGAAATGTACAAATACACGCATTTTAAAGTTTTGGAATCATCGTTTGGAACCATTTGGTTCCACTAAAGTTTTTAAGAAAAATCAACTGATTGAGATGCTTTCTTGATGATTGAGGGCGTGTCATTCCAATTCTACCGGACTTAGAGAAAAGTCTTTTCCGTGGGATGGATGAAGAAATCATAAACCGGTAGTGACACTACTGAGATCAAACGAAATGGTCGATCGGAGTTGAAAAATCATTTTTGAATCGAAACTCGAAGATCATCGCTCGATCTCAATTTCCTCTTTCGTTGACCATTAAAATTTGATTTTCGATTTTAATTTCAATATATTTTTCAATTACTACACAGTAAGAACTGGCAGTGGTGGCGCAGCAATTTTTGGGGGGTAAACCCCCCCCCCCCCCCCAGAGCTCAGATAAATTTTTGAGTTTAATCCATTTTACTTAATTGGATAGATATTACTAATATAATAGTGCAATGATTAATAAAATATCCCTCAGATAGCCGTAAAACTCACCGTTTTGAACCGTTTATCTTAAAATTCCGCAATTTAATTATCTCGCACCTACCGCTTATTCTGGTGGGTATACCACCACACACCCCCGTATTAGTGCACCTAAACCCTCCCCCCCAGCCTTAATTCCTAGCTGCGCCCCTGGGAACAGGGGCTTCAGCTGTGAAATCTCATTCACTTCAAGACACAGATAAGCGCAGGGTAGCGCTAAACGTTATGTTTCTGTTCGTAGTTCGTTGACAGTCACATCAGTGTACGAGCGCTACGGTCTCACGTAGCCACGTTCCGCTTTCCAAATAAGTCCCGTAGATGTACTGCGCATGTTCAGCGCATTTTGTGTACCTAAGTGGCAAAGCTGGATTGGAATCCGTCCCGTTTTGTCTCCATTGGATGTGCCGACCTCGCAAACGGACGTATTTGCGCGCCATTTGCTATAAATTGAAACCTTTGCCGCCGGGATACGTGATAGGCGAGCGTTCGGACGAAAATCCAGCTCCGAATCAAAGGCGAGACCCACTATTTGGACCCTAAAAAGCTAACGATGAAAGAAATGCGGCGACTAAATTTCCTAAAGGGCTAACGGACGGGTACGGGGGACCAATGGGGTCACTTTGATTGAGTGGGTCGAATTCGTCGAATCCAGCGTTGGTGTACCAAAGTGAGGGCCGTAATTGGCTCATGGGTGAAATGATGCCGATGTCTGACGCTCAAAGGTTTCCTTTGCGTTTAAATAGTTCTCGTCCGTTAAAGGTTTACTCTCGTGTTCCTACGCTCTCCACTGCGGGTGTTCGGGCGCTCTCCGACAACCAACCCACTTTTGGAATTCGGATGCAAAATTTTCCAAACGTTTTTCGTTTAACCTCTAATATCTTCTTCGAATTTCCTTAGTAAGTTAAGCCTATACTTCGATCTACGCTCCTGTAAAGATTCCCATCCTAACTCGTGTTACATATTGGAAACGCTGCACTTTTTGTCGTAACAACCCATTACAAATCTGGCCGCCCCGCGCTGTACTCGATTGATTTCAGCTATTAGTCCTACTTCGTATGGATCCCATACGCTAGCAGCATATTCTAAGTGAGGCCTCACTAGAGTCAGGTAGCTTATTTCTTGATTAGGACGACCTGTTTGAACAACAGTTATCATAAATAAATATTCCTGATAACATTCCACGTTACTCATGTTCACTGAGTGTATGTTATTTGTTATTTTTCGTATATTCCGAGTGAGGAAATAAAATTTAAAGGTCATAATAATGCATAAGCAAGAACCATCACTTCATGCATGATTATCGACTTAATAGTTGCCATATTAACTTCAAATGATATATATGGTTAAGAAGAATATTTTAAGAAATGAAATTGCGTAAAAATGCACAAAACAACATATGTATTGTGCATTTGGCTCGAAATCATAAGATGATATGATCCCAGGCCGATTTTTAGGAGCCGACGCTTTTTGCCTTTCATTTGTTTTCGCAACGCAGAGCTGTGAAGGCACCCATAGCCTGCAAAGTTTCCAACTAGCATGACGAATTCCCGCGAAAGTTTGAACGAATAATTGCGTAGCACTAACTTAAAATTTAGAAATTAACTGAAAATTAGCCTCAGAGATTGTTAATTTGTAACTTCTTAGGCATTTGACATGTGGGTGTTACTATGGAGTAAATATGTTATGGTATTGCCTTTTCTGTGAAAATGAGTGTGAAATTTAAAAAAAAACATGAAAAAACCAGAGTAGTAGTGAAGCCAATTTTTTGCGGATAGACATTGTGGAACAACATCTCGAAGGATAAACATAGATATCGTCCGGCCTACTGATTTTATTTAGCAGATGATTTAGTACCTGATGATGATTGTATAGCAAACGAAACACGTGTTGTGAGCTGTTAAATTAAATACACCAACGGATAAAGTTCGCCATGAAAAAATATTTGACTTAGCCGGGATTCGAACCCGGATCGTCGCAGACCAGCGACAAATTAATGGGTTTTTCACCCCGACAGTGGCTTAGTAAGCACCGCCCTCGCCACATGTGCCACAGTGTGGACTTGTGGCGTCAACATCTTGTTCGGTAAAACCCATCCCGAAGTTCGCTTTGAGAAATGGCTTCATGGTGTAACTGGCTATCACACCTGATCGGAAATCGGGAGATACGGGTTCGGATCCCGGCTAAGTCAAATATTTTTTCATGGCGAACTTCATCCGTTGGTGTATTAAGGCCGTATGACACGGTACACGGAATTGCGCAATCTGACGCACGTGCGAAGGCGCAATCAAAATTCCCGTCCCGAGCTTTTATATGTTTTTCGTTACCCATTGTTGTGCCGGATTTGAATTTTAGGCGATAGCCGTTGGTCATTATATTGGGCTAGGAACCCTCTCCATATACCAACCAACCATAATGACCAACGGCTATCGCCTAAAATTCAAATCCGGCACAACAATGGGTAACGAAAAACATATATAAGCTCGGGACGAGAATAAATTCCTTCCATTCTCTTGATAACGCTCCCAGTAGGAGGAGTAAAAATTTTGCGTACGCAGCAATACCCGAGAACCTCCTCAAGCATAGATAAAAGAAGCTGCGAAAATCTTCATACGAAAACAAGATACTGAAATTGAATCGAGTTGTTTTTTGACCGCATCGATTTATTTTCAGGTGTTTACAATGTCAGCTACATATGTGTAATATTCATGATATTTTTCATCCGGAAAAGACTACTTCCACGGTCCGCGGTTTGAACTAGCAAAACACGGGTGAAAAGCGCTTGAAAAAAATTGATAACGACACTGTGCATTTCTGCATTTCACGCAAGTTATCCCGTTAATTTTAAATTGACGAAACTCCTCGCTTAAATTTTCTACGAACGCCGCCATTAACATATGGATACTAGTGTCTCAGAATGTGATAGTCATCAATCAAGAAATAGGTAATTAATCATCCTTCTTCCTGCATTCTTGAACTGTTATCGTAAAATGTTCAATGCCATTTCCTTTTTCAAGAAAATTGGAGGGTTTAAATCAGCTTTTCAAGTTTTCAGCCTCTACAGTCATTTTAAAGGAGCTTGTGTGGAATGATTATGGAGGTTAATCGTTGAAAATCGTTATGGCTGACCTCCTTTGGGGCATACATCGACGTGAGTGTGCTGTTTTTTTTCCGCCTCGTCAAAATTAAAGGAACAAAAAATTTAATGGCAAGCCATCGGTATAGTCATGGCAATCGATATAAAAATTATCGGACCCCAAGTGAGTGTGTTCGGCGTGCTCGGTGATGTTGGCCGCTTGACAGAGCACGTTTTCTGCGTAACCTCACACGTTTCTTTTGTTTTTAAATGCTCACATCGCCCCGTGTGTGTGCTTTGGCACTGCAGATCAGAGACATATTAATTTGGGAATAAATGGGATTACATCATTGCTTTGATAACATTATTACTTTATTTTTATTTATGGGATTATATCATATGTATATTATTACGAAACGGTCTTTTTATTTGATTCCCTATATTTATTCCGTTAACACTATGCTTACAGCGATAAATGAGGTATCATTTTAAACTTTGAATCACCGGTTTCTGATGAAAATAAAATCTCAGTCTCAAGTTTCACTATATATCCATTAATTTGACTTAAAAGATTCGATTTTTACAAAGTAATTGTATATTATTGCTTCGAATATACCGTATAAATAAATAGTTTAAAAAAATTTTTAATGGAAGCGCAGGTGTTAGGGACCGAGAAAGACGCTCTTTCACACCAAACCAAAATCCATTCTACGCCTTAAATCTCTTTGCACGTCAAATGGAGCTTCGATGACATAATTTAAAAATAACAGGCAATTTTATTTCCAATATAGTTTTATATCATGCTGTTGTAATGAATGTTTTGTATCTTTATGATCTACATGATACCCCGCAAGCCGCCTAAAAGACGTGTGGGAGGGGGTGTTAGGACACCAGCCGTATACACTTAAAAAAATGAAGTGCTCTAACGAAGTTGGGACTAGCGTTTATTGAAGTCCTTTATGGTTCGGGGGAAAAACGAATTCCCATATCATTCCGTTCGGCAAAACATCTCTCTTAATTGAGTACAATGCGAATGAGTGATTACTGAATTGCGTGATTAATAAATATCGATGGGGATATTAAAGAGTAGCTTATACCTGCAATGATATTCTTTTAATGCAATTTATCCATTTTTTCTTTTATAAGTAATAATAATACCTACACATTGCGCCACTGTCACATGCCAATTGCGATATTCATGAAGATTGACGGGGATATTGAAGCTAATGAATTTTTAACCTCTTCAGATCCATGAGTCTCTGAGCTCTTATATTTATGTTTCAGGTTCATTTCATAATCAGGGAGGATGTAAAAAATAACATCACAGTGAAATTAGAAAGAAATATTTATTAACAAATGTTGTACAGTACGGTACACTTGGGATTTTACGACGATATTTTTATGCACTACGATAAGGAGAGAAATTCAATGGATTTTGTGGTTCATTGCCTTGCACTTGATACGAAACACTTGAACATTGGTGGGGAAAATGATAGAAATATTAAACTCACCAGAAATGTTGTCTCAATCTTGTTTTCCGCTGTGTCATCCATCTTATTACACGAATGCAAAACCAAACACATGTAGTGGTAGAATCGTGTACTACAAGGTACAAAGAAGTTTAGCGGCGGATTTAAACGACAATAACTCACTCTTGAAGGATTACTATAATAAAAACTTGGAGGTGAACGTATGTGTGGTTCTGAAGAGGTTAAGATCAATATACATACATGGAAGAGTAAATTAGTCCTACAGTAATGTTTTGTAAATGAAGTTTATGAAATTTTTACTTATAATAATACTTATGCCTAAATTTTCCCTTTCTCGGTTAATGGAAGGAAAAAGTTATCGACAACTACAGTAAACGACGAAAAGAAAATAATTTATGAAACCAACGAATACATTCTCTCCATCCTCTCGTAAGTTTAAAATAAAAATAACGCGAAAGTTACTGCTCACTTGTGTAGAGTCGGTGATTTCAGTGAGGCTCTAGTTGATTTATTCGTTCTGGGAGAAACTTTCACTGAGTGAATGACTCGCTCACAATTGAGTTAACAATAACGAAGCATGCGAGACCGAGGCGCTCGGAAGAGGATAAGCTGAGACGCAGCGATCCGCATCGGCAGATGTGGATGAAGTCATCAACTTGTCAGCGAAAGTGTAATTGGAAGGGATATATGAGTAGATAAAAATCAATATATATCAAAATCAAAAAATGTCGACCCCTGTCAGCCATTCTGTCATTATTTATAGAAGTCCCAATTTTCAAGAGTTGACGACGACT